>NC_057354.1:55910653-56510653 GCF_016509475.1 Prionailurus bengalensis | reverse complement strand
ACCAAAGTCAGGCGCTTAGCCGACTGAGCCAGCCAGGCGCCCCTACACAAAGTGATTAAGTTCTGGACATCTAAGGTTCTGGACATCTGTGACTATAGATAACAATATTGTATCGTGTACTTAAATATTTTCTAAGAAGCTAGGTCCTATGTTAAGTGCTCTTACCACTAAATAGAAAGGAAGAAAGAAAGAAAAAAAGAAAGAAAGAAAGAAAGAAAGAAAGAAAGAAAGAAAGAAAGAAAGAAAGAAAGAAAGAAAGAAAGAAAGAAAGAAAGAAAGAAAGAAGAAAGAAAGAAGAAAGAAAGAAAGAAAGAAAGAAAGAAAGAAAAGAAAGAAAGAAAGAAATAGGTGGGAGGAAACTTTTGGTGGTTGTAGTTATGATTCTGACCTTTGTGGTGATGGTTTCATGGGTGTATACTTACCTCCAAATTCATCAAATTGTGTACCTTAATTATGCACATATTTTTGTATGTCAGTTGTGACTTGATGAAATGGTTTTGCAAACATGCAGACACACACCGATCAGAAGCTACAAAACTGATGGGGCGCCTGGGTGGTTCAGTCGGTTAAGCGTCCAACTTCGGCTCGGGTCATGAATGATCTCGCGATTTGCGAGTTCGAGCCCCGCATTGGGCTCTGTGCTGACAGCTCAAAGCCTGGAGCCTGCTTTGGATTCTATGTCTCCCTCTCTGCCCCTCCCCCACTTGTGCTCTGTCTCTCTCAGTCTATCAAAAATATATATATATAAACGTAAAAAATCTACAAAAATGAATTAAAATAAAGAAATAAACAAACAAATAAACAAATGTGCTGCAATCCATTCTCTCTTGTTTTCTAAGGAGATGGATGCAAATGATAATAATTTTGCCTTTTCCATCTTTGATAGTGAAGATTAAGATAAATTGAAAGAGGGGTGCTTGGGTGGCTCAGTCGGTAAGCGTCGGACTTTGGCTCAGGTCATGATCTCGCGGTTAATGACTTTGAGCCCCGCATCGGGCTCTGTGCTGACAGCTCACAGCCTGGAGCCTGCTTCGGATTCTGTGTCTCCTTCTCTCTCTGGCCCTTTCCCTCTCGAGCTCTGTGCCTCTCTGTCTCTCACTCAAAAATAAATAAACATTAAATTTTTTTTTAGAAAAAGATAAATTGAAAGAGTGGTAATGGTAATAATAAGCATGCATGTATTTTAGTTTGGGGGTTTCCATCAGTTCCATGAATTGAGGTGTTTCATCTCCATTTCACAGACGAGTTGCTACAGTTCAGAAAAGTTAAGCAACTCACCCAAGATTATACCAGTCAGTAAAAGTTGAAGCCAGGAACTTAGTCTGAATCGATCTGATTCCAGGGTGCTTACTCTTAACCATTATGCTTTTGGGCCTCTTTACAATTTTTCTTGCCCAGTTGCATTGATTCACTCTTTTTTTTTTTTAAATCTTTATTTTTGAGAGAGAGAGAGCGTGAACAGGGAAGGGTCAGAGAGAGAGGGGGGAGACACAGAATCCAAAGCAGGCTCTGGGCTCTGAGTTGTCAGCACAGAGCCAGATGCGGGGCTTGAAACCACGGACGGTGAGGTCATGACCGGAGAAGTCAGATGCTTAACCAAGTGAGGTGCCCCATGCATTGATTAACTCTTAAGCAATTGTAGTGAGAATGAGACTAGACAGCATGTTTGGTTATTTGTTGGGCGGTGGAGCCTTGAGCATTTCAGTGAGCCATGATGGGAGCTCTTTGTTCCACAAAGATCTGTTTGAACACATGTAGAAAGAACCATTTTGTTACCGTATATATACAAAGTAGCTTTTTAATCAAAGTAAAATTCTTAGTTAAGTTTGAAATTCACCCACTCTCCCAACCTCAATATGGACTGATTCTTTTTTTTTTTTTCTTATTGACTAAATGCCCTTCAATATCTGTTTTGTCAGCCTCTCTACCAGGCATAGGATCTCATGTTATAAATTACAGCAGCAGAATCTCTATCATTGACACCCTATTTTGAGCTGGGAGATTATTTAACCTCTTCTGATCTCAGTTTGCTTGGACGGGAAATCAGGTTAGTTTAAAGGCTATTCTAGGTTCAACATTCCTTTATTCCTTTGGGAGCCTGTAGCTGTGAAGGAGAGTCCACTGAGTTAATTCTCAGGTACCTCTCAGCTAAATTTGGAGGCTCCGACTTTTAGACATATTCCAGGCACCTGTCCTGTGCCATGTTCTTGTTGCTGTTCATGTTCATTAGAACGTGGTCTCTGAAAGTTTCAGTCTGATTACCCAGAAAATAAGAGAGATTTTATCAAGAGAAAGATTTTATCATATCTTACTTTCAAATACGTACAGAGGTACATCTCTCTTCCATAAATATAATTTATACATATGTTGATGTGACTCTAATATATTTTCTGTATTAACCAAATATTCAGTTGTTAAGGCTTGAAGTTATAACCATTTTCTAGGAATTGCAGTCACTGATAAAAAGGACTCTGGGATGCATTAAACACAGCAAGTAATGATATTTCAGGGCATGAATAGTTGTCGTAGGTATTCTGGAAGCTGCCTTTTCCCCCCATTTTTATATTTATGGAGATTCTTGTCAACAAACACTTATTTAATTCCTGTAACTATCCATTACAAGAACCTAGGAAACTATCTGATGGTGCATCTGATGTGCATTTTTTTTCTATTCAATTTCCCTGGAATTCGATAATTATGTGTATATCTGCTTATTCATTAATTCATGCGGCCTCTATACCTTCGGTGAAAAGGAGAACTGTAAAAGCCGCTATTGTGATAATTTGCATCTCTCTCTCTCTCTCTCTCTCTCTCTTTGACAATCCACATCTTTTAAACAAAGCATTATATACATGGCCAGGATGTGTTTTGTCTTTCTCTTTCTTTTAAAATTCAGATTATGAGCTGCATCATTTTATCTAGATTTAACCTTGTTTGCGACTCTTGCTACTTATGAAATTGAAAGTGATGTGAAACCTGGAAACAATTAAAGTTCATCTTGTAAGTGATAGAAAACATCACGGAGGCTTCAATTGCTTCTCTCCCACTGTTAGGGAAATAGAGTTGAAGATGTGCTTTTCTACCTCTGATTGGTGTGAGTAACTGAAAGTGAAAGATTATTTAGCATACAGAACCTTAATGGAGCAGTTCAGGATTTATTATGTAAAACGCTACCTTAAAATAGTATACTTTAGAATGGTTTTGCTTTAATAGGTGGGGGGGGGGGGGAAATCAACCTCTAGGCTTTAACACTATTTTGTTTGAAAATATGCAGCCTTCCTGCCTCAGTCATACATGGCTTTTAAATTTTCCTTTAAAAAGGTGCAACTTAAAATATTGCATAATAGGATTTTCTTTGTTCCAGCTGTGCGATCAGGGAAGAAAAAGGAAGAAATGCATGAGATGGCTTAATCCTTTTTCTAAGACAACATTACTACATCTGCCCAATTTTCGAAAGTTTCCATTCATGTTTCAGAATATATTGTCTCTTTTCCCGTCTCCCAGTAATCCTGAGGAATTCAAGTGGCGTTAGTCTGTAGGGAGGGTCCATAAACTAGATGTGGCTCCTTTGGAAACATATGTTGCATTCTTCTGCATGTGATTATGATAAAAATGCACTGTTCTAAAGTGATTATAATAATAACTCGTTTAACTATAACAAACCTAAAAGAGAGGGACTCTGATTATCCCTCTTTTACGGATGACAAAATTGACACTGTGGAGGTCAAGTGACTTGCCCCCAAATAAAACAACCACTATGTAACAGAATCTCGCTTGAACCCAGGCCGCCCGGCTACAGCGGCTGTGTTCTTGGGCCCTCCGCCAGGCGAACTTTTCACCAAGTACAATTTTTATTCTATTTCTTTAGGCCATCCACGGTTCCCTTTTCTTTCACTGGTTGGACAGATGCAATTTCTTGTAGAAGATCCGTTTGCTTTGCTTTATTTGTTGTTTGTGTATTTGCTTCGTACAGTAATGGGAAGTAATAGTTTTCATTTGTTCAGTAGATGTGAGTTTTGGGCTTGGACAACTTGCTAAATCAGGGATTGTTCCTTCTCCTTGTGTTCAGGCTGTTCTAGGTCTTTCTCGGAGCTTCCTTTTTCACTGCATCAGCTGCCCGTTCCATCTGTTGTCCTTCTAAGTCACTTTCCTTCTGAATTCTTATTTCCCCTCTCCAGTGTGTCTGCAGTTAACTTTTGCTTAAATGTTTCCTTGAGGCCATTCATTCCTGCCCAGTCAGTAGAAGGAAATGTGACATGTTAGGTTAGTTTCACTGGCACAAACACCAGGGAGATATGTGGGTTCTGAGCTTCAGAAATAGGTCTGATTGTGGACCTCAAAGAGAAATATATGCTGAAGTTGACTTTTGCCAAAGGCTGAGCTCAACATGGGTTTAATGATTTTTTGAATTAAAATATCAACCCGTCAAAAGGAAGACACGTTTAATTATGCGAGTTTAAATGAATGTAATGTTCTGGGGTGCCTGGGTGGCTCAGTCAGTTTAGCACCTGACCCTTGATTTTGACTCAAGTCAGGATCTCAGGGTTTGTGAGTCTGAGCCCTGAGTTTTGCTCTGCAATGACGGCATGGAGTCTGCCCGTGATATTCTCTCTCTCTTTCTCTCTCTGTCCCTTCCTTGCTCATTCCCTCTCTCTGTCTCTCTCAAAATAAATAAATAAACATTAAAGAGTTAATGTAACATTCCACTGTCGAACATTTGGGAAGATAAAGAGAATACAGATGGTTCTCTTTTAGGATAAATATAAGACAACCTCGTATGTTAATGGAGAGTCTGCAGAGTCAGAAGCATGAGAGAATGAAACGCTGAAACACAGAAGGAATAGCTAGCTAGCCGGTGGGATAGTAGAATCTGTCGTTGCAGTGACAAATATAGGCTTCCTCTGACAGCCAGATCTCGATCATGCCCCGAATTTGGCCTTTAAGCCTCAACTGTTGTTGAGACTTTGTCAAAATCCCAAGGTGGTGATGCAGTGATATCTGAAGTGAGAAAAGGCAGTGAATCGTTGCAATGAGTTCATGCGTTCTACAACACTCCAAAGCAGGCAAAATTATCAGGGATGACAACATTACAAAGGTTCATATAAGGAGTAATGACAGAAGGAAGGCCTGGCCAGCAGCCATGACTGCATAAGACAAAATCACCAATGGGCAGGGCTTTTACTTAAAAGGGTCAAGACGAGGGAGACAGTAGGGAAGCAGGGCATTAGAGGGTGATTACTTAAAGTAGTAAGTCAGCAGATAGGGAGGAGACAATCCTTGGAGGCCCCAGAACTCCTGGCTGTCAGAATCCCAACATATCACATGGACCTGGCAAGTTACGTGGAGGGGCCCCAGTGACATCACTCTAGGAACAGAGCAAGAAGGGAAGGGAAGTATGTCAGGAAGGGAATGAAGCCTGGGCTTCAAGTCTAAGCTCTGCCCTTGTAGTTTTGTGCCCTTGGGCAGGTCACTTGGTTTCTTTTCTGCAAAATGGGAATGTAAGAGACTATGTCAGAATATTTTTATGAGAAATATCTAAGGGTTATGTGTTATTATGCTTAGAATGTGCCTGGAATATCAATATCCAGTATAAGCAAATATATTTTCTTTGAGACTGCAGTAACTATATATATATATATATATATATATGTATATGTATATATATATACATATATTTAACAATATATAACACATACATAATATATGTTAATATATAATATATAATAATATTATATATAATATATAACATATATAAAATGCATAATATATGTATATATATTTATATATGTATTTATCCCGATTCTGGAAGTTGGGAAGTCCAAGATTAAGGTGTCAGCATGGTGTTCTGGTGAAAGCCTTCTTCCTTCTTCCACCTTGATGGTCGGCTCCTCATTTCTGGGTCCTCACAGAATGGAAGGGGCTACCCATCAACTTGACATTTCTTTTATAAGGCACTAATCCTGTTCGTGAGGGCTACACCCCCATGACCTAAGCACGTCCCAGAGGTCTTACTTCCTAATACTATTATCTTTGGAGGTTAGGATTTCAACATATGAATTTGAGGGGACACAGATATTCAAACTACAGCATATATGCTAGCATTATTGTAAACAGTAGGTTATGTGAAAATTGAAGTAAGGTGAGTTTCAATGTAAGGACTAGAGGTAGCTAATTAGACTAAGAAGTCAGCATTCTTCGGGGAAATGCAAGAGGAAAGGCAAGAGGAAAGATACTGAGAGGGTGAAAGAGAGGGGATCCAGCGAAATGGAGCAGAGGCAAAGGGCACTACATGATTATTGTGATAAATATGATTTTCCCGGAAGTCACTTTTGGGAGTTGGGATGGTATACAAGACTTTCACTTTGTTAGAGTTATTTAAGGTAATTCCAAGTATTCCTCAAATACTTACCAAAGCCTGGTAGCCATACAAAGGCCTTTTAGGGGTGTGTGTGTGTGTGTGTGTGTGCGCGCGCGCATTGTATGTGTATATAAATCAAATAAAGAAGGTGAGTCCACATCTGGGGTGATGGGATACAATGAGAACAGTACACTTTGAAGAAGAAGGGCAGAAGTAACTACTTCATCCTAGGAGGGAACTCAGAGACAGCAAAGACTTTCAGATTATAAAATTCCAGGAAATGCAAAGAAATTTTGGAAAAGGCATTATATTTCCACATTATCTAGATCTGAAAGAGCAAGCAAGGTGAGCCTAGATAATATTTGGGCCATAATTAATTTAACAAATATTTATTAAGAGCATCCTCTATGACAGACATTTTGTTGATCTTGGTAATAATAATAACATATGTAAATATATTTTGAATACTTTATCATGTATGAGGGAGAGAAGAAAATAGATGTTGAGAATACAATATACAATATAGTATGAATAGATGAAAGATAACTTTACTCTGCCTAATGAAGGAAAGTTGACCTTCTAGACCAGACGATAAAATGCTGACTTTTTTATCTGAAATATGGAAATGAGTCACTCAGATGGGAAAAGAGAGCAAGAAGGATATTCAAGGACTAAAAATCTACAGATGAACATATGTGAAAGGGAAAAAAGGAAAAAGGGAAAGAAAGAAAAGAAAAGAGAAAAGGAAAAAAAGGGAGAAGGTAACAAACCGTAAGAGACTCTTATGATGGAGAACAAACTGAGGGTTGATGGAGGGAGGTGGGTGGGGGGATGGGCTAAATGGGGGAGGGCACTTGTGATGAGCACTGGGTATAGTTTTTGAGTGATGAATCACTAAAGTCTACTCCTGAAACTCACATTTCACTATATGTTAACTAACCAGAATTTAAATAACAATTTGAAAAAAAAAAAAGAATAAAAAGTTGCCATTCTAGGAATGGCAAATGATGAAAAGCTGTTGGGAAAGATGCAAAAGAAAAATAGCAGCAGGAAATGTCTTATGTTGTAAAGAATCTCTTGTAACATGCGAAGGAATTTAATTCAAAATTTTTGACTGGGGGAGGCCAAGGCAGATGCCGACCTGGACAGTATCTAATTGTCCTATAGGATAACCTGCTGTTTCAGGCTTATGGGCTTTCATTGGCCAGGCAATTCCAAGGTATGATGCTTAAACGAAATGGATTCAGATTCCGTAGACTTAGCCTACTTGAAAACATGTCGATTCCTCTCTCTACCCCTCTCCTTCCAAGTGATATTTTCTGGGAGCTGGACCTGAGCGTCTGCACTATTGACAAATACCACCATTGTTCTTCGTGCATGATAAAGTTTGAGGATTATACTTTCGGGACTATTCAAAGAGCAGACCTGTCATCTTCACTCCCTGAGTGAGGAGTTTTCTGGAGGGAGGGAGCAGCAGGGGGAGCCGAGCTGAGCTGTGAGATATGACCAGTAAGTGACCTGGTCAGTTTTGCCCATTTGAAACATCACTGCTCTGTTGAAACAACACACGCCTAGAGGCAGAGAAGCAGGTTGGCTGATAAAAATTGTATATTATAAGGGTTTAAATGAAGATGTTTATGTGTTTGCTGAAATATTCAGGTCTTTTCATAACTGATTAGTCCGTAGCATATCTTTTCCTAATGGAAAATAAAGATTGATTTTATAGCATTTGAAAGAAAGTTCCTGAAGTCACCTCTTGTTTATTAATTGTATAATAATTTATTTAGGGAGGTCGGTGGCTATTTCAAAAGTTTATACAGTAAAGCTCAAGAGAGCTTTTCACATTTTTCTAAGGCTTCCATAATCCTAGAAAATAATTTCTAATTATTATTAATAATAATAATATGTAATGTGTCACTGTGACCACCATTTAGTGAATTCCTAAAATGTTTATCCTTAGAAATAGGCTAAATACTTTAACAACATTAGTTCCTGTGTCATTTTAATCCCACGGAATGATAAACCGTGATATTTTTCTCAAGTAAGATATGATTGTTAGTTTTAAGTGCTATCATAATCCATATCGTATATAGCAACTAAAGAATGAACATTTACTTACACAGTCACCATTTAAGCAAGGAGTGGATGCTTCTGAAAATTTTATACTCTTTGTGGGAAAGCATCTTCCAAGAAACCTAAGACGTTTAAAAGCCTGTATTTTTAAAACATGGCTAGAGATTAACAAAAAATAATTGGAGGCAGAGAGCGTGAATTGTTGGGATAAACTGACCTCAGACTGTTCTGAGCACATCCATTGAACCTGGGAGACTGTCATCTGAATGGCCAGCTCATCTGAATGTGTGGGGTCATGAGACTAAGCCAAAGATCTTGCACGATGAAAGACCAAAGAAGAAATCCGTTCATAAAGTTGGAACCAGAAGGGTGATGTCTTTAGCGGGTGAACTTGGCAGAAAGGGGAAAACAGACCACATATACATGGGAACTTGATATATATGAGGGAAGTGAAATTTCTAATGAGGAGAAAAGATGGCTGTTCAGTAAATTGAGATGAGTATTTGGCTACCCATACTAACAATAAAAATAGATCCCTACCTCATGCTACACACAGAATTAAATTAAAGACGGAGTAAAACAAATGTAGAAAGCTAACTTTCACACATTTTGAAAGAATATATAGAAAAAGAGCTTGATAGTGACCTGGGTAAGGATTTTTTTTTCAAGAGAACATAATAAGCAAAACCGATCTAAGTACAAGATTGAATAATTCAACCATAGTAAAAGTAAAAAGTCTTTTTTAGTATCAAAAAAATGCAGAGAGCAATAAAACAAGACAAACACTGAGACTGTGCTTGCAACAGATGTAATGTATGGATGTTTTATAGGTTTAATAATTAGAATGTATTTTTTAAAAACCACAATAAAAAATTCTTTGCATCAAATCGATGGTTCAAGAAGAGTCATTTCAGGTAAGAACACACATCCACAGGCAATACACATATTCAAACAAGATTAGTTTTGTTAGTAATCCAGTTGATGCATATTAAATACATATTGGGATAACATTTTACACCAACCAGACTGGCAAATATTGCGAAATCAGACGACAGTAGGTGTTGGAAAGAATGTGGAGAGACAGAGACTTGTTAAGAAATGTTTACTTATTTATTTGGGGGTGAGGGAAAAAAGAGAGAGGGAGAGAAAGAATCCCAAGCAGGCTCTGCACTGTCAGTGGGGACCTGATGTGGGGCTTGTTCCCAGGAACCATGAGATCATGACCTGAGCCAACATCAAGGGCTGCACACTTAACTGACTGAGCCACCCAGGAGCCCTGAGAAACAAACTTTCATAGGTAGCTGGCAGGAGGGCCCCTTGGTACAACCACTTTGACAAATATGTGTCTTAGTGACATTGAACACACACAAGCCCTATGACCCAGCAGCTACATTTCTGGGCATACATGCACCCTGGATACACTATCCATTTAAGGACAACGGATCCCGTAGGCCAATATTAAAAATCCCGCTGTCGTTTAAACTTTATCCATTATAATTGCTTATTTTAAGCTAAAGTTTTCAGTTCTCAGAGAAAGGTGTAGTGCAGTATTAAATTTTATTTTCATGCCACTTTATTATTGTATGACTTTCCTGGAATTTTTTTTTTTTTTTTTAGTAAGTTAAGCATAAGAAGAAACCTTGAATTTTTAATTGTATCGATTTTGGCTTAATCACATGCCATGTTATACACTTGTAAAAATTATTTAAATGATTAATGTGGACCTATTCGAAAACAAATTTCTTTCCTTTCCTCTTTCCCTACCCAGAGGCATTTTCACAAAGTAAATTTCTGGAAATTCATCATTATTTCCTTGTTTTTTATTATTATTGCGGGGCTTTCACATTTTTCACAGTGATGCCAAAAAAATGAATGTCGTTGTAATCAAGTTATCAGGTAGGAACACTTATGAAAACTATCAGTGACTTTTCAGTCCTGCAGAATGTAAATTGATAGTGAAATGCGGTTCTAAGGGAGCCTGCTAGCGGAACAAAAATACGATGCCGCCGTACTTTCATTCAACAACCATTAGTTCTCATTTCATAATATTTACCTTAGAGATCTAAGTCACAATATTTTTCTTGAGTGAGATTTCATTGTTAAACACACCGTAATGAGAAGTGTTGACATATTATGGAAAACCACTCTATATTGCTAATCTGCTATGAATATTGCTATGGCAGTGGGGAAAATCTGTCAAAATGCGTTGGGCTGCGTTCTGTCTTGATGCAAAAGAATAACTTCCCACGGTTCAAGCCCTTATTTAATTACAATTCCACAATAAGAATGGGTTGTCTTTCCCCCTTTGCCTTCTGCCACTTGACTCGTTTTCGTTCTTTGAGTCTCAGGTAGGATGTCTGTTCCTTCCTCGGAGAAGTCTCCTTTGTGTCCAAAGTCAACATTCGTTGCTGTGTGTTTCTTGGCCACCTGTCCTCTTCCTCCATGACATTTCTAACAATTGTACACTGCTTTTCCAGGAGTCTACATTCCATGATAAGGAGGGCCACGTTTGTTTGTTTACTAATATGTTTACATATTTAACTTACAATGTCACTTACGCACGGTTGAGTTAACCACTTAAAATCCTGGTGTTCATTCCTTTATAAAAACCTGGGCAGTTGAAAAAGATAAAATGTGAGATTCCATAGCACTGAAATCCATTAGCTATTTTTTTAATGTTTTTTAAAAATATTTATTTATTTTTGAGAGAGAGAGAGAGAGAGAGGGAGAGAGATGGTGAGCAGGGGAGGGGCAGAGAGAGGGAGAAACAGAATCTGAAGCAGGCTCCAGGTTCTGAGCTGTTGGCATAGAGCCTGATGTGGGGCTCAAACTCATGAACTGCGAGATCATGACCTGAGCTGAAGTCTGAGACTCAACCGACTGAGCCACCCAGGCACCGCCCCATTAGCTATTTTTTAAGTTTATTATTTCTACACAGACTTTAAGAAATCAAAAACTTGAAATGGACTGTTCACTTCAGAAGCACAGGTAAATGAAGTTTACAAATACTTTTCCATATTCTATATCATCAGTAAATGTGTTCCTTCAACTATGCATATTACTTTGTACACCAGGAATAAACTCGTCCTCAGATTTCACAGTTGAGAAAGGAATAAAAATCTACAAACACAAATAACTTCAACTTTGTTAAGCGAGATGTCTAGTTTGTTTGAAGACATACAAAGTATTCTAAGAATTCAAGTGGTTCTGTTGCTTGCTCGTCATGGCTCATTCCATGGGGCAGTGTTTGCAATGTGCTTTGAAGAACAGGGAGACTATAGAACAGTCAAGAAGAACCAAAACTGCATTTCTAGGAGGGAGCCACATTGTCAAAGGCAATGGATACTGGTTTCGGTATTGACTAGTAGGCCAGTTGCAATGGCTAGAGGTGAAGTTATCAAGCAGGTGGGGACCCTAATGGGTGCAACAGTTCATTGCATCTAGGGATATGCTGCCCTAAACGAGGATGTCAGCAAGTTGAAAAGGAGGAAAAGGAAGGGTTTCATACTTCATGCCCATAGCACACCCACAATTTCCACTGGTACACTACTCCATGGGACACGCCTCCCCAAACGCCCTACTGACTACAGTGTGTTGTGTTTCCCAGCTACATGTTGGTGCAAAGACAAAAGGAGGGAATGGTGTTTGAGTAGCACTGGCTAATACAGTCAATGTTACCAAATTTAATTATGTACGTTGTCCATTAAATAAACAATTATTGAGCTCTGTGTAAGTGCCAGGATAAAGAAACACAAATGAAAACTACCGCCAGAAAGCAACAACTCAAGAAATTCACAGACTCCTAGGAGAAAAAACTTCATGACCACGATGGTAATGCACATGATAAGTGCTTATGTAACATAATGATTCCATGGGTACAGTAACCACTAGAAGTCCAAAAAAAAATTTGACTCGTGATATTTAAATAAGT
Organism: Prionailurus bengalensis; assembly: GCF_016509475.1. Taxonomy (NCBI): domain Eukaryota; kingdom Metazoa; phylum Chordata; class Mammalia; order Carnivora; family Felidae; genus Prionailurus; species Prionailurus bengalensis. The sequence continues at coordinate 56,498,291 of NC_057354.1, read as the reverse complement.
TTTAATTCTCACTTATGATTTCGTCCCTAAAAACATTATGGGTTTTCATTTTATAAAAGTCTGGGGAAAATAACCTTTAGTTCAGAATTGGCCATTACTTAAAATAAATGCAGGGTGGAGGGATGGGCGAAATAGATAAACGGGGATTAAGAGTACACTCCTCAAAAAATTAAAAATAGAACTACCCTAAGACCCAGCAATTGCACTACTAGGTGATTATCCAAGGGATACAGGGATGCTGTTTCGAAGGGGGCACTTGCACCCCAATGTTTATAGCAGCACTATCAACAATAGCCAAAGTATGGAAAGAGCCCAAATGTCCATCGACGGATGAATGGATAAAGAAGAAGATATCTATCTATAGATATAGATATAGATATAGATATAGATATAGATAGATATATACATATATACATATACACACACAATGGAATATTACTTGGCAATCAAAAAAAATGAAATCTCACCATTTGCAACTACATGGATGGAACTGGAGGGCATTATGCTAAGTGAAATTAGTCAGAGAAAGACAAAAATCATATGACTTCACTCATATGAGGAGTTTAAGAGACAAACCAGATGAACACAAGGGAAGGGAAGCAAAAATAATATAAAAACAGGGAGGGGACAAAACTTATATAAGAGACTCTTAAATATGGAGAACAGAGGATTACTGCAGCGGTTGTGGGAGGGTGGATGGGCTAAATGGGGTGGTAAGGGGCATTAAGGAATCTACTCCTGAAATTGTTGCACTATACGCTAACTAACTTGGATATAAATTAAAAAAAAAAAGATTTCACTAACGGTTATACTCAATCAATGAGCAATGTACAGAATTGTTGAATCATTGTATTGTACACCTGAAACTAATACAACACTGTATGTTAATTATACTTCAGTAATAAAATAAAATAAATGCAAAAAGCCTAATTCTTTAAGAAAACAAATTAAAATATATTGAAGTAATGTTTTCTTTTTCTTAAAAATTTTTTTTTTAATTGAATGGGGTTGACACACATTGCTACATTAGTTTCAGACGTACAACATAGTGATTCACATTCTCTCTCCATTCTGCCCACCCCTTCATCCCCCTTCCCTCGGGCAACCATCAGTTTGTTCTCTGTATTTACATGTCTGATTCTGTTTTTTTGTTTATTCATTTTTTCTTGTTTTTATATTCTGCATATGAACGAAATCATGTGGTACTTGTCTTTCTCAGTCTGACTTATTTCACTAAACATAATTCCCTCTAGGTCCATTCATGTTGTCACAAATGGCATGATCTCATGGCTTTTTATGGTTGCACAATATTTCATTGTGTGTGTGTACGTGTGTGTGTGTGTGTGTACACACATGAGACTATATATATATGATACTATAAATTATATAAATTATATATAATATAAATGTATATATAAATGTATATATATTATATATACATTACATTATATATAAATTATATATTTATATATGCATTTATATATAATATATATGCATTATATAAATTATATATATATGTATGCATTATATATGTAGTATCTTCTTTATCCATGCACACTTAGGCTGTTTTCATATCTTGGCTCTTGTAAATAATGCTACAATAAACATGTGGTGCATATATATTTTCAAATTAGTGTTTTTGCTCTTTGGGGGTAAGTATCCAGTAGTGGAATTATTAAATCATATGGTATTTATATTTTTAGAGGAACATCCATACTCTTTTCCATAGTGGCTTCACCCACTTATATTCCCTCAAACAGTGCATGAGAGTAACTTTTTCTCCACATCCTCAACAACACCCATTATTTCTTGTCTGTTTGATTTCAGCAATTCTAACAGGTACAAGGTGGTATCTCGCTGTGGTTTCAATTGGCATTTCCCTGATGATCAGTGATGTTCAGCATCTTTTTATGTGCCTTTTGGTCATCTGTATGTTTTCTTTGGAAATTATTTGGACCTATTCAGGTCCTCTACCCATTTTTAACTCAATTGTTTGGGTTTTTTGGTGTCAGTTGTAGAAGTTCTTTATATATTTTGGATATTAACCCCATGTTGGATACGCCGTTTGTAAGTATCTTCTTCCTCTCAGTATATTGCCTCTTGTTTTGTTGATAGTTTTCTTTGTTGCACAAAAGCTATTTTGATGCAGCAGTGAGATTTAGTTCAATTTTAAGAATCTTAAGAGCATACGTTTTGAGGGAAATTTGATAATTTTGACGTTGACCCTACTTCACTGACATAGTTAAAAGAAACTTTTACATCTCTTTCCATTTACTTGAACATTTCTCCATTCATCCATCCCTCAAACGTTACTATCTCCCACGTATACAATGAATCGCCTTTCATCTTAAACTTGGTGAAACAAGCATCTGAAGGGGGTGTATTTAAGAATACTATAACATTATTATGAAATATTAAGCTCAGTTGCAGTTTTATTAAATTGAATAATTCAAGGAAAAAATTCTCAAGCTATTCTAATTATTTGATATGTTTTGCACAACATCCTATAAACCACATAATTATTTTGTCCCACTTCCCTTCACAAATAAGGTCTCATTATCTCCACAGAATTTAAAGTAATGGTGGTAATAATAGAGTAACAAGTGTGTTGAATGTCGTGTGTCAAACAGGGTTCTAGTTATGTTTTAAAGTTATACTCCCTTAATACACAAGTCCTCTCTGAAGTAAGTTCTGTTATGAGTGGCATTTTACAAATGAAGAACGTCCTGTTACACACATTTCGTTCATTTGTCTGGTATAACTCAGGCCGTGTGTGTTAAGCTGTGCTAACACCCCAACCATTCTGAGCCAGAGGCACCTCAGACCACACCGTTCTAGCTCTCGAAAATACTTACAGTAAATCCTTGTTTACGACTTTTCTCTGTGAAAGAGGTACTTACTGAATTCGTAATAGGTGGCCAGCATGGTGTTCAGCCTGTCACAAAAAACTCAGTACAGTCTTCTTCCAATGAGCTTTGCCAAGAGTAGTGAGCTAACTTCTGATCGCCCCGGGTCCGCTTGTTTGGATTCCTCAGACTAAAGGTCAGTTCCTAACATGTCTACTTTTCAATTCTTCAATGCACCCTTAGCTTACTAGGTTGAGTGCGGTAAAAATCCACAAACATGTTGAAGTGTTTCTGGTTTTAGCTTGTGTGTGCGTGTGTGTGTGTGTGTGTGTGTGTTTTAATGAGTGCAGAGCCTTATAATTTTTTGCTAATTTTGAAATGGCCCTCATACAACTTTTGAACTAGGCCTCATCAATGTTTGGGACTGAAGGTTATTTTCCTTGGAGAGACAAATAAGGAAAGTTAGAAATAAGGTCAACTAGACCGTGCTCTCAGAGACATGAAATCTTGTTTGCCTCCCTAACAAAATACTCCTCCACATGCAAGTGTCTGTAACCTCAGAGATTAATAATGTTTTTTCTTTGATTGTTTGTTGTGGTTGCTTTTATTCAAGTAATGAAAACAGAACAAAGCTGGCTGTGTTCAAACAGCAGTGATTCCGTAGTCTCTACAGATATTGTCCGAATCTAATTGGATTTTAATGAAATGATATTTCCTTTGTGATAAGTACATAAAAATTCTGTTTTTAATTAACATCACAAGGTATAAGCTATAGATACCAAGTTTCAACAGAAGTAGTAATTCTTTAATGTTTTCTTCATTTAAAAAAAGACAGAAGTAGTAACAACTTGGGAGGAAAAAATGAATAAATTAACTGGACAATGATTAGCCCAGGCCTTTTCATCCTGGGGCTTGGGCCAGATTGACAATGTCTATTTCTTTTCCATTTAAAACCTTATTAGTTAGTTTTGTTTTGAAATACTTTCTAAAGGATTTTTTTTCCCTATTAATCTTTGTTGCCCAACTTTAACTGTGTCTGTATAGGATTGCAAATAAACTGAGTTCAGTTTCCATTGTGAAAGTCATTTTCAGCAATGTTCAATGTATGTAGCTAACCCTAAACCCTGATCATCAAAACTAATCTGTAACAGAACGGTGTGTTTGCCAAACATACCCGATTTTTCATATGAAAATGTTATCAATTTGAGAAGAAGAATATTTGCTTCTCAGCGAAAAAAAATGTGAGGAGGGAAGGCTGTTCTAGAAAACTCAGGAGAAAATAGGAAAAAAGGGCTTCTCATTGGTGTAATTTCAAAAGTGGCAGGAAAAAAATCCCAACAACCCTGGGAAGAAAAAACAAAGGGCAAATTATAGCAAATCAAGTTCAGTCAGTCCTGTTGATGTTTCTAGTAGGATGGATTGCTTGTTTCTGTTAGTTATTAATTATATTTTCATTACCTATTGGTGACCTGTATGAGTGATTCATATGTGATGTATGCATTTAGTCAGGTATTAATTAACAAAATGATCACATTGCTTCATTTAATGATTGATTATGGATTTTACCTCTGTTGGTTGCATTTCAGTATACCTTATGGATACAAGTTGAAAAAAAATCTCTGATTTAGTTAATCATCGGTGCTTCTTGAAACATAGTAGTGGGTTTCAATAGGGAGGAATGTATAAGAATTTAAAAAGTTTTCTCATAAAAGTGTGCCTCCTATTCTACAGCACCAAACAGATGGTATTCTGATAAGCTCTTTCTTGGATTAACAATTCTTCCCCCTCAGTGTCTACACCGTTTAAGAAAACTAAGTGAGCATGTGGAATCAGAACATATCATGAGCCTCCATAAGGCTGAAAAGCTCAAACTTTCAATTAAAGGAGACTTCCAAATTTTTGCACCCACTGGGAATATCTGTACTTTCCTTCACTTTCTGTACAGCTCAAGTAGGCACAATTACTCAACTCTAAAAGATTCTCAGATGTGAAAGAAAAATAAACAGAAACATAATTCACATCCAGACAGTGAGAATCAGTCAAGTTCAAAGGGTTCTATTAATGAGTGTTCCAAGTATTAATGGGCAAAGATACAGCTTTGTGCTTTACTTTTTTCCATAACTTTCTTAGCTAAATAGTTGTCATTTTATAAACATGCCTATGCGCCATAAGTTATTTTGTTTGTTTGCTTTTTGGTTATAGTTTTCTTTAAATCAAGGTATAATCTATATAAGTAAAATACATTAATCTTAAAGGCATAGGTTGATGGATTTTAATCTATTTGGATACTGTATAACCACCTACCAGATTGAGATGCAGAATATTTCTTGCAACACTGGAGGCACCCTATTGTCTTCCTCCAACCAGTAATCCCAAAGTAATAATATTCTTACATTGTCATTGTGGATTAGATTTGCCTTTTGTGGAACTTCCTGCAATGAAATAATACAATATAACCCGTTTGTATCGGGTTTCTCTCACTCAGCATATGTATCTGATATTCATGTATCAGTGATTTATTAACTTCATTGCTGTATAGAATTCCATTCTGTGAACACACCCTTATGAATTTATCCGTTATCCATTGATGGGTATGTAGATTGTTCCAAGTTTTTCCTACTATGAATAAAATTGCTTTGAGCATTCTCGTGCAGTCTCAATGGTAGACAGAAGCACTCACAGCTATGGGAGTTGGATTGTTGGTTGAGGAGTTATTGGGAATCTCCAAGGACCAGAAAAAGAAGAAGGGAAGGAAGAAGGGGAAGAAGATGTGGAAGAAGAGAACAGAACAGGCAGGAGCAGCAACAGAATGAGCTAAAGTTGATGGGCAGTATGGGGATTGGGTAGGGGAATTATAGATAATCACTCCATGTTGTGGACTAAGCCCAGGGCTCATCCTTAGAGGTGAAGGAAAAACACAAACTGTCCCATTAAGTTAAAACTCAGGAAATGTGCTGCCTTGGAGATCCCAGGCCTGGGTTACTGGCAAATGAGAAATGTGTCTGGAAAATGGAAAACAAAACAAAACAAAACAAACAAACAAACAAAAAAACCTACAATTAAAACATTATACTAGCAATAGCAGCCTTACAAGGCAGTAGTAGAAGTAAGAATTGGGAAAAACAAAAAGGATAAAATTAGACTTCTTGGGAATTCAGATATCAAAAGAATATCAGATATGGAAGATCAAGTAACTATACATGAAATGTTTAAATGTGTAACCAGATGAGTTTACTATAGCCTTTTATTGTAAAAACATACATTTAAAAAGAAATTTATAGACAGGATATGACAGTACCTTGCTGTTGGGTTGTAAAATGACACAGCCACTTTGGAACAAATCTTCACGGGGTCTTAGAGCTAAATGTATGCATCTCCAATGACCCAGCCATATCGCTTCTCAATCTGCCCCTGAGAAATGAAACAAACAAACAAACAAACAAACAACAAAACAAAACAAACCAACAAAAAAACCTCATTGAAAGCTGGAAACAGCAAGGTATCTGTCAACTGGTACATGAATAAAAAAATGGCGCACATCCATCCAATGGAATACTACTCAGAAATATAAAAGAAATGATGATAATTCAACAACATGGATGAGTTTCAAAAGTATGATGATACATGGAGGGTTATCTGCGATCAGCACAAGTAGCTAGACATTTATGCAGAGGTTGGAGTAAGAAGGACTTGAGGACCCTGAGTCAGTCAGGCCAATGCTTTCACAAGTTCAAGAGTTTCTGACAAAAGACTGCATATTGGATGAGCCCATAAAATATCTCTACATGGAAACCTAGAAAATACAAGGTTATAGGGATACAAAACATGTCAATATTGCCAGGGGCTGGGGTTTTGGAGAGGGTATTCACTACTAAAAAGTCATAACAAACTGGAAAGGGTGATGTAAATATTCTATATTTTGATTGTGGTTAAGTGATTGTATACACTTGTCAAAACCCATAAAACCGAACACCTAAGAAGAGTGTATTTTATTATTTATAAATTATACCTCAATGAACCTGACATAAAAAAGAAAATTACAAATCTTCCACCTGAGCTATGAATTTAAGTTTATCTCAGGATGTGAGTTTGTAATAATAGTTTGAGATGAATAATATAGATTTTAACATAAATCGATTATGACAGGAAAAGTATAATCTTTCTAATAGATACAACCAAATCATTTGAGAAAAGTCAACATGAATTCATGATATAAACCCTTGTCAAAGAAGGAATAAAAGGAAACTTCCTTGATGAGATTAAAGCATCTTATTTCAAAAAATAAATAAGATCATATGCCAACATGATTGTAAATATGGTAACATTTGGAGCATCTCTTTAAAAGTCTCTTTAAACCCTCTTGCACTGTTGGTGGGAATGCAAATTGGTGCAGCCGCTCTGGAAAGCAGTGTGGAGGTTCCTCAGAAAATTAAAAATAGACCTACCCTATGACCCAGCAATAGCACTGCTAGGAATTTATCCAAGGGATACAGGAGCACTGATGCATAGGGCCACTTGTACACCAATGTTCATAGCAGCACTCTCAACAATAGCCAAATTATGGAAAGAGCCTAAATGTCCATCAACTGATGAATGGATAAAGAAATTGTGGTTTATATACACAATGGAATATTACATGGCAATGAGAAAAAATGAAATATGGCCTTTTGTAGCAACGTGGATGGAACTGGAGAGTGTGATGCTAAGTGAAATAAGCCATACAGAGAAAGACAGATACCATATGGTCTCACTCTTATGTGGATCCTGAGAAACTTAATAGGAACCCATGGGGGAGGGGAAGGAAAAAAAAAAAAAGAGGTTAGAATGGGAGAGAGCCAAAGCATAAGAGACTGTTAAAAACTGAGAACAAACTGAGGGTTGATGGGGGGTGGGAGGGAGGAGAGGGTGGGTGATGGGTATTGAGGAGGGCACCTTTTGGGATGAGCACTGGGTGTTGTATGGAAACCAATTTGTCAATAAATTTCAGAAAAAAAAAAAGTCTCTTTAAAAGAATAAGCGGGGATGGGAGGGCATCTTTTGGGATGAGCACTGGGTGTTGTATGGAAACCAATTTGACAATAAATTTCATATATTAAAAATAAATAAACAAATAAAAGTTAAAAAAATTAAAAAATAAAAGAATAAGAACCCAAATTAAAAATATTTTTAAATTTTTTTTTTCAACGTTTATTTATTTTTGGGACAGAGAGAGACAGAGCATGAACGGGGGAGGGGCAGAGAGAGAGGGAGACACAGAATCAGAAACAGGCTCCAGGCTCTGAGCCATCAGCTCAGAGCCCGACGCGGGGCTCGAACTCACGGACCGCGAGATCGTGACCTGGCTGAAGTCGGACGCCCAACCGACTGCACCACCCAGGCGCCCCATTAAAAATATTTTAAAAAAGGGGTACCTGGGTGGCTCTTGAGCTCAGGTCATGATCCCAGGGTCATAGGGTAGAGCCCTTTTGGGCTCCATTCTGAACATGGAGCCTGTTTGGGGTCCTCGCTCTCTCTCCCTCTGCCCTTCTCCCCCACTCACATTGTCTCTCTAAATTAAAATAACATCAAAAATTTAAAACAAGAATAAGAAAGGGATGACCCCTTCTTTTTTTTTTTTTAATTTTTCTTAACGTTTATTTATTTTTGAGACAGAGAGAGACAGAGCATGAGCGGGGGAGGGGCAGAGAGAGAGGGAGACACAGAATCCGAAACAGGCTACAGGCTCTGAGCTGTCAGTACAGAGCCCGACACGGGGCTCGAACTCACCGACCGCGAGATCATGACCTGAGCTGAAGTCCGCCGCTTAACCGACTGAGCCACCCAGGCGCCCTGACCCCTTCTGTTTAACGTTGAAATGTAGGTCTTGGACAGCAGGTGAGAAATGAAAAGAAATAAAATGGAAGGACTGAAAAGAATGGAAAAAAGAGGTCATTATTCAGAGACGTATGACCATCTACCAAGGCAAGTCCAAATAATATACGAAGAGATTACTATTATTAACAAAAGAAGGCAACCCGTGAGCCAAGCATAAGTTCTGTTAAAAAAAAAAAAAGTACATTGCATTGCTCTATATTTCATTTAGGAAGTCCAACGTCTTTTGCACTTCATTCCTTTAGAAATATGAAAATAAGCATACCACTTCAGGATGGAGGACAGAGATAATCAGAAAATATATTCAATTAATTGAGAGATTCATCTATTTGTGAATGTCATTCAAATCCAAATATCTGTAAGGAGACTTTTATGGATATTTCTTGGACAATACGGCAGTAAAAAAAAAAAAAAGCCACAACACGATTCAGTTTTGCTGTGAAACATGTGATCTGTGACGTGGGGGGTGATCTGTAATCAGCGTGAGTATCCAGGCGTTTATGCAGAGGTCACAGTAAGGATGGCTTGAGGACGCTGGGTCAGTATGGCCAACGCCTTCACAAATTCAATTAAATAGCTGCAAGCTTCACTTTAATCATACCTGGAGAGTAAAATATAGAGAAACCTCATCTTTTTTAAAGTTTGTTTATTTATTTATTTATTTATTTATTTATTTATTTATTTAGAGAATCCCAGCAGGCTCTGCACTGTCAGCGTGGAGCTCAATGCGGGCCTTGAACCCACGAACCATGAGATCATGACCTGAGCTGAAACCAGGAGTCTGGCGCTTAACTGACTGAGCCACCCAGGCGCCTCTATAGAAGCCTCATTTTTTACATGACTTTTTTATTCCAACAAAAATCTTCAACTATTATGAATGCTCATTTCTTTCTCGAAAGCATTTTAGCAAGAAGAAGCATTTCTTGGGCATGATGTTTTCAAAGGGAAAGAGAGTTACAAAAAGTGAAAAATAGAGTTGGTTAAGTAAGCATCCCTACAGCCCTGAAACGTGGTAAGTAAACTGATGCCTCAAAGCGTTCATAGGACAAGGTGCTTACACGTAATTAGAACCATGGAGCGAGGTACCCCACCTGCCTTGCTAATGTCAGCAATGACTTGCAAAAAATACCTTTGCTTGATTAGGTAACACAATGTAGAGATCAAGCACTGGTGTCAAGAAATAGGCTTTCAAATTAAAACGCGTCTTTGGAAAATACACAACCATGCCAAGGAACATACTGGAAGAACGCGGCTGGCATCTTAGAGACCTAAGACAGTGTCATCACCTGTAACATACTAGGAAGCAGACAGAACGTTAAAAGGATGCCTTCACCAACAGAATGAAAACATGTGACTGTAGGCATCTAATAATTGTTTGTTGCATGCATTGGAGAAGTGTGTAACACCAGGAATGCGTTTATTCTGGGAAATCCTTTGGCTTCATAAGAAGAATGATTTGAATTTGAATGAGCTGCTCTTGAGAATTTTGGAATGACGGTAATTGCTTATTTAGAATCATCACTCATAGTTTGTGATTTTGAAAGAGGCCTCGAAACTCCTCAGCTTGGCATCCCTGGCTTTCCATCACCAAATTCAACTTGACCTACTTGTTCTTCCTCTTACGACCCCAGCATCAGCTCTTATCCCCCGACTGTTTCTTGATTCTTCTGCTTAGTGCTTTGCCCAGAGTAGACTATACTGCTCCATTTCCAATTACATTTCCCTTTTGAGGACGTGGTCAAGGTTTAGTCCTAATTCTTGATGACCTTTCAATGGCCTTTAATGCTCTTCTTACGTGCAAAAATATATTTATTTCTCATCCACATTATCCACTGTTCCGGACACTGGACAGGCAGCAGTAGTCGAAAGAGAGAGAATTCCTGTTTTCAGGGCATTCTCCCTAGCGGAAGCAACAGTGAACACGTAACAAATAAACCACCACAACATGTCAGTGTGGAAGAACTTCGGGGCAAGTAAAGCAGGGATAGGGGTCAGAGGGAGAGCGTAGCGGGGAAGGAGGTCTCCTTTTTCCAGCAGTGATCAGGGACATTCTGCTGATGAGATTTGAGCGAGTAAGTGTTTTGATGGAATTGAAGGAGTACCCTTGGGAGATTTAGGCCCAAGAACATTCTGGGCATAGGATGAGCACTCACAAGAGAGCTTAGCCAAGTGACTTCAAAGGAGTGAGGAAAGAACAGCATGGTAGCAGGAGGTAAGGTCTGAGTTGTGAGAAGCTCCGCCATGTGGGATCTTCCAAAACTTTTTAAGGACTTTAACCTTCATATAAAAAGTGTTGGAGGGGGGAGCATTAGAAAGTTGTTGCAAATGCAACATGCTACAAACGTGACTTGGTAACATGCTTCATATCTCGTGGACTCAAGCCAAATTCACAAGAAGATATGATGTTCAACTATTAAATTAGCTAGGGTATTATTGGCGAGACCCTGTGTTTGAACAGTGAAAAAATGATGTTTGCACTTAGGGTAGGAATACAGATAGATATACCTTTTCTAAGGAGGAAATTCTTAAATGAAACAAAATTCTCTTTTGAATAAATTTCATAAGCATTTTCCTAGAATTTCATCTGCTGTGAAGTTTTTCTAGGGATAAAGTATAGGCTATGATTTATCGTTGGTTCAACATGTTTTCTACCGATTATTTAAAGGGGGAAAAACCTGAAAAATTAAGTGCCCTGTAATCAGTTAAATAATTACCACTTAATAAATTAAACAATAAGCTTTCTCTAGATGTATTGTAGAAAAAGATATTTCAATAATTTGACAGAGTGTCCCCTATATGGTAGTGAGTGAAAAAAAAAATCAAACTATGGGGCGCCTGGGTGGCTCAGTTGATTAAGTGTCCGACTTTGGCTCAGGTCATGATCTCAAAGTTTGTGAGTTCCAACCCTGAGTCGGGTTCTGTGCTGACAACTCAGAGCCTGGAGCCTGCTTTGGATTCTGTGACTCCCTCTCTCTCTGCCCCTCCCCCACTCACTCTTTGTCTCTCAAAAAATAAATGTTAAAAATTTTTTTTTAAAAATCTAACTGCAAATGACAATTGATTCTAATTAAATAAAAATCAAAAAAGAAAACTTTCTGAAAGAAAATAAAATCAAACACTAATACCAAGTACTAAGACACAATCTTGGGGTGACTGGGTGGTTCAGTCAGTTAAGCATCCAACTCTCAATCTCTGCCCCACATCAGCCCTTGGTCAGACCCTGCTTGGGATTCTGTCTCTACTTCTCTCTGCCCCTCCCTTGCTTGTGCTCTCTCTCTCTCTCTCTCTCTCTCACAAAATAAATAAGTAAACTTAAAAAAAAAAAAAGACATCATCTTACCCCCTCCCAAGATGGAAAAATTTGAGCTGGGAATGTAGCTGCCCAACTAGCTAGAGGTCACTTTGCAGTATACTTTACAGCAAGGTATTGCTATATGACCAACTTCTGGCCAATGATTAGTGAAGAGAAGTGATACTTGACTATTGTTTTAAAAGCAATCCACCTATGGGTACCTGGGTGGCTCATTCAGTAAAGCGTCTGACTCTTGATTTTGGCTCTGGTCATGATCCCAGGGTCATGGGATTGAGCTAAGTGTTGCACTGGGTGTGGAGTCTGCTTGAGGTTCTCTCTTCTCTCTCTCCCTCTGCCCCTGTCCCCCGCTCACACACTCTCACTCTACAAAATAAAAAATAAATAAATAAGTAAAGAATTAAAAAAATAAAAGGAATCGACCTAATATCTCTTCCTCTCCTCCAGTTCACTGGAATTAAAACTTCATGGTGGTAGGCAGTTTAGCCAACCCAGAAACAAGATGGAATCTCCATCTTGGGTGGAGTGTAGATCAGAACAATAGGTGGAGATCAGAACAATGTGATAGAAAGTTCTCTGACGACTGGGGAACTACCACAGCAGCCTTCAAGCCCCTACCCAGAATTTTACTTAATAAAAAAAAAAACAGACTTTCAACTTGCTTGAATTACTGCCATGTTGGGTCTCTCTTTTAAACAATTGACCTTATCTTCTAACAAATGCACCTATCTTCTTGTTGCTTCTGTACATTTTCCAATGTTTCTACAATAAACTTGAGTTCCTTAATGAATCTAAAACTAGTGCAAAGTCAGAACAATGTTAGGATGCATGTATAGAACCACAATATCCAAAGTAAGAGAAGATATTTCTGGCCTTCAGTTTAAAAACATAATAGTATTGGCCGGATAGAAAGTAATCCGAACAAAGAAACAACAATAAAAAAGTGCAATACATCATAATCAGATATCACGTGAGATGCTATTGAGGGAACTGAGGTGTTTTTATCTGAAAACTTAGGAAAAAAGGAAAGACATGATTGTTGTTCATAAATTTTGAAGGGTTGTCAAATAAGAATCAGTTAGGTGTTAATTGTACCCAATGCCCCAAGTTGAGATAAAAGGTAAGGTACTGTGAACCAGAAGGTGACACAGACCAGGAAAACCATGAGTTCCATTAGTACTACTTCACAGAAATGGAATGTCTTACCCGCAAAGGAAGTGAGAGCTGTGCCACAGGAAATAATCACTAAGAAATCGTTTGCCTGGGGCACTTGAGTGGCTCAATCGGTCGAGTGTCCAACTCTTGATTTCGGGCAAAGTCATGATCCTAGGGTGGTGGGATTGAGCCCCGTGTTGGGCTTTGCACTGAGTGTGGAGCCTGCTTAAGATTCTCTCTCTCTTTCCCTCTGCCCCTCCTCCCCTCATGCTCTCTCTCTTTCTCCAAAAGAAAGAAAAAAAAAGAAGTTGTTTGCCTGATCACATGGATTCTGTACTTAGTAGACTATGTGAAAAATAGGCTGTGATTCCCCAACAGATTTCCGGGCATTTCAGTTTTAGATTCTCTGACTACATTAACGGAAACCATATTTTGTACTATATATGGAAGTGTAAGCTAGAGTGTTTCCTTATTGATTTGAGTATATGAACAAGTGAATTCTTTGTTCAATTTCATTGGTTTACACAAGTTGACTTTAAAAATCACTGTGCCATTAAATAATCCATTTCGTCGAGTTGATTAAGAGAATATAAAGACACTGTATTGCCCTGGACAATGTAAATAATTCTAAGCCAAAGTCTTTACGACATATGACACATCTCACTCTGTCTCTGTGCTCTACAATAACCTACTTAATAAAGAGCTGGTAAGAAAACCGGAAGTGTGGTCACAGAGATGCCGAAAACAAACTCTGGAAGAACCTGTGACTTGTTATCTCAAAAGAGTCACTTGTCCCCATGACAGCAGGGCTCTCTCCACTTTACTCCTTTTTGACACCTTCCTCTCCAATCCTGGAAAGCATTTGTCTATAAAGGGATACTTACATTGGGGAGACCTTGCTAAGTCCTTCTACAGCTAACCAGGTAACACGACCTCATGACCCGTGTTTGGATATTACTCCCAACCCTCACACCTTACTTCTACAGAATTCTCCAGCTTCTAGTGGCATTGGTATGAACACATAACAACTATCAAACATATTGCAATGGCCAAGTATAGTTATTCTAAAACTGGGGAGAAAAGAGATAATGACTGAGCAGCTGGGTGAAGTATCTTCAGCTTCTCTGTTGGAAGAACCATTAAAGAAGGAGGGTGGAGATTAAGCCGTCCCTTGAGAGACCCAACAGAGGCAAGAGAAAACAAGCTTGGCGAACCCTGCCCTAGACATGTACCCCAGTCTCGCATTTTTATGGGCATGCACACTGAGGCAGTGACATTGCTACCACAGTCACCAGCTGTCTCGGGAGGCTCTTGGGGGAGAATTGCTCATCACCCCAACTGGCTACACACCATGGAGGAAACTGCCCTCTGCTAGTGTGAGAAGTGCTGAGACAAGACTTTGCTTCTGGGCTGGTGCTGGGTGAATGCAATTTTCTCGTAGGGTGTCTAACCCGTAATTGGATACTTGCAAAAAGCTTCTGCTGGGGATGGTGTCCATGTTGCTGCTGCTGGGCCCCATGAGGAGTGAGGAGTAATCTCGACGGGAACCAGAGCACACAGAAGACTCCACAATCCAGAGAGCTCACCACCATGTCGCCATAACGTGGTCCTTTATCCCGCCTGCTGAGTAGAAGCTGGTAGGAAGAGATTAGAAAGCCAGTAACTATAATGGAACACAAGAGGTCACCAGGAGGAGAAAAAGACTAAGGTCTAGACAAAATAAGGTCTAAACAGAAGAAAACAGAATCATTTTGGAAAGCTTTGTTAGGAAGACATTCTTAGTTTAAATTTACTATCTGTTTAAGAAACGCATCCTACCTAACCTTGCCATTTGTGACAACATAGATGGATCTAGAGGGTGTAATGCTGAGCCAATTAAATAAGAGAGAGACAAACACCATATGATTTCACATCTACATGGACTCTAAAAAACAGAACAAATAAATAAACAAGCAAACCGAAAGCAGACAGACCTGTAAATAAAGAGAATAAGCTGCTGGTTGCCAGAGAGAAGAGGGGTAAGAGAATGGGCACCATGGCTCAAAGGGAGGGCAAGATACAGGCTTCCAGTTTATGGAATGAATAAGTTACCTGAACAAAAGCTACAGCAAAGGGAAAAGAGTCAATGGTGTTGTAACAGCAGTTGATGGTGATGGAAGGTAACTACATGAGTGATGAGTACAGCATAATATTTAGAGATGTTGAATCACGATGTTGTACACCTGAAACGAATTAACATTGTATGTCACCTATACTCACACACACTGTCACACACACACACACACACGCACACGCACACGCACACACACACACACACACAGAGCGCATCCTAAGACCAAAGCTTGCTGTAGTCTATACAGGTGTATCTGGTGTAGAGTGAGAGCAGGCACGGAGCCTTCAGAGGCTCTGAGTGCAGAGTCCAGCTGAAATCCCCTGACCAAAGGACACAGTGGAAGGAAGTGTCCAGTGTGGTTCCCATGCTGGGCCAGGGACCATGTGAGCTCTGCATACAATTTTTTCTGGCCAGCCTGCCTCCTATGCGGGATGGACCATGATGGGGATCCCACCCATTGCCTAAAGACCCTCCCAGGCTGCAGGAGCCAGTTGGCCAGCTTATAAGCATCCTTTGTTAGACAGAACAATCATTCAGAGAGAGAGAGAGAGAGAGAGAGAGAGAGAGAGAGAGAGAATGCAAGGTGAGGAATGTCCTAACAGGAGTAAAATGACTTTCATGAGGAATAGGAGAAACTATCCATCCAAAGCACTGTTCCTCTACTTTGAGATGTTTTAATAAACTGTAAATGAGAAAATCAAACCTTTCCGACCAGCGCACAGGGAAATGAAACCTCTCTAGTTTGGTTCACCTCACTCCAGAGGAGCTTGGCTGCCTTCATCTCTGGTGGTGCAGCACAGAGGTCCCAGGTTTTAGCGTTTGAGAGTCCAGGCATGCAGATTTAGTTCAGTGTTGTTTGACGTTCAAATATCCACTTTCTCGACATGACATAGGGGAACTGTAGGGCTGTGTTTCCTCACTGAGTGTGCGTCGACTGTCTCAGAATTCTGCCTGTGGTTGTGGAGATGAGTCCTGTAAGGGAAGGGATGGGAGGGAGCTTCCACTTACCTTTAAGCTTTTAGAAAGCATAGATTCGGGCTTTCCTATTATTGCTGTGATTTTTGGCGACCTTTGTGAGAAATCAGATGCTCAAACTGTATTTCATTACAGCGATTGTAGTCAACAGGACAGTTCCAAGCAAACCCATCAGCTTTACTGACCAAACCAGGGGTTTCACAGTCTAGTGGTGCCACATGGCAATTAGCTACAACCACGTTGGTACCCCCACTGTGGAGGCCAGTGGGACATAGGGTCTTTGCCAATGGCACATACCTGGACTCCTCATTTCTTCTCTTTTATAGAGGCCCAAAGACACTGAGAGTCAGAGGGGGATGATGTTTAGCTTTCCATGTGGTGCCAGATTTGTCAAATGAGTCAAAACTGCCTTCCATTATGACCCCAATGGTGACATTTGAGTCTGAATCACATGTTAACAGATTGGCCAGGATACTGCAAGGAATAAGTTTTATCTGGTTCCAAAGGCAAAAAGTCCCATATCACACCAGATTCATCCACTTACAGGGGTCTTAAAGACTGACTGTGTGGGTCTCATACCTTTGTGACAAGGTGCCAGGGTTTGAGCCTCAACACCATTAACTTGGATGAATGTGTGACAGATGCTTGTCACTCACAGCTGTTTGTGCCTTCAAAACTGCTAGTAAATAACTGTCAAGGAATGCATGTCTGGAGTTTCAGAGAATTATGTGTTCTGTACTCTCCAATGATATCCTTCAAGGGGGACTATTTTTCCTTTGAATCACATAAACTCTCATGAGGGGAAAATCAGTCTGCACGAAAGTATATAAAGAGTAACTTAAAATAGGGAATAATCAACTGGCTTCAGAGTGGCTGTTCTGGATTCCAGCTTAAGGGCAAGTCGAGAGCTAAAAATCCTTTCTCATTTTTCTACACTACACCCACACATTCTTCAGATCTGTAATTTACAGCTCTTTTCTATACTATATTAATTAATGTCTTTATCTATTACAATCACAAAATAGTGTGTGTGTGTGTGTGTGTGTGTGTGTGTGTTCCGTTTTGGCCTCAGAGTATGCTTCACTGTTCCCTTGTTATATTTGTCTGCTCAGGCTGCCATAGCAAATCACTACAAAACGGATATCTTAAAAACAACAGAAATTTTTTCTCTCAGATTTCTGGAGGCTGAAAGTCTATAATCGGGTGTAAGGAGGGCCCTCGTTCCCCCAAAGGCTCTAGAGAAGAATCTTCTCTTGGGTATTCCAGTGTCTCTGGCTCCAAACTTTCCTCCACCCATAGTGGTATAACTCCAATCTCTGCCTCTGTGTTCACATGGCCTTCTCTACGTGCTCTCTCTTTTTCTTATAAAGTCACCCACCATTGGATTTAAGGCCCATCCTAATGCAGCATGACTTCATCTTTACTAATTAATTCTATCTGTACAATTACATTTCCAAATAAGGTCATATTCTAGGATTCCAGGTAGACATGACATTTTGTGGTCCAACATTCACCTCCATGATGAGAGTTGCTATGAGGGAGTTGCCTACTTTGGGTGTTCGTTTGACCTATAATTGACAGACATGAGGGGAGATAACAGTGATCCTGTGCTGCCATGATGCGATGTTGCTAGAATGTGCAAGTCAAAAGATTCCAGGATCTCATAAAGAGACCTGTAAGTGCACTTGAGGAGACTCTTGAGGACAGTGGTACCTCGCCAGACTCACAGCTCCTGCTCATGTGAAATGCTGTTGAGAAAAGTCTGAATTTGGAGAACAGTGTGATGTTGGAAGGTGTTACCTCTTGAAGCTATTACATTCCAGTCCAAGATGTGCCCCATCCTGGTGTAGCACTGAAGAACACCCTTGTGGTCTATTGACTTCGCTAAGAGCAGGGGTTGGGGAATACACACACACACACACACACACACACACACACACACATCTGAAGTTTCTGGAAGCCAAGTTTGACTTTATCTGGCTTGGGCTACCCCATTAAGAGAGGGACAGTAGCTTCTAGATGTGAAATTCCGTGCCGGTAACCAAATTGGTGCAGCCAAACCTCTTTATTAAAAAACAAACAAACAAACAAACAAATGGAAAACCTCACAAAGATCGGAAAACATGAACATGTATTCAACTCATGCAACTAACGTGTTTCATTTTATATGGCGTCACGTTCTGATTAATAGGGATTGGGAAATGGGGAGAAAATAAAGAGGAAGCTCAAGAGAGAAAGCACAAACAGAAAAGGAAAGAATAAAATTTAAAAGATGGAGAGAGAAATGCCTTAACATCAACTTACGCTGGAAGGATTTTAGTTGAAAAACAAAACAATTTACCATATTATCATAAAAAGTAATATCATTATATGAGTAAAATTTTACCTGCACGTGAGTCCATGCACGCACACATTTTCTCTCTTTCTGTCTCTAATTTAATCCTTGGGGCGCCTGGGTGGCTCAGTAGGTTAATCATCCGACTTCAGCTCAGGTCATGATCTCACGCTTCTGTGAGTTCCAGCCCCTCATTGGGCTCTGTGCTGACAGCTCAGAGCCTGGAGCCTGTTTCAGATTCTGTGTCTCCCTCTCTCTCTCTCTCTGCCCCTCCCCCACTCACACTCTGTCTGTCTGTCTCTCTCAAAAATGAATAAAGGTTAAAAAAATAATTTAAATCTCACAACACCCTGTGACCTACTTTATGTATCAGGAAATTGAAGCATGAGATTAACTTTCCCAGGGAAACCAACCAGGTTTTCTTTCCTCATATTCTAGACTTTGTTTTTCATTACAAAGTGCTAGTGGGGAGGTAAAACATCTACTATTCAGTTCATGACCACTAGTTATATTTTATAACAGGTACTTTGGAAAAGAGTTTGGTGTTACCTGGTCAAATTGAACATTCACCTTCCCTATTATCTAGCAATCCTGTTTCTAGGAACATTCTCCAGCAAGAATATGCATAGCGGTCTCGGTCATAATGGCACCTAAGTTGAAACAATCCATAATGTTCATCAATTAGGGTAACTGAGGTATGATTTGTTCTCACAGAATAGGTCTAGACAACTGTGGAAAATACATGATCTGTGTTTTATGTGCATGATAATGGATAAGTCTTAGGGATATTAAGTTGAGGGGAAAAAAGGCCAACGAGATTTTATAAAGTTCTAAAATGAAGTCATGACTAAGGATATATTTTTAGAGTCATGTGTACTCATCAAATTATGGGGAAAAAAGGAAAGAGAAGAACAAAGTGCCTTAAGTGATTACTTTGTGGTGGGGAGGTAAGAGGTAGAATTGGAAAAAGACATGGGATGTTGCAGACTGTTAACTTTGAGTTGAATAGTGGGGTCTTGGGTACTCTATAATTTTTTTGATTCTTATATACATAAAATTGTGGAGGTTTTAGTCCTTCCTATTTTAAATAATTTAAAAAAAAGTGAATAGAAGAGAATGGAGCTGACTGAGGCCACTGAAGAGACAAAGGAAGTGAGAAGGAAACTTTTTAGGCTGAAAGTGTAGGTTGGACACAACCTGCTGAATGAACATTTCAGGAATAAAGTAAGGGGTGGAACGCACTACATTTTTTCCCCTGTTGATCCAATTATCAGATTATATGTTCAATTCTGAAGAACTCCAGAATATTCAGTTTTGACTTCAATATCTGGTGAGAATAAAGGGTTCTAATCCCAAGGGGAGATAAAAAGAATTATACTCGCAAATGGGATGCACTACAACAAACCAAAATTTAAAGTAGCTACAAAAAGGAACACGAGTATGACACCCATGAGAAAATGATTTGGGCTACAAGTTTGGCTATAAAGTTAGTAAAAACTGGTGCGCTCAACGAAAAAGCAATTTTTAAAGTTGAAATTCTTTGTAGAGAACACACAAAAATTTCACACAAGGAGTTTAAGGCATCTTGAAGCTTTTATTTAAGAATGTGTGGAATGAACATTCATACGGCTGAAACATACCAGGCTGTGTTTGAGAATTGATTTCAACATACATTCTAGTTATCATAAAGGAAAAAATCCAATAAATGTTATCTAATTTATTACCTAATTTTAGTACTTAGCGATGCTGAAATAGTCACAAAAATCCCTTGCTCTACATTTTAATTTTATTTTCAATAACTGTACTTTAAGATACCTATGCCACAGTTATCACATGGTGCATATGGCACAAGAGTAGCTAAAAAATATTTGTCAAGTAATATTTGTCAAAATATTGAATAAATGTGTCAAGTAAATAAAGGGTCTATGTTATGGAGAGCTCCATGTTACTCTGAATCTTGGGCCTGTGGATTTGTGAACTTTTTGCTTATTTTTTAGTATTTGCATCTTATTTAAAATCTGAAATTCACAAACTTATTCCCTTAAATGTTTGAAACACAGCGTTCTCTCTTAAATGTCAGTATGTACTCAGTTTTCGAGAGCATAGATCTGCCAGTGAAACTTAGGTTTCCCGGATGATGAGTGATACTGAGCATCTTTTCATGTGTCTCTTGACCATCTGGATGTCTTCTTTGGAAAAGTGTCTATTCATGTCTTCTGCCCATTTCTTCACTTGTTTTTATTCATTTGTTTTTTGGGTGTTGAGTTTGGTAAGTTCTTTATACATTTTTGGATACTAACCCTTTATTTGATGTGTCATTTGCCAGTATCTCTTCTCCCATTCCATTGGTTGCCTTATAGTTTTGTTGATTGTTTCCTTTGCAGTGCAGAAACTTTTTATCTTGATGAGGTCCCAATAGTTCATTTTTGCTTTCATTTCCCTTGCCTTCAGAGATGTGTCAAGTAAGAAGTTGCCACAGCTGAAGTCAAAGAAGTTGTTGCCTGTTTTCTCCTCTAGGTTTTTGATGCTTTCTTGTCTCACCTTTAGGTCTTTCATCCATTTTGAGCTTGTTTTCGTGTATGATGTAAAAAAAGTGGTCCAGTTTCATTCTTCTGCATGTCGCTGTCCAGTTCTCCCAGCAGCATTTGCTAAAGAGACTGTCTTTTTTTTTTCCATTAAATACTCTTTCTTGTTTTGTCAAAGATTAGTTGGCCATATGTTTGCGGGCCCAATTCTGAGCTCTCTATTCTATTCCATTGGTCTATGTGTCTGTTTTTGTGCCAATACTATACTCTCTTGATGATTACGTCTTCGATACCACCTCACAGTGGTCAGAGTGGCTAGAATTAACAACTCAGGAAACAACAGATGTTGGTGAGGATGTGGAGAAATGGGAACCCTCTTGCACTGTTGGCGAGAATGCAAACTGGTGCAGCCACTCTGGAAAACAGTGTGGAGGTTCCCCTCCAAAAAACTAAAAATAGAATTACCCTATGTCCAGGAATATCACTACTAGGAATTTATCCAAAGGATACAGGAGTGCTGATTCACAGGGCACATGTACCCCAATGTTTATAGCAGCACTATCCACAATAGCCAAATTGTGGAAAGAGCCCAAATGACCATCAACTGACCAATGGATAAAGAATATGTGGTTTGTATATACAATGGAATGTTACTTGACAGTGAGAAAGAATGAAATCTGGCCGTTTCCAACAACGTGGATGCAACTGGAGGGTATTATGCTAAGTGAAATAAGTCAGGCAGAGAAAAATAAATATCATATGTTTTCACTGATATGTGGAATTTGAGAAACTTAACAGAAGACCATGGGGGAAGGTAAGAGAAAAAAATAGTTTCAAACAGAGAGGGAGACAAACCATACGAGATTCTTAAATACAGAAAACAAACTGAGGGTTGATGGGGGGCAGTGAGGGAGAGGGGGAAATGGGTGATGGACATCGAGGAGGGCACTTGTTGGGATGAGCACTGGGTGTCATTTGTAAGTGACTAATCATAAGAATCTACTCCCAAAGCCACGATCCCACTGTATACACTGTATTTTAGCTAACTTGACAATAAATTATGTTAAAAAAATAAAAAGAAAGAAACTCAGGTTAAGTGGGAAACACTGACAAGGACAAGAGAGGCTGTCTTGTGAACAGGGAAACTCTTTTTTGGCAGTCAGTGTCATCTTTTTAGTTAAGGTCACGTATTTTGCTCAATTGTTTTATAGGTGAGCTATATTACCTATGGCCAAGAGACACATGAAAAGATGCTCAATAAAGATGCTCAATATCACTCATCATCGGGGAAACCTAAGTTTCACTGGCAGATCTATGCTCTCGAAAACTGAGTACATACTGACATTTAAGAGAGAACACTGTGTTTCAAAAATTTAAGGGAATAAGTTTGTGAATTTCAGATTTTAAAGAATTATGAAGATTTAAAGATTATAAAGAATAAAATAAAGAATAAATACCTGTGCAGTTTCTCAAGACACAGACAACAACTATAAAAACGTTTGTATTAGTGTTAGAAAAGAAACATGCCTTTTCAATAATGTAAATATTATTTAAATAAAAAGTATAAAATGCATTTATTTGAAATTAAGACTATTAATTTAAAATAAAAATATTTATTTAAAATTTGCTATTTCATAATATCATAGCTCATTAATTTAAATAAATCTTTTGAAGTCATAATTACCAACGTAAGAATAGACTTTGTGTCAAAGCACAAGATGTTATTAAGAATGCACAAGGATGGGGCGCCTGGGTGGCTCAGTTGGTTAAGTGTCCGACTTCGGCCCAGGTCATGATCTCGCAGTCCGTGAGTTCGAGCTCCGCGCCGGGCTCTGTGCTGACAGCTCAGAGCCTGGAGCCTGTTTCAGATTCTGTGTCTCCCTCTCTCTGACCCTCCCCCGTTCATGCTCTGTCTCTCTCTGTCTCAAAAATAAATAAATGTTAAAAAAAATGCACAAGGAAATGAAGAAAGGGAACTTGAATTTATTGAGCACAAGATATATGTTAGTCCTTCTCAAATGGATTATTTCTTGAATTATCCCAACAGATCTTTGTAGGATATATTCTCCTTATCTCAACCTGAGTTTCAATAACACTAAATAACTTGCCCACAGTCTCACAGTTAGGCACAAACAATGAAGATTCAAATTCTCTTTCAGGGCAGACTCTCATTCTTTATTTTGTGACAAATACCTGACTTTTGTAACTAACTTCTGAAGAAAAATAATGTGTTTGCATCCTTTCTATCCCCCCCCCAAAACCCCACATATTCATGAAAATCTTTTTTTTTCTTATCAATTTTGTTCCTAATTGGAAAGACGAGACGAGGGAGAGAAAAAGAGTGTTTATTTGAGAGAGAGAGATATAAAACAGAGTGGCTCCAAAGGCAATTGAAAAAATAGATATCTTCTGATCATACAATATTAATGCAAAGCCATAATTGACTGGTATTGTTTCTAGTTAAATGGAAAATAAACATATAATTTCAAATTATGATTCTGTTACCTTACTGGATGCCCCATGTCCATCCAAGACATGATTTTAGGAAGAGGAGAGACAAAGTAAAAATAATAATGATAAAGAAAATTAAAGGTCAGAAAATTTGCACAAGAAACAACTTCAGCTATATAAAATTACGAAGTTCCAGCAAATGAAATGAACAAAGCTAAGAAGGTTGAAAATCACACGCACACACTCACATACACACACACACACACACACACACACACACACTAGAGCTAGACCAAGAAGCATGAGTAAAGTGAGAACCATGAGGAAGGAGCTCACCAGAGCCAAGAAAAGGAATACTGGTTTATGCACCTGGGCTGAAGGCTTAAATCATGGTGACAGATGAGTTATTCCAACATCGCTCAGCGAGTCAAGGAGTAAAATAGTGTCAAGGAGTAAAACATTGTGTATTGAACCAACATTGGGCATTTGGAGGATAAGGGAGTAAAGAGTAGAGAGCGTGGGCAAGAGTGGTTTCACTGGCAAATCATGTTATACAGACTGCTTAGGGAAGGGATTGAAGGCAGCCAACAGTACATAAGTTTATGTGGTCAGTGGCCTTCCTAATTTTGCATGGCATTTTGGTCGTGAACATAGTGCCCACCACATATTTGACATTTTGTGAACGCATGTCAAATCAAAAGAAAAAAATGAATCAGAAAATGAAAGATTGCATACATTTCTTGATGGTAAGTTACCGATGTACAATTCATATTAAAATCCTACACTGTAAAAATATTTTTATGGGAAAATTATCATGGACAAAATAACGCGGTTTAAATCTGCACCCTAATTTTCTTATTTATGCCTTTCAGTGCTCTGTGTGACTGGTTGGAAATATCCATCAGTACAGTGATTACAGTAATACTGTAAAATATATTTATACATATATTTTAGTTGTAAAATATATTTGGTTAACACTTTTGAGTTATCAACTTCCATTATATATTTTATCCTTAAATAGAGAATTATCTAGTTTTTTTTTTCTCTGTACTTGGTTGACACTTTTCCCAAAATATTTTTGGTCAAAAATTAAAACACTTGTCATGTTAAACTTAAATTATTTTATTCTTTTAAGTTTGAGCCTACTCTGTTTCCTTAGCAATATTAAGATGGTTATAATTTACTAGATCATCTACATTATCTATACTGCTAAAAATAATTATATTTATCATTGAATGATTTTCTGCTAAATCCCTTGTACTCTCCTAAATCTTTCACTTGACTTATGTCTAAAACTCATATCCTATCTTACCATATAACATGTTATTTCCAATTTATAGACGTGGAAACTGAGACTCACTCAGGCCTAAGGTACCATAGCAAATAATGCACAGAATATATCAAAGCCCATTAAGTCTTTGCTCCTTACAGATTTTTTTCTAATTCTAAAATAGTTTGAGAAAATGTGCAGTTGTTTAAAACATGTGTTACTGGTTTAAATAGTAACACGTTTTATGCGTGTTAATTGCTTTGAACCAATATATTTTAAATAGCACTAAATTTGACTTCAAAATTTGTTGGTGGACAATAAAGGTTTCACAACCCCCTGTTGTACACTGAGATATGAATGGAGCCCTTTCAACTGTTCACATGCAGAAAGCTCTTGGCAACTCTTCTAAAAGTTTGGAATATCAGGATAATTTCTCGATGAACAGCTGTCATTACATTTGGCCTCATTCCTGGCTTTTGGAAAGCATGAGCAGGGAATGCTGACCTCTTGATCACTTTGTTAATGCATTAAAAACAGATCTGTCTAGAAGGTCAATAGTCTAATAGTTCCTAGAATAGGATTGTCCAATTAAGCAACGGATATGGAATACTCACTCAAATTTGAATTTCATACAAAGACTGGAAATACTTTACATGAAAGTCTAAGTATACCCTATTCAATATTTGGGACATACTTATACTAAAAAAAGTATGCATTGTTCATCTGGAATTCGAATTTAGCTGAGTGTCCTATATTTTATCTGACAACCCTATCCCGGAAGCACTGTTTACCAGGATCAGAGGAGCAGAGAAACATAAATATAGATTAGCAAATGTCTCCTAAAAAGGGTCCAGGGAAACATATTTTTAAACGGACATGAAATTCTTCCAAATTCTTAGGTGAAATGCTTCTGATTCCACTGGGGCAGGGGGCAGGGGGAAGATACTGTTGCACAGGCTTGTGGCAAACAATTCTTGATGAGTAGTTATTGGCCAAAGGCAGTATGGAGAGATTGAGAAAAGGCCAAGTAGAAACTTAAAGGATCCTTAAATGAAGAAGGGGTTAGGAGAAAGCAATTGGCAGGTTACTCTGATCCATGAAACTTCTATGCAACATGAGACCAAAGCAGCTTCTCTCTAAGCCTCTTGTCACCGGGTTTGCTACCATCCAATCTTATTATTTTTAAAAAGTGTTGCCTGGGCTAACATCTCTTTGCTGGGATTCTCTATAGTTTTCTACTGTTGATAGTTTCTGGGGAACTTGTAAATTAACACTTTAAAATTCAGCATAGAGTTTTCTCATTAGACAGATAATATGAATGATAAAAATAAAATTGAATTAGCGTGTAATAATGAAAGTGGATTGGTTTCTTTTCAACCCCCCCCCCCAACTGAACTGCAAAGTATCAACACAACATAGCCTCTAAAGACTCATACGGGGACAGGGACTATCTCATTGTGCTATCTGTCTTTAAGACATCTACCTTCAGCATCTACTAAAAAAAGCCACCAGAAAAATTGAATTAAAAGGTAAAAACATTTGGGGCACCTGGGTGGTCAGTCGGTTGAGCTTCCGACGTGGGCTCAGGTCATGATCTCATAGTTCATGGGTTCAAGTCTCATGTTGGGCTCTGTGCAGACAGCTCAGAGCCTGGAGACTGCTTCAGATTCTGTGTCTCCCTCTCTCTCTGCCCCTCCTCACCTGTGCTCTGTCTTTGTCCATCTCTCAAAAATAAATAAACATTGATTTTCTTAAAAGGTAAAAACATTTATAACTGTTACTGAAAATCCGTTACCTAAAATAGAAGTGAGTTCAAAATACAGCAAAGCAGCAAATACCAGTTTGAAGAAGAAGATGAGCTTCATTTGAATTATACCTGGCCATTGCTCAATAATGCAGACATTTCAAGTTTTGTATCTGGATGTTGAAATAAACATTTTATTGAGGTCAGTGGAGTGGGTGGTATGTAACAGATATTTTGCTCTACTTACTTGGTATTGTGCTGGAAGCTAGTAGAGGCAATTAAGGGGAAAGCCACTTTAAATTTTTTTCATAAAGCTCCTGATAGCATAATGTGGATATATGTTTTTATAAGTAAATATAATTAAACTGAAAAAAACTTATTTAAAAAATGACTAGGGTTTGAAAATGCATAAATGGGATTACCTAATTTTGCTACATCCCATGCACTTGGCTCTGTGATCTACTCTGTCTGCTTCTTGCTTTGTCCCTAATAAATCCATCAGACAGAATGTGGCCAGTCTTGGGCTCTTTTGCCTGGTACTTAACAAGTCCCCAACATGTTGCTCGATATGCTAGGAGCTCTGTAGGTGTTGAATGAATGAATACATGAATTATTAACTAAATCAATTAAATGCTGACTGTGCTCCTTTGCCAATACTGACAGTGTTTTCCAGATGAACTCAGGACCAGTTAAAAAGCAACTAGATACACAAAGATCCTGCACATGGAATCCATATGGTTGGTGCACTGTCCTTTTGTAAGATCCAAACTTGAACTACAAGTATTTCCAGAGGAATTCATTAATAATGCTTTTCTTTTAGGTGTTTACCTCTGACTCTATGATGTTGATAAAGGCCGGAACCTCAGGAAAATTTCCTGATGAACAGCTGTCATTGCATATGGTCTTCTTCCTGGCTCTCGGAAAAGATGAGTAGGAATTCTGGCCTCCTGACCATTTTGGCAATACACCAGAAACAGACTGATCCAGGATATCAGTAGTCTAATGATCCCTAGAATAGGATTGCCAGACTTAGTAAATGAATACAGAATACTCAAATTTGAATTTCAGATAAATAATAGAAATGAAAGATAGATAGATATAGATAGATAGATAGGCAGATGATAGGTAGATAGATGATAGAGATTAGATGTATGATAGAGAGATAGATAAAGAGATAGATAAACAGATTTGCTGTAAATACACTATCTGAGGTCACAAGTGTTTTCTTGAAGGGTAGTTTAGATGATTGTTCACTAGACTGTAATAGGACACTTAATGACTCAAATATATTTGTATTTATGTTAGAAGTCCCAATTGTCCCCAAGTACACATATCAGATCTCATCCTTGGGCTTACGCTCTGAGAGATATGAAATTCATTTGACTATTCCCTCTTTCTTGAAATACTTTTTCACTTGCCAGTGACAGAGGAATATTTGGTTGTCTACTTGTATTTATTCTTAGGTCAAAGGTTATGAGTTTTTCACAGTTTTTATCCTTAGTGTCTCAGTAGTGTTTTTCAGAATCCCCAGGTCATCACTTCTTGGCCCTTTGGCTAGGATCAAGTGCAGAATGCCCCAGGCCAAAAGAAACACCTACCAGTTCCACTTTTTAAGGAGTTAGCTCCTGAAAAATTACTATGCATTTATGCCCTGTGGTAGGTTGAATAATGACCTCCAAGGACACCCAGATCCAAATCCCCAGAATCTGTGAACATGTTACCCTATATGGCAAAAGAGACTTCGACTATATGAGTAATATAAGGATCTTGAGATAGGCAGATTATCCTGGATGAGCTGAGTGGGCTGCTATAATCACAATGATACTTACAAGAAGGAGGAAAGGTCAACGAAGACAGAAGGTAATGTGATGATGGAAATAAGGAGACTTGAAAATGCTTCATTCTTCATTTGGACTATGAGGCAGGGG
This sequence comes from Prionailurus bengalensis, assembly GCF_016509475.1. Classification (NCBI taxonomy): domain Eukaryota; kingdom Metazoa; phylum Chordata; class Mammalia; order Carnivora; family Felidae; genus Prionailurus; species Prionailurus bengalensis. Next base: position 56,469,768 of record NC_057354.1, on the reverse strand, counting down.
CCATGAGTCAAGGTCTACAAAGGACCCGGCTATAGAAGCCAGAAAGGGCAAGGGAAGGAATCCTTGTCAGAGCCTTCAGGGGGAGTATGGTCCTCCTGACATCCCAGTTTCAGTTCACTGAATCAGTTTAAGACTCTGGTTTCCAGAATTTATAAGAGAGTAATTTTGTGTTGCTTTAAGTAACTAAATTTGTGGTAATTCAGTACAGCAGTAGCAAGAAACTGATACATGTTCTAACTACTTCATAATCATGCAGCATATTTGAAAGAAAAGTAAGATGCTTGTTACCACTGAGACGTATGCACCTGTTGAGCACTGCACAACTTCTCATATCTTAAAACCCAACTGGACACTACCATCCTCTCTTCTTGTTCCACATTGGTTTTCATGAAGTACTTACTTCTATATAATAGTCAACAAAAAATATGATGGCATTAAAAGGAATGTGGTTTGATCCAACTTTGAAACTTTAAACTACCTTATATTAGTAGTTCGGGTACCGTGTGACATATGGTAAGAGTCAGTATATTTTCCTCAAAAATTTGAATGTCCTGTGGAAGATTCTGGAACATATTTTTGCATATATGCTTTTATGAGGATCCTAGATGATTAAATTAAATATGCTCCCATGATCTTAAATGCATCCAATAGTGATTCTCAATTTTTTCGTTCTGCCCCAAATTACTCTCTTGAAACTTCAACTTGTGTATCCAACATCCTACTCATCCTACCCATTGTCTCAACTTGGATAGTTAAAGAACATATCGAATATGTCCAATACAGAATTGTTATCTCTTCCAAACTGCTCCTTTTCCTGTCCTGATACTCTATAACCCCTCACTCTGTCAAAGGTTTCTTACCTAAGTCAATGGCTATATTGAAGTTGTCTACAGAAACAGACCAATAAAATAGATAGATAGATGGCATAAGAGAATAGTTACTTTATGAATGGGCTCATATGATTATTGAGGCAGAAAAGTTCCATAGTATGTCTTCTGAACTCTGGAGAATTAAGAATTCAGTCTGAATCCAAAGGACTGAGAATCACGGAGATGATGGTGTAAGTTCTGATCCCAGTGTGAGATCTAGAGAAACAGAAGCCCCAAGAATCAGGAATGCTGGTCCAAGGACAGAATAAGATGAATATTCTAGCTCAAGTCAAGAAAGCAAATGTATCCTTCCTTAACCTTTGTATTCTGCTCACATTCTCAGTGGATTGGATGATGCCCACCTGTACTGGTGAACGTGGATCTTTTTTACTAAATCTACTTATTCAAACATTAATCTCCTCTGTAAAAATCATCACAGACACACCCAGGAACCATGTTTTACTAGCTATTTGGGCATCCCTTAACCATGTCAAATTGACACATAAAATTAACCATCAAAATGACGTTATTATTCTACAGTTATCCTCGCCCAAAATTGAAGTCTTCTTTGTTATCTCTCCATCACTTCTTTCTTCTCACCCATTACTAAGTCTTACCAATAAAGACTTCAGCAGCTCCAGCCCATTGTATCTCCCCTGGATCTCCACCATTGTCTCCTCACTGGCCCACTGACCTCTCTGTCTACCGTCATAGCCAGCATGGTCTTTTACATAATGTCTATCATAGCCTGCAACTTCCTTGCTCAAATCTCAACCTGACTTGGATAACCCAGAGAATATATACAGAGCTCTGTGTATGGTCTACAATAGTGGTGCTCAATGGGGGCAACTGTGTCTCCTAGAAAATATTTGCCAAAGTGTGGAGAGAGTTTCCGTTGTCACAATGGGTGGGAGGATGGGGGTGCTGTCGCTAGTGGGCAAAGGTTAGAAATGCTGCTAAAAAATCTATGGTGAACAGAACAACCCCCTCAAAAAATTATCGGGTTCAAATCACAATAGCTCTGAGACTGAGAAACCGTGGTTTTCATGAGTGAATGTGATCTGGTCCTCGCCACAAATTCTACAGTTATCCTCCACTTGATTACTACCACTGCTTCCCCTTCGGCCGAGTGACTTTTTTTTTATTCCTTCAACATAGCAAACACTTTCTTCCTTTGGGGATGTTGCTTTGTTGTTTCCCTGGCCTAAAATATTCTCACCCCAGATATGCACATTTTATTTTATTCAGGCCACCCAAATGTCACCCCCCTAGAGCCAGGGAATTCAGCGCACATCTTGCCTGAATCAAGTTCCCACACAACGAATTGTGTAGTCTATGGGGTCTGTCCTGTTGCCCCACTATGGCTAGGAGACTAATTTGTAATGTCATCTATTGCTGCATATGGCACCCAGTCCTGATCATCTAATGAGAATGACCAGAAGTCCCGGAAATGTGGCATCCACCTTACAGCCTCATTTGGGAGGGAACCACGCCAGCCGTCCTATCCACCTGTGTGCAGCCAGCAAGTCCCCCTGACTTCAGAGCACGGGCCATGGCATCACCCAAATAGAGACCGTGATAAAAAGAACAAAATGAAAAGGCAAATAAAAATATACCTTGAGGCAAATGAAAATGGAACACAGTATACAAAAACTTATGGGGTGTAGCAAAAGCAGTTCTAAGAGAAAAGTTTATAGTGACAAATGTGTACAACAAGAAAAATGAAAGAGCCCAAATAAACAACCTAATTGTGCACTGTATTCCGCAAGGAAGTAGAGGAAAAAAAGAAACAAAGTGAGCCCAAATTTCACAGAAGGAATGAAATAACAAATATTAAAGTAAAACACAGTGAAAGACAGAACAGGAACAATAGAAACGAATAACAAAAGTAAGAATTGGTTCTTTAAAAAGAGAAACAAAATTGAAACAATTTTAGCTAGATTAAGCAGAGAGAGAGAGAGAGAGAGAGGACCCAAATAAATAAAATCAGATATGAAACAGGAGGCATTACAATCAATACCACAAAAGTACAAAGAATCATGAAACTAATAAGAACCACTATTTGTTGACAAACTGGACAACCTAGAAAAAAGTAGATTAATTCACAGACACATGCAATTTACCAAGACTGAATTAACAAGAAATAGAAGATCCAAATGGATCAATAATGTGTAGAAGATTGAATCAGCATTCAAAAACCTCCCAACAAAGAAAAGTCCAGGACTAGATGGTTGCACTGGTGAATTATACTAAATATTTGAAGAATGATGAATACTAATCCTTCCACACTTCAAACAATGAAGAGAAGGAGACCCCATAAACTCATTTTTCAAGGTCAGCATTCCCTTGGTATCAAAGTAATATGAGCACATTACAAGAAAAGAAAACTACAGGCCAATATCCCTGATGAATATAGATGCAAATTGCCCCCAAATACCAGCCAATAGAATTTAGCAGAACTTTGAAAGTACAATACACCACAATTAAGTGAGATGCATCTATAGGATGCAAGGATATTTCAGTATACATAAATAAACAAATGTGATACATCATGTGAATAAAATGAAAGATAAAAATCATATGTTCATATCAATAGGCACAGAAAAAGCATTTAACAAACTTCAACTTCAATTCATGACCAAAGCTCCTAACAAATTTGGTCTAGCAGCAACATGCCTCAACACAATGAAGGCTACATAGGACAAGCCTGCAGCTAACACAGAACTAAATAGTGAAAGGTTAAAAGCTTTTTGTTTGCAATGAGGAACAGGACAAGAATGCCAGTTATCATCACTCTTATTCAACATTGTACTGGAAGTTCTAGACAGAACAATTGGGTAATAAAAAGAAATGAAAGGCATCTGATTCTGAAAGGAAGAAGTAAAACCATTGTTATTTGCAGATGACATGATTTCATATATGAAAAATCCGAGACGTCAACAAAATACCGATAACACCTAATCAATACATTTAGTAATGTTACAAGATACAAAATGAACATAAAATAATCAATAAAATTTATATCCACTAACAATGAGTTGTCTGAAAAAGATATAGGGAAAATAATCACATTTATGGTAGCATCAAAAAACAATAAAACACATGGAAATAAATTTAACAAAGAAAGTGTGAGATCTGTATATTGAACACTATAAGACATTGGTGAAAGAAATTGAAGAGGAGACAAATAAGCAGAAGGATAACCTATGCTCATGGGTTGAAAGAATAAATATTGTTAAAGTATCCATACTACCTAAAGCCATCTGTAGATTCAATGCAATCCATATCAAGATTCCAATGATCTTTTATTCTTTTTACTCGAGTAGAAAAATCAATCCTAATATTCATATGAATTTTATAACACAAAAGACCTCACATAGCCAAAGCAATCCTGAGAAAGAAGAATAATAGCGGAAGCATCGCATTTCCTAATATCAAATTATATTACAAAGCTATAGTAATTAAAACAGTATGGTTATGGCCTAAAAATGGAAACATAAACCAATAGAACAGGATCAGGAACCCAGATATAGACTCATGCATGTAGAGTCAACTAATATTTGGGAAGAGAGCTAATCTAAACTTCTTGGCAATCCAGTTGAGATTTTTAAATGTAAGAATGGAATTCCAAACATGTAATACATTTAGCTATATGACAGAAAGTAAATCTATGGGTATGGTAATAAAAAAAGAAAGAAAGAAAAGAAAAGAAAAAAGAGAAGAGAAGAGAAGGGAAGGGAAGGGAAGGGAAGAGAAGAGAAGAAAAGAAAAGAAAAGAAAGGGAAAGGAACAGAAGGGAGGGAAGGGAAGGGAAGGGAAGGGAAGGGAAGGGAAGGAAAGGAAAGAAAGGAAAGGAAAGGAAAGGAAAGGAAAGGAAAGGAAAGGAAAGGAAAGGAAAGGAAAGGAGAAAAAGAAAAGACCTCTTCAGTAGTGATGCTGGGAAAATTGGATATTCACATGCAAAAGAATGAAACTAGATCCCTACCATACAGCACCCAAAACTTAACTTGAAATGGATTAAAGACTTAAATATTAGACCTCAAACTGTAAAACTTTTAGAACAAAACATAGAGATGAGGCTCTTTGACATTGGCATGATTTTTTGTATGTAACACCTAAAGCAAAAATTTCAAGTGATACTATAGCAAAATAAAAAGCTTCTGCACAGCAAAATAAACAGTCGACAAAATGCAGAATGGGGTAAATATTTACAAACCACACTATCTGATAGGGAGTTAAAATATGAAATATATAAGGAACTCTTACAATTCAATAGAAAAAAAATCCTATTTAAAAATGGACAAAGAACCTGAAGAAACATTTTCCCAAAGACAACATATAAATGGCCACCAAGTACACGAAAAATTACTCAACATCACTAATCATGAAAGAAATGCAAATTGAAAACACAATGAGATATCACCTGTTAAAAATGGCTATTGTCACAAAGATAAGTGATAACAAAGTTTGGTTGAGGATGTGGAGATGAGGGAACCCTTGGGCACCATCAGTGAGAACTAAATTAGTGCAGCCAATGTGAAAAATAATATAAAGATTCTTCAAAAACTCAGAAACAGAAAGACTGTGTGATCCAGCAAACTCATTTCTGGGTATATTGTCAAAGGAAATGAAATCATATCTTGAAGAGACATCTGCCCCCCAATATTTGTTACAGCATTATTGACAATGGCCAAGACAAGGAAACCTAAGTGTACATTGACCGTCAACGGATGAATGGACAACGCAAGTGTGGTATAGGTACACAAGGGATTATTATCCAGCCATACAGAAAGAAGGAAATCCTGCCATTTGTGACAATGTTGGTGGAATTTCAGGGCATCATTAAATGAAATAAATCAAACAGAGAAAGCAAATGATGTATTGTCTCACTTTTATGAGGAATCCGAAAACACTCAGCTTAGAAAACAGACTGATGGTTGCCATAGGAGAAGGGGAGAATGGTTGAAGGTGCTCACAAGATACAAACTTCTTGTTACAAGGTAAATAAGGTCAAGTGATATAATATACATTATGGTGACCATAATTAACAAACTGTATTGTATATTTGAAAGTTACTAACAGATTAGAACTTAGACGTTCCCATCACAAGAAAAAAATTGTAATTCTCTTCGATGATGGACGTCTTAATTAAACTGTAGTCATTTTGTGGAGTGCCAGGCTGGCTCAGTCCAGAGAGCATGTGACTCTTGATCTCCAGGTCTTGAGTTTAAGCCCCAGGATGGGGGTAGAGTTTACTTGAAAAAACAAACAAAACAAACAAACAAAAACTGTAATAATTTTGCAATATATACACATATTCAAATTACTATGTTGTACCGCTTAAACTAATGCAATGCCATATGGCAGTTACCTTTTAAAAAATCTGGAAAATAAAATAAATAAAAACAATGACAGTTAAATGAAATAAAATAAAATAAAATAAAATAAAAAAATAAAATAAAATAAAATAAAATAAGGCTTCCCCACCCTCCCCATTCCAAAAAACAAAATATATATTCACTAGAGTTAGTTGGAAGATTGGAAAATAAACTCAGCCCAAAGGATGAAAGATGTGGTCCGTAAAGCCTGGTCTCATGGGTCAAGGGCTCTAAGGAAATTACATTTATTCTAAGGTTAGCCAGGTGGCTATATTAGTATTCTTGGGCTGATATAAAAAATTACCTTAGACTGAAGGCTTAATCAGAAGACAGTTTTTACAAATTTGAAGGCTGGAAATCCAAGATCAAAGTGCTAGAATATTTTGTTTGTGGTTTTCTTGGCTTGCTGATGGCTCCTTCTCACTGTGTCCTCATTTGGTAGAGAGCCAGAGTGCCCTGATCTCTCTTCCTCTTTTTTTTTTTTTTTTGAGATAGAGACAATGGTGGGGAGGGAGAGAGAGCACAAAAGCGGGCTTAAGGGCAGAGGGAGAAGGAGAGAGAGAAAATCTTAAGCAGGTTCCATGCCGAGTGCAGAGCCCGAGGCGGGGCTCCATGTGGGGATCATGACCTGAGCCAAAATCAAGAGTCAGACACCCAACCTGAGTTGCCGAGGTGCCACTCCTCCTCTTCTTATAAGAATACTAATTCCATCAGGGGTTACCTGTCAGAACTGAGGGGACACTATCATTGGATTCATAGAAGTATCTTTCTTTTTTTTTTTTTTTTCATAGAAGTATCTTTCAGACCTGTATTTTTTTTCTTTTTTTAAGACATCACTCTGGACTTACTAATGATTCATGATTTGTTGTGTGTGTATAGGTAAAAGAGGGACATAAACTATGGGTTACTGTGGGGTTATTATGGGGTAAACAATAGAAGCTATGAGTAAAATCATTTAAACAAAACAGACCTCAAAAACTCTCTAGTTAGAAAATAACTCCATTTTCTCTAGTATTTTGTTGACAATACACTTAAGATTGCTAAGGAAGATTCAACAAAAAAATCCATAAATACCAATTGGATTCTAATTATTGTATAAAAATATATAAAATTCCTGCACAGTGCTTAGGGCAATAGTGCTATATTTTTGCAATGATTTCTTGGGAATTTTGCCTTGATTTACAAATGTCTTTAGCTCCTTCTTTAGAAAAACCACAGAAAAAAAATACTACAGAAAAAAATTTAAAAGTTTTTTAAACGAGTTTAAATGTAGGCACTAGAATCAAATCAGTATCTGAATTCTGGACTCTCCTAGTTTTGAGCTCTGTGACGATGGTATACTTATGAAATTGCTCCACACCTCATGTACTCATCTGTTAAATAAGATAATAGTATTTGCTTTGTAGGACTGTAGTGGAGAATAAATATACTGAGAGAGGTAAAACAGCTTCCGATAAGGACTCAATTGATATTTGTTTGATGTAGATGACTATAGGTCAAGGTTGTCTACGACAGTCCTGGTTTTTATCTGTTTTCTGGCTTAGTAAAGAGTATCTTTTTTCTCTTCCCAAAACAAAACGTGTAAAATAAATCCAATGGCCATAACCTAGCTATGACTATTATATCCCCCTCCCCTTCCTTCCTACTCCTCTTCATCATCATTATATGTAGAAAGATCTAGATCAAATTTCAAAAAAAAAGAGGCAGAAGAAAACCAAATGAGCAAGTATATTTTCAGTTGTTCCATATACCTAACACTGGGCTAGACAGCATAGGGAATGTCTAAACCTGTTACTAAATTCTATCAAGTACATATAATTCCAATGAAATAAAGCAACATCATATAAATGAAAGAGTTAAGAAGATTCGGGTAGTAAGTGCTGAGGACTCTGGAAAGACTGTGGACTGGGGAGAATGGAAATCCTCCCTTGTGACTACAGCTGGCAAGATGAGAGGAGAAAGTTTCAAGGACATCGAAGCAATGCCCTCCAGCCACTTCCCTTGAGGGAAAAGTTTGCAAAACTACCCATTCATTTGTCTCTTCTTTTGTTTGGTGTCTTACTTTTCCAGTAAGATACAGGAACATATAATGGAAATTGGGAAAGCAAATGAATATTGAGTAAGAAAATAAGACTTCCCTGTAAGAAAGCACATTTACTTTTAGAAAATCAGAGCAGTTGGACTGTTGAAGATTGCGTCTATTTTAAATGTCAGCACTGGTAAAGAGTAGTGGTGTTTGCCTTCGTTCAATTAGCGATTACTGTTTACATTCTCACATTTACCACTAATGTTTCCTTATTACTAAACTAAAATTCCTCTATGAGATACTGTAGAATTTAGACATGTGTGATATGAGGGATAACATAATAAAAACAAAATCCTATTTATCGGGATACTACCCTGGTCTGTCACTCCTATTTTGCTGGATGTTTAACAAACGTGATTTTAGTGCAAGATTTTATGGTCCCAGAATACCCTAGTGCTGAAGAATGGGGCGTGGCTCCCCTTATCAGGCTGCAATTCCTTTTCTCCGAGTGAATGTATTGATTTGGAAATTGCTTTTTTATAAGATGTAAAGGGACTGTCTAGAGACTACTGATTCATGTCCCTATCTTTTTATGTTATTTCCTGGCTCATCAGCAGTGGATAAGAAATATGCCATTATGAACATCTTTTCTCAAAAACTGGAAAGCCGAAGATGGCCTCAGACACCAAACTTGCCTTTTCAGCCTTTATCAATAAGCGCCTTTGCTCTAACAGCTTACTTTCTTGGTGGAGACAGAATGAGTCATGTTGTAGTGGTAACACAGTTTGATTCTACGTAGTGAGGATGCCTCACTCCTATATAGCCTCCTGCTGGCTACTCCGGGAGGCAATGCCATGGAATGGGGGTTTGGCTGCCACGGTTTTGAGCCTGTGTAGATGTATTCAGGAATAAGACTGAAATTAGGATGGTCTGCATTTGAGTTTTAACCGCATTTTTGACTCAGTGTGTGGCTTAATGTGACCTTCTACCTTTTCATTTTCCAACAATTTCTACACTTTGGGGGCTGTTTTCACCCACTTGTTTGATTCACTACCGAACAATTGCGAGCAAAACAAAGAGACAGGGCACCTTCAAAATATTTTTTTTGTTATGTTCTAGTGTAGACTATAGTTATATTGCAGAATGCATATTTTGAATGAAAGTCTGACTTTTGTGATGCATCCTACCTACCCATGTGTGGATTCTATATCCTTATATATGGTTGGGGTAGTTCCGCTAAAGGCTTTCCTTCCTCTGTCTGCTAACCTAATCAAATATTCACTCTGCTAACAAAGGTGGAACCAGGGAAGCTTTTCTTATATTTCAATCGTCGCTTGAAATCAAAGACACGGCCTCCCCTGGATCATTTGAATGCCTTGTTTACAGTTGTCATTTGCCCTAATGCACAGGTCTTGAATGCTTTGAAAAACATACCAAGCCCTTATATAGAGTAGGGATTTCAGTTTCTGAAATGGAGGCTGCAAATATGTTCCACCCTGTTCATGGTATACACCAAATATGGTTTATAAAGGGTTAGGTTGGCACCATTTGGATATGGCATGGATGCAAAATGTTCCTGAAGCTCCCCATCAAGGATACAATTGTTTCTAAGTTTCAGAGCTGAATGCTTCATTAAATGCTGGAGCATGTGACATAATGGGGGTGCCCAGTGGCTAACTTCGTATTTAGCTACCCAAATTCAGAGACAAACACCTTGATGCTCCCCTCAAGTCTCCACAATTAGCCACATTTGTTCATCTTCTCCAGTAAGTCTCAGTAGACACAGAAGAACGCAAAGTTTTAATTTGCTAATCACCCAGTTGGATAGGGGCCGTGGGGGGGAGATGCTAATCGTCTGCAGACATCTGTAATGACCCTTGGACAAAACCGAGGAAAACTAAATCAAAGCTTTGACAAGGGCAGGAGAGCGGAAACAGAAGCCCTAATTGTGGCCATGTGAAGCACACTTTCCCTTTTGTATCTTTTGCAGCACGATTGCACAATCCCGTATAAAGTAACTTTCAGGGACAGAGCCAAAAATGACTTTTTCCATCTTTTAGGATAAATGGTCAAACTGGATCGGTGAAATACGCGAAGAGAGACTGACATTATGGTGCAAATGTGGCAGACAAAGGGGTTTGGGCGAGCTTTTGCCAGTTAATTTTGGCTAACCTGCAGAAAGCCTATTGTCAAGCCAGCCACGCTTCACTGAGTTCCCTTCCACTTTTGTTGCCATGTTTCCTCTTTATGGTTAAGTGAACCTCAAAACAATGGCAAAGAAATATGCACTGAGTCACATATTCTAAGAAATAGACTGTACTCTCTTCAAATCGAAATAACGGCACCTTAATTCTTGGATTTTCCACATTTTCATTGGTAAAGCTCCCATTCGCTTTCTTTGAATCTGTATCAGTTCATGCAGTTCTGCCAAGGGGGGAAGCTTTACGGGACACTGCTACTTTAGCACTTGAAATATTAAGATGAACAGAACAAGCAAAAAGGTAAGCTTGCTTCCTTGCAGTATTTCGAGTGTCTGTTTCTTTGCTGGTGAAGGTTTGCGTTTTCTTGGTTGAGAGAAGTTTTGTTTAATATCCACCCTGTGTCAAATAAACTATTTTTTGTCGCTGTTTTTAATGGCTAAAGCATAGGAGGGGGAGGGAAAGGAAACTCTAATGCCACTCCACTTTACAAAACAAAGTAAAAAGCCACGGGTTTGCACTTAAGTATAGACTACACTGATATAATTGTCAGAGGTGAGTCTTGTGTCCTCAACAAAGCATAACTTACTGAATTTCCTTGCTTCAGAATTTAATTTTTTGGATAGCTCCCAGTGAACTTGTTTTCGAAGATGCAACTCTGTAAGGTAATTTGATCATGGGGAAAAAAAATAAGCATGATCTAAATAAGCTTGGTCCAAAATCAAAAGAGCTGCCAATTATGTGACTATTTCCCGATTCTTCTCTGTTGCACTTTCTTGTGATGAAAATAACCCTGATAAAGGGACGTTTTAAAGCATGTTAGTTTAGAATGCCCTCCCCAAACAGCTAAACTTCAGAGATGTCAATTTTTTTTTCTTTAAATAAAAGTTGCTAAGTCCTCTCAGGGTGGATGGCTGACATTTACAACATCCTATAATTGCCCTTTTCAGATCGTCTCCTGGAGAAAGGATCTAATGGAGGGATGAATCTTTTTACTTTTCTCCCCACAGCAAGTTCTCTGCTTTCAGCCCCCCAAAGTCTCCAGTATTGAGTTTTCTTGCTGGAGTAAAGGCAAGCAACTTTCTCTAAAGCACTTTCTAAAAGCCCTCAGTCAATATCTCAGTGCTGCACCGTCCATGGTCCTGACAGCTCCTCACCCTGTCCCTCACTGTGTTCTATCCTCGGTTTCTCAGCAGGTGTCTCTCCACAGCATCCGGAGTTAGTAGTCTTTTACCATCCCCGGGAAATGCAAAACGCATTGATTTCTCCTGCCCTGTGTTTTCCGCCTACTCATGTAGGAGCAAATGGAGTTCTTAGGTGAGGAACTCACGTGGCAAAACTTTTCACCTTTACAGGCGCTGCACACGCCCATTTCTTTAGATGAACTACAACAACAACAACATTGAAACCTAGTCTATCATTAAGTATTTCAGAGGCTGTTTGGGGGTACTTCTGAATTAGGAAAAGAAGGGCTTTAAAAAATTCTTAAAGACAAATAAAAGCCGTCAAATTCTGATTTTGTAGCAAGTTGCTTTGCTCTCCCGGGAGTATATGGCTCGTGAAAAAAATTAATGTACAACTGGCAAATAGTTATGAGGACAGCCTCCCAAAGAAGTGTGGCACCCATGTGACCAACTGCATCCACTTCTGAGGGTGAAGAATCCAAATACAACATTCAACATTACCACTCTGGTAGCCTCAGAGAAAGGGTAACACATTGTCTTTCAATTTCATTTGCTAATCTCTCCTAGGAAAGAAGTAGATTTATGTGGAAGCATAAAGGGCTGATGATTTGTTGATGTCATGTTTTGAACTCAGAGGATGTCGCCATAGAATGGCAATTCACTACCCTTTTAAATGCAGAATATAAAAGAAAATAGCATCATAATGTAATTGTTTGGAAAGGCTTGATAAGACTACAGATACTCACAAATGTATAACAAATAGGTATTTTTAATGAGTTTACCACGGATATATGTCATGTTTATAAGGACTGGAGAATTCTCTGGTCCACGGATGTGAATAGGTAACTAGGAGGGAAAATTCGCACAAATGATTCATGATTTCTCAGCATGGAATCAGAAATTCAAGGAGTGTCCTGGCAACACTTTTAGTAGCTTTTTAAATGGCTGTTTGCTTTGTAACCTGAAATTCTCTGTTCCCTGATAAGCAAAATGTACTTGAAACATTTGAGCTAAAACTGTTTGATAAACTGTGATCTGTAGCTTTTATTTCTTTCATAGTTTCCAGTGCTATCTGATGGGTATATAAAGTGAAATTTCTAAATAGTACCATGAAAAGGTTTTAGGAAATGTTTGTCCCTCTTTAAGATATATACTGTCCACAAATGTCAGTTACTTTGAAATTTAATCAATAGCCTCTTTACATTTTAGGAACATTACTTGTATTTCTTTTTCCATGCTTCCTGTACGCAATGCTCCAGTGTAATTGTGTGAGTGTTGTATGTTTATATTTTGGGATTAATTGAATCCAGAGTGGAAGAAGGAATTGGGGAAGGAACTAGGCTGACAAAAATGTCAATTTTACGTTTCAGTGGGACATTGCCTTAGCTTATATTGGGGAAAAGCATTACAAACTAATGGGAATGGAAACGAAAATAACGTGAAGACTTGTGCTGTCTGGGTGTGTTCCAGCCTCCTCTGCTCTTAATATCTCACGTGGGTGGTTCATTCCTGGCCCCGGCTCACAATATACACCCTCTGGTTTTCCAATATTGGACCAGTGTTGATCACCTTACTTTTTTTGACTAGCATTTTAGATTTTGACTGTTTTAATAGATCACTAGGCTAAAATAATAAAATTTAATTTCTTATTTTTTTCAAGTAAAAACAAGACCTGCCATGAAGTCAATGTTTTCTTTCTTTCTTTCTTTCTTTCTTTCTTTCTTTCTTTCTTTTTTCAAAAATCAACTTAATGAAGCTGGAACTTAAAGAGAGGGCATGAATATTGCTTAGTTGACCAGCATTTTATAGGTACGCATGTATTAATATGAGAGTTTATACAAAGTATTATATGTATACAAAATATTATAAGCAACTCTTATATGCATTTGAGTATGAGGATAGATGGATAAATATACACACAGTTGTGTGTGAGTGTGATAACAGGGTGTCTCTCAAAGTTTCACACACACATTTCTTAAAGTTTTAATAATGATTAAGTACAAAGTAAATGATCCAGACCAAATCTCTATTCAATGTATCTTGTGGGAGATAAATGGACCCTCTGATATTTAATTACAATCATTGGGAATAAAATTAAGCCAGAATGAGTAGGAATGTGTGTTTTGTTTCTTATTTTGCAATTTGTATACAATTTTCCATGGATTTCATCCATTAGCCTATTTTTATAAATTATATGACTATATCTTTATTACTTTTAATTTGTTTTTATACATCATGAAAAGATATAAATATTTGGTGATAATGTAATTTCAATATGGATATGAATACATACCAATGTGGAGAGATGATATAAAGAGAGATTAGTGCTGTCATCTCCAAAACCTTACTTATTGCATGGAAACTTTGTTGAGTATAATCTTATTAACACACTCCAATTATACATATGCTTAAATTGCATTAGTTAATAGTGGAATAAAGATTAAGACTTTTCTGAGCTTTGATTTTCTATCATTTAACTGGTGTTATTGATATTACAACATTTAAAGAATCGTGTAGTTTGTATTTTTGGTTCTGAATATTCACTTGGGTAAAATATAGTCACTTAAAACTAATCGGGGGAACCCAGCTATTCCCACCATATCCTGAGGGTGTACATGTTTTTCAGTAAGTGAAAAGGAATTCCGAAAATCTGCTTTAAGGAACCAGGAATTTAACGGTTAAAATTAACTAAAAAGTAATTTTTGTTTCATGGAAACTGGCTCTCCTGATTTTAACTTTCATATGTATTTTGTCTTTCAAAGAAGGCTTACTCTGTGTAGTATTTAAATGGTCTAATTCATCTGCCTTTAACCTATTGTTCATTTATTTTATTCAATTTATTTTTATAATTATTTTATAATTAAAAGTACTCTCACTCTATGTGAGAGCGTTATAACTTGAGTAAAGCAAACACTAACTCAAAGAACAACATTAACTTTGGACTGAAACTAATCATAGAACATTATAATCTCAGAGCATGATTCCTAAGGAGGCTATTACAGAATGAATAAGTTGATTATGATGGAAATTTCCCTCCTGGTGTCATTCTCGTCCTCACTCGCATACACCGCCATAGAACCTCACTAGCACTCATGTTCTTCAATAGTTGCTGGTGTAACAATTCACAATTGCAGTCTCAACAGTGATGGTAACACTCAAATGAAATTGTTCTACATAATTTCATGATATATGAAAGAGATTAAAATAATTGAATTGCTTTAATATATCCCATTAGTGCTTGAGATATCTTGATTCACGTTTTCTTTTTAAGCCATATAAAGGGTGGTTTCTGTCCTAGCAAAGCAGCCTTTCATGAAGTTGGGGGTGGGGTAGAGTGAGTCAAGATGCTGAGAGAGGGAGGGTGTGAGGAGGGAGAGAGGGAGATCAGAAGTGGTCCTGTGTTTGAGGGGAAAGAAACTGATAGTTTCTGGCTCTTTATATGAGCCTGTGGGTTTGGATGCAAAGAAGTCCCACATGCAAAACTTTAATTTCCACATTTAACTATTAATCAAAGTACAAAAAGCCAATTTTAAGAGGGGGAAAAAACTCTCTTGTTTTACCCCTTCATATCTGTGCTTGGAGAATAAAAACGTCAAGGAAAAGACAAACAATTTCTCAATCTTTTGAGATTATTTGACAATCTCAGGGGTATTCGCTAACGCATCATACACCTGGGAAACATTTAGAGCTAAAACAATACATAGTCTTCATTCCAAAAGGGGTCCACAATGGCAGCCTCGTCTCCTTTTTCACAGAGAGAGATTACAACTGAATGACTATTTGCTAGGATGATAATTTGGATTTGAAATCAACCCACTGCACCAATATTAGGATGCGATGAATCACATGACATCCAAATGGGACTGAGCACCCAAGGAAATTGAGAAACAATTGTGTGTCGTAAGTCTTGCTTAATGTGCGGGGGTGGGGGGGGGTGGGGGGTGGAGGGGGCGGGGGACGGTAACAAAACCATGATAGGACTCTACTTTTTATGACTTGGCTTAGGAATGTAGACCTGCCTCGGTTACCTGCTGCCAGGATCATGTTGCTTTTACAACACCAAGGACTCTGTCTGGAGACAGTTTGCCAGATCATTCTGACCTAAACTTCAAAGGCGAGGAAGTACTCTCACTCACAGTAAATAAATAGCATTAATAACCCAACCCCCCTCCATGAAGTCATCATGCACAAATGCATCCGATTCTCCCTTTTCTATTTCTAATTCTAATCACTACTCACATGGCCAAAAAACCAAAAAAACAAACAAACAAAAAAACCAAAGTCGTTTAGAATCCAGCCTCTGTGTGGTAGAAATTGATGAGGCACACATTTGTTTTCTCAAGTGAATATAGTTTTGCCCTTACAATGTTTCTTATAATAATAAACTTCTACTGAAAAATAAATGAATTCAGGTGAACCCAATGCGGGTGAAGACCACTTTACCTGAGCTTTGCTCTAAGAGATTATTCAGCACTTTGACCGCGATGCGCAACCGTTCGTGGTAAGGCTTCCTGTGTTTGCAGGATGTCCTTCTAGAAATATGAGCAGAAGAGAAGGTCCTCACATCCTTCATTCTAGTCCTTGGACAACCGTACACTTTCCATGATAGTCTGAAACCCTTAACGTTCTGCCACTACCTGAGCACATTTTTCTTTCAAATGAAATCAGGCTTGAGACAAACGGGGTAAAAAGAACTCGAGATCACGCCATACAGCAAATAAAGGAATTCCCTTTAAGCCTGCGATATTGCCACTTACCTTAGCAGTCTTGATTCTCCTTCATAATGGCAGTTGCTTAGGACTTAAAGCCACAGAAAATAGAAAATACCTAGGGGACATGTTCCAGTACTGTACATTAAATTTGAGGATTTTACATGTGATAAAGTATGTCAGTGTTGCTTAAAGGGAATTCCAGTGATACCTCAGCTTTCTTGGACTTATTATAAATCCTTTGTTGGAATTATTGTGGCTGGTTCAATAATTCAGATTAGCCCTCATGTTTATTAATGCACTACATCTGTGCAAACAACATGTCAAGCAGAGAGTTTATTGTAATTGCCTGAGCAAACAGAACCTGAAAGAAGCAATTTCCAGTTACAATGTGCTATGACAAGTAATGAGGTAATTGGCATTCTGTCCTGATTACTTCCACCTTCTTTTTCATCAGGTCTATATTGTGTGTGATAGATAGTTTTATAAGAAATGAAGGTGTTTGATAATATGGTTCGCTGCCGCTTAAGGTTAGTGATTAAAGACAATCATCATTTTCTCTCAGAGATCTTATTAGCTTGAACATTATTTATTCATATGTGTAAGAATGTGCCCAGGACCCGTCTCCTCGGTGCACTTGCACGCTGCTAAAGTGAGACGGAACCGCCACCGAGTGAATGCCGAGCATGCTCTAGGTTTCCAAGCGTGATGGGACCCAGCAACTTTTGGCAAATGAAATCTTTGCACTAACGGCGCGGGTTAGAATAATGGCTTGGAGCCTGCATCTGTAGCCAGCGTTCACCTGCTTCAGGATAGCAGAAGCAGCATGATCTTTAAGGGCAACATAGCAAGGTGGTGCCGGATTCTCGTTTCCAGGGTTTTATAACTTTCTGTCGGCATTATCCTCTGCTTCTTGCCCGCAGAGCGGAAAAGGATGGAGTGTGTTGCATTTCTAGACCCAACCTTAGGAGTTTATGGAGCGTCAGTCTCAGATTTTTAAAAAGAAAAGGAAAAAAAAAAAAAGCCAGTGAGCAGAAGTTATTTTGGGGAGAAAGGGAAAAAATGCTTTATTTTTGTTTCAAGGGAGTTTTCCCCCCCTCAATTTAGAATGTTCGTTCTTGGCACTCTCCATCTGTGGAGGAAAAAAAATAAAGTACAGTCCGTTTAGTTGAAGAGAATGTCTTGGGAATGACCCACATTTACTCTCCTTGTTCCATCAGTTCAGTGCTATCTTCGGATGGGTGTTTCCCCAGCTACCTTACCTCCCATGGCTTTCCAGCCTGCCACCTGAGCGCCCTTGCTGCTCACCCTGACCCTGCCGTCAGACCTCTCCTGCACCTCACCCCAAGTGCACATCACAGGGCAGTCCTTCCTCATTTGCATGTCTGTGTCTCTGGCCACAGACTGTGAACTCCATGAGGACAAAGCGATTCTTCCCTCTCTGGAGGGGAGGTGGGGGGGGGGGGTAAGGGAGCGCAGCCTATGGATAGTGACCTCACTTTGGAATCGCTGCCTGGGATCGAAATTCTAGGTCTGCCACTCACAAGTGCCAGCGACTCGAACCGGTAGCACAATTTCTCTGAACTGTCATCGCCCCTTGAAAGCCAATGCAAAATTAAAAAAAAAAAAAAAGTTTATTTGTTTATTTTGAGAGAGACAGTGCGAGTGGCGGAGAGGCAGAGAGGGAGAGAGAGACTCCCAAGCGGTCTCAGTGCTATCAGCGCAGAGCCTGACCTGGGGCTCCATCCCACAACCCTGGGATCGTGACCCGGAGATGAAATCGACAGTTGGCCACTTAACGGACTGAGCCCACTCAGGTGCCCCCTCAGCCTTTTTTTTTTTTTAACTTTTTTTTTTTTTTATTTTTGAGACAGAGAGAGACAGAGCATGAACGGGGGAGGGGCAGAGAGAGAGGGAGACACAGAATCGGAAACAGCTCCAGGCTCTGAGCCATCAGCCCAGAGCCCGACGCGGGGCTTGAACTCACGGACCGCGAGATCGTGACCCCAGCCGAAGTCGGACGCCTAACCGACTGAGCCACCCAGGCGCCTCCCCCTCAGCCTCTTAAAACAGTGCCTGGCACGTGTAGACATTCAGTGCATCTTTCACGAGTGGACACGTGTGGATTCGAGAAAATTCCCTCTTCCAGGTTTCGTGCTCTAGAACTGCCGAATATTAACAAGTGAGGCAAAAACAAGCAGGGTGTGAAATTGTATGCACTAGTATTATATATTCTGAACGTACTCAAGTTTGTAGTTGAGGTTGCTAACAGGAAATGGCGTAAAGGTGGGAGAGGGTGTGTATAAAGAAAAAAAAAATGTAGCATTTCTGCGGTTTACTCCAGAAGGGCATCCACACGCTCAGAAGCTACGGTGGCCTATCTTGTTACTGTTGAAAAGCTCAGGCAAACTTCAGCAGCTCGTGACCCCCCCCCCCCCCCCATTAACAAGACCACAGGTTGCACAACATTCGAGTCTTCTCGTGGAGAAGGAACCTCACATCTACACCTGGCGCAGGGGTGTAACACAATCACCACTCTGAGGAATGAATGAAGCTTTGTATGAAAATCGCATTCAAATATCCACCGGTCAGCGACCGAAAACAATCTGGATCTTCTGACAGGAGGGGCCCCGTCGAACCACCAGCAATAAAGACTAATTCGTTTGCACCGTTCAGTACCAACCTAAGGGCCTGAATCCCTCGGCATGCCTTTTTATTTGTCCTAAAATGCAAATAACTTTGCAAAAAGAAAAGGAGGAGAAATCAAGCCTGCCTCAGGAGGTAGAGAGACAGAAAATTGGAGGCAGTTTACAGGAAGAGCCTGTAAGACCGCGACAAAGCCGTAAGGAGGGCAGGCATGGTTACCGACAGCAAGACACCACGCCTGCGCACAGCACTCTCAGCTGTGCGCTTGAACCTTCTTTTCAATCCCTTTGTCTTGTTTGTCTTTCTTTTATCAATATTTTTTTGAAATTTTGTTGTGCGCTCAACCCAGTGCCTGGCAAGCCTAGCTACTTAATGCAAAGCGGTCCAAAGAATGGATAGATGGATGGGTAAATAGATAAAGGCTGTGCCAGGTATTTGTATGTGGATATCTTATTGTTACAAAAGACACCCAGAGTGGGGCGCCTGGGTGGCGCAGTCGGTTAAGCATCCGACTTCGGCCAGGTCACGATCTCGCGGTCCGCGAGTTCGAGCCCCGCGTCAGGCTCTGGGCTGATGGCTCAGAGCCTGGAGCCTGTTTCCGATTCTGTGTCTCCCTCTCTCTCTGCCCCTCCCCCGTTCATACTCTGTCTCTCTCTGTCCCAAAAATAAATAAACGTTGAAAAAAAAATTAAAAAAAAAAAACAAAAGACACCCAGAGAGAAAAGTCCAGAGCTGTGTTTCAAGATACCACCCATCACCATGTGCTCTTTTCTTAGTGCCCACGCTCTCTGATGAAGGATGATGATAGCTACCTAATTTGGGGATTGCAAACCTAAAAGGATTCTTTCCCTCACTACTGCAGGAGTGGTAACTGAAATGGAACTTTCCACGTCCCCCTTCCCTCCCTGCCCCGTGAAGAAAATGCTCAGTTGAACTTTCCCAGTCTAGAAATGGAAAACCGAACGTGGAGCCCCTGACTCTTGTCTGGGGAAGCTGAGGGGGGTCTCCACAGAACTGTAGCTAACCCGTGCTCCATTTTTCCAAATCTCTGAGAATATGTGATGCATGAGGTGGCGGGACCAATGGAAAGTCTAGAAAACTGTGCCAATTTAGGTAGATTTGGTTAGATTTAGTAAAGAGCTGTATTAAATATTTTGATAAGGTGAAACTATCAGCCCAGATTATGTGGCTAACACTAAGTGCCTCCCAGAGGAGAGGGACTCAAAAGAAAGGGAGGGTTGAATGAACTAATTAATTAATTAAGAAACGGAGAGGGCCGAAATGCCCCGGGCAAAAGGTGCGTTCATGGTCAAGCGCAGTATCTAGCATTTCTTTACAGCCTACTGTGTATTGAAATGTTATGTTTCCACGCGGTAAAATGTTAATTCTCACATAAAGCCCTGAAAATTTTGAGGCTAAGATGGTCACAGATGGAAAAGGTCTTTCACCATCCCCAAAGTCCATGAATTTTCCAGCATTCTGCATTTCCACTTTGGAGGTGTGTTGGAACACTAGAGGAATAGCTGGTCTGTATATAAAGGAAAAGGAGAAGCCAAAGCAACAATAGCTGAGTTTCTACAGAGGCCTTGCCCACCCCAACCCTCCGCGGGGATCTGAGGAGGGGCCGCGGTGCAAGGTGCAGAGGTGAGCCTTGGCGGGGCTTTTGCTGGAAAGAGACTTTGACAAAGGTAGTGCCGCAGCTCAGCGGGGCTTGAGTGCAGGGAGCTTGAAAGCAGAGATCCAATGATCCCAAAATAAAGGAAGTGAGCGAGAGGCCAGGAACACAAAGAAAAGTGACCTCGCCTAGAAGTAGCTCTGTAGCAAGAAAGGACACAAACTTGACCTCACGGATCCTGAGGCTGGTATTGATCAGAAAAAGGTCCGCAGCCTCTGGAATGGGCTGCCGTTTGAGCTCAGTGGGCCACTAAGTGCAGCAACGAGTCTGAAAAGACACAGGCTGCCATTGATTATAAGAAACATGCTGGGTGGCACGGCTCGTTGCAAATTTGGTGGAATTTGAATTAATTTCTGCAGAAAGAACAGTTTAAAAGGAAATTGTACCCATCCCACGCGCACAAAAATTGCTTGAAGAAAAACTTGAAAGATTTTCTAGACATAGAATTTTAAAGGACAATAGAAGAAGGATACATTTTACTGGTTCGAATTTCCAAGCACTTGATTCAGCTAAAGAATGAGTAAAAACATTAGCACTGGCTAATGTCTGCAATAGTGAAATCATGAACTAAAATTGTATGTATAGCTTGGAATTCTTCTTTCATTAAAGGCTTTAGTTGACAGTGACCAAGTAAAAAGCAGTTTTAAATACATTTTAATTGGATATTAAGATCCACTGAATGCTTTGAATGCTCACGTGAACAATCAAGAAGTTTCTCTGAAGAAGATTAGCTTTGGCCAAAAGTGTATATACTGTGAAATTACTAAAAATTCTGTCCTAACAGGGGCACCTGGGTGGCGCAGTCGGTTAAGCGTCCGACTTCAGCCAGGTCACGATCTCGCGGTCCGTGAGTTCGAGCCCCGCGTCAGGCTCTGGGCTGATGGCTCAGAGCCTGGAGCCTGTTTCTGATTCTGTGTCTCCCTCTCTCTCTGCCCCTCCCCCGTTCATGCTCTGTCTCTCTCTGTCCCAAAAATAAATAAACGTTGAAAAAAAATTCTGTCCTAACAAGAGCATTACCTGTTTCTAAATGCTGCACTATTGAAGATGGCAGCATATAGATTCACCAAAAAAAAAAAAAAAAGGTGAAAAAAATACTGATATAGATAAGCAAGCCTATCCAAAAATCTATAGCCAAGGAACTGAATTGCCAAAATCAAAGGTCTGTTTTAATTGCTTCCTACTTTTTCCTTCGCTCTTCTAGTCATGCAAAGAAATATATGTTGGCACATCAGGAAGTTTGCTACATGAAAATAATGAGATTAACTCTCATCTACTCTCTGTCTCACTCATTCTTTTTTGTTTGTTTGTTTCACTCATTTTTTTTTTTCAACGTTTTATTTATTTTTGGGACAGAGAGAAACAGAGTATGAACGGGGGAGGGGCAAAGAGAGAGGGAGACACAGAATCGGAAACAGGCTCCAGGCTCTGAGCCATCAGCCCAGAGCCTGACGCGGGGCTCGAACTCCCGGACCGCGAGATCGTGACCTGGCTGAAGTCGGACGTTTAACCGACTGCGTCACCCAGGCGCCCCGTTTCACTCATTTTTATATGTCTGCATAGTCCAAGCGTCCTACCGAATGTATTTTCTTCCTCATTCTCAAATGATCTCATCATATTTTCACACCCACTACCTTAGTAAGTCATCGTTTCTTCTCCGGAGTTCTGGCAGCCTTCTGACTAAACTAACTAAACTACCCTCAGAAGCGAAGAAAGGAATGACAATAAAAGATGGCGTGGAACTTTGAATTCCACACGATTCAGTGTGTCTGGAAGAGGAAGACAAGTGGGCTGGGGGACACAGCAATCCCTGCAGAGGTAGAAGGTGGTTAAGTAACCAAGTGTTGTGCTGGTGGAGTTAAGGAGTTTAAGTTCTGTTTTTGGACAGTATATGAAAACACTGAAGATTTTATCCTCAAAAAGGGTGAGATTTTGCCACTTGTGACAACATCGATGGCTGAAGACGGTATCATGCTAAGTGTAATAGGTTGGACAGAGAAAGACAAATACCATATGACTTCACTTATACGTGGAATTGAAAGCACAAAACAAACAACTAAACACACACACACACACACACACACACACACACAAAGCAGAATCAAACCCATAAATTCAGAGAACAGGCTGATGGTTGCCAGAGGGGAGGGGGTGGGAGATGGGCAAAATGAGTGAAGGGGTGTGGAAGATACAAGCTTCCACTTATGGAATGAATAAGTCACAGGAATGAAAGGCACAGCATTGGAAATGCAGTCAGTGGCATTATAACTGCATTGCATGGTGAGAGATGAGAGCTGGCTGTAGTTGGGGCAAGCATACAGTAATGCATCGAGTTGTTGAATCATTGTGTTTCGACACCTGAAACCAACGTGATGCAGTGGGTCACCTATGCTTCGATTAAAACATAATAAAAACATAAAGAGAATGTTCTCAGGTGAAAACAACAATAAAACACTGAGGTTTTTTAAACACAGGAGTGGAATAATGCGACCTACGTTTTAGGAAGTTCACATGGCAAATTTCTGGTTGCGTGAAGGACTGTTTAATTTATGAAGTGCCATACCAACTCAAGGTATGGTTGGTATTAACATATTTTCCTCACTACTCCTGTCTGTTGAAGTGAGGCACACTGTCCTTTATTTTATTCCATTGTGCGTTATTAGATTTCATTGTGGTGTTTCTCATACATTGCGTATACTAGGTGGGCAAAATAAAAATGAAGATCCTTACCTCCCATGAGCATCAGTCAATATGAATTAAAAATCAAATGCAAAAGGGAACACTACATTTCTAGAAGAAAGTATAGACTATCAGTAGGTGTGCAGAGTGCGTAAGTTCACATATAAGGCATAAGAAGCACTAACTTACATTACATTCAAATCAGGAACCTCTATACATCAAGAGGATGAACATAAGAAAGTGAAAAGAAAAGGCACAAAAGAAAAGAGTGGATTGTAGACACATCTGCTAATATCTCAGAATATCTGAAGAGTTCTCTTGAATTCACATAAAAAATTCATAGAAAAATAAAAGAAGGTAATAGATATTTCAAAGCAGAAGAAACATGAAGAATCAATAAGTATATGTAGAGACTTTTGATCTCCTTAATAATAGGGTAAATTAAGTCACAAAGAGATACAATTTACAACCACCAGATTGTCAAGAAAAAAATTAAAAGTGTAATAATGCCAAATGTTGGCAAGGATATGGAAAAGCCAGGAATTCTAAATGCTGCCAGTGGGAGTGAAAATTGGCATAACCTCTATGGAAACAAATTGGCATTATCAAGTTAACTCCAACACATGCATGAATTAGCATGCAAGAAAATGTTTACACCAACATTGTTTGTGAGACCAAAAATAGCTAACTCATTCACTGAATAAATAAATGCATAGATTTTCTATAACTACATAATGAAATACAATATAGCAGCGAAAACGAGTGAACTAGAGCCACATGCCCCAAGATGAGTCTCAGGTAAGGTGTTGAAAAAATTCGCAAGTTAGAAACTATACCTCATTTACGAAAGGCAATCAGTGAATAACATCTTTTACAACTTCAGAAATAAAAGAATCCATTACTTAGGGATATCTCCAGAGATCACCAATCCATAAAGGCATACAATTGTTACTATTAACTTAAGATGATTAACAATGATTTAAATTATTAATTTACATTTAATGTTTACTTCCTGGGCAGATGCGAGTTTGGGAATTGGTAAGGAAGGGCTGTGAGGTCATCAGCGGTAATGATAAGTTTCACTTTCTAAAGTTGAGTATTTGATTATTGTGTTTCATAAATTACATATATGGCGTCTATATTCTTATGCATAGACCAAATTCTTCCCAGTAAAACAGAGAAGAGTAGATAATTTATTTACAATGTAGAAAAAAGTGAGTCAAAGAGTGATGTCAGCATTGCTATCTGATAAGGTAGTGTCATCACAGTTTAATCTGAGATATGGAAACACGTCTAAGAGTTTATGTTTTATTTCTTTTTTTTATGCTTATTTAACATAAACATTTTGTTTATGTTTGTTTATGTTAAACATAAACATTTATGTTTATTTAACATAAACATTATGTTTATTTAACATAAACATTTTTTTTCAATGTTTATTTATTTTTGGGACAGAGAGAGACAGAGCATGAACGGGGGAGGGGCAGAGAGAGAGGGAGACACAGAATCGGAAACAGGCTCCAGGCTCTGAGCCATCAGCCCAGAGCCTGATGCGGGGCTCGAACTCACGGACCTGCGAGATCGTGACCTGGCTGAAGTCGAACGCTTAACCGACTGCGCCACCCAGGCGCCCCAAGAGTTTATGTTTTAAATTACGAGCAAATTCTCAATGATCTGCCTCATCACCTCCATCTGTCCACCATTATCCGAGTGTTCTTGTAGCACCTAGTACATGGCTGTACCACAACACTGTCAAAACTATGTTCCCGGAATTTCACTTTGACCATTATTACATTGTCAATTCCTGGCACATGGTTGTACTCAATCCACATTGATCAAATTCATGGATGAATGATGGCCTTCAACTAAATTGTGACCCTATCCAAATTTAAAAGGTCTTTTAGCTCTTCACAAATACTCTTTTCTGTATTTCCTAAGACTTACCAGTTCTAAGTATTACTCTTCTGATTAAAACAGTAAGAGTAAGGCATTTAGACGCCGTGCAAACAGGTTATATTTGAAAGTGTTTGTGATTCAGTGTCTTCATATCATGTTATGTGTTAATGTAATCACAATAAATAAAATAAGCTTAGGGGCACCTGGGTGGCTCAATCGGTTGAGTGTCCAACTTCGACTCAAGTCATGATCTCATGGTTTGTGAGTTTGAGCCCCACATCAGGCTCACTGATGTCAGTGGCACAAAGCCTGCTTCGGATCCTCTCTGCCCCTATCTCTGCCACATTTTTTAAAAAGCTTAAAATGAGAAAAAAAAGGGATCTTAAAATTTCCCTTAAATAAATTGAATGCAGTCTATTTTCTGCAGGTAAGTGTAGTTCTAAATGACATACGCTATTAATTATGGCCAACTGAACTCTCTGTGAAAATTAAGGTATCCTCTCCCCCTGTAGAGAAAAGTCTTAAGATCACAATACCGGGGGATAAAAAAAAAATGTTATTAGCTTACTCAAGTTCACATCACCTTAATTGGAGTGTTTGGCTGACTGTGGTCCATATAAGGGGTCGCCGGGCACTGGGTGAGGGAAGTTTGGAGCCATTCAGCAGTCACAGAGGTCATAGCCAATAATGATCATGAATAAAGAGATAAAAGCCTGTGGTGTTAGTCACCTGGCTTCAGACCTGATGCATTTGCAGCTGTCCTCTACAATTTTAAACAGGGCTACCATTTCAGTTAAGTGTATTGAATGCTTTCCAAATCAAGGAATTGTCAGTACTTCCAAGATCCCAGACAATTCCACCAAGCCTGGAATACGGAATAGGCTGTGTGTCAACAGCAAAACATAGCCCAGTCTTCTTGTGTAGGGATGCAAAAATTATCATGGAGATCGTGAAAATTAGGCAATTCCCCTAAAGTAATCTTTATGGTGATTCGAAAATTCAGAGATAGCCTATAAATATTCCCTTCAGGTAAGGGTGTAGGTTGTCACAGCTCTTTGTAAAATCATCAAAACATTAAAAAACCAAAAAAAAAAAAAAAAGAAAATCAATCTTTTAATCTTTCACTTATTACTTGATATCAGTAAGGCAATAACTTTCTTTCCTTCTCTCTCTCTCTCTTGTATTTCTCCTTCTCCTTCTCCTTCTTCTTCTTCTTCTTCTTCTTCTTCTTCTTCTTCTTCTCCTTCTCCTTCTTCTCCTTTCTCAAAACATTTAATTGATTAGTTCTGTTGGGTTTTGTTCACATTGCCTGATGGAAGGAAACAAAGATGAAGAGGAGAATAGGGGGATATTGATAAGTACATGGAATTTCTTAGAAAATATCTAAGAGGAAATATACTTTCCAATGAGTTGTAAAGTGAGAGGCGTGGCTATTCACGTAAGCGTCCACTGGAAGACATCAAGCAGGTGGGGGAAGGAGGCAAGGAGCTGCTAGAACATCATCTGTGCTCACATGTGCACCGACAGCTGGATTAGTGGGAGATCAAGAGAACACATGTCTGCAGAAGAGACTGAGCAAGTACATCAACATGACCTGTAGACCCATGTGCCCCATTTGAAGAAACTCATTTGCAAATCCCTCAATAGTTTCATGCCTTCCTAAGGCGTTAAAATGCTCCATTCAGGATATAGAGGTCAAGGAGGGAATCCAGGTGGAAAGCATGTGCCAAGAGCTTTTGATCATTTGATCATTTCTGATAAAGAAATAAGAATCACTCGTGATCGCATTTAAAACATTAAAACTATATCAAAGCTTCACATACCCCTTTATCTAAAACTGTAGGTCATTGTAATGAACTAAAATAATCTTTACATTTAAAATATGTTTCTCGTTTAAGGATTTCTACAATTTTATAATATGTAATGTATACTAAGCACTTTGGCAATCTTTACTCTTTAACATTTCTAGACATGTGACTTGATTAAAAATGGGATAACATCATCCCCAAAAAATCTTTATTATGTACCTACCAGGTGCATGGCACTTTGCTGAGACAGAATTTACTACTATTTATAGTGTGATATTGCATATAATATATTTTTAAAGTCCACAGATAACTATGCCGCCTGCCTGTGTTGTCAATAATAGAAGTTCATGACATTTGATTTGAGTCTTTGTAAGAGGCAATGTTATTCTGATTTAATAGCTTCCATCTGTTCTTCTCATTTTCATTGCTCCTTTTACAGTTTCCAAATTCCACCCTGTACCCTCCAGGGAAATTTTCTCAAGCATTGATTCTATTCATCTATGAATTGGAGGAGGGGGGAGCGTACTTCTGCAGCCTTATGGTTTTGTTTATTGATCTTGATTGTTAGGCAACTTGTTGACATGCACACACTTGCTTTTCTATTTCTTTTATACATATATATATATATATATATATATTTAATTATATCTCTTATATAATAAGATTATATATAATTATTATATTATATATTATACATATAATATATAATATATTGGTTTTGGTTAAGTGCTTGGTGTAATTGCAAAGACTTAATTTTGGAACAATATGTAGTGTTGCGATATTCCCTTACAAAGTTAAATAGAGGAATGTTTCATGAACAAAGATGCATGGAAAAGAGACCCCTCTTATGTTATTAACAGATCACTGAGTAATACCTGTTTACTACTATAAAACAAAAATGCATGTTTAAACGTATTGTTTAAAATACAAGGATGTGAATGTAAAGCTTCATTTAAAATTATTACAATGTATTGCAACATCAGTCAAATATTAGCCACTGTTAACACAGATATTACACATTTGGGAAATCTCATGAGCATATGAGTCTCATGTAGCATTATTTTCAACCTTTTCCTTTATAAATAGGTATCATATGCAACTAAAAATGGATAAGAAATAAGTGTAGTTCTGTTTTGACATTATATGCCATCCAATTTCAGGCTAGATCTCGGAAGTCAAAAACTGAACATACAATATTTTTACTGTACCATAGCAAAGGCTTTACAAATGTGTTCATCTTCATACAGTTAAGAAGGAAAGTAAAAGATAATAACTAATATTTCACAATCACCCATGATGCTCATGACATAAAACTAATCATATCTGCTTTATCATTCGTTTTTTGAGAAGCAGTGTTTTATGATGCCTTGATGCTGAAATGTTTCAGGTTTCAATATAAAAATCTCAGATGGAAAGACATATAGATATATTTCATATTAATAATAAAAAAGTGCCACTAATCTATAACTTTAGTGAAGCATTTCCCATATTTATTGGCTACAGAGTAGGGTTGATATTTTCAGACATCCATTTCAGGGAGATTCACCTTAATCCAAAAGGAAATGTGCCAAATGTATGAAATCAACTGAGTTTAAGGTGGTAGGAGCTGCCTTTGCAGAATCATGGAAGAACCATAGATGATGCCTATGGAGACCTGGACTTTGAAGTTTCCTGTTGGGTTTCTCTGAATGCCATTTTCATTCCTGACATTGAGTCCAGCCTAGCCTGAAGGCCTTTCACCCCAGTCTTCTAGACTCTGACAATAAATCCTTGTGCAACTTTGCACCAGTCAATTTACCCATGCTTTAACTCCTTCACCTAAACACTTCCTTTCAGCTGAGAATTTCCAAATTTGTAATCAAATTAATGCTTTGTCTTTTATTTTGCAGTAGGTCCCATTTTAATTTCAGATGATTCTTCTCTAGATATCTCAATTAAATAACATAATTCTCCTATCAAACCATCATGGCCACGTCTAATCCCATATGCTCTATAATACCCCTACTTGTGATTCTACTTCCTTGCTCTGCAATTATTCACCATATGTACCAAACTAGCTTATTTCATATATACGCTTGCCTTTGTCACCAACTGAACTAGATTTAAAATAAAAACAATTTTTATCTTTTTATTTTTATTTATTTTTAATTTTTTAATGTTTATTTATTTTTGAGACAGAGAGAGACAGAGCATGAGTGGGGGAGGGTCAGAGAGAGAGAGGAAGACACAGAATCTGAAGCAGGCTCCAGGCTCTGAGCTGTCAGCACAGAGCCCGACGCGGGGCTTGAACCCACGGACCATGAGATCATGACCTGAGCCAAAGTCGGATGCTTAACCGACTGAGCCACCCAGGCGCCCCTAAAAACAATTTTTAAAGTTTTATTTATTTATTTTTAGACACACACACACACACACACACACACACAAACAGCGTGAGCAGGGGAGGGGCAGAGAGAAGAAGATAGAATCCCAAGCAGGCTCCAAGCTGTCAGTAGCACCCAACGTGGGGCTTGAACTTACGAACTGCGGCATCATGACCTGAGCCAAAATCGAGAGTTGGACGCTTAACCCAACTGAGCCACCCAGCTAACTATCCCTAACTACCTAGATTTTAAGTTCTTTGGTAGCAGATGTGTCATTTTCTCCTCAAAACAAAAGGCAGGGTGCCGTATACATAGTAGGTTTTAGATACTTGTTTACTGCAATGAAGCTCTAAAATAATCATTGATGTCTGCATTTATGAATGTCTTCATTCATTCATTCACCAACTGGTAGGAAGACCTAGTATGTGCTTACCATAGAGAAAGATGCTTGAGATATAAAACATATGCAACACAAAGTCCAGAGAATCAAAAAGGATTCTCGAACGGTAACATAAAGTTTGGGGCTATATCTCCTGAAACAATGAGAATATCATTCTAAAATAAAAGCTGTCATAAGATTCAATGAAATGTGTATACCTAGGGCCCCTCAAATGATTTCACACCTCAGCAACTCCTACAGGTTAGCCCTGATTAATTACTCAAGTAGAGCCTCTAATAAATGATCAGTTATTTGGGGACATCTGGGTAGCTCAGTCAGTTAAGTGTCTGACTCTTGGTTTCAGCTCAGGTCATGGCCTCCCAATTCATGAATTTGAGACCCATATTGGGGTGTGCTGACAGTGTGGACCAGCTTGGGATTCTTTCTCTCTCTCTCTCTCTCTCTCTCTCTCTCTCTCTCTTTCTCTCTCTCTGTCTCCCTCTGCCCCTCTGCTGCTCATGTTCTCTCTTTCTCTCTCTCTCACATAAATAAGGAAACTTTAAACAATAATCAGTTATTTCACACATTTTCAAAAAATGTTTTTTAAATTCAATAATGGATTTCTCTAAAGTTTTGAAGGTTTTTCTTTCTTTACACTAGCATGCCTTTATTTTTATTTATTTATTTATTTATTTATTTTGGGACAGAGAGAGACAGAGCATGAACGGGGGAGGGGCAGAGAGAGAGGGAGACACAGAATCGGAAACAGGCTCCAGGCTCCGAGCCATCCGCCCAGAGCCTGACACGGGGCTCGAACTCACGGACCGCGAGATCGTGACCTGGCTGAAGTCGGACGCTTAACCGACTGCGCCACCCAGGCGCCCCTACACTAGCATGCCTTTAAACAATGGTTTTCTTTCCTTTTTTTGTTTATTAGTCATTTTTGTGGTAAATATTAACGATTTAATTTCTCTACCTTAAAACAATTTTTTTCTTTCTCTAGGGTAGGTGTTTTATATGCTCTGCTTCAAGCTAATTGACTCATGCGTTGTGCCTGGGCGTGGAGTGTGTGTGTCCTCCGACCCACTGTTGAGTTATCCATTAAAATACTATTGTCCATTCTATCCCCAAATAAACCCAATTAAATGTATTATAAAGGCTTTTACCTTCAAAACTCACCTACAGTACAAGCCTAGAATATTGAGGTGATTTGTTACATAACAAAACCATAATCATTGCTGTCTAATATTGACCACAATTCTCAAAGTTCCATCAGTTTTCCAGCTTATTCATATTTTGTTTCTTTTTTTCTGGATTGCATTTTATGAATTTAAATGCAATTTTATTTATTTAGAGATTTTTAAAACTTTACTTAGTTCCATTGAATGTTTATTGCCAGTATTAGTAACACATTCAAATTTGAAATTCTAGTACACATTTTCCTGTCATTCTCACGATATTTTCAAACAGGAAATGGATAATCACTTCAATAAAGTATCAATTGCTTTGCCTTTCTACTGGAAGATCTACTCTCCACTTCAACATTATAGTATTTTTTGAGTGTGGTGTTTTATGTCACGAAGTCAATTAGAATAAAATTTGTGCGATAATATATTTATGAGTCAGCATTTAAAAAGTACATATTCATTTATTTCACAGTTAACTTTAGGACT
The DNA here is from genome assembly GCF_016509475.1 of Prionailurus bengalensis. Lineage (NCBI taxonomy): Eukaryota > Metazoa > Chordata > Mammalia > Carnivora > Felidae > Prionailurus > Prionailurus bengalensis. Next base: position 56,438,288 of record NC_057354.1, on the reverse strand, counting down.
TGCCAGAAATAACGGCTGTTCTTGAAGGCTGTTACACATTATGTCTTATCTGTAGGCTGTGTTTAAAATCAAATTCTTACCTTTTTCTTAGAGGTAAGTAAAATCCAGTTTTTTTATTTGTAAGTAAAATCCAGTTTTTTTATTGGAAGCAAACCAATACTACTTGATTTTTCCCCCAGCTGACTCGTTCCGTACCCTTCATTCTAACACTTTGTTCTCTGAATGAATTTCTATGATTATTTGCTAGAAGTTTTTTTTTTTTCCTGGAGAGAGATGCCTTACAGCCTTAAATATTGAAATGCACTAAAGCATACAAAAACCTGGAGATGTGATGGGAGAGGCTGAGAAGAATTCCATACAGGATGACCTTCACATTTGGATAGCAAACTCTTGTAAAACATCTTTCTTTTTCTCAGTCATCTATTCACAAATACTTGTCTCTACACATATTTTCAAACCTTTTATGCTAACAAAGACTGATGCAGCTAAAGCATTTGTAACAGGTTTTAGCGTTACAAACTTGAATTCAGTCACAAGAATCTTCATGAAGGGAAAAAAAAAGACAGTGAGTTTGAATCTCCCAAAGTATTCTCAAATCCATATAAGCAAACAATAATGATATTAACTATACACTATATTACTAAAGCACAACATGGAGGACAATAGGAACTTCAAGGCTCTTATGATCAAAATACAGTAACATAAACAAGTGTAAGCACCAATAAACAGATAGTCTATGGCCTGATATTCATGATATGAATATTTATGGTATTTATTGTAGAAATTTTGACCTTTCCAGAATATCCTACAATTAAGGAAGTGTGATGTGCAGGATTTTAAGCTAACGTTTACAACAGAATTCCAATCTATGCAAAAGTATTGTTAAAATGGTCTATATTAATAATACACAAATGCTGATCTCCTTTGCAAAACATTCCAGGAGAGTTCCAATGCCCATGTCGTCAGGTTTTATGAATAGTAAATTACCTTCGTGTCCTTTCCACCTCCAGTGCCAGTAGCCATAATCCGTAAGCAAACATTTACCCGACCAATAACCCTCTATAGTTGTCCAACCTTGAAGTAAAAGAACAATCTTCCCTATGTGTTTACTGGTGACAAGATGGCAAATGGTTTGGCCAGTGACTCAACTGACATACTAATGACTATTTGTGAGTAGACTGAGAATGGGGCATATGTTCTGTTGACTATGGCTGAAGGGGATAGAGAGGTGAGGTTCCTGCAAATAAACCTGTCTTTGAGGCAAGGAGAAGAAAGAAGGTGACTGAGTAGGTTGGCATTGAAGTCACTCACCTGTTGTGATCAGCACTGACTGGAACATTTTCTAGAACTCTGTTCACTGTTTTCCAGTTGAATTTTCAAAGAGTTTTTAAGAAACAGAACCTCACATCTTAATATGACGATCCAAAATGTGACATGCTGTTTCTCAGTTGTATTTAAAGAGCATCCGATCACAAGGGGTCCTTGTAATCTGTGGGTTCTCTCTCTCTCTCTCTCTCTCTCTCTCTCTCTCTCTCTCCCTCTCTCATACACACATAAGGACATGCACACACAGGCACACACACACACATTCTTCCTCTCTGCCCTTCAGACTCCCAGCCGCAAAGCATCTGCATCTGTTACTTTCTAGAAACATTTTACATATTCCAGTCACTTTTGTTAGGCTTTTGTGTTTCTTAGTTGCCACAATTTCCCCTTCTTTTAGCCACAACCCCAGGCACTTCCTACCAGGGAATGACACCAAACAACATGTCAAGAGCCTTTCAAAATTGCTGCCAGACTTTAGTGACATTCTTACAGCATATGGAGTACTGATGTGCTGAAAATATGGCAGAAAACTACCTGATGCTTACCGTGTCAGGAAGTTCCAGTCTGATGGAGGGTTCTGGTTCAGATTTGCAACATAAACAGGACTTTAACTGTTTTTAACAAAGCATCTAAGTAAAAGTTACCAAGAATGTCTTTTTCAATCAGTTCTTTCTTCCAGCCCCCACCCTCCAAGCTCTGTCAATAGAAAAGGAAATAGTAAGATAAAATAAAAGCTAAAATGATTCCTAAGTGGTCTTGGCTAATAGAATAATTTAGTTATAATTTAAATATGTTGTCTGCTATATCAAGACAACATTATGTGAGAGCTAAGTTGTCTTTCATGTGAAACAAAACTCAAACTCAAATTGAAAAAGAAAAAAAAAAAAGGAGTTAGGAAACTCAGGAGATAGCCCTTCAGAAAAATATGTAGTAAAATAATTATGTGCTTAATAGGGATACACCTTTTAACTTGTTAATGAATTAGTATTTTTTAATAATATGCATAGCATACACATAATATATATGAATTCATATTCATACATATATGTGTGTATACATCACTTTAACAGTTTTTATTATTATATTTGAAAATTACAGTAATATCTATACCAGCTTAGAATAATATCATACACAACAGTTTGGGGCAGATGTGTAATTTCATGATTTCCAGATGGAGATAAGTTTGTTCCACTGACTCTATATTTCTGAAATTGAAATTTAATCTCTTTTATGGCAAAAAGAACATAAAGACTGAAACAAATAATATTAGAGAACGACGCAAGTGTCTACACCTGGTCCTTGGAATTCGGTTTTATTATAGATTTAAATCAATAACCTTTCAAAAAGGGCTTACTATATTAATACAGTCATTTAAAAAAATATTTCAGGCAGTCTTTTTGTTTATAATATAGTTTTTGACATAAAAAGCTGGTCATTTTAATAGGTATTGAGTCCTTGAGCAAGTTCCTGAAATGCATAAAGCCTTGGCTTTCACAAAACACATAATAGGATATATTTCATAAAGGTTTCTTATGAACTAAAGAAGATAATGCATATACATGTATTTAAATTGTTTAATGTTTGTTTATTTTTGAGAGAGATAGAGCGCAATCAGAGGAAGGGCAGAGAGAGAGGGAGACACAGAATCTGAAGCAGGCTCCAGGCTCTGAGCTGTCATGTCAGTACAGAGCCTGATGTGGGGCTTGAACTCATGAACCATGAGATCACAGCCTGAGCTGAAATCGGGCGCTTAACCGACGGAGCCACCCAGGTGCCCCATACATATACATCTAATCGCACAATTGCAGCATGTGGTAAGTGCTCAAAAATATGTCAGCTATGTTACTTCAAATGTTTCCTACATATTATTGATAGAGTTCTGCCTGAAACAAGTTTTTGAATGGATGTTAACTTTTAGGTATTTCTATGGCAAACAATGATTGGATGGATTATTGGAATGTTATCTTCTCTCTCATTCATGTAGGATTACCCTCAAATCCTATTTAAACATCCATAGCGTTCCTAAAGCTGGTCTATGCAAGGCTTTGCCCTCCTTCCCAAAGCTTAATTAGCCAAATTTACCTTACTTTGAGCGTTCTGGTCAAATCTGCAGTTGGCCTCATCTACCTTTTGAATCTGTTCCCTATTAATTTTTAATAGAAGCCTTTCCCTCCAGAGGTATACTTTTAATCTTCATTTTGGAATGTCACTATTTCCAAGCAGTTATTTCAAACCTTCAAGAAAAAAAAAAGTTCCCATCGTATATAAATTGCACTAGCCCAGAAAGAAATGAAAATTTTAACAGCCATCATTTGTAAACTTACTGTTTAACCATGATACTAAAAATTGACCAGAAAAAAAATCTGAAAAAAGCCGAGAACAAACTGTATTGATAAAAATACATTTTAAATAAAATATTAGTGATAAAGTATAATACATTAAAAGATTAATACCTCATTGGGAGTATAATTTATTTAGGAAACAGAAAGATTTATCGTAAGCTACTGTTAAAAACATTCATTCCATAATCAGACTGAAAAGAACTATATCCATAGTTATTTCAAAGGTATAAAAATCCATCCCAAATTTTTAAAATTAAAAATAAAATCATGCAAATATTACCTACACCTATATCTGGAGTAGAAGGACATGTTCTTGACCTGAAGGGTAAGTATTTCAAACTAAAGCATTGTATATATGCAATGAAGAAGAGAAGAACACACACACACACACACACACACACACACACACTCACACACAGAGAAAGAGAGAGAGAGAGGGAGGGACGGAGGGAGAAGGAGATTACATTAGGAACAAATGATGGATGCCTATTATCAATTTTTACAATTGCAATATGACATATGAACTAATGAGGAATATGAGCGTTGTGAAGAAGAAGGAAATTTTTCATTATTTACAGACATTTTCTTCATCCATTAGAAATACTCAGGAGAATCAAAAGCAAAAACATATATAAAATTAAATTAACAAAAGAGTTCAATAAGAAGACTGGCCACTAAAAAACAAATGAAAAGTCAATAGATTTTCTAAAATGAATTGGAGTTTGCCACGGAGGAAAATTCCATTCAAGCCTATTATTAAATACGGAACATACGGGGATTGTTTATACAAAAACCTACAAATATTTGCTGAGGTATATAAAATATAATGACCAGTGACAAAACCATTCGTAAGAATAGTTAAAGCAGAATAACAGAGCTACTGGTTTGTTCCAAGTTAATGAATCTCTCTGCTCCTTGACGTAGAAAGAGAAAGATCAAGGTAGGAAGATTCTGACTCCTCCCTTCCAACCAGTCCCCTATCAGCACCTTCCATTGGCCAAACTGGCCAAACATAACCAGAACTAATAGGCAAGTAAGTGCACATGAAAGTCCTCTTCCTCGAATGGAAAGGAGGAGACCAGATCTGGGAGCAAACAAACACAGGCACATTCATTTTATCACTCACCCTTCACTCTCTTTATTCTGTAGTTCTGTTACTTTTACCCTTTGCTTATTCTTCTACTCTGGCTGTATTTCAATCCCACAAAACAAGCTCATGTTTTCTCTTAACACGATTCAACTGTAAAAAAAAAAAACAAAACAACAGCAACAATAAAAAACATAATTTGACTTAAATACTATAAATAGGCTCTATTTGTACTATGATTCCCCTTACACGCTTCTGGGGATGTTAATTTCTCTCCAGCCAAGATCCCACTTGGACATGCTGTAACCTAAACACAGACTATTCTGTTAATTACCACCAACATTATTCTTTCAGAATAGTAGAGGAAATCCAGTAAAAGGGATGGGTTGGTTCCCGTCTACAAACACGTACGTAAAACTATGAACTCTTGTTTTCATGTCGAGAACTCTGAATTAGGCTGCAGTTGCTCACTGTGAATTCCTTCTTCTATCATAACGTTTCCCTTCCTGTAGCCAATGCACACAGAATGGAGAATGTTGAGTAAATGTGCTCTTATCAATAAAGTTGATACAACCCAACTTTATATTCCATGTCCTTGGATTTATATCCTTAAAAGAAATTCCACACATACTTCTTAGATATCTAACATAAATTATCACAATTTCCTGGATATTTTTGTACTTGTATTTGCATTCCTGTGACTGATGGTCTTTGATTCTGGTTATAGGTCTGAAATCAAAACAAGACAGTGAGTATGAACCTTGAGGACAGACAGTAGGCTTTCTCTGGCAGACAACTGGTTAAGACGGGGGCGTGAAAGGTCTTTACGGCCAGAGGAAGAAAATGACATCTGACAGGAGAAAAAGAGCTGCTCTTGTTGGAAAGGCAGGCTCAGGGTAATTAGGAGGGTCAAGATTCTCAGAATTTTCTGAGTCGACTCCAAAAGACCACATCCAAGTCTCTCCCACTCCTCTCAAATCCATATCCTAAGCTCTCCATGAAAGACATGGTGAGGCTTTGCGTCCAACTTGTTTTGTGATTCTGCTACAAGTACAGTTAGGATTTGGGCTTGAATTATCTAACTATTTCTGTCCTGTGGTTAAAAAAAAAAAAAAAGAAAAAAAAAGAAAGAAAAAAAAAGAAAAAGAAAAAAAAGAGTTAATTTGAAGTTTTACCAAAATAACCCAAAATTACTGTTTGGCAAGACCAATTCTCTCTAAGAAAAGAACTAATTCTCAAATTGTAAGATTTCATGCCACAATGATACGTCTTCTAAACATCTTTTTAAATATTTATCGGATTTCTAATGCTGACCCCTTTTTCTTTGCTGGCATTTGTTCTTGGTTCTTTCTCTCTGTCCAGATTAGTCTTGCCAGATGTTTAATAATTTTAGTAGGGGTTTCAAAGGCTTTTTTATTCAGTCTCTTGGAGGATATTTTCTATTTCATTAATGTCCACCCTAACTTCATTCTATTTTTCAGTCACTTTCAGTTATGGTTTACATTCTGACTTCTTGGAACAAATAAGATTATTGATTTTTGACATTGTTCTTTTTAAATATATGCATTCAAAATGACTCTCTATGCATTATTATAGCATCAAGGAATATTGATATAAAATGTTTTTATTAGAATTCATATGCTAATTTCTATTTTCATTTTCATTTCCTAGTTGATTAATGAATATTGCCTAATTTCTAAGGCTTTGAGGTTTTTCCTAATAGTTCTTCGTCACTGAGATCTAGTTTAGTTATGCTGTGGTCAGAGAACACAGATGACACAATTTCCATCCCCTGACATTTGTTGTTTTGTGGGGCCAGAATAGGGTCAATTTTGGTAAAAGTCCCATGGGTGCTGGCACATATTGTGTATTTCTTGCGATTTGGTGTCTTACATATTGTCAGTTAGGTCATATTTGTCAATGACACAGTTGAAATCTATACTTACTGATTTTTTGGTCTGCTTTTTTATTCTATTACTGGGAAAGATTTGCTAAAATAATCCACTACGTGCTCTTTGTTTATATCTCCTTTTGTTTTGACAATTTTCACTTTACAGACTTTGATGGTGTGTGTTTAACTATATATAACTTTAGCATAAGTTCATCTTGTGCATTGAAACTTTAATCATTATCAGGTCTCCCATTTTTATACTTTGCAATAATCTTGACTTAATTTATATTTGTTTGAAATCAGAATATTTACATAAGCTCTATCTCTGAATAAGTCATCAGTTTTTCTTTATGTGAAAATGGTTTATTTACCTGCCCCTCTGAAGCATATCTCTCATGGATATATATTTCATCTCTTAGCAGTTTTGGAAAGTTCTTTAACATTATTTCTTCTTACGCATCAGTCCCATTCTTGTTTCCTCTTCTTTCGAGACTGTAATTAACATTTCTCACATGTTAAGCTCATTTCTCTGTTGTATGTCATTTCTCTTCCGTGTGATTTTGTATGAATTTTTATTTTATTTACCTTCCAATTCATCATCCATACCTTATCATTATTTAGTGCTCTATTAAACTGTATTTATTCAGTCATTAAATGCTTCGTTTAAAAATTTTTTTAATCTTTATTTATTTTTGAGAGAGAGAGAGAGCATGAGCAGGGGACGGACAGAGAGAGAGGGAGACACAGAATCTGAAGCAGGCTCCAGGCTCTGAGCTGTTGTCACAGAGCCTGACGCAGGGCTCAAACTCACTGACTGCAAGATTATGACCTGAGCCAAAGTTGGACCCTTAACCAACTGAGCCACCCAGGTGCCCCAGTCATTAAATGTTTCTGAGTTCTTGCTTCCTGTTTATTGTATATGTATTTAGTTCCTATTGCCGTGCAAATTAACACCTTAAAACAACAGGTATTTATTAGCTCATGTTTCTGTCGGCTAAAAACTCCAGGTAGTTTTGATTGGATTCTCTATGCAGAGTCTTATAGGATCAAAGTCAAGGTGTGGGCCATATGGACTCTCATCTGGAGAAGAATCTGAGTCCAAATTCATTCAGATTGTTGGTCCTATTTTATTCCTTGCCGTTGAAAGACAGAGGTCCCCGTTTCACTTTCGGCCATCTGATGGTGGCTTTCATCTCCAAAACCGCACACATTCTCTGACATGTGGCCCCTTCCAATCTCAGAGCCAGGAATAGCAAGTCGACACTTCTTCAAAACTTGAATCTCTCACTTCCTCTTCTGCTACTGACCAGAGAAAATGTGGTTCCTACCTGCCCGTGTGCTTAGATTGGTCCCACTTGGATAAACTCATTATTTTAACATCAACAAATTGAGAATCTTAATTACATCTGAATGCCATAAAACCTAACATACAGGAATAATGCAGGAGGTCATTTGGAATTCTGCCTTCCACAGTACATTTCAGTTATAGAATCTCCATTTGATTTTTTCAACTTTTGATGTGATTCTCCATGTTTTTGGCTTTATTTCTTAAACACATTCATTAGTCATAGTTAAATAATGACACTGATTACTCCAAACTATGGAATATCTTTTACATGTGATTCTATTGCTTTTGTCTTGCTTTTTGGTCACTTGTTTCCTTTCCTTTCCTTTCCTTTCCTTTCCTTTCCTTTCCTTTCCTTTCCTCTTTTCTTTTTTTTCTTTTCTTTTCTCTTTTTCTTTTTTCTTTCTTTCTTTCTTTCTTCATACATAGCTATATTTTATTGAATGCCTGGGATTGAGTATGAAAAATTGTAGATTTAGTTTGAGCACGAGATGACTTTACCTTCCTCCATAGAAGATTTATTTTGTATTTTACCAGATATTCTAGCTAGCAAAAGCTCATCTAAGATTGAACTGATGTGACAAAGGGTTTTAATCTTTAAAATGCTTCCTCTATTTACGATGTATTCTAATTCCTTTGTAGAATCACAGTTTATAGCCTAGGATATTTATCAGCTTTTATAGCCTAGGATATTTATCAGCTACTTCCTACCTGATGAGCCCTGAGATTCAAATCTTGTCCCCCTCTTCAGAGACTGCTCAGAGCCCTAGAGGCTTCCCCAGTTGCTCTTTTTTTTTAATGTTTATTTATTTTTGAGAGCAAAAGAGAACAAGTAGGGGAAGTCCAGAGAGAGGGAAACAGGGAGACAGGGGATCTGAAGTGGTTTCCACGCAGACAGCAGAGAACCCACTGTGCGGCTCAAACTCACGAACCCTGAGATCGTGACCTGAGCCGAAGTCGGACGCTCCACTGACTGAGCTGCTCAGGTGCCCCTTCCAGCCCCGTTGCTCTTAATCTATATTATGCTCAGCTTTTCCATGTCTCACATATAGGCTGAGTTGTTCAATGCATCAAGGTATAAACTGGTACTAAATATTAGACTCTTCTCTCCTGGCTGATCTTCTCTCCCTTCATTGAGTGCCTGTTGTCCTCATTGTTTTGATAGCTACCTGATGTCTCAAACAGTTGGGCTTTAAAAGAAGCCAGATTTCAACTTTTTTGAGCTATAATTTATAAACAATGAAATGAACACATTTTAGTTGTGGAGATCAATGAGATTTGATCGATGTAATCATCACCAGAAAAGTCAAGATAATAAGTCAAGATAATAAGTCAAGATAATAAAAAGAGACCCTTGTAGCACTTTTCCATTGTTTCTCCTTAGTGCACGTTACCCTGACTTACCCTTGATCAACTCTCCATCCCCATGGATTGGTCTTTCCAGGGTTTCACATAAACGCAGTATGTTTTTGGGTTAGTTGTAGTTCTGACTTCCTACATAAATGCAACTTTTTTGGGGGGTAAATCTATTCATGTTGCCACATGTATCAATGTTTTTTCTCTTAATTACTTAGTATTACCCTATTTTATGAAAAGGTTTATGCATTTATGTGGTGATGGACACTTGGGTTGTTGCATTTTTTTTTTAAATATAGATTTGGAATTAAGCTGCTTTAAATATTTTTTCACAAGCTCTTGGGGATATGTTTTCACTTATTTTGTGTGAGTATCTAGGAGTGGAGGTACTTGGGCCCTAAGATGAGTGTACACTTAACATTATAGAATTCGTTAAACTAATGTTCAGGTGGTTCTATCATTTTATGTTTCCGGGAACACTGGGAGTTACAATTACTCTCTATCTTTGCCAACACTTGTTGTCGGTATTTTAAACTCTAGCCAAACTAATTTTCAGGTGGTTCTATCATTTTACGTTTCTGGCAACACTGGGAGTTGCAATTACTCTCTATCTTTGCCAACACTTGTTGTTGTCAGTATTTTAAATTATAGCCATTCCAGTGAGTGTGTATTAATAAATCATTATGTTTTAGTTTGCATTTCTCTTAATAATAAAGATGGGAAGCACATTTTCCTATGCTCATTGGCCATTTGTGCATGTTCTTTGCAGCAATATATGTGAAAACATTGCCATATTTATTGGGTTCTTGTCCAATTATTGAGTTGTAAAGATTCTTTATACACTCTAGATACATATCCCTTTTCAGATATGTGTATATGTACAGGGAAAATATGTGAACATCTTCTCCTGGTGAGCACCCTTGCCTTTTCATTTTAATAATGTGTTTTGGAAAGCAATTTTTTATTTTTAATTTTTTTTAATGTTTATTTATTTTTGAGACAGAGAGACACAGAGCACGAATGGGGGAGGGTCAGAGAGAGGGAGACACAGAATCTGAAGTGGGCTCCAGGCTCTGAGCTGTCAGCACAGAGCCCAACGTGGGGCTCGAACTCATGGACCGTGAGATCATGACCTGAGCCGAAGTCAGACACTTAACCGACTGAGCCACCCAGGCGCCCCTGGAAAGCAATTTTTAAACTGGTGATGAAGTGAAGTACGTCCATGTTTCTCCTTGTGCTTGTTGTCCCCCACCGTAGAAACTACTGCCCACTCAAAATTTGCAAAGATAGTGTCTCATGTTTTCTCTTAAAAGGTGTTCTAGTTTTACATTTTCCAACCCATTCGGGACTCCAAACCATTCCGAGTTCATCGTGGTATAGAGTGAGTGGTAATGCTTGCAGTTCAGTTCTTCCAGATAGCTTTGAGTTGTCCAGACCCATCATTTGAAAAGATAATCCTTTTCCCTCCTTGAATTAGGTTGACATTGTTATGATAAATGACTATACTTATGGTGTTAATTTTGGACTCCATTCCATTCATTGATACATATGTCCATTCTTAAATCAATACTACACACTGTTGATCGCTTCAGCTTTGTAGGAGGTCTTCATTAAGTGGGTCAGTCTTCCAGTGTTGGCTATTCTATGTCCCCTGCACTCCCATGTAAGTTGCAGAATCAGCTTCTCAGTCTTTACAAAGAAAAACAAAAAGGCATCCAGGAGTTTCATTGAAATTGTGTTGAGTCTATGGATACATTTCGGGAGGATGGTCATTTGACAGTATCACTTCTTCCTATAAATGAATTTTATATATTTCTTCATTGTTCAGGTCTTTAACTTTTCTCTCGTCAATGTTTTGTAATATTCACTGTACAGTTGTGTATTTATTTATGGCAGTTTGTCTGATGGTTCTTCCTTGAAAACTTGCACTAAAACAGCACCCTATCGACTACCTAATTGTCTTGTTTTTCTTTGTGACATTTATGGTTATCTGGCATTCTATTGTATATCAATTTGTTCATTTTTACCGATCATTTCGCTCAAGGAGAATAAGCTCCATGAGGGTGGGGTCAGTATTTCTCATTGTACTGATCTATTACCAGTGCTTAGGAAAGTTCATGGTTCGTATTTGACACTGAACAGGCATACATAGAAAACCAATAGAATTCTCACCTTCACTACACTGAAGTTTGTCTGCTCACAGGAAACCTGTCTCATGTCACCTCTTGTATCCAGGACCTAGATTTTTCTTTCCCATTTGATCTGAGACATGTCATTTCTGCCTGACACCCATATGTCTGTGGTCTACCATTTCCTTCACCTTGATGGGCCCTTCTTCAACAAATATAAGTGAGGTTTTCCAGGGAGAGTCATTCAAAATCATTTTCTTAAAGGTTGTTTCTATTTATTTCATTACTGAGGTGTAGGAGAAAGTAGGGTTTGGTTTCCATTATTAAGATCATTTCTGGGGTGCCTGGGTAGCTCACTTGGTTAAGCGGCCGACTCTTGATTTGGGCTCAGGTCATGATCTCAAGGTTTGTGGGTTTGAGCCTTGTGTCGGGCTCTGTGCTGACAGTGCGGGGCCTGTTTTGGATTCTCTCTCTCTCTCTCTCTCTCTCTTTGCCTCTCCCCCACTTGTGTGCGTGCTCTCTCTGTCTCTCAAAATAAATAAATAAACTTTTTTTTAATGTTTATTTATTTTTGAAAGAGACAGAGAGAGAAAGAGAGTATGAGGAGCAGAGAGAGAGGGAGACACAGAATCTGAAGCAGGCTCCATGCTTCGAACTGTCACCCCAGAGCCTAATGCGGGGCTCAAACTTGTGAACCACGAGATCATGACCTGAGCCGAAGTCGGCCGCTCAACTGACTGAGCCACTCAGGTGGCCCAACAAACTTTTTGTTTTTAAAGATTATTTCTGATTATTATATATATCCACTTTTGTTTCCTAAAGGAGTGAATTGGAACTCTTGGATTTTTAGTTTGTGTTACAAGATCTGTTCTCTTTCATACTTAAAATGAATTCTCTTTTGAAGTAGAAAACAGTGGAAATGGACACCTTAGCTGTGATGAAACCTTAACTCAGTTCTGCCTCGCGCCTTGGCTGTCCTGTAACTTACTTCTGTCAAACTGTAGCAAAAATACCTAATTCATTGGTTTGTTGCATTGGGCCTAACTTAATGTGTGTGTGTGTGTGTGTGTGTGTGTGTGTGTGTGTGTGAAACACACACCCATGCAAACACACACACACACACACACACACACACACTATTTAAATCAGTGTTAATATAACTCTCCAGGGCTTTCAGTTAATGCCATAATTTTCAAGTGTCCGTATATTCAAAAAGCTACAAGAAATAAAATAAAAGCATGTAACACTTTAATTGGAGAGTATGTGCGGCTCACAGGGATCATACTGATAAATAAAGGATAGTTCTTTCTAAAAGGTTACTTATTTAATAAAATGAATGAAAATCTATTTAAAGATAATTCAATTTAAGTTCTCATTGTCTTTTTAATTTCTAATATGTGAACATTATAAAGATGAGAATAGAAGTGATTGTTAATACAATTTTAATTTCCTTTCCATATCATTAATTTTGCATATCCAGAAAATGATTTTCTTAGAATTTTTGGTAATATAAACTTCATTTATCCCATTAAATCATAGTTTTGCAAGCCAGAAAGCCACCCCAGGCTTAACTTCTACCTGTGTTTGTAACCAGGCTCCTACTCCTCAAAAAGGAAGTGAAAATAGAACAGAACTCAGCAGCATTTTATTTTTATGAAAAATAAAAATGCAATGGGCAAGAGAATAAAATATGGAATCTGGCCGTTTCATGAAGAGGTGACTCATGACTGTAGGTCTAATTCTGTGACTGCATACTTTACCGTTACACAGAAAAGATTCAGAATAAATGTTAAAGGATTTTCTCTTGGCTCAATCTTAGTGATGTGATCCATACATTTGTAAAAACTGATGATATTTTAGTGGAAGTGTAGTATGAAGGAATCCGGAAATATGTGTAGCTTCTGTTGCTGGCTTCTTGAATTCCCCTTCCTTTGTAGAAATTGAGTGAAATAGATAGTTCCGAAATACCTTTCAATATTAAAATTGTACATGTCAAGTTGGGTAGTCCCCGTCAAAAAGAATTGTGGGGATTCTGCTATTTCCCACACCCACCAAACACTAATTGAGAACCAGGATATAAAGTCCACTTGGGGACGCAGCTTTGCTTGTGGTCGTTTGTTAATCGTTGTATCTCCAAAGCCTAGCATAGACTCTGATGCATAATAAATACTTAATCGGTATTTGTTGAATGATGAATGAGGGAACTGACCTAATACATTTTCAAATATTAAATAAGGAAATAAACAAAGTAAGAATTGATATTATTATAGAGACCTCATGCTCTAAAAATTTGGAGGCTGCTAACTTCTGATCTAAAGATTACAGGATTTTCACAGATGTCTGGAAAATTGTTCCTCTGCCAGGTATGTATTAGTTCAAACTTAGGTTGAAGAACATTCTATACAGACGATCATGGATATTTATTTTCTTAGTACCTTAGTGTTTTAAAAATAAAAATACCCTTCTGGCATTTGACAAATGCTATCGGAGTGAATAAATTGGGAATTAATCATAGGCGGTCATTAGGGCTTGATGTTCGCTTGTCTATGTTGAGACTGAAATCAATCAAATGAACTAGCCTCTGTGCAAAATGTCAGTTGATTCTGGACTTACAAACAATAAAGCTAATAAAATTACTTGTATTGAGTTCAGATATTATTAAATTAATGAAATACATTGGGAAGGGTTTTTAAAAATCAATTTCATTTCCATACTCATTTTTTTTCACTAAATAAGATTCACTCAAGACTGCGTTGGCATTCCTTCCTTTTCCTGTTTGTTTTGTTGTTTACTTTGATACATTGATATTCTTACTGCTTGATCTATTGCAATAACCTTTTAACAGGCTTCCCTGTCTTGAGGGTCTCATCCATTCAACTTAACTCAAATGGATAAAACTACTTCTATCTCCCCTGATCAAAACACCTGCAGGGGCTCTCTATTACATAAAGAACAAAGTCCAAATTCCTCTCCCTTCAAGAAATGATCCCTGCTGCTTCTACCTGCCTCTTAAATATATTTCAAACACCGGCATTCTCCCCATCACTACCGCCAACCAACATCTTAGTTCAACTACCTCTTCTATTGCCTGGATCATTGCAACAGAAACCTCCCTAAATCTGCCCTACTCTTATCTTCCTCTGTGTAGAGGAGCACTGTAGAGACATGAGTGAATTTTAAATTAAGCCTGATCACACCGTCACAGAATATCATGTGCCTTACAGCTTGATGGTATGTCCATTTGCTGTTAGATCCATTGCCAAAGAGTCCTGTGCTGCTCTCTATCACAGGGCGCTTCCTTCCTCCTGGCTGGTTTCCTGGTCATTTGTGAAATACGGGAAGTCAGTATCCCAACTGTGATTCCAGCTTCCGCCCAACGTTCAACTTCCTGTGCGGCCGCAGTTATCACCGGAAATGCCAATCACAGCTTTTTCTTGTATCGGAAGCTCTGCCACACCACCCCCTCTCTGTATCCCTTCAGCCTAATGGTAAGGAGTGTCCTCCAAGTGTCCCAAAACTATAGGTCACCTTACTGTCCCCCTTTTGGTTTCTCCACACCCCTTTCACCTCTGTAATCAAGTCTTGGCAATAAATTCTCCAGTCGGAGGCATCTGAAGTGGTTTCCGTGCTTATGCTTGAACTCTTCTTGGTACATCCATCTTGTCATTGTACTTGGGATGGAATTTAGGGGCCTTATCATAGCCTTCAAGGTTATGTGATCTGCTCCTTGTGATCTGCTCCTTGCTGTCTTTGGTAGCCTTACTCCCGCTACTGTAAATTACCTTTAGTGATACCTTATTTCTACTTCTGAGAACATTCTTGCTTCTACTGAGTTTGGGGAAATTCTGCTCAACTTTTTGTGGTAAACATGAATGCAATTCTCTATGGAAGCTTCTGTCGACCTACTCAAATTATTTTGTTTTCTCGTGTGCCATAGATTGCTATCAACCAGTTGGTTGTGTAATCATTTAGTTAAATCAGTACCTCTCCTGCTGAGCCATGAGCCTCAAAGTATTGGGGATGGTGTGTATACTAAGGGACTAACATAATAGAGTGGCTGGCACACAGAGGGCACTCAACAGACAGGCATCAAGCTCACATCCAAATTTACTGTTTACCATTACAACTGTAGTAAGATGGGGTACGTGCCACAGGGGATATGAACACGGTGATACAGGAACATCACACAGATAATTCTAGCATGGACTGGGGGAGGTTGGGATAGCCAGAATGACCAAAGTTATACTGGTGAACTTGAAAACGTAAATATTTAAACCTGGAAGTCACAGTTGTAAATGCACCTAAGAATCCATGAGTATGAAAAACCGATGTCCATGCCTCATTCCTGAACAAGTAAATTAGCAAATCTTAATTTTCTTTTATTACTCCATTCTGCAACCAAGACTGACAATGATGGATTTGCTAAAGACTCGGTACATGCAAAAGTATAGAAATGTGAAAAGAAGGTGAGTAAATGAAATTCACACAACACACTTCTATGTGAACTGTTGAAAAGATTATTTGAGGAGGAGGTTATTAAGATAAAATAGCAAGATGGGGCACCTGGGCGGTTCAGTCAGTTGAGCGTTGGACTTCAGCTCAGGTCACGATCTCACGGTTCTTGAGTTCGAGCCCCACGTCGGCTCTGTGCTGACAGCTCCGAGCCTGGAGCCTGCTTCGGACTCTGTGTCTCCCTCTCTCCTTGCCCCTCCCCCGCTCGTGCTCTGTCTCTCTCAAAAACAAACATTATTCGTTTTAAAAAGACACCAAGAAATAATCAGGGACCGTATGAAAAACCATGCTTTCTCCAGTTTATGCGTTATAATGATATAAACGGGCAACCACTGGAAAACTTTAAGCAGGAAAGGGAGGGATCTGATTAGGTGAGAGTTTGAGAAAAATTCCCTATGCGAGCTGCATGGAGAATAAATTATTAGATTACACAGAAAGCCAACTGTAGTCCCAAGTAGATATGTTCTGGAGGCTTGCCGGGGGACAAGAGACCAAAAGCCTGTGAGACACATCTAAGGTGTGTTTGCGAGGTGCTCCTATGCTTTACATATAAATTCTAATCTCTTTGTGATGAAGAAATTTAGTTCCCAACACACCTTCAAAATTAAGCACGATACAGTCAGTGTTTTTAAACTAAAACCAGGCTTATTTCCCACAATTTTCACAGGTTTAGAAGCCTGAAATGTGAGGCGCTGTCACCCACACTGTACTCGGGGCATACAAGGCATGATGACGTCAGACATCGCTCTTGCAACACTCTCCAGGACCTGAGTCTGCATTTACAGGTCAAAGGACGTTGAGTGTTTACATCTGATTTTAAGCTGCCCTTCTGCTTTGTGCGATCAGTTTACAAATGGAATGATCCGCCTCGATATTGGAGGGGGGGTGGGGGGCGGAGCTGGATTTCAAACAGCTCTTCTTTTAGTTTCTTCTGGACTTTTAAGCTTCCGAGGGCAATAGAGCGAGGAGAAAATCAGAAGGGCGCACTCCCATAGGTCACTGTGCCTTCAGGCTGAGAAGCTTTAAACGTCACCCTCTGGCGGTTCCTTGTTCTTGAGTGTGGTTGGTGAGAGTCCTACTCAAGATTTCTGCTGTCAGGCTCGGGGGGACCACTGGCCCAGAGATCCACGGGGGTTTTCAATGGAGAGACTCAGCCCGTTCCTCCAGCTGTGTTAAATTGAATAAGGCCACCCTGAGCGGTGACTTTTCTTCCACCCCGGCAGGAGACAAATCAGCACAGAGCGTATTTGGACTTGTGAGTGCCCTTCTCTCTTTGTGCCCCATGTGGCCAGTTCTTTCGAGTGACTCTCATTCCAGCTCTACACATCAGTTAAGCTGAGGTTACTCGATTGCGTGCAGGTAGCTGAGAGCGTTGGACGGTTTAGTTGGGACTAATCTCTGGTTCCCATGTGGGGGACACGAGTATTATCACACTTCAGCCCACGAAAAAAAAAAAAGCCTAAGTGGGGGAAGTAAAAGCTTTTCAGGTGTTCTCCTCCCTAATGGACCAAAACACTGCAGCTTGTGTATACTTTGCTTTGTAAAGTGTTTTTCTCTGTCTGCATGTTTAGAATAAGGCTTGTATAAAGCACTGCTGTTTAATTACTAGCAGGGCCAAAGGTTTCATTTTAATTCAAGATGATTTAAATAAAAACATTATTTATGAGTAAAGTGCTGTTTTCTGTCCAAACATGTAAGAAGGCTGCTTCTAGCTGAGGTCCAATGCTGTGACGGAGGAATTAAGTGTTGTTTTTGTATTTGCGTTGGATTTTTTTTAGAACTGGGATTTCTATTAAACCACTCATTATTTTAATCATGCCTAATTTTGAGATAAAACGAAACAGTGGAACACCCTCATGTACGAGTGTTTCACTTATACCAATACTGATTAAGATGTCAATATTATTGTATTTCCATCTAGTTGATAGAGCCACGTGATTGTCATCGTAAGCATCATCATGAAAACGTACATTAACACCACCTTGCATTTACCTACTGTTTCTTTTTGAAGCGTAGATACATTCATTATCAATCAGCAAAAGTTTATTGAGAGCCCACACTGTGTCTTAGCGTGTCAGGGATTGTGGTCGATTTGGAGAAAACTTGGTAAAACACTTGAAACACTTACAGGGCGATATTAGACTATGATATCTTATCTACCAACTTGTGTACGTAATTATATACAGCTTCATTACCAAAAGCACTGAGGCAGCTCACCAGATAATATGAAAGTTGAGTCACAAATTTTCCAGATCTATATCCTCATTCAGAGCACGAGAAAGTCCAGCAATAATGTATATGTTTTTTCTTTTTCAAATGTAATGATCTATGTTATGATCTTTATCAGAAAATGTTAATGCTAGAGCGAAGATCTGAGTTCAAATTTTGTAGATGTCTGAGGCTAGTGAGGCAAAGAGCAGTTCTGGAAAAAGACAGAAGTATGTGATTACAGTCACATTACTCTGGAGCAAAAAACGCCGGGGGGACATTAAGAAACTTACCCCAAATCACTTACCAAATTCCATGAAAACTGGCACTTTTGTTTTCTAATATACATAAATTTCCTGGAACATCAACTAGACAAGTAATTTATATGTTACCACACGTATAAAAGTTTTGAACTGACCCCATATATAGTTTTCAATCTTTTAAAAACGATGGATAAGGAAGACATTAATTGCTCTATAATGCAGTCATATGTTTATTAATTATGTAGTAGTCATTGACTGAGACCCAACAGTAAATGAAAGGAACATGATCTTTCCTTCCAGGACCTTGAATTCTCATTGAGGAGACTGCCAAAATGAAAATGAACAGGAAAAGAAACATTAGTAATTGCAGGCTTGGGAATGGGTCAGGACGAAATCTGCAAGGAAGGTTAAAGAGTGACGATAAAGGAATAACAACAGCAGTGGAATCTGACTTTCGTTCGTTTGGTTGGTCAGAAAAGAGAAGACTCTGAGGACAAGGACCATTTCAGCTGAGACCAAGGGGTGGAGAAGGTAGCACCCTTTGTGAAAGTGGGAAAACAGAGTGAGCATGTCCAAAGATCCTGGGGCTGCAGGGTGCTCACTCCAACAGAGGAACTAAAAGATCAGCCTGCATAGATCACTCAGCTCTTTGCACGTTTTTCTGTTTTGGCATTTATCAAAACGTTATAAAATTGGCAATTTATGTGTATATTTCACTCAACTTAGGTTTTGAATACCTTAAGGACACCTAAGCTTCCAACTTATTTATTCCCACAAATATTTGTAAGGATGAATTATCACTGCTTTCAAAGATCTCAGGTGCCCACTGTGGATAAACTAAACTGACAGGCTTCAGAATTTTATGAAACTCCCAGTTTATATACATTATAATCTAACTTTGGGAAAACAGCGATTATGATTTTACACTTTAAAATAATGTTATTAAATATTTAAAAATTACAACCGGTATTCACATAGAAACTTTTGAGAAGCAAAAAGGGAAAAAAGAAAATAACTCAGCTTATTTATAAGACCTAATCTGCAGACAATGATTTGAATCTTATGTGTAACATTACAGAACCTATACATATGCCTATATATGTGTGTGTGTGTGTGTGTGTGTGTGTGTGTATAGATACATAGATATACAGATATACATGCTTAAATATTATATATAATACATATTTTAACGTAGAAATGTGATCCCATTTTTAAACCCATATACTTTTTTTTCTTAAAATTTTCAAAAGCTTATTTATTTGAGAAAGAGAGAGCTCAAGTAAGGGAGGGAGAGAGAAAGAGAGAGAATCCCAAGCAGGCTCAGCACTGTCAGCACAGAGCCCGATGCGGGGCTGGAACCCATGATTGTGACAGTCAAAATCAAGAGTCGGTCACCTGACCGACTGAGCTACCCGAGCACCTCAAATCCAACTTTTGTAACATCCTATTTTCACTTAAAAGAATAACTTGAAGATATTTGCATCTATAAAAAAATCACAATTACTGTAAGAATTTTTAAATCAGGAATGTCCACCGATTTTAAATGCTTTTTTTTGGTTATTTTTATTGAGATTCTATATTTTCTGTGTTAAATGTTTCCTGTAGTGAAAACATGTTAGAAAATTTTTTAGCATTGAAGCAGTCATATTTTACTAGGGTAAGTCATACCTATTTCTGATTATTGTTTTAGTGACTTGATTAATTTGATTTGGTAATGTTTTCTTTAACATTTTTATATCCGTATCCTGAAATAAAACTTGGCAAATGTTTCTCCTTTCTGTTCCATTCTTATGTGTTGTTAGAATAAGATTTCTTGTAGCATTCTAGAATGAGTTGCAGAACTTTTTTTTCTATGCTTACAGATCTTTACACGGTAAAAATGCTAAGTGCCTATTTGATGATAGGTTTCGGATGATATTTGCAAGACATTCTCTGCCCGTTTTGTTCCTTTTGAGTTAATTTTGGTCTTTAATCTTTTGTAGTGAAAATAATTTCTCCGTGTGCATTTTTAATTTCAGAGATGTAAAATTGTACCTCGCGCTATGGTGATCATTCTTGTTCCTCGCCATATCTTTCCTTTTGCCTTTACCAAAATTGATTCCTCAAGTGGGTTTCTTAATTTCTGTCCGACAGTTGGTTATATACTGATTGGGCGTAGGACAGGGAGACAGCAAAGGTTAAACATATTCAGTTGGAGTGTCTTTCAAAGAAGAGGAATGGCCCACACTTCAGAGTAGTTAGTTACTTGGGTGCACTCGCCCTTCTCCATCCTCAAACCCACCAAGCGCTGATTCTCGGGTCAGGGAGCTCCCCCTAGTCTGTTCTGGGCAGTGATGGGACCATATGCGGTAGAAGGGATACAGACATATCACAGGAATGTGCACGGAGGCTCTTCGGTTCCTTAAGTCCCAGCCAACCACATGTGCCCCGTTGTCTCTGATACTGAATTTCTTTTCCACTTCTGGAAGAACACTCTGACAACCCCATGCATTTGAATGGTCTTAAGCTCTGACAGGAGCTCATTGTCAATTTACTCATGTTCATTTTATGATTGTCTAAAGGGTTCTAAAGCAGCATGTTGTTTAGAGATTAACTAAAATAGTAGGATTAACACAGAAACATACAGAAATGGCACTTTAAAAAACTTTAAAGATGTTAAAGACTCAAAAGTAGCTTTTTTTCTAAAAATGCAATCCGAATTGGCTAATTTTTCCTAGGACTAGAATTGCACAGCATAAAAAACAAAAAGTCAAGGGGAAGAGACAATAAATTCTGTATTTGGAGACTTCTGAAACTTTCATCCTTCACCCCCCCCCCCTTTTTTCCCTCTGTGATAAATTCTTGAAACAATAAAACCATAATTCAAGAAGACACAAAGTTCAAATGTTGCCTTTTTCCTAACTTCCAGGTGCTGTTCCATTCTATCACAAAGCGCTTGCCAAAGTAATCATTTTGGTAAAAATAGAAATAATGCTAACATTTGTCAATTACTTATATCTCCGGCACTACACTAAACTCTTCGCGTCAAGTATCCCATTTAATCCTGCTGACCACACTAGGACATAGGTATTATTATTATTATTATTAATTTTGAGGGAAACAGAGCATGAGTGGGGGAGGGGCAGAAAGCGAGGAAGACAGACAATCCCAAGCAGTCTCTGCATGGTCAGCACACAGAGCATGATATGGGAACTGGAACTCAAGAAACCATGAGATCATGACCTGAGCTGAAATCAAGAATCGGTCGCTTAACCCACTAAACCACCCAGGTGCCCCGTAGGACATAGGTATTAAGAGCATCTAGGCACGGAGAGGTTAAGTAACTTGGCAAGTTCACACGGCTAGTTAGTGGTGATCTGGAATAAAAATATGGACAGTCCAACATAGGATTAATGTTAACAATAGGTGGTTTGATTTTTGACAGTTAAAATTAAATCAAGTCTTAAAGTCCCCTCGGTGATGTGTGATATTTAAATTCTACTTATGATTATATGTCATAAAATCAAATATTGATCAGTGTGAATCAAATACCACTTTTATAACTCAAGTTAAAAAAATATAGGACGTTACTTTTTAACTATATTGTCAAGAATGTGGCAATAGAGGCAAAACATTTGACGGTACCTTAGAAGCCAAGTTGCTAATATTAAGTAGAAAGACAAACCATGAGAGACTTTTAAAGATAGAGAACATTGGGGTGCCTGGGTGGCTAAGTCGGTTAAGCATCCGACTCTTGATTTTGGCTCAGGTCATGATCTCAGGGTTCGTGAGTTCGAGTTATTGGGCTCTGGGCTGACAGTATAGAGCCTGCTTGGGATTCTCTCTCTCCCCCTTTCTCTGCCCTTTCCCTACATTCTCTCCCCACCCCTCTCGAAATGAATAAACTTAAACATTTTTAAAAAGATAGAGAACAAACTGAGGGTTGACCAAGGGAAGTGGATGCGAGGATGGGCTAGATGGGTGATGGGTATTCGGGAGGGCATTTGTGATGACGACTGGGCGTTGTATGTACGTGAGGAATCACTGAAATTCTATTCCTGAAACCAATATTGCACTGTATGTGAACTATCTGGAATTTACATAAAAATTCTTTAAAAAAATAAGAAAGGTCAGTACAAGCTCTGAAACCCCAGAGGAAATGCCAAGGAAGTTTGGCGGGCATTGTGGCTACTATTCTTATCTTACCTATGACATTACTGACTGCAGCTGCACATGATCTCTGGCTCTAGGATTCTCTGTCTTCGTCTGCATTTGAAACGATCTGAGAATTTATTTTGTAAAGTGAAGCTCATCACACTCATGCCTCTCCAAAAACAAAACCCAGGGTAGGACATACCTGGTTAGGTAACTTTTCCTTTTTTTGACTACAGGCTTCCTTAGCAGAGTGAGCACAAAGCAGGCTATATCTTCTTTCATGAACGAGTGGGGAAATCCTTGACAAATGCTCCTCGATGAAATTACTCTTCCTTTAGTAATCATTCATTCCTCCTGTCATTGATTAAGGAGACATTTTTGATAATGAACGATGGCTCCTTCACTGTTGGATGATACAAAGACACATAAACAATAACCCAGATCTTAAAATGTTATAATCTACTGGGTGACGCTAAGTCACCCCTCGGCTCCCAATTAGTCAAGCAATGAATGGTTCGTGGAAGAAGTGGAAAGTTAAGGACCTCCACGCACATTATACCAACTGCTTGTCAAACTAACTGAGAGGTTGTAAAACAACATGCTGCCTTTTGTTTTCTTCGTGTTAAGAACAAGGTTTGAGTTTTGTTTTTTGTTTTGTTTTTCATAAAGGAGGCCACCTAGGAGTCTGGCAATCCCAACCCCAGAACAAGTTTTAGAGGAGAAACTTAATGTCTCGTCTTGCACCAGCACTCCTTTTGTTAGCTCATGGGACAAGACAACAATAGGGCCTGCTTGATCTTGACTTCCAACAAAGATGGACCCAAGTCTAACATTCCGGGACAAACTGCATATGGGGTTGAGTACAAAGTCACTGCAAGAGAAAGAGAAAACTAGTGTCTAATTCCTGTCCTGCCGCTGGATGGATTTCTGGGGGAGAATCAATCTCTAAAACACAGTTATCTATTCTACAATGACAATAATAGTTTCCTGACTCTTCTCCTCCTCCTCCCTCTCCTCCTTCCTCCTCTCCTCCTCCTCCTCCTCCTCCTTCTCCTCCTTCTTCTTCTTTATTTATTTATCTTGAGAAAGAGAGAGAGAGTGTGTATGTGTGTGTGCGAACGTGCGCACGCGTGTGGGGAAGGGGCAGACAGAAAGAGGGAGAGAGAGAATCCCAAATAGGCTCTACGCCCTGTGCTGAGCCCAAAGCGGGGCTCAGTCTCACGACTGTGAGATCATGACCTGAGCCCAAATCAAGAGTCGGACACTTGAGGCGCTTGGGTGGCTCAGTTGGTTGAGCGACCGACTTCGGCTCAGGTCATGATCTCACGGTCTGTGAGTTCGAGCCCCGCGTCGGGGTGACAGCTCGGAGCCTGGAGCCTGCTTCAGATTCTGTGTCTGTCTCTCTCTCTCTCTCTCTCTCTCTGCCCCTCCCCCACTCATGCTCTGTCTCTCTCTGTCTCAGAAATAAACATTAAAAAAAAAAGAGTCGGACGCTTAACCAACTGAGCCGCCCAGGCTCCCCTTTCCTGATCCCTTTTAGGGGATATTTGAAAATCCCAGCTATGGTGTAAGAAAGAACCCTGCAACTGTTAATTTGCGATCATTGATGCTTATAATTCATGACTAAAGATCTTATTTCTACTTCTACTGAGGGCTAATTCTTTATGATATAGGTGTGCTATGTACCCACTGCTTAGTGGTGGCACTAAGTGGTGGCACAGTTCACACATTATCACACAAAAATGCAACATTCATGAAGTTCAAATGCATTTATAGAATTTCAAGTTGATTTCCATTTATCTATAATACTAATGTTAATTATATCACCAAAACATCTTAGGCAAATTGAATTATTTGCCATGGTGTAGATGCGGAAAATAGTGCCATCCCATTTAGTGACTGACAGATTAACATTCTTTTTGTGACATTTTGTTTTCTGTGAATATATTTTATTGCTTACCTCCCCCCACAGGCAATATGTAAGATACTTGAAGTTAACTTCAGATCTCAAATAAGTTTTTCCATTTAGTATCTAGTCTGACATTATAGAGACATTCATAATTAGTAGAAAATATTTGCATACCTGTGATATTATTTGGGGGAAAAATAAACACAACTCAAAGAAAACCCATTTTTTAAAATGTTACTATTTTATTGTGGATTTTACCTTTCTCTTTTTAGTAAGTTTGACAACTTGTATGTGTGTGTGTGTGTGTGTGTGCGCGCGTGTGTGCATGCTCCAATAAAATTACTTAAAAAACTTGAATTTATA
The DNA here is from genome assembly GCF_016509475.1 of Prionailurus bengalensis. Taxonomy (NCBI): domain Eukaryota; kingdom Metazoa; phylum Chordata; class Mammalia; order Carnivora; family Felidae; genus Prionailurus; species Prionailurus bengalensis. Next base: position 56,413,423 of record NC_057354.1, on the reverse strand, counting down.
GGCTGAATCCCACTTCATATAACTGAATAACATTTGACATTAAGTTTCTTTCCCTCCCTCTGTATTTTTTTTCCTTTCCTTTTCTTTTTTTTTCTTTTTCTCTTATCTTTTCTTCTCTTTTCTCTTCTCTCCCATTCTCTTTTCCTTCCTTCCTTCCTTCCTTTCTTCTTTCTTTCTTTCTTTCTTTCTTTCTTTCTTTCCTGAAAACACCAATCCAGATCTTTTCTTATTTTTTTTTATTTAAATTTTTTTTTCAACGTTTATTTTATTTTTGGGACAGAGAGAGACAGAGCATGAACGGGGAAGGGGCAGAGAGAGAGGGAGACACAGAATCAGAAACAGGCTCCAGGCCCAGAGCCTGACGCGGGGCTCGAACTCACGGACCGCGAGATTGTGACCTGGCTGAAGTCGGACGCTTAACCGACTGCACCACCCAGGCGCCCCGATCTTTTCTTATTTTTGTTAAATATAATCTTTTCATATTTAAAACAGTACAAAACAGTTCTGAAAACAATAACAAAACGAATGAAGAAATAAATGTTTCTCCCTTCATCTCATTAACCAGAGATAAGTATTCTTATTCTGATTACAGATATAGTACATATGTAAATTTGAAATTTTTCATCCTTCACACAAAATAGGTGCTCTATTTTCCTAGCACAAAGATTCAATATCAATATGTTACAAATGCTCTTCTTTATATATTATGGCATTTTCTAGTTTATATCTGCTGCTTGTTGGCAAGGATATCTGCACATTCATTTTTCTCACAGTCTCCCAAACAGCGATCCAAAATGTAGGAAATACAAAGAAATGATGGGGACTTAGTGGTGCAGGAAAATATACTCATAATTCCAGATTAACTACGAGAGAGAAGCCATATATAAGAAGAAGCAGCCAAGAAGCCTGTAACCTTGTAGTAACAATATTTTAGAAGGGATGACAATTTAGGAAAAGCCTCAGTTTAGACAGTATTTATAATGTAACACATTTTTTTGGCCTTTATACATGCTCTAGGGTTATTGCTGGGCATTTGGGTATCTCGGGAACCAAACAACGATGCATTAAAATTATCTATAAAATAACTACTGCGTTTGTATTCATCATGAAATTAAAATGTTCCAGTGCACCTTGGGAAAAGTAGTCCTTCCTCACTACTAGTTGCCAAGAAATAACAAAGGAGAGATTTCATCCCAAATAAATGTCATTTATGGAAAAGAGAATCGATGCTCCAGTACTCTTACAGATACACTGCAGAATTAAACAAAATGAGGGTACTTTAAAGGGTTGTATATCCAAAATATTCTAGTAAAAGCCTCTATGAAGAAACTTAGTTATTCATTCATCAAGTACAAGCTAAGTAACAGAAACATCTCAATAATTAATTTCTTTTTTTTTTTTTTTTTAAATTTTTTTTTTCAAAGTTTATTTATTTTTGGGACAGAGAGAGACAGAGCATGAACGGGGGAGGGGCAGAGAGAGAGGGAGACACAGAATCGGAAACAGGCTCCAGGCTCTGAGCCATCAGCCCAGAGCCCGACGCGGGGCTCGAACTCACGGACCGCGAGATCGTGACCTGGCTGAAGTCGGACGCTTAACCGACTGCGCCACCCAGGCGCCCCTCAATAATTAATTTCTTAAAAGAAAATTTGCAAATATGGTCTGGGACTTGTCCACCTGAATCTGTTCTAAGGTTTCTAGTGTTTATGTCTTAATGACAGAGAAATTTTAAGGAATTTTCTTATTTTTTAAATAGCCACTTTTGTGGGGGCAATCGCTAGCTTTGAAAATTGAGTTGTGGGAAGAGTTTTATCCAGAGCAGACATCTTCTTTTACTTAATAGATTTGTGTCAGATTTTTAGTATGTATTCTTTAAAATCCTCTTGCACAGAACCCAAAGAGAAGTTTTATCTGTGGGATTTATATTTATGGTTAGCCTCATATAAATATGTTCTGGGGAAGTAATTTGCAATTAAACAAAGAAGCTTATGTGTTTAATATTTTTTTTTGGATTTTAAATGCAATAAATGTAGGTACACTACACTCCAATAATTTTGAGAAAAGGGAACTTCCAAGAACTTGTCCTCTTAGAAACCATGTAGCTGATTGACCACAGAGTTGAGAATTACAGAAGGGCCTGCTCCAATCTCACAATGGCCATTAGAGTCACCGGTGGTTCATACATGTGCTTGATCCAATGACCAATGTGAAGAATCAACAGAACAGTTGGAAAACGCACTCAACTAATGAATGATTGCTTAGGATGATTAGCTGGACCTTTCTTTTCTTAACTTGGCTTAGGTATCCAAATTTTATTAAGAGACGTACAACAAAGACGAAACGCGTTGAATCATGAAGCCATGTTCGAACACATGAGGCTTAAAAAAGAATGGAAGACAAAGAAGTTTGCAATTCTGTAAGAAGTGCCTCCCCAAAGAGGGATTACATGACATCCTCATAAAAGAGGAATCCGTCCATTTGCCCGTAAGTGCATAAAACTGTGGGTATCTGCACATGAGTGTGAGAAGCAGTAATTAATGTTTTGTCCGTTCTAAGGAATCTGTGCTTAGGATTAATTAATGTGGAGACTTGGTTAGATTTCCCCGACTTCCACCCCCTTCTCTTCTTCACTTTTCTACTTGTGTCTCTGTCGTGAAATTCACTCAAACTTAGTATGGGGGTCTTCTAACAGTGCTCACATTTTTGTAGGGAACAGTGCCCCAGTGACAGATAATCAACTTAAAGCATCTGATTTGTTTGATTTTTACGTGAAAAATGTCTACCATGTCTAAATGTCTTAATAATGGGTTGTCTACCCTTCATCCTCCTAAGGCTGGATTTTTCATTTATATTTTAGAAATTCAAAGGGTGTAACAAATAAAAAAAAAGATTACAGGCAAAGTTGAAAAATAAATCTAACTACAGCTGAAAATTGTCATGCTTGCTTTTCTTTAAACATTTTGATTTATTGATTCATATTTTTATTAATACAAGAAATGAAAGTACCTTATTTTTCTGTTAATATTGATTTAGTTGGTATTTTAAGTATTCTCAAATATCTTCCTTTGATTGTTAAATTAGTCAGTAGTAGCAACAATTAAGGATAAAACTCATGTTATTTTTTTGTTGAAAATGACAACCTATGAAGTAATTTGATATACCATTTGGAAAGATATTTTTCTTATTAAGCATTGGTGGACCTTCAAATGTTCTTGTATTCACTTTTCCAAGGTTTCTCTATTTCAAGGAAGTCAGAGATTTGTTATAAGTAACTAACATTATTCCAAATCATTCTCAAAATAACTTTGAACAGCACATGTGGGAGCAGAATCAACAGTTTTTTTGGATAAAAACCAGGACTCAAGTTATATGACATATTTTTCGGGTCTGAAAACATTTAGCTAGTTTGTTTTCCCCCACCCCTTGCCTTAACTTTCCAACACTGTCTTAAAGCAATTACACTGAAATAGACATGAGATGTATTATTCCATTATTTTCTAAATATTCACATGAGCATGTTAGGGAGAGAAAATGTGGCTTAGCGGGCAGACTGCTGGAAAAATGGAGAATGAATGCGCCAGGTATCCACTTTTAATTCCTTCTTCTTCACGTGATAACTTGTTCGTAATAATGGAATTGAATTGCTGGAATCACATGACCTATCTTTAAAATAGACAAAGAAGGCTATCTGGCAAAAGCATATGGACAACAATCAGTGGTCCAAATCTAAGCAACAAGCAGATCTTAATGACCTGCTTTGACATTATTTCTAACACTTTTAAGATTTTATAGTTATCCTCCATTTTGCTTGGTTGCTTTACTGAGCTACTTATCTTTCTAATCTAAAAAGTTCTAAGAGAAGAAACATTTGCAGCCCTACTGCTTATCTTCATAGTTTAGGGAAGGTATTTGTTTACAGGCAAATGGAACGAGTATCTTCCACTTGGAAAAGAGAACCAGGAAAATGTGTGGTGAGCTCAGTTGGACTTGATATCTGTCTTAGAATTAATGCAGTTCATTCTGGGATGTGTAAGTTGATATAGTCTGGATCTATTGCTTGCCATCTTAAACGTTCCCAGAATGAAGACAGTCATTCAAATAACAGTACAAACGTGTCTTCCGTATCTAACTAAGACGTTTAGGTTAACTAACTTTTGCCCTTCTCTGGGTACAGGTGCCAGGTGGAATATATTGGAATTAAACTACACTTGTAAAACTTAAATGGATTTTAAGTATAGACTGTTAGATAGAAGCTGAAATCAAAAATAATAGGTTTTCGGGGCGCCTGGGTGGCTCAGTTTGTTGAGCGTCCAGCTTCGGCTCAGGTCATGATCTCATAGTCTGTGAGTTCGCCTCGCGTCAGGCTCGGTGCTGACAGCTCAGAGCCTGGAGCCTGCTTGGGATTCTGTGTCTCCCTCTCTCTCTGCCCCTCCCCAACTCATGCTCTGTCTCTCTCTCTCTCTCTCTCTCTCTCTCTGTCAAAAATAAATAAGCATTAAAAGACATAAAAAATAATAGGTTTTCAAGGCTGTCGTTTTTGCTAACAACTTGTCATTTTTATTTTTCTGTTGGTCTATATACCTTGATTCGTGGTTATAATAAGGTACAATCCCTAACTTCCACTTACAACATATATCACAAGAAAAAAAATGCTAAGTGACGAAGAGGATGAAATTAGCTTGCCACATTTATTTTTTTTAATAAACTTTTTTTTTAATTTTTTTTTTTAATGTTTATTTATTTTTGAGACAGAGAGAGACAGAGCATGAATGGGGGAGGGTCAGAGAGAGGGAGACACAGAATCCGAAACAGGCTCCAGGCTCTGAGCCGTCAGCACAGAGCCCGACGCGGGGCTCGAACTCACGGACCGTGAGATCATGACCTGAGCCGAAGTTGGCCGCCTAACCGACTGAGCCACCCAGGCGCCCCTAGCTTGCTACATTTATTTACTTTAATAATTCCTTCCCTGTTTTAGACCATTCGCCTTAGTGCTGTAACAAGGTTTCAGTGTGAGTGGCCTCATACAAAACTAGTCACTTAAGGTTATTTATGCTTTGAGAAGCCAGCCATTGTCTTCGGGCCACAGCCTAGGAGTCATTGAGGAGGCTTTTAGTGTTCCTTAAATTCCTTAGAACACATATCATTGCTAACGTCAGCCAACGTTGTTAATATCTGACATTGAAAATGTTTTTCCTTTGTCATGCCTTCCTAAATCCCAAATGTCTCATAATTTTCATTTGAAATGGTGATTATAAATTTACGTAAATTGAATTATTCCTTCCGTCTGTGAGAAGGAGGTTGCAATATACTATAACAGCAAGATTCAAAATAGAAAGTGATGAGGGTATTGCTTTACTTCTCCCTGTAAAATGGGCTCTCAACTTAACATGTTCCTTCTCTTGTGTTTACGGTGACTCGTTCACACGGGCACTGGTCCCACAGAGAGACATGTTGTAGTATACAGGATGCATAGAAGTCATAGTGATAAGTCAGGGACTCATTTTCATGTACAAGGAGGACAGAGAGTCAAAATGGAGGAATGATGTCTTTTTAAAGTACATTTGTAAAGTAGAAGTCCAGAGTGCCATTTGAAGTAAAATGACCTCTGTGTTGGCAGGTGGGGGGAGAAAAAAAATTATATATACGCAGTGCACGGCAATTGCTTAGCACACAGCAGGCACTCAGTAAATGTTTATCAATGAACGAGCAAATGATCAAGTGTGTTCACAGCCCCTCAGTGCCAAATGTTGAGTATGAAGCGATCAGTGTCTCCCGATCTTGGAAGATCCTTGAGTTCTCTTACGATTTTCAGGCTGTCCTTCCACTCCTCAGATTCTCTAACTTACCACCCTCTGCCAGACCTTCCCCCGCTGGTACCACATTGCGCTGAAATTACCTTTTCCATGATGGTCTCCTTCTGTTATGATGTCAGTTCCGCCAAAGTAGAACCAAGGTGGAACTTTCCATTTAGCCTAGTGCTTGGTTTGAGTTGAACTGCCCTTTCTTCCCCTTCCTTCTTTGCTGACTTTTAATCCATTCTCTTTGCAGCCATCTGGAGGCCCTATTTCCAACCCAAATCTTATTGTATTAATACTTTATTAAAATGAGTGTCTTCCCACTGCACACAGGGTAACATTACCTGACACTCGTCCATTACCTGACACTTGTCTCCTCCAGATCTGTTTTCATGGGAATCTTTCTTTATTCTTCCAGTTTCTTTTTCTTTCTTTCTTTCTTTCTTTCTTTCTTTCTTTCTTTCTTTTCTTTCAAGAGTGTGAACAAGGAAGGGGAAAGTGGGGGAGTGAGAGAGATAATCTTAAGCAGACTCCACGCTCAGCATGGAGCCTAATGCAGGGCTTTATCCCAAGACACTGGGATCATGACCTGAGCTGAAATCAAGAGTTGGACGCTCCACCCACTGAGCCACCCACCCAGCTAGCTGCCCCTATATTTCCTGTTTTCATAAATTGATCTTCAGTGCACTGTGCTTTTCCTTTATATGAGTGGTTGGAATTTGCAATGAGATACTTATTTGTGTGACCGTCCCCTGGTCAGGGTCCACATCTGTTCTATTTATTATGATAAAATTAGCCTTTCTCATAGTAGCAGGTGCATAGTATATCCTTGTTAAATATTCGTGTGGTAAATGAATCCTGGTTTTGTTCCCAATTATGACCATTCTGAAGGCAAGAAGACAAAACCAAAAAGAAGAGAAAAAATACAGTTGGGATGGAAAACAGTTGTTGAACAGTTTTAGAAGACATGATAAGGATTTGACTTTGAACAGTATCACAATTTCAAGTGTCAAATGTGCCAGAAAAGAGAAAGAAGGACGTATAAGTTTGCGGATGCCTGACTGAGTCACTCCATACCAACTGAATAAGAACCACTTAAGATGGGGCCCATGCATCTGAATATTTTAATGTGGCCACAGGATTCTTACATGTAGCAGGCTTAAAGACCGCGTCCTGGAGGCAGCAGGGGTCCCAGGAGGCTGACTGAGGAATCAGAAATGCACCTTCTTGCCTCAGAACATCTTCAAGGGACCAAAGAAGTAGTTACTGGGTGTCACTAGACATTTCAACACTGGAAGCAATAGCATAGACATGCAATTAACACTCAGGAGCTTCCTAGTTGTTCTCCTCATTGAAACAGAAGCAATTTGAGGCTTTTGCTGCTATGGGGAAGGGACGAAAGGAATTACTAGAATCTGCCTCCTCTGTTGGTCTACTGTGAAGTAGACACAAGTAAACTTTACATAATTTGTGTCGCTCCCTTCAAAATGTTTAAGCTGGACTATGACGGGAAAGATACCGGTGTATTTTGTCCCAAGCATGAACAAAGTGAAAAATATCCTTCCAACGTAATCTAAACGTTATCAATCTCATTCTGAAATCCTTTTTAAACCTCAGTTCATTACAGGGTTTAAAGGGTACAAACTGCTCCCCCCCCCAAAAAGTGCCTGCTGCCACATATGGTAACACGCTCTTGCGTCTTTTAAGAATTACCTATAAATCCAGACATTGTGTGATTTACATACGGTGCAATTAAACACTGGGAAGATCGAACGTTTGAGTTGAAAAATCTAGAATCTTGGTTTCTCATAGCTTTTTTCTTTCTTTCTTTCTTTCTTTCTTTCTTTCTTTCTTTCTTTCTTTCTTTCTTTTTGCATTTTTCCTGCAAAGTACTTTCCTAAAAAGAAGGGAATTTACTGTTTCTACCTCAACTCCGTAGCTCAAGTATATAGCTTGTGTCCAATGAAGGACCGAAGTTTCTTTTGTAGAAGGAGCCAACTGAAAGGAATGCCCGCCGCAGGAGCCCAAATTGAAAATGGAGCTTTCGTGGTGTCCTGCTTCCAATAATATCAGCCAGTCATGTCCACTGAAGTTGAGGTGATTAACTCAGTGAGAGAAATTGTCAGCTTTAGAAAGAATCTGGATGACAGTGTTGAACTCTCAAGGCATGTATTGCTAGGGCTACTATATTAAGTAATGTAAAGGAAAGAATTATTTATGTAGGACTTGTAGTATTTCAGTAGAATACCGAATGTTTTGGTTTTTTTTGTTTTGTTTTTGTTTTTTTCTGTGAATCAGTTCTGTGGGGATACGAGCACAAGGCAGAATCATTCTCAAATAGAATTAGTTACGAGAGAAAGTGATTTAGCAATTGTATTTTACCAAACAAAATCACCCTAAATTACAGGATATTGACTAGATGTGTGGAGTTGTAGGGAAAAATGCACTAATATAGAACAATCCTCCTACTATAGTCATGAGTTATTAGATAATTTATTAGAATAAGAATTTGTAATACAGGTACATCAATCATTACTCTCAGATTTTTTTTTTCAACGTTTATTTTTGGGACAGAGAGAGACAGAGCATGAACGGGGGAGGGGCAGAGAGAGAGGGAGGCACAGAATCGGAAACAGGCTCCAGGCTCTGAGCCATCAGCCCAGAGCCTGATGCGGGGCTCGAACTCACGGACCGCGAGATCATGACCTGGCTGAAGTCGGACGCTTAACCGACTGTGCCACCCAGGCGCCCCTACTCTCAGATTTTAACACAAATACGTAAATTAAAAAAATTCTTTGTGGCAGGATTTACAGGAACAAAGGGAGTGAGAATATACTAGAGAAAGGCCTAAAATGAAAAAAAGAAAAGAAGAGAAAAGAAAGGAAGAAACTACATGAAGCAATAAATACCAAATTGGACACTTACCAGGTATGATTAAGTCATTCAGAAAACATCTATAGTCTGAAAGCGAGTATAAAATCAGTAATTTCAATTGTCAGAAATGATATACAGAATACATACTAACAAATTTTGTTGTAGACACTGAATTTCAAAGCCTAATGTATTGGTTGAAAAAGAAACTAAACAGAGCTGAAGAATCAGTTAAATTGAAGATGTCTGGGGAAATGACGAAAATGAAGCAAATGTGAAAGCAGAACAGAGCACTTAAGACGTACGTAAGGGCTTCAAACATTCGTGTAAATAGGATTTACATAATCAAAAATAAAGAGAAATTAGGAAACTATCAGAATATACAACAGCTGAAAGCTTTATACCTGAAGGAAGCTTTGATTCTTCATTTTGAAATCCTTAAGACAAGAAAACAAAAATAAGCCCACTCCTACGCAAGCTGATGTTAGAGAATAAAGTAATAGGAATGCCCCCAGTGTGAAGACATATTACTTGCAATGGTCAAATAATAGAAGACATCATGTCAACAATAAGAGTAGGCACTACGTGAGGCAGATATTATTTTTCAAAACCCAAAGTGAAAATAACGGTCAATTTAGTATCCTATATCTAGCTAAATTATTACATAGGCCAAGAAAAAATATTTTTAGGAAACAAATCAAAATATTACCATTTACAGACCTTCACTGAAAGATACGGTCCAGTAAGAACATTGAACCTGAGTGGAGTAAGGATACACAAGGCAAGGTTCTACTGGATAGCAATTGTTCATTGAACTTAAATATGTCTTGAGTCTTTTATGACATGTATATTACACATAGAAATTAAAAATAGGTATATCACAGCTGAATAAGTCTAAATACAGCAGAAGATCATACATGGATAACTTTAGAATTTGTTGAATAGAGACGTATGTTAAGTGTATCCACTGCAAGAATGGAACCTAATTTCAGAATTAGTAGGAAAAATGGTAAAAAGGGCAAACTAAAGCCAATTCAGTAAATTCAATACAAAAAAATGAAGAGTAAAAATTAAAAAATATGGAAACATTTTATGATCAAAATCATGACAAATGGAACAAATATAAGTTGCAGAAATAAGTTTATGTATTATATAGACATATAATATATATAATTACAATAAATATAAATTATGCTATTTATGAATTTAACAAGCTTTAATGTAAAATTTTCAGTAGACAACTCTCAAAAAACAACCAAAAAGTTTTAAGGCAAAGAGTAAAATTCAGAAAACCTACAGAAAGTTAGGAAAGATTTACTGTATTAATATGAGGTCTAGTATCTACTAAGGGAAAAGAGTTACTATGGATATAGAGAGATACAATATAATTTTACTGAATCAGGTTTTTTTTTCTTTTTAAGGAAAATATCACAATAATGGAGCTGAAAACATGTGGCACAATATCTTGTAAATATCTGGAGTCTTAGCTAAAGGAATGACAAGTGTAACACGTCCAACAAATAAAACTCAACACAAAATTGTAAACACCCACAGCAGAAACTCACAGAATACATGAACCAAATGATTAATAATGAGCAGGATGATGGAGCACCTCGGTGGCTCAACCGGTTAAGTGTGCGACTTCAGCTCAGGTCATGATCTCATGGTTTGTGAGTTCGAGCCCCACATCCGGCTCTGTGCTGACAGCTCAGAGCCTGGAGCCTGCTTCAGATTCTGTGTCTTCTCCTCTCTGCCCCTCCCATGCTCATGCTCAATCTCTCTTGGTCTCTCTCTCTCTCTCTCTCTCTCTAATCTTAATTATATTAATATAAATATTAATTAATCTCTTAATATAAATAAATAAATATGTAACTGTACTTGCTTTTGTCAAGACAGGCATTCTTTTCTTTTTTTTTTCTTTTTCTTTGTGAGAGAGAGAGAGCAAGCACAAGCAGCGAGTGAGGAAGAGAGAGAGGGAGAGAGAGAATCCCAAGCAGGCCCCGCACTGACAGTGCATAGCCCTATGTGAAACTCGATCTTAGGAACTGTGAGATCATGTCCTGAGCTGAAATCAAGAGTCGGAGGCTTAACTGACTGAGTCACACAGGTGCCCCAAGATGGGCATTCTTGTCTTCACTAATGAGCTGAAAACTGTCCAGGTTCGGCTGTTCCTGTGCTATTTATAGGTCCTCAATTCTGTACTGTGTTTAATAACTCCATCTCTTACTTCCTTTCTTTCTACCATTTGCAAAATTAATTGCGTGTTGATTAATGGGATAGATGAGTAAAGATAACTTCAAAACTCCTAAGAAGAATTAGAGAAAATTTTCTTTATGACTTTCATACACTGTTAGTGGGATTAACCTAATCACAATTGGCAACATAAAATAAAGTTGAAAATTAACATGGCGTACAACTCAGCAATTCCCCTTCAAACTACTTACCTTAACTAAACTCTGAAAAAGGTAGAGTTGTTATTGCAACAACGCATATAATTAAAAATAATACTGAAAAAAAGACCAAAACAAAACAAAAAGGATAATATATCATGGTCTATTCATAAACAGACATCCTACAAAGCACTCGAAATGAGTGGATTGTCTAAATGCAACATGTATAAACCGGGAAGACTTGATATTAAGAGAAAAAAGCTGCAGAACAAAGAGTTCTTTCTATACTAATTACGTAAACCTTGGAGGCAGTAATATACTATTTCTATATATGGACTAAAACATTTGTACTGAAGTATAAAACATGTGCTGGATTGAGGATGCCATCTTTGGAATAGGTTCCTTCCAGAAAGGTGAGGGACAAGTAGAGAAGATACTCAAAGCAAGTTTACATTTTTACATTTGCATTAAATCCAAAGGCATTAAATACGTGCATTTGTATTGCACGGGTACTGGGTACATGAGCATTTAATTGTTTTCCCATGTTCTCAGTATATGTGAAATATATGATAGGATTAAATTAAATAATTAAATTAAATTAAATTAGGCAGGGCGTGGATTTCAAGTGACAGAAATAAAACTCAAGAAAGTTAAAGCTAGCAGAAAATTTGTTGACTCATGACTTAAAAATTCACAGGCACCAGGCATCAGGCTTACATGGATCCAAGTGCTCAAATCATATCATGAATAGTCTGCTTTACTCTTATTCTGTCCCTGGGTCTTAGCCCTATGTGCTTTCCTTCCTTCTTTTTCTTGGTCTCCCTTGTCTTACTTCATTCTGTCTACACCTCTCCATGTGATGGGAAAGATGGTCCCAGGCAACTTCCCCCTTATAAGGTCTCTGCATATCACTCCTTCACAAAGAGATAAAGCATTAAGACCAATACCTCAAAATGGCACTGAGAAGTCCTGCATTGGACAAAAATTGAATAGCCTCCCATGGATTATGGTGAATGGTCCATTGGTACTCAGCTGGTGTGCGTTAGTCAGACCTTATTGGTTATTTAAAGCTAGCATCTCATTGGTTAGTGACCTATTTTGAATATTCAGGTCATGTGCTGCCTGGTTATTCACTATTTTTAATTCTATCTCATAGAAAGGGGTAATTTCATTGGCTGGCTTGTCTAGGGAATATGTGAGGTAAGAGTTCTGATTACCCATCCCAAGGGAAGGAGAAGGGATCTCCCAGAAGAAGTCCCAGAAGAAGAAGGCAGTATACAGAACAGCAAGCTGACATAAATCCAATGGTAATCTGAAACTTCGACATAGTTCTCTCAGGCTTTGACAGATTGACCACAGAAAATAAGGACACCGAAGATTGGAATAAGATAATAAACAAGGTAGGACTTATACGTTTGTATCATGTGGAGAACACAGCTTCTTCTCACATGAAAAACTGATCATGCAATGGATGAAAACCTATCTCAAAAATATCCCGGACTAAAATTTTTGCAAGCTACAACTTCTAATCAGAACTTATTACAACTAGGTAGTATTTTAAAAAATTAACATATGCCCAAAGTACATGGAAAATAACTTAAAAATTGCTCCTCTAGGGGTGCCTGGGTGATTCAGTCGGTTGAGAGTCCAACTTCTGCTCATGTCATGATCCCGCAGTTCATGGGTTCGAGCCCCAGGTTGGGCTCTGTGCTGACAGCTCAGGGTCTGGAGCCTGCTTCGGATTCTGTGTCTCCCTCTCTCTCTGCCCTTCCCCTGCTCTCAAAAATAAATAAACATTAAAAAATTGCTTCTCTAAATAACTATCAGGTCTAGAGGAAATAAGTATATAACCTTCAAAAATAATGCAAAGAAGAAGAGTTTAGGAGAACACATATCCATGACTATCTATGATTTGCCTTCAAAGCGTTGCTTGTTATTCTAAAGCTTTGGTCACTAACAGCCCACCAATATTCCCAATCTTTATCCTCTATCCAGCGATTTTCATTGTTTCCATACCACAGATCCGTTTAAAAATCTAGTGAAAGCTGATTTTGACTAAATGAATGCATGTACACACACACACACACACACACACACACACACATACACAAATACTGCATATATTTCAAATATGCCCAAATCTGTGCATCCCAAGTTCAAAGTTTTTTCCTTAAACTTTGTATTTTATTTTCATGTCAGAAACAAACAAACCCCCCAAATAACCCTTTGTCTTAATACTTTGACAGACCTCTGGTTATTGTCCCAGTTGTATGTTCCTCACACTGATTTTGAAAACTGTCATCTCCCTGAAAACAAAAACAAAACAAAAGCAAAAAAAACACCCAAAAACAAACAAACAAACAAACAAACAAAACCAGAGAACCCATAGGTTTTAATGTAGAAAGAAGATCATTTTGTGAAGGCCAGCTGAATCTCTCAGCTGGTATACGGCGATGTTTTTCCTTGTTAGGAGTGCCCGAAGACCAGCCGCTACGTTTTGAGGCACATTGAAGAACTCGAAACAAGAGGGTCTTAGCCTATGAATGAACATTGCTTTTCCTTATTTTTCTGTGGCTTAGACAAGACCAGGCTGGAAAATCTCCGTATGAATATACTGAAAAGCAGAAAGAAAACCAAAGCAAAATAAACAAAATGTAAAATTCACATAGAAAAAAAAACCCTACTTTATACAAAAGAATGATCTTGCGTAGGATATTAATGCTCATGAAGACTGAAATTCATCTGTTCTACTCCCCACTGTGCTCCCAGTATCTGGACCAGTACATGTTTCCAGAAGGAGCACAATCAACATTTGTTGAATAGGTGAATGCAAAATAGTCTACTTCTCATTTTGTTTCCTTGCCTAGTTCTTGGCCTGTTTCTGTCTGGCAAAGGGGATGTTCTTCATTGGGACCCTCCAGCACGACTAGATTCTGTTAAGTCCAGATCTGGGAAGGGGAATAAGAGAGCCAGCCCCAAGACCTGCCTGTATCTTACTTTCCAACTTCTTTTCCTGCATAACTAACATCAGAAATTCCTGCAGGGGCAACTTCATCCTGTGCCCCCGCTCCTTGAAATAAGAGTAAGCTACTCTAAAGTCTTGAAAGGACACTCATACTAACGGGTAACTCAAAAAACCTAAAATTCCCACCAAGTGGGTTAAACGCATTGGATTTCACTCAGTGATCACCTTCATTAATGCTTTTACTTAAGTAGTGGTCCTCAGAGTCCTGATACACCTTTTGATTTGTGTTCGTTTTGATTTCCTATGATCTACTAAAAGATGGGCAATTTATTTACTCACTAGTGAAATTCCAATCGATTTACAAAACACTTAGCAGAAAGGGCAAAATGGAAAGGACTGGCAGTTCCATGTGCTTGCAAAATGGAGGACAACTGGAATCCCCAAATAGCATTGGTAAGACTGTAAATTGGACAAATCCCTAAGGGAAACTCTGGCAGTATCTATTAAGGCTTAACATATTCCTACTCTATGACCAACAATTCCAGTCCTCAGCATGTGCCTGATATTCAAATATTCACAAGGAAGAAATGCAGAAATGTCACATGGCAACATTATTCTATACTATAATTCTATAATAGTTGACAAATAGAAACAACCCAAATGTTCACCCACAATAGAATGGAAAAATAAATTGTGGTCAATGCATATGATAAAATCCTATACAACAATGAAAATGGGCAATCTTTCCACTACCTGCAATAACTCAGAAGGAACTTTATGGACCCATTGTAAGACACAGTGAGTGCTTACTACATGATTTCAGGGGGCTTTAATGATGTTAAAAATATCTACATTATATCTCCCTAAATAAACATAGACCTTCAAATGGAAGGAGTCAAATTTCTTGTTTAAATATATCTGTCTCAACACTGACTTCTGGAAAAATAAAGTAGAGATACTTTTAAGCACAGTTAAACCCTGGACACTACTTGTAAAAACAAACACAAGAAGACACTGAAAAGTGGGAAGAATAAGACAGACTGTTTAGTAACCTCAGGACCAGAGGAAAGACTTGGTAGCTAAGGTCTTCAGATTTTTGTTTTTGCTACATACACCCCAAGGCACTGAAGATGCCAACAACCCTGAAATGCCAACAGGCACAGACACAAATGTCCCAACAAAGTCCTACTGCCTCTCTAACTAAAGGACCTGGAAAAAGAAAGACTAGCAAGACAAACAAGAAAATAACTACTCTATACAAACATCGCAGAGAAAACTGTGACCCTGCCCCCACCCATGCCAGCAAAACTTAAATGGAGACCCTAGACTTCCACCCTCATGAGGCTACACCTAAGTGCCCTGTCCTCTACTAGGGCTGGTGTCACAGAAGGCTACATGGAGAACTGGTACTTTTATATGTTCTAGCCAGTAATGAGGTCTTTCTTCCCATGGTGATAGTGGAGACCGTATGAAATGTGTGAATTTCCATCTTCATCCAGCAGTAAGGAAATACTTCTCCTCTCCTCGGTGGGGGTTGTACCAGGGGACAACTGTGAGACAGCTAAGATTTTTCCCCATTCACTGGGGCACCTGGGTGGCTCGGTTGGTTAAGTGTGTGACTCTTGATTTCAGCTTGAGTCATGATCTCAGGGTTTTTTGAGTTTGAGCCCCACATTGGGCTCTGCGCTGATTGTGTGGAGCCTTCTTGGGATTCTCCTCTTCTCTCTGCCTCTCCTCCCACTTTTGCTCTCTCTGTCTCTCTCAAAGTAAATAAATAAACTTAAAAAATTATTAATATTTTTTCTCCATTCATCATCCAGCAGTAATAAGACTGCCATTATATCGGTGGAGACCAGTAGGGATTCTTAAATCCCAACTCCATAATGCAAATATAAGATATCTTCCTACCTCAGGAGTCAACATATGCCAAGTGGAGGGACCAGGGCTTCTATTTCCACCTGGAAGGAAGAAGGCAGTACCCCATCCCCCTCTGCTAGAGTTATGTCAATAAAAACTAGCTAAACAGAAGGTTTAACAGATATGGAGTCTTGTCACATAACTGGAAAATATCCGGGTCTTACTTATAAAATTCTTTGTCATAATAAGAACCCCAGAGATCTCAAAATGAATGAAACTAGATAATTGATAGATACCAACATTGAAATGACAGAGATGTTAGCATCATCTTTAACAAATATTAAGGTAGCTCGAATAAAAAATGCTGAAAAATTATGAACATGCTCAAAAAATGGAACAATAGAAAACCTCAATAAATAGAGATTCTAAAAAGGAAGACACAGAAGCAGCAGAGACAGAGGCAGAAAAAGAATAGAGAAAATTCACGAAACACACAGCTGGTTTTGGGAAGTGATCAATAAAATTGGTGAACTTCTGGCAAGACTGACAAAAGAAAAAGCAGGAAAGATACAAATTCCCAATATCAGGAATGGATCAGGGAGTATTACTACATACCCTCAATAAGGAAAAGGATGCTATAAACAAATAAATTCACAAATGTTTGACATCTTAGGTTAAATAGACAATTCCCTAAAAAACACAAACTACAACACACTCAACTCTATTGACAACCTGAAACAATGCATTGCTACATCAGTCAATACAGGAAAAAGCATTTGTCAAAACTCAATGCCCATGAATGATAAAAGCTCTCCAAAAAAATAAGAATAATTTAGAGTTGAGGGGAACCCAGCTTGACTAAGATGAGGGGAATGTTCTTGACTTGATGTTCCTGACTTGATAAAGTCTTGCCATACTGATAAGGCCTACGGCCAACATAATTAATAGTGAAACACTGAATATGTTCTTCCTAAGATCAGGAAGAACAAGTCAAGTCTATCCACTGTCATCACTTTAGAAAAGTCATACAGATATGAAAATGAAGTGAACTTGTCCCTAGATGCAGATGACATGATTGTCAGTAGACAGTCTGAAGGAGTACACACACAGACACACAGCCCCCCCCCCCAATCCTACCTAGAACTAAAAAGTGAATGAATTAAGGTTAAAGGAGTCAAGATAAATACAAATGGATTGTACATCTATACACTAACAATAAAAATATGGACAAGAAAATTTAAAAAAAAATACCACTTACAATCACTTGGGGGAAAAGAGAAAAATAAAAGACCTCAGAAACTAAGCTGAGCTAGAGAGATGTGAGTTGCCAAGTACTGGAGAGGTTGATGAGAGTAACAAGGTAATTAAAACAAAAAGCCAAATACAAAAGTAATAGTCAAGCCCTTAATAGCTAACTGTAATAATTGTAAGCAAGGGAATAAACGAGATACAGTACAAATCCCTCTTATTACCTTTTCCTTCCCAGAGGTGTACGAATTGTATCGGCATAGATGTGAGGGTAGTTTCATTGCTGAGAGAATCCTGCAGAAAATATTCCTGTAGTTTTTGGACCAAGGAACTGGGGACAGGGTGATGGGGAAGGGGTAGGAGTGGAAAAGAACTGAATATTGAGTCAAAGTGCAGAAAAGGAACTTCCAGTTTCCCCACCAAAGGTTCCAGAGAAAGACTTTTGCCTAAGGCCCTACATTAAAGGCCTTCTTAATGAAGGTAAGTGGACTAGAATGTTTGCCAGACGTCATAGTACTCAGTAGAAAGTAACGAATAAATACAAACTTACCAAATCATGCTGAAAACTATAGAATGTTGACGGAAGAAATGAATGATCTAAATAAACAAAAAGACATACCATGTTCACATTCATTCACATTCATTCATAATAAAGATGTCAAGCCTCCCCAAACTGATATAAAATTTTAATTCAATTCTGTAAAGAAAAGATGGTTATACAATTTATATGGAAAAGCAAAAGACTAGCACAGCCAATAGAATTTTTATAAAAATTTAAGTGGAAGGAATCAGTCTACCTGTTTATTATACGGCTTATTATGTAGCTATAATAATTGAGACTGTGTGGTATTGACAGGGTGATACACACACAGAGAAAATAAAAGAAACAGAGATTCTAGAAATAAATCCACCCAAATATTCCCAAAGGGCAGATTTGGGGCAAAAGAAACAAAGTTAGTGAAACAATTCATGGAGAGATAGTAGATCACCTTTCAACAAATGGTGCTACAGCAATTAAATGTCTATGAGGAAAAAACAAATGAACCCTGATGTCAGTCTCATACCTTATACAAAAATTGACTCAAAATGAATCATAGAATTGAATATAAAAGGTAAAACTATCAAACTTTTAGATGAAAACGTAGAAGAAAATCTCCAGGATAGAACGAAGCAGAGTTCTTCGACTGTGTGTATATATATATATATATATATATATATATATATATATACTGTGTATATATATATATATATACTGTGTATATATATATATATACACACAAATCCATAAAAGAAAAAAATAATCTGGACTTCATCAAATTAAAAATATCTTTCTAGGGGCGCCTGGGTGGCGCAGTCGGTTAAGCGTCCGCCTTCAGCCAGGTCATGATCTCGCGGTCCGTGAGTTCGAGCCCCGCATCGGGCTCTGGGCTGATGGCTCGGAGCCTGGAGCCTGTTTCTGATTCTGTGTCTCCCTCTCTCTCTGCCCCTCCCCCGTTCATGCTCTGTCTCTCTCTGTCCCAAAAATAAATAAACGTTGAAAAAAATATCTTTCTGTGAGAAAAACATTCAGTGGAGTGAAATAAAAGCAACAGAATGCAAGAAAGTATTTGCAAAATACATATCTGACAAAGGATGAGTATCTAGGATATATAAAGAATTTTCGATCTTATTCTTACTCAACTGTAAAACAACAGTCTAATCAGAAAATGGGCAACAATATAAAGGTCCATTTTATGTAAGAGTATAGACAGAAGACAAGCATGTGAAAGTGTTTAATATCATCAGCCATCAGGATATGCAAATTAAACCCATAATGAAATATTATCACAGTGGCTGGAATGAAACATTCTAACAACATCCAAAGCTGGCAAGGATGTGAAGACACTGGATAGCTCATATGTTGCTGATGGGAATGTAAAATGTTACAACCACTCTGGAAATGTGTGAAGGTGTCTTTAAAAAGTAAACATGCAACTACATGTTGATCCAGCAATTGCATTACTGGGCATGTATCCAAAACATGAAGACTTATGTTCACACCAAAAATCTGTACAAGCATGTCTATAGCATCTTCATTCATCATAGCACCTAACTGGAAACAATTCACAAGTCCTTCTGTGGATGAACTGTTGAATAAACTGCTACATCTATACCGTGGAATATTACGCAGGAAGAAAAAAGAGATCGTTAATGTACACAACGCAGAACCTGGATAAATTTCCAGAGAATCGGGGAGGAGGGCAGTCCATCCCAAAAGGTTTTTGGGGGAAAAAAAGCCAATCCCAAAAGGTTATAGCCTGCATGATTCTACTTATATAACATTCTCAAAATGACAAAGTTATGCATATAGAGAGTAGATTGGTGGCTAGCAAAGACTAAGGATGGAGTAGAGGTTGATGGAAGTGGATATGGTTTAACAGAGCACCATGAGGGCTTCTATTGGTGATGGAAATGTTCCGTACCTTGACTTTATCACTGTCAATATCCTGGTTTTCATATTTTGTAATAGTTTGGAAGACGTTACCATTTGGAGACACTGGAAAAAGATTATGCAGAATATGTCCACAATATTTCTTACACCTGCATGTTGAATCTATAATTTTCTCAAAAAAAAAGCCTAATAAAAATATCTGTCTTTAGTGTTTAGTAATAATCTTTGCAAGCAGAATTACAGTTCATAATTGTTGTTATGCTTTGCCACTTAAACCATTTCTACTGGAACCAATGATAGCTGTAAATGTATATCCTAATTAGTTTTGTGCCTGTGTATATATTATAGCTGGGGGAGATATGTATGTGTTTGTGTGTGTGCGTGTGTGTGTGTGTGTGTATGATTTCAAACTTGATAGATGACAGGATGTTGTATGGCCATTTCTTGGGTCATACTTTCATAGAATGTGTTAAAATAGCTTTGCATTTTAGTATCTATGTTCCTACAGAGTATCTTCTTACTACTATTTTGTGATGTCTCTGTTACTTTGCAAATGAGCTATAAATTATTGAAATCATTTGCTTATAGAAGCTACAACAATGATTGATAATAATCAAAATAATGTGTTTCATCTCTAATGGCAATCCCAATGAATTCTAATAATGAGCTCCTCTCAAATGTTCTTAAGTGTTCTTCTAAAATGATCTTACATTTTTTATGAGAGCTTCATCATCAAAATATATATGTAGAATTCCAACAAGTAGAACAAAGAAGTAACCAGCCTGTGTCTGATAATTACTGAAGCACCAAAGAGTATATACTCAATTTTTTATTTATTCTCCACACTGGTCCCCAATAATAATCGGATGGGCATTATTATTCTCATTTTCAGTGAGAAAACGGAGATTTAGTGAAACTGAATTTTTACTTGAGATCAGCAACTGATAAATGCAGAAGTTAGCATTTCCCAATCCACAGTCTTTCAGTATATTAGACTGTCTCTCAAATAGTGGGAAAAATAGGCAGGATGTTTAAATTATGTTATGTTTACTTTTAAAACCTCTCATAAATGTTTGGCCTTTGTTATACACACAGAAGAAATATTTAGAAAGCTGAAGCTGGGTGGGTTGTTATTTAATCTGATCACATGATCTCAGATACTGAAAATGTACTGGTATTTTTCCCATTCATTCTCGGACAACATCCCTTGAAATACTATCTGACAAAGACGTCATTCTTTTTGTCTAGATTTGTCCCGATAGTGATCTTATTTTGTGGATAGTGCTGAAAATAATCTTCCAGTCATTCTTCTGGCCCCCTAAAAAGCTCGGTTCCAGCATGTCACTGGTGATTTATGGCTACTGACTACTTGGCATCATCAAGGGGGTAGAATATATATTTGCCCTCAGGAAATGAAAAGGAAACATAAATAAAAATTGCATGGTTGATTGGCCTGTTTCTGGTGAGGTAGGCCACACTTAATAGAAATCACTTTTCCCTCTCTTTTTCTAGCTTGCTCTATCTCTACAATAAATGGGATTTTTGTCTGGATGCCTTCCTTTACTCCACTTTTAAAATGTAATTAAGTCCAGAAGAAAGGAAGTTCAATTAGGTCTTGTGTGGTCAGCAAAGACCAAATTAGCAAGTGTCTTCTGCTAAGGGGAAGGGGAGCCTACACCTGGCCAGGGAAGTGCCTGGACCACCATATGTATCTAATATGTGAGAAAATAGAACCAGCCAAGGCAGAGGTTGAATGTTGAGGGGGAAAAAGATACACGTAAACTAAGGTTAAATAAGCTAGGTTAAAGAGCATTGTGGGAACAATCCAAAGTGTTCGAGTGCAAATGAACAAGCAGGCACAACTGAGATTATATTTTCAGATGATTTTAGATCACCCTGCATTATGTAACAATGTAATAGGGAAAAACACACAACCTAGGATCTATGCAGACCCCTCCAACAGAAATAGCAAACAAAACGAAACAAAGCAAAACAAAACAAAACAAAACAAAACAACTTCTTTTGCCAACATCTAATACTCAACATGTTCAAAGCTAACATTATTATCTCCTTTCCACCTCTCAAACCAAATTCTACAAAACACATCGTGATCTCATCTCTGTCCTGTGCACACATGCCCAGTGACAGAGCCTGGAAGAAATATTCCTCCAAGAGTAACGTGTATCCCTAGCATCCATATCTTGATTTATTATAAATACCATGCCACAGGTCAGGGTTCCTCACAGAAATGACTGAATCCACTGCCAAGGCAGGAAACGTACAAGAACTTAGAATATCTTAGTGCCTGTAAGCAAGGAAGAGCCCAAAAAATGATTGTGATTTCTCCAAAAATCTCAGAAAGGTCTCTCACTCACCAGATAGGATTCAATTTGATTATCAAAAGAGGTAACAATCCTTTGATTAAATTAGGACTCAATAGGTCTATCTGGCTATAAGCAAATAAACAAATGCATAAATAGACATTTCAGTGAGGAATGTGACATTTACATAGTCCCAAAACAGTTTTCCACAGAATAGTTATTAAATTACACGGGGAAAACCCTTTTACACTGTTGGTGGGATGCAAACTGGTGCCACCACTCTGGAAAACAGTATGGAGGGTCCTCAAAAAGTTAAAGATAGAACTACCTTACAATCCGGCACTGCACTATTAAGTATTTGCCCAAAGAATACGAAAATACCGATTTGAAGGGATACATGCACCGTGATGTTTATAGCACCATTGTCAACAATAACCAAATTATGGAAAGAGTCCAAATGTCCATCAACTGATGAATGGATAAAGAAGATGTGGTATATATACAATGGAGTATTACTCAGCCATCAAAAGGAATGAAATCTTGCCATTCACAATGATGTAGATGGAGCTAGAGTGTGTTGTGCTAACTGAAATAAGTCAGAGAAATAAACTACCATATGACTTCATCCATATGCGGAATTTAAGAAACGTAATAGATGAGCAAACATGGGGGCAAAAAAAGAGGCATAAACAGATGCTTAACTATAGAGAACATACTGAGAGTTGCTGGAAGGGAAGTGGGGGGGGGAAGGGTTATATGGGTGATGGGTATTAAGGAGGGCACTTGTTATAATGAGCACTGAGTGTTGTATGTATGTGATGAATCACTAAATTCAACTCCTAAAACTAATATTCCACTACATGTTAACTAACTGGAATTTAAGTAAAAACTTGAAACCACAAAAAAAAATTGACACAAGGAAAAAGAATTATTTTACGTTGAAGAGGTCTGAGAGATGCTACCTTAACCAAGTGATCAAAGATAACATCAGTAATAATGGAACAGGTTGACATGTTTTGCCATCCAATAGGATGCAATGACAGAACACGGCATCCTCCTGCCAGAGTTGTACAACCTGGTTCTAAAAATAAAGAAACATTAAACAAGCCCATATTGAGGACATTCTGCAAAATAAGCAGCCTAAAATATTTTAACTTGCCAAGTTCACAAAAATCAAGGAAAGAGGGAGGAACTATTTCAAACTGAAAGAAACTAAACAGCATAACAACTGAATACAGCGTCTATTTCTGGCCTTGATCCTTTTGTTAAAAGGAGCATTTGGGGGACCAATGAACAGAATCTACCAAATAAACACTAATAAGATATCAATGTTAGTTTACTGATTTGATGACGCCATTGTAGTTATGCAAGGGAATGTTCTTATTTGTAGTGAATATACACCAAAATATTCAGTGTAATGAGACATCATGCCAGCAACTTACCCTCAAAAGATTAGGGGGAAAATGTTCTTTGCACTGTATTCCCAGTTTTACTGTATGGTTGAGATTGTTTCAAATTAAATGTTTTAAAAATGTTTGATGACCTCCTAATGCCCATAGACATAATTCCACGGCATTAATATGCCATTCTCACGCCATCCTTGGGTACCATTTTTTAAATGAAATATATTATTTATCTTCATCTATGTTGGCTGTTTGTAAGCTTCTAAGATGAACACCTTGTTATGAAGTCTCAGCAGTTTACAGGGTCTTAGAGGCAAAGTGACTTGCTGAAATCCTGATAGGCTTGGCTTAGAAGGAAAAGTAAATAATGAACAAAAGAAGGAAAAGAGGAAAGGAAGGGAGGAAGGGAGGAAGGGAGGAAGGGAGGAAGGGAGGAATAGAGGGAGGGAAGAGGAGTGAAGATTCTGCCCCAGGACAGAAAAAGTTTGTAGCTGGCTGCTATTAAAACCACCAGGTTGGGGGCCTGGGTGTCTCAGTTGGTTAATCATCTGACTTCAGCTCAGGTAATGATCTCATGGTTCATGGGGTCGAACCCTGTGTTAGGCTCTGTGCTGACAGCTCAGAGCCTGGAGCCTGCTTCGGATTCAGTCTCCCACTCTCTCTGCCCCTCCCCTGCTGGTGCTCCATCTCTCTCTGTCTCTCAAAAATGAATAAACTTTAAAAAAATAATTTAAAAAACCCCATGTTTTTACTCATGCTATTCCATAGACCTGTTTGGCTCTTTCCTGACCCACCCAGCCTTTCATTCTCCCTAATAGAGAATGTCTGTCCATCTTTCAAGATCATCGGTCTTTCCAGGACACAATAAGAAAGAACACACAGCTCTATTATAACCCCATGCTGCACATAATTATTTGTTTACTGATTTGTCTTCTGTACTAGGATGAGTTCTTGGGGGATAAACATTAGGTCACATTCATCCTGTAGCCCCCACTGATACTACAGTGCCCGTTAATTGTGAATATTTACCGGTAGTCACTGACTAGCTAAATGAATTAGTTAAGTGCAGAATGAATGAACGAATGAGTGAATAAATGAACGGCAGATCAGAGCTTGATTTAACAGTGGAAAGTTATTAACTAATTTTGTTCTTTATTACTTTGGTAAAAGTAAGACCATGTGGCATGGCTGTGGTTTGCAAAAGTGTATCAATGTGAGTTTTTTACATATTTTTGCAAAGATAGCAGTTGTTGTTAGTCTGTATGAACTTTCACACGCTTAAAGACAGTTATTTTAGGATTTGAAAACATTACATGGTGGGAAGTTGATGCTGATGATGATGTGGATCTATGAGAAAAGAAAGGCTGGAATAGTAAATGCTCTTAAACATTGAGAAATTAAATTCAAATCAGACCCATGGGATTTATTATGGGAATACCACCCCTAGTTTCACCCATCCCTATTTATAAGAGCAGTTAATATTCGCTGAGCCTTATCACACTTAGAAAACATGCATAGCGCTGGCTTGTGATAATTTGGGGGGTGGGGTGCAGGGAAGACATCATTAGATATTTGTGAGTTTTTGCCAATCACGGTATCTCAAAAATTGTCAAAGTTCTGCAAAATAAAAAGGTATTTTTAATGATATGAAAATCATTATAAAATATGCTCCATATTTAGAAGATTTAATCGCTGTCCTAAGAACACTATAAAGACATCATTGGGGCGCCTGGGTGGCGCAGTCGGTTAAGCGTCCGACTTCAGCCAGGTCACGATCTCGCGGTCCGGGAGTTCGAGCCCCGCGTGGGGCTCTGGGCTGATGGCTCAGAGCCTGGAGACTGTTTCCGATTCTGTGTCTCCCTCTCTCTCTGCCCCTCCCCCGTTCATGCTCTGTCTCTCTCTGTCCCAAAAATAAATAAACGTTGAAAAAAAAATTAAAAAAAAAAAGACATCATTTTATGTGTTGATGGTTTTAAAGGACTGGTTTTAGAGAGTGTTCTCGTTGAAAATATATTTCCACTAGATAAACTTCTACTTTAAATGATCTGATACGAAATACTTCAAAAGCTTTTTCATTAAAAGCTCCTTCAGGACTGGGTCTTGCTTGTCTTATACATCGGCCTTGGATCCAGACACTGCCCTTGGGAAGTTCTAAGTTCTTATTTCCAAGTGAATAAATAAAATAATTTTTTAAAGTTTATTTATTTATTTTGGCAGAGAAAGAGAAAGTGTGAGCAAGGAAGGGGCAAAGAGAGAGGGGGAGAGAGAGAGAGGATCCCAAGCAGGCTCTGCATGGTCAATGCGTAAACCCTACGTGGGGCTTAAACTCACAGAACTGTGAGATCGCGACCTGAGCTGAAATCAAGAGTTGGACGTGCAACTGACTGAGCCACCCAGTTGCTCCAATAAAACGATTTTTATGAGAGCATTGTAGTAGTCTCGGCCAACAATATTTGTGTAACTTTAGCTACCTCTTCAAGTTTTACTGTATTCCGTTCCTCCATTATTGGTATCCTATAAGTGCCTTTCGCTAAAATGTAGAAACATATTTTGATGTTTGATCATTTATAGGAAAGTAGATGAGGGTTGATTTCAAATTGTGTATAAGATGAACAGTTTAAGCTTCCCTTTCTGCTGGTTTAATCTAAACCAGGTTCTAGGTATTAGAGAATTTTTTTTTGCATTAGAAAAATGATATGTACCCGATCTTTTGAAGTGAAAGCATTCAAGTCAAGCTTAGGTGCCCCCAAAACCACACTGTGATGATGAAAACAAATAGAAGCTTTGTACTCATGTAGATTTTCCAATGAAGCTTTGAAAAATCTTTAATAAACATTCTCTCATTAATCCCTTTACCAGGCCAAGCTGCAGAGGGTGGTGATGGTAAAGCCATAAATCTATTAAAATAAAGAGAAGAGTTGTTTTACGTGAAAGCGATCTCTTTTCGATGCATCATTTTTATAAAGAATTTATACTAATTAAATGTCGACTTTATGAATGTTATTACATGGCAGAGGGAGAGTTATTAAGAGCTTGAGATTCTGGATCCCAATCTCAGTTACTTCATGGGTTTGTCTCTTTTGTACAGAACAATCATGTCCACCCTGACCACCTCATACAGTGATTACGAAGATCACACACATGCAGAACTTCTCTGTAAATGTTAAATTGCTTTTCTGAAAATCAACAGAAACCAGTTCAAAAAAAAAAAAAAAAAGAGCACATTCTCTGCAAGCTGCTAATCAGTGCTGAACAATAATTTTGAGGATCCGTGATTACGTTCTGGCAATCGGATGGCCTCCCCCATCTCACACTTTTTCCTTTCAATGATTCTTTCCACCACAACCGAGTGGTACGATCATCTCACTTAGAACGTTCTTGGGGTTTTCTGCGTCTCTTTCTATTAAGACCAGTTTACTGGAAAAGAAGCGCCTCCAAGTACATACAGAGTTTGGTCGTAGGTGTAGCTGGGGCTTTTTGTCTTCCATTTCCATTCTTTTTTTTGTTTTTAATGTTTATTTATTTATTTTGAGAAGGGGGGGCAGGCGGAGAGGGGAGCAGAGGATCAAGAGTGGGCTCTGTGCTGACAGCAGAGAGCCCCACGCTGGGCTCGAACTCATGCACTGTGATATCATGACCTGAGCTGAAGTTGGACGCTTAACCAACGGAGCCATCCAGGCGCCCTCCGTTCCTTTGTACCCTTCCCCCACCTGCCTTCTTCAGTTCCTCAGAGGCTGTGTCACTGCACGACCTGTACATGCACCATCCCTCAGAGCCCCTATGTCTGCACATCTCTGCCTGTACTGCCTTGTCACACACAGACACACACACACACACACACACACACACACACACACACGCATGCACACACCAATTCTAATTAATTCCTCCTCATCCTGAGGGTCTGACTGCTTCATGAGATCATCCTTCACCAACCTTTAAAGCCAGGTTTAACACCCTCCTGCTTCAGAAGCCCCTGCAGCGCTGTTCTGTGGCCCCCAGTATAACACTTTAAAAGCATGTCCACTTGTACTTGTACGATGATTTGATTCACAGCTCTTCGCCCCTGTAAATTTTAACTTCCATGTGAACGATGGCTTTGCTTTTGTTCATCAATATATCTCCTGTTACCAGACCCAGCATCTGACACTAAATAAATACTAGTGGAATGAATACATTTGAGAAAAGTGGATCCCCAAAGTGCGTAACGCATTCAATCATCCTCTTTGATAAAACTCATCTAACGTTGAGGCTCTTCTGTTTGCTTCTGAGAATGGATCAATCTACTCCCAAAAAGGATAAAGAAACGGCTACTTTCCATATCATGTTGGATTAGACAACTTTGAATTGAGGCATGCCAAGATTACACTTCCCAAATACGTACTTTTCGGATACCTGGAACGTTTCCTTTCATATATTCCAGAAAGAGTCATAGAAAAATTTCCCACCAGTAGAATTCGATTGCACAGATGAAGAAAGTGAGGAAGAATTCCTTAATTTAAGACATATTACCTTTTAAAATTAACCCACTGAAGTGGCGTTTATGGTCAACTCTCGTCGATAAATGACAATGGAAAAAGAATGTAGCTTACCCAAATCTATAGTTAATATGAATTAACTGAAAGTATTTTTTTCCCTGAAATGTAGGATGCTTGTCCCAGAAATTTCAGAAGTTCCTTGCTATTTTCTTCTGCTAAGGAAAGCGTTAAAGTCAGTTTAGATTTTCTGCTTATACACCAAGTAATGTAAGTCTGGAATGTGTGTTGGATATTGACAGAAATTCCGAAGCCACAGGTAACCGTGGCTCAGGTAACCATGATATAATGCCTTGTGGATACTCAAAATTGTCCTTGTACCGAGCAATGCGATGGAAACCTGAGACATGACTTGTCATTCTGTCACTGATTACCCACCTCTTCCCCCTGAGCCATTGTTTCCTCCTCTCTATGTTAGACTGGGTGGTAGTAATAAAAACCCACCAAAACCAAAATAAGATGAGACAAAATGATTATTCTAAGTATACTTCTCATTCTACCACGTGTTAGAGACGAAATTATCTTTACTCAGATTTCGCATTGATTTTACTTAAAAAGAAAGAAAGAAATGTCTATTGTGACAGATCATGTACATCTTCCCATATCTGATTTATTTTATTTCCCCCAAGCTTCAACTCCACACTTTGACTTAGATCTAATGCAATCCCCAAGGAACTGCCTTATTTCCGTCTCTGATGAGATCAGATCAGCCCCTGCAGGACCCCTTTTCAGTGAAGCAGGAGATAAGTGTACTTGATTTTCCCTAGTTAGCTGCCTATAGACATTTGGAAAGATTTCAAACTAGGATTCTGATTAACCTGCAGAGGAAAAAAATCCCATCTTATTTGTATGTTATATTTGCATATTGTTTGGTATCCTGTTGAAAACATGCTTGACACTGTGCTTAATGGTAGCCAATGCCAATATCCATTTTTAAAAATATGGAAATTTTCAAAATATTCTCTAAAGAGAGTCATTCCATCCATTTTAATCAGTGATTCATATCTCCTGATATAGATAACTAAGTTCCTCTTCATTTCCTTTAATTTGAGCTAATTCTCCAAAATATCTGTCCCTAAAAAGGAGAGGATCTAAGCTGTTCAAAATAGGTAAGTCATGCATTCATTTATATCTTCCCTTTACCAAAGAATCCAATGAACTGGGCGGGACCCCAGATAGGAAGAATTCCAGACAGGTCATGGTGCATGTTGGTCATTCCTCCTAATACATCAAGACACTTCAGTGCAATTACCCATAATTTAAGCCTGGAATAAGCTTTACTCTTCTTTTATGATAATAATAATAATAATAATAATAATAATAATAATAAAACAGAACAAAATACTTTTGGAACAGCAATTTTTTTGCGTGTTACACTAAATGCAGAATTCCTAAACTTGCACCTTAAGACTTTAAAACTCATAAATCCATAGCATTAACATATTTTTGTAAAAAAAAACAAAAACAAAAACAAAACAAGAAGAGTACATGATCTGAATTTCGGGATAAGGCTCAATACCTTTTCTTTCAAATAAATTTCTGAACAACTTTGGGGCTAGAAACAGTTGTGACAGAATGGGGGCGGGGCTAAGTCTCCATATGATTTTGAAGATGGCAGTGACGAGGCAAAGGGCATTTCACCTGGTTTGTTTGTTACACAACCGTTTCCGACATCTGGTTGAGAGATACCATTTGTCATTAGCTTTGTTGATGTTGCTGCTGTTGTCGAGGTGGCCATTTTTGATGGTGTCTCTATAGAGGGGCCACTGCGCTGGCCAAGTGTGGAGTCCCCAGAGAATCCCTACAGCTTTGGGACAGCCCTTCAACATTCAAGCAGAGTGGCCCTTGCTCTTTCTTGTTTTAGCTACGTCAGATTTAGTTTCCAGCCTGGGGCGTGCTGGGGAGGGGGGAGTCTTATTACATGTTGTTTACAGTTCTGTTGCATTATTCGGTTTCTTTTATTAAACCATATACAAGTTGTGACACGCTGTTAATTCAATCACTAATAACTAGCTCAAATTGCAAATCTATGTCAGCAGGTTGGTGTTGATTAAGCTGTGGCCGCCACTAACATATTGTTTTAAATGCCTGATAAATTTTATTTTCTGTGGCGATAGACTGCTTGCTTTATGTGTGCTCCCTTTGCTCTCTAAGCTCAAAGAATTGCACAAACGTCCCTCTGTGGGTCCTCTGCGGGCCTCTGCGTTCCCTCCCCTGCAAGGCGGGCTGGTAACCACTAGAGGGGAGGAGACAGCCGGCTTTATTGAAGACTTCACCGCAGAGCCGGGTGGTGGAGAAGCTGTCGGCGGACGGGCAGCCAAGAGAAAGGGTGTAACGTATTATCAAGGTCTGCAAAAAGAAACAAAATAGGCCCCTTACGGTCTGCTAGAAATTTACTTCTAATAAATTAGAACTGACTGCAAAGACAGTTAGGATGTTGGAGTGTGCCTGCCTGTTAACCCATCGTCCTAAGCATTAGCAAGATCATCTCTGAGATCCAAGTTAACCCTTATGAAAACAAATGGTTCTCTCCTCAGGACGGTGGCTAATGCACACACATGCCAGGAGCAGTGGTGGGGAAGTATGAGGAAGAGAATCAAACCTGATTGGGCTGCTGGGGTAAAGTGGAAACTCAGCATACAGCTCATTTTCTAGAGTGTTCCAACATCTGCCCCCTGTTCCCATGGCTTAAAGCCCCACATTCTAGTGCTAAGAGGGGAGGATGGGGAAGGAGCCATCAGGGGAAGTGAAATATCGATACTTATAGTAAACAAAGGGGGTGAGGGAGAAACTTTGTGGAACCTTCCTGAACATTCCAAAGTGCCATCTTCTAGCACATGTACCTAAAAAAAAAAAAAAAAAAAAAAAAAAAAAAGTCATTCGGACCACTGAGAGGCCCCACGGATATGATTTGAGCAGTACTTTTGGATATTTTAAAAATCCAGCCTGACCCCTTTTAATTTTTTATTTTTCCTTAAAAAACAGAACATATACTTAATATTAGTATTGTTAAAGTGCTATAATGTAGAACTGGAGGCTGTTCTCTGTACTCTCCTGAGTGTAATTGCACTAAGATCATTCGGTTTCCATTTGGAAAGCCAGTGGCAATTACTGGAATACAATGTATCATGCATTTGCTCAGTGGATATAAAACGTATATACTAATTCGCAATAAAATGTAACAGCTGTCAGTGCATTTTCTGCTCTGTTACTTCAATAAATTGGAACTCTGAGTAGAAAATGGGAATATTGCATTTTTACACACTCTGTGATGTGTTTGCTTTTTGCAAATACAATTTATTTTTTTCATGACAAAAATTGTGGTTTGTTATTACTGCTAGTGGATAAATATTCCTATATCAGAATGAATTACGTATGGTATCTGTAAAGAAGTAGTAATATTTTCTGCTTTTTATTGTAGCCTGTCTCCAGTAAACAAAATACACTTAACCTACTTCTGTCACATACTGAGGGTGTGTGTGTATTTTTTTTTTTTTTTTCCACTCCATGTAATGGCTGTGTGTTGGGGGTAGGGAAAGGAAGTAGGAGTTTGTTTGTTTGTTTGTTTATTTGTTTATTTATTTATTTTGCCCTACCTTATCAGGTGTCTGGGTTGATCATTAGCATTTATTTCCAGATCCCATCATTTCCTTTGGACCTTATTTTTGTTTCAAGCGTCCAAAAGTCCCTTCCCTACGTTTGCTAATCGGGTTTCTTTAGAATATGAAGCGGTGCCTCTGAGTTTTATTTAAAATAAAATGCCTGCACATTTCTGTAATTTTGTTACTCGAGGTCAGACTTTTCACAGATAATTAGCCTTTTACACACTGTGAAATCAACCTGCATTGGTTATTTGGCTAGACTCTTTGCTTCTGTTCTTTATTTCCCAGAAGGTTAACGTGTTGAAAATCTAGCTTCAAGCTCGGAGTACTGTCTCTTTGTGTTGCTAATTATCCCGTTGCATAATTATTAATATCGGGAGCAGGAAGAGGAAACAAGCACACCAAATAGTCGTGAATGCTGGTGTTCTGGCAGGAAGCGAATCCTGCATTAATAAAATGTGCCTGTACCAATATCACAGGAGATAGGAGCGTTCCTTGTTAAGGATCATTTATTAACTGAGATCATCTTTTAGTTCGCCTTGGGGTAATGACTAATGTCAATGGCAAATTTCACAGTTGTCTAGAGAAATGAATTAAATTTGTAATAAAAAGCCCTTCGGCTTGTTGTACATGTTCATTTATTGGAGTAGTTGAACTAAGAGAACTGTAAGGCAACCAAGAACATCGGCTTAATTTTCCTTACATATAATAGTGACCTTTAGCTCCATATTGAAAAAGTTACCTATTATGGACTCGCAAATTAAATGAGAAGTTCCTCTAATGCAAAATAAACTCGATGACTGAGCTAAGCGAAACGGCCTTTGAGCCTATAAGATTCTTCATAGAAAAATATTCTTTCTTTTTTTAATATGACTCTTCTCTTTAAACCGTCATAAAATAAGTCACTTGACATATAAGCAGGAGAATAAGATCATTCAAAGTGAGATTTCATACTGCACGACACCTATTTTTATTCCTTCAAGTTCTTTGGGTGGTTTCATTTTGTGCTCTGAGGCAGAGTTTTAAAAAGTGCCATTTTAACACCCTCTTTAATTCTAAATACACAGTGCGGGTTTTTGTTTTTTTTTTTATTTACTTGGCATAGCATGTTGTTACTGTAATTATTTATGGAAGTTTTTGTGTTGCTTTATGTAGTTAAGGAAAAGCATATTTCCCAAGAGGAAGAACAATTACACCACTGTCTCTCTTTTTCTCTGATTTAGAAAGACTCAATCCAGCTTCCTTTTCTGGGAGTGAATTGGACTTGAGGAATGATAATTACTTTTAAAACAAGCACTGTGACCAAGCCCAGTATTCTCATTCGATAGCAGAAAATATAGAACAACCAGGCTCCTTACGCAATGTGTTATCTCTACCGTAGTGCACTTGAGACAAATTATCCTAATCGAGACACGAGCCCAGCTAACGATGGCAAGGGAAAAATGGACATTTTTTTTCAGCGAATAAAGACAGTTGCAATATTTATGTAAATTGAAATGTAGCATTTCTTGCAGGGAGGTGAACTTTCATCGCGTGTTTTCAAACTTGAAAGTAATGCCTCCATATTTTCACCTTTAAATCATGTTAGTCAAACCCATTCACAGACCCACAAGGGCTTCGTTCCCTTTCACGAGACAGACTACACCCAGAAAAATACATACGTACTACATACACCTGCCACAATGGATGTGTTGCTCAAGATGAATAAACAGGGCTAAAGGCCCCATGGGAATTAAAAACAACAATCACGAGAAGCAATCAGAAATAAAGTTGATTTGAGTCGTCCTCGTTTTTAAACACACAGGAAAATGCTCGCTTGGAGCGTCTTCCTTCCAAAATTCCAGGTTTCTGGAGCTGAAACAAGTGTTGACTTTTTCTCAGTTTTAATGATTTTTCCAACCCCTTCTCTTCACGTGTCCCCTCTGAGCCTGGCGTTCAGTCTGTGTTATACCAGCTACTGGTATATCACGCAGGAAAGGATGGAGTCACCCCAAGATGGTCTTGTTCCTAGCTTGTTGGGTGCCCTCGGGGGTATATACCCTGTGCCCATGCGTGACTTGGGAGAACCTCAGAAATTTGGACTTTTCTTTCCCCTCTTTAATGCAGATGCTCTCAGCATTCTTAATAAAGCCGGGGAAAGACTTCACTGTCCCTTCACCCCGTTCCTCACCTCAGCCCTTTTCAGCATGTAACCTTATTCTCTGTGGGATTATTTGGGCTAAAACCAATTAGGGAGCAGCTCACAATATACATGCATACAGATTGCTCCAGGTTGAACATTGCCCACGCCAACTAATCATAGAGTATACGATGCCCCGAATGGTAGGAATATTAACAAGTTGAGAGCGAATGGACACACAACATTGAGGAAAGACTCCGAACGCCAAATCAGAACTAATGGAACATGTAACTCAAAGTGTGGACTTCCTGCCAGCCCACCTCCCTCTCCCCTCCTGTTTGTATTCTTTGTGGAGATATGCCCACAGGCCTCCTGAAGTGTGTTCTCCTTTGCTAATCCTCCCACAAAGGTCCCCGTGGGCTTCTGAGGGGTCCCCCTTGCCCCTTCATTCTATGACTGTCAGTTTCTGACTAATAAGCCAATCTACCCTCCCTGCCTCTTCCAGCGGGCCTCTTTCTCAAGCCGGGAGGGGACAGCGTCTCAAAGGCCAGGGCAGCGCTAAGAATTACTGAATGGACCAATCAGTATTTAGTGACCATGCTTTTCAGAATGCTTACTGCAATAAATGCAGTAAAGCACAAGCAGGGGAGAGAAACATGAAGTTCTCTCAGTCAGGACTTTGGGGACACGGTTTGGAAGGTTAACTTGAGTCACAGAGAAACTACAACCAAGTTAATGATTAATGTTCTACTTCTGATTGATAGAGTGATGAAGATTAGCTTTCAAGCTTTTTAGCACTTGCTTGAAGGGGCAAGAGAGTGTCTCTTTCTCTCCAGATTCTCGATATAATCTCCCCAGTTCTCTCCTGTCTCTGTCTCTGTCTTTCCCCTTCCATTATGTAGCTAGAATATATCGAGAGTTTGCCAGCTAAAACATTAAGGTTAGGCCAACACTTTATCAGTCACGTATTTAAACCTTTTTCCCCCACTTTGGTCTCTCTACCTAATAATTTTATGTATGCAGAGTTCTTGTGCTAAAATCAGATGGGAGAACTCATTCCTGGACTTCCCAGAGGTTACATGATTTGTGCATATAGTGTTCCTGTTAAGGGGGACCCAAATTTCCTGACCAGAGGGGCAGAGGTAAATAAGTTACTAAGCATAAGTAACCATCATAATTATTTACTCGCTTCTTCCATGGGCTGTTGGTGAGTCCAGTGACCGATAAACTGGGGTGTGTGAGGAGGTGGTTACAAAGTTAGTGAAGCGTCTGCAGGATACAGCAGAGGATTGCTGGGGCCTGTGTTAACCTTCTTTTGTCTTCTCTCCCTGCTAGGATCACTAGCTTTTTGACGGGATCAAAATGTCTGAGTGTCTGATAATCACACATTGGGATGCTGGAAGGGAGAAGCAAATATCCATTTTTTTTTTCCCCATACACTGTAGTATTAAAATGGAATTCATAAGTATTTTAAACAACCAACTGAAAAGATGTTTCCTGAAAACAGAATTGGTCACATTTCAGAAGAATGGACGCTAAAATGTTTGTTTTTCCGTGTCCAGTGGGATTACTGATTATTTTTGCTTTCTCCTTATGCTGTTCTGACTTTTGTTGATATTTACAGTAAGCATCTTTCCGATTTAGAAGATACTGAAAAGAAAATTTCTACAGTGTGCTGATTTCTGCCCCAAGACCTTTACATTTTGTTCCCTCCAATGGGAAATACAGTTGAATCTTGAACAACACAAGGGTTAGGTGTGCTGACCCCCCACACAGTTGAAAATCCGGGTATAACTTTTGACCCCTCCTAAAACATCACCACTAATACTCACTGTTGACCAGAAGCCTTACCAATAAGTCGCTTAACATATACGTGGTATTATATACTCTATTCTTACAAGAAAGTAAGTTAGAGAAAAGAAAATGTTATTCAGAAGATCATAAGGACAAGAAAACGTATTCACAGTACTGTATCGTATTTATCCACTTATAAGTGGACCCGCCCAGTTCAAACCCATGTGGTTCAGGGTCAAGGGCCAACTGCACTTACACATCTCCTTACACTCTCGTTCACCTCTGGGGTTTGCATCCACCTCCGTTTACATGTGACTCCCTCTGGAAGGCTCTCTCCACTCAACGAATAAAGACCCCCACTTGGTCCATTTCCTTTACAAACTGACACTTTAATTACATGTTGGTATGTTTCCTGGGAGAGCCTTTGTCTTACATACCAGATTCCAGGTTCTCTGGAGGCGCCATCCCTGCAAATATGCACATCATATGCCTGATAATCACACAAGGATTGGCACACGGTAGGTGCTCAAAAATAGGCGTTAACTCAATGAATGAAGAAATTAGCCGTGAGACCACACAGTCCACATCGTTATTAAGCCTCGGTGTTCCATCTTTAGAATAAGAGCACTACCTCATTCACAGAGCTGTCATAAAGAAAAAAAAATGAGACAATATTTAGAAATATTTAGAATTTAGAAATCATCTAACATTTAGATACTACTTAGAGATAATATTTAGAATATTTATCCGCAATGGTGGCTGCTAGTGTTAAGATTATTATCCTATGTGTTGCTATTTTAGGAATAATAGCAATGGTAATAAAGGAAAGCAGAATGTTTAGAGAATGTATGAATGGAGAATTTATGAAGCCTCTACATTTTAGGAATAGCTTACGGCAACTGGTTCTTTCAAGGGGGGAGCTGGGGGACAGGAAAGTTGGAGTGTTCTTTCACTTAACCTGTATCTTGCTACTCCAACCTTGAGAACCTTGGTATCTTACTATCCATTCATTTACTTAAATGTCCATTTCCAACATGCCTATATGGTGGCATCAGAATTGTTAACACATGTGCCCATGGGTAAACTACTTTGTCAACTACAGTATAGCAGTGATTATGCATGGTACTTTTGACTTTAGTTTTACGAATTCTACTCATATCCAAAGTTACTTAGATCAGAACCATTTCTCCCACCCCCTTCAGTAAGGTTGTGTCCTAAATCGTTAATACAGTGACATTGCATTGTCACACTCTCCATAGCATCCTGGAAACCACTGATGTGTGGTTTGTCTCTATTGTTTGCTTTTCCAGAATGCCATATAATTGGAATCACACAGTACATAGCATTTTCCGACTGACTTCTTTCACTTAAGAATGTGTATTTAAGGGGCGCCTGGGTGGCACAGTCGGTTAAGCGTCCGACTTCAGCCAGGTCACGATCTCGCGGTCCGTGAGTTCGAGCCTCGCGTCAGGCTCTGGGCTGATGGCTCAGAGCCTGGAGCCTGTTTCCGATTCTGTGTCTCCCTCTCTCTCTGACCCTCCCCCGTTCATGCTCTGTCTCTCTCTGTCCCAAAAATAAACGTTGAAAAAAAAAATTAAAAAAAAAAAAGTGTGTATTTAAGATTCATCCACATCTTTTTGTGGTTTGAAAGCTTATTTCTTTTTCTTTTATTTTATCTTATTTATTTTATCTTATTTATTTTATTTTATTTTATTTTTTTATTTTGGAAAGAGAGAGAGAGGAGGAGAAAGGCAGAGGGGGAGAAAGAGAGGGAGGAAGAGATAGAGAATCTTAAGCAGGCTCCATGCTTAGTGAGGAGCCTGACACAGAGCTCGATCCCACGACCCTGGGGGCATGACCTGAGCCCTAATCAAGCGTCAGTTGCCTAACTGCTAAGCCACCCAGGCATCCTAAATCTCATTTCTTTTTAGTGTGCAATGATAAATATCCCATTGTATGTGCATGCCATGTTTGTTTATTCATTTGCCTATAGAAGGAAATCTTGGTTGCTTCCAACTTTTTTTTTTTTAATTTTTTTTTTCAACGTTTTTATTTATTTTTGGGACAGAGAGAGACAGAGCATGAACGGGGGAGGGGCAGAGAGAGAGGGAGACACAGAATCGGAAACAGGCTCCAGGCTCTGAGCCATCAGCCCAGAGCCCGACGCGGGGCTCGAACTCCCGGACCGCGAGATCGTGACCTGGCTGAAGTCGGACGCTTAACCGACTGCGCCACCCAGGCGCCCCGGTTGCTTCCAACTTTTGGTGATTATGAACAAAGATGCGATCCACATTCATGGGTGGATATGTTTTCAAGTCCGTTGGATAAATACCTAAAAACCTGATCGCCGGATTTTATATGAAGGTCAAGTTTAGCTCTGGAAGAAATTGCTGATCTGTCTCCCAAAATGGCTGTATAGAAAGAGAGCTGCACATCCTCACCAATATTAGGTGCTGTCAGCTTTGAGTTTTAGCCATTCTAATGCGTGTGCAGTGGAATATAGTTGTAATATTTTGCAATTTCCTAGTGACAGTTGACATTCGATATCTTTCTTTTGTGTATTTGCTATCTGATATCTGTGATGAGGTGCCAGTTCAGAACTTTTGCCCAGTTTTAGAAATTGGGTTATTGCTTCCTTATGCTGAGTTTTAAAGTTCTTTACATATTTTTTATACAGTTTATTTATCAAATATGTGCTGTGCAAGTATTAGAACAAATGGCTTGGTGTTTTGATTCTTTTAAGCATCTTTCACTTATCAATTTTTTTCATGGATTATGCCTTTGTGTATCTAAAATAGCATTACTAACCCAAGGTCACATATATTTTCTCCTGGAAGTTTTATAATTTTGCACTTTACTTTTGACTACATGGTCCATTTTGCATTTTTTTTTTGTGAAAGGTATAAGGTCTGCGTTTAGGTTCACTTTTAAAAAGTTTGAATGCCAAATTGTTTCAGCACTATTTATTGAAAATAAATGCTTTTTCTCTTTTGCCAAAGATCAATTGATTGTATTTGTGGGCATCAACTTCTGGGTTCTCTATTTTTTTACATTAATCCAGGTATCTTCTTTTGCAAATACCTTGGAGTCGTGATTATGTAACTGTTTAGTACATTTTGAAATTGGGTAGTGGGATTCATCTAACTTTGATCTTTTTCAGTATTATATAAGCTGTTCTAAGTCTCTGGCTTTTTTATATAAGTCAGATTAGCTTGCTGAGATTCTAATTGAGACACGTTTGAATATAGATCAATTAAGAAAGAACTGATATTTTAGCAATATTGATGTTTATTTTGTGCACGTGTACTATCTCACCATGTATTTAGATCTTTACTGATATCCTCTGTCACAGTTCGGTAGTTTTTTGCCTATAGATTTTTATATGTGTGTGTGTGTGTGTGTGTGTGTATTTTTGTTAGATTTATACCTTTTTACTTCTTTATTTATTTATTTTTTGGTGCTACCATAAGAGGTATTTTTATAAATCTCAAATTCCAACTGTTCATTGCTTGCATATAAGAAAACAATTGACCTTTGTATATTAACCTTGTATTCTGCAACATTGCTACACTTTTTTTCTTTTTTATTAATTCTTGGATTTCTTTTTTCATCAATTCTTTGGGATTTTCTAGACACCCAATGATGTCATCTGTGAATACAGACAACATTGTTTCTTCCTTTCCAATCCATGTGTTTTTAATTTCTTT
This sequence comes from Prionailurus bengalensis, assembly GCF_016509475.1. Classification (NCBI taxonomy): domain Eukaryota; kingdom Metazoa; phylum Chordata; class Mammalia; order Carnivora; family Felidae; genus Prionailurus; species Prionailurus bengalensis. The sequence continues at coordinate 56,374,385 of NC_057354.1, read as the reverse complement.
TCTGGTCTTACTGAATTATCTAGGACTTCCAGTATGTTGTTGAATGAGAGCGGTGAGAGAGGACATCATTGCTTTAGTCTTGATCTTTGGGAGACAGTATCCAGATTCTCACTGTAGTGATTAATTGTTGCATGTCAACTAAAATGGGCCACAAGGTGTGCAAATATTTGGTCAAACATTATATTAGGTTTTCCTGTAAGGGTTTTTTGAATGAGATTAACATTTTAGTCAGTAGACTGAATAAAGCAGATTGTTCTCTCTAATCTGAATAGAACAAAAATCCTGACTCTTCTCCACCTAAGAGGGAATGGCTTTGACAATGGCCTTAAAACTAATATAGGCTTTCCCTACCTTTGTATTTGTACTAAAACATCAGAATTTCCTGGATCTCATTTCTGTTGGTCTTTGGACATGGACTGCATCTTTGGCTCTCCTGGTTTTTAGATCTTAGGATTTGGACTGGAGCTAAACCATTGGCAATCCTGGATCTCCAGGTTGCCAACTCACCCTGCAATTCTTGGGACTTGCCAGCCTCCATAGAGCATGAGTCAATTACTTTTAGTTTTAATGCGTTTATCTATCTATCTGTCATCATCATTAATCTATCTATCTACTTCTTTATACTATTAGTTCTGCTTTTTGGAGAACCCTGTCTAATATAATACTCACCATTAAGTATGGTGTTAGTTGCAGGCTCTTGGTAGATGCTTTTTATCACATTGAGGAGGTTCCCTTCTATTCTTTGTGGCTCTGATTTTTTGTCATTAATGGATGTTGATTTTTTCAAATGTCTTTTCTCTGACCACTGAAAAACTTTCTCTAATTATCTATCTTCTTGATTGAAAATGTATCCGTTAGGGGGTCTTTTAAGGTAGCATGTGTATTTTCGTTGCCATCATTGCTGGTAGTTATCAGCCCTTTACTTACATGAATTGATGATTTCCCTTTTCATATGCCATTTTTCTAGGAAGGTTAGATCTTTTATCCATAAAATGGTACAATAAAACTATTTGCCTCATAGCACTATGGGATAAAATAAGAGGACACATAGCCCTTAGAAAAGTGTTTGATGCCTAGAAACTGCTCATTCAATATTTCTTACTGTGACCATTTGATTGCAAGCATTATAATTGTTATTATTTAGTAAGCTTAGGGTTTCGCATATATGGTGGTTACCCTGGAAAGCACAGTTGCAGAAATATAAATACGATGAGCCTCTGAGACACAGAATAAGAGTGGAAGAGTCTCCAAGACTAATCAGATGTTGTCAAAGTTTACCCAGGTTTGCCTCTGCAGATGTAAAGTTTCACCTGTCTTTTCCTCCATTTGATCCCTGGTGTAGGATCCTGAGACATAAATGATGGTCATTAATAATAGCCCTCTGTCATATAAAGGCTTAGGTTCCACCCGTAGAATTCAATTGCCCTTCCTTATATTGATTTCCCTGGAATGAAAATGAATTTCCATTTTCAAATAATGCGTGGGACATGAATTCTGAGACTGAGGCCAGGGAAATAAAAACAAACCTTCACTAACAAGCACTGGCTCATTGAATGTCAAACAGAACAGATACAGCACGTAGACTGCGGTCTTCTCACTCATGTAACTGGCTCACTCTGTGTTATGTCTGTCCTGGTTTTGTGTGGTTATAGAGTGTTGCTCATTTTGTGCCTTTGAACATATTCTTGTGTAAATTGCATGCATTCGTGGATAGTCACCCAGGCTTACAACACAAAGATATCAGAAAAGTCTAAGGATCACATTGGACGGTAAGCCGGGAGGGCGCTCTTTGAAATTCTGAGAAGCGAGCCATATTTTGGCAGAGCTGATTGTTTTTCAAACTGTTTCAAAATATATTCCAGCTTTTTCTTTATTTTATGTGCTCAAACAAGAATGAAGCTAGCTTCATTGTCATAATTCGGGCTCTTCCATTCCTCCAGTGGGTGAAGGAAGAATGCCTCTCTGAAGAGGAGCTACCATCCACAGTCCAGCTGGGATTCATCTTAGCTGCTACCACCTGAGACTATACTCATATTGTTTTTCTCATTGTAATTGCTGTAGTCAGCCAGCAGAGCAAATCAGAATGCTTCCTGGCTCTTGGGTATAAATGTAACAAAAGAAAACAAGAAAAATACAGTGGTGGCTATTGTAAGAGAAACTGACACGTAGTTTTGTAATCTCTGTCTCTTTTGCAGGCGTTTTGAATTACATATATTAATGAAAAACAGATCTGTTCATCAATCCACCACTCTTCACTAACATTTCACTTAGCATTTCAAATTTTATTCTATCAAAGCTATTAAAAAAAAAACCTAAAGGCAAGGATTTGAAATTTCTTACCTTCACCTGTTGCAAATCACTAATCTGCATTTTAACGCCAAGAGAGAAGATGTATTACGATATCCCAAAATATCCAATGTTCATTTAATGTTTTAACATCTTTATTCACCTACAGCAGTAACGAATGTGAAATGGCTAAATTGATAAATAAATATTACTCATAGAAGTGGTTAAGTGTAGAAGAAATCCTACTCGCTTGGGTCAAAATGCTTGTTCTCCAACTTAGCTGTTATGTGACCTTGGGAAAGATGTATACCCTTTCTGAACTTGAAAGCTTTCATCTTGTATAACATTAGGACAATTAGTATGTACATTGTAAGAACGTTGTGCGAATTAAGTGAAATATTTTATATGGAATGCTCAGGAATTCATTTTCTACATAATAAGACCTTATGAGACATTTTTAAAAATAAACAAAACTTATATCTTAAAATTTCACAGTATCCTATGCATCCCACATTCTTTCACTTGAGGACTCGAGAGAAAGCCTAGCTTCTTTATTTTTCTTGCTGTGTATTTGTCATGGAGCGAATTTCATTTGCAGACCGAATTAGGGTCCATTTAGTCCAGAACCAGGCAGCATCAGATGAATTTGCTTTGGAGCAACTGAACCACTATGTGCAGCAGCCTTTGTTCTGGTTGTGAAGATAAAATATGAAGAGTTATGTCCATGTGGAAGTAAGGCAGGGCTTCCTTTTAGGAACACAAGAATGTAATTTTAAAAGTCCCAATTTCCTAATCACAGTTATGGACGCAGCATGAATGCTCAGAAATCTCTATCTCAGATGATTTCAAAAATACCAATTCATATAAAGAAGATAGACAGTATCGCTTTCCTGTTTTCCCTTCCAAAATCGTACACAAGTTCTAATTAATGGATTCCAGATCTTGTAAACTATATTTTATTCCATCAAGTCAATTACCCGGCATGTAGTGCCTGGATTCTGATTTTGTTTTTACTACCCATAGGATGGCTTCAAAGAGCCATCTGAAGACGTGTGTTTGTGCCTCACATGGTACACATTAAGAATTAATAAGAAAAATAAGAATTAAATGGCATGAAACATTTTATATTCACTATTGTTCACTAATTAGTAAGTAATTCGTATGAGAGCATGCTTCTTGTTACTTCAATTAAATCTGGTTAACTAAAAAAAAATCAAGGCCAAATTATTTGTACAAATGTTGATGAAGCTAGCTCTGTGCAGAGCCAAACCCCCAAACCATTTTCCTATATTGTCTGTACAAAGCTAGACACCCTATTGAAACATACGGCATGTTGGTAATACATAAGGAATAATTAGAGATTTTATGTTCTGTATGACAATAAAAAGACACATAGAAATACAGGAGAGAAGGGTTTTGCCCTGAATTAGTTTGTGCGTGTGCCGGGGTGTATTTGGGCACATGCTTACATGCATGCACACACACACACACACACACACACACACACATACATGCACACACACAGACACACTCATCTATATTCTTGGGAAGACACAAAGCGTGCTACTGCATAACTGTTATTTAATGAACGTATTCTGAATGCACTACATACAATTATTATTGGTATTATGTTTAGCATTTCTGTAAGCACCAACATCCCGCTCTGAGCCATGCAGAATGATGGAGCAGTACATCACATCTGCCCTGTAGGCACACAATCTCAAGTCAGGAAACTGACAAATATGCTAAGCCTGGAGAAAGGGGGAGAAAGATGGGTACTGGGATAGGGCAGAGACTAGGAATGTATTATATCACAAAATTCATTTCAATCATCTTTAGTCCTTTATTTTACTTTAGCATTAATGTGATAGAAAAGAAATGTAACCTTAGTGGACATAAGAAAAGAAAAGAAAAGAAAAGAAAGGAAAGGAAAGGAAAGGAAAGGAAAGGAAAGGAAAAGAGAAAAGAAAAGAAGAAAAGAAAAATCCAGGAGAGAGGAAATGTCTCATCGTGTAATTAGTTGGAATGTTCTTCACAATAGGACATATGGGAGGATAAAACTATACGAATATAGGAGTGAGATGAACAAATGAAAGTCGCCCACTGTGTTGAAAACACACCAGAAGAAAGTTAGAGAAGGACCAAAATAAGCAAGGAGGTCCTGTGTACATGCAGCTCTAGGAAATAAATATATGTTTATTTTCTTCTGAGAGTCAGAATCATTTCGAAAGTGATTCCTATATATACATGCTTGTGTATATATCTAGAGACCCTTTTAGAATGTCCCTGAAGTCTTATGTATGACCTCACCGAAAGGTCAGTCAAGTTCAACATGGAGAAGTAACTGTGTTTGCCTTACCTCTGACTGTTAAAACAAGTAAATATATTCGAGATACCTGAGGCCTTTTACCTACTCCCGCACCTTTTTATTAATTGTGAAACTTTACTTAATCATTACATGTGTTATGTTCTTTCCCCATCTTCCTGATGTCCAACTATATTAAAGCAAAAAGTGTTTCTTTGTCATGAGTCACAGACATGCTCTGTGTTGGAAAAGCATTTGTATTTTTAAAGACAGTTTGTAAAACGGATGCACAAATATTTAATTTCCCTCTCTCTCTCTCATGGCAATTCTGTTTTCTTCAAAGAAGAAAGAAACAAAAACACCAAATTTGGTTAATTTTTTTTAACCTATGTCGTTTTTTGCTAGCCATTAGCATGCAATTGAAACCGTCATTATTCAATTTAAAGCAGGTCATTTTGAGTCAATAATTTTTTTTTTTTGGCTGTGTAGGTGATATGGGGAGAATCACGAAGCTAATTCTCTAAAAACCTAACCATCCACAACGTAGCATGGTTGACCTAGGCCAGGCTCATACTAGCTAAGCATTCCATCAGTGACTAGAAGTCCTCTGGGGTGTGGGATCCAGGAACGCCAATCTGTTGGGCATTGACAGGGTCGACAAACTCTCCCATCAGGACTATTACAACTTCTCCCAGCCGGACCCAGCGGTAGCTGCACCTGTTTTAAGAACATCTCGGTCCACAGGCCAAACCCCAAGGCACTCATTTCTCTAAGCTTGAGGCCCCAAATCCTGACCCTCATGTTTTAAAAAGAATTGGAACCCTATGTGAATAAGGTTGAGGAAAAGATGTGGAAAATCTCTTTATTTTTAATTTAATTTAATTTAATTTAATTTAATTTAATTTTTATTATATGAAATGTATTGTCCAATTAGTTTCCATACAACACCCAGTGCTCATCCCAAAAGATGCCCTCTTCAATGCCCATCACCTACCCTCCTCTCCCTCCCACCCCCCATCCACCCTCAGTTTGTTCTCAGTTTTTAAGAGTCTCTTATGCTTTGGCTCTCTCCCACTCTAGCCTCTTTTTGTTTTTTCTTTTTTTCCTTACCCTCCCCCACGGGTTTCTGTTAAGTTTCTCAGGATCCACATAAGAGTGAAAACGTATGGAAAATCTCTTTTAAGTAACATTAACGCTATGCCCTACACGTCTTTGTACCATCTAAACTTCTTTCTGGAAGAAAGGAGAGCTATAAGGAAATAAACAAAATTAATGACTATCTTTGTATCACACACAACATCCTACACAGGGTTAGTACTTACTCTGAACTCAATACATGCACGTTGAATAAAAGAAAACTCAGGTGTCGGTTGCGTCGACATAGATAAACCCTCCATGATGCGATTGTGATTGATACCCATTTCCCAGCGTGTTTCTGTCTCTTCTGTGATAGGCTTTCACTTCTTATTTCTTTACCCCAAGTTTAAGATCGTTCACGAAGGTTATCAACAGCAACAGTAACACAAGTTTCATTCATCACTTCGGATCAAAGGACATCTTTTTGCATTTAAGGAAAATGTTTGAGTAGAGTTTTTGTTTGTTTTCATTCTACATCAACAGTAAAATTTGAAGCTTTGATTATGGTGAAGAAACCAATGTAAATTTTTTATCTCAAATTAAAATAAAATCCAGTCAATAACTATTAAATTATTAGTTACTACCTTTTCCTAAATCTTATTTCAGGTAGCCTTTTTATAAGGGAGAGTTTTCCAAAAGAAATTATAAGATGACACAAAATTGAAGAAAAATATTTCTCCAGAGGGTCTTTTTATTTTGCTTCCTCTTAAATTGCTGAATAATAAAATACTTGAACTTTAATATTTTAAGATCTATCCAGCACTGTCAACATTCGTGAGTCCATTGCGTGTCTTTGAGAGCTTCAAGATATTTAGCAACAGCGCTCAAACTATTTAAAAAGGACTACCTAATCTTTTCACTGTTGCATTATATTTGCCATGTTTAGTTATTTAATTTTTTTTTATATCTTTGCTTTATCTTATTTCAGAACGGTGAATTTAGGAGCCTTCGCATGGAATTACTTATAATCCAGCTCATCGTGGGGTAGATTGAAATTCAACCAGTGTCTTACTTAGGTTTTATTTTACAAAATAAGTGGAATTCACTGGTAATCTTCAGAGTGTTTCTCTATACTGTTAATCAGCTAAACATAACCATCAATTATAAATGCAAATTTTCAGGGTTAAATTGAGTGTTCAGATGCTCTAATGTAGCTTTTATTGGCTGTACATTGCCAAGTCTACACAACACAAAATAAAGTGTTGGGTCAATATTTATTTTTGAATTGGTGCTCTACAGAGAGCTAATATGGGGGTAATTCAGGTCAAGAAAAAAGAAATAAGGGTGTTACAAATGCAATAGGAAGGGTTTTTTATTTGCGTAGTTTTGCATGAATTATCTGGATTATGTCAACTGTGTAGACGTCTGTCTGGGAGTAGGATCTGGGAAGTTTATTCAAATGCTGACATTTACGAAGAATAATATGAAGAGAGTACAGAAATCAGAAAAGAAAAACGTATTTTCACACGTGAGGAAGAGAAAAAAAAATCATGGACCTTTGAGATGATTTTTTTTCATGGTCATTCCTTGTGCACCATTTTCTGATGAAAGCCTAGTTAAGAACCCATTTTCCTACCGAAATTTTATAGAGAAAAATAAGCAGAGCTTAGTCATACAGCCCAATTTTTTCCCTTTTTATCAACATCTCCAGAATAAGAATCATTTATAAGCTTTACTAGCAGTATACCATAGTGACAGGCTTCCAAACAAGGAGAAATAATTTATTAGCTCACAATGTTTTTCCAGCCTCCCCCCCCCGCCCCACCCTGAGGTGGTGTATAGGTTGTGCAATGAATAAATTAAGTATATTTTCTGCCTTGTGCTTGGCATAAATCATTACTTTTCCTGGACCAAAGGGTGATTGACTATTTGCGATACTATTTTGAGTTAAATAAGCTTTGTAATCAAGAAGAGTGGGCATTTCACTTTATTTATTTATTTTGTGATAAATAAATAAATAATATCACAAAATATTTATTTGCAAGATAGCGGTGACGATTAAAATCATACTTTCCATTGTGAAAAGAAAAAAAAACCCGTGACTGAGAAAAGAGCAAGAGGATGAATCCACGCAAAATCAAATTGGTTTACTGAGTTTTCACTGCATGTAAAGATTTCTTTCCTTTTGGTTATAATTACAGCTTTTATACCAAGCATAACATATCCATAATGTTATTTTTGTTATAATTATTGCAGCTAATGGTATCACAACTTACAAGGAGGATTTTCTTCACAAAGACAGTTAGGCACATATAAAATGTATCTTATTTTATAATACGCTGTTTCATGTATTCCCAAGGAGACTGACTATTACGGAAGAATATATTTTCATGTGGAACCATTGAGTAAATGTTTTAAGGGAAGACAATTAAAACCCTAGTCAACGACGTATATTTATGCATTACATTTTATAGCCCTGTTACATCTTAATAAACTAAGACAAATTACAATTTTTTCTTTAACAGGGATTTTAGGAAAAATGAAGATCATAGCCTCATCTATGGCTCTTTTCATGCTCAAGGCATTACATTAGACTTTCGAATCAGAGCAACAGATGTGAGAAAGCGTTACCACACCAGGCAAGGCATTTTGCAAAAAGGGTCTAGAGCTCGCTTTTGCTCCCCAGCCCTACATCTTGATTAAATGTGGAGCAGGATGATAGTCCAAAGTAGAATGTTTGTCAGAGGATGAAAAATGGTTGGAAATAATAATTTAAAAAACCAGACTAATTTAAAGCTAATTTAAAACATAAAGATGTTAACATAAATTCAATGATACGCCTCCATTAGAGAGGATGCAGATGATAAATTTAAGATCGTGGGAAGGTGCCGGTAGTATATCAATACCCAGACAAAGCAAGTTACAAAACCAGTATGTACCTTATAATGTAACTTTTCTAACATGTTACAGAGTTGCAGAAGTAAATCTGGAAGGAGATACACCAAGATTTTAACCCTACTTATTTCTCCCATTTAAATGATCATTATATCTTGCATGCTATATCTTCTCCCTGCTGTGTACCGACCAGAGTAGGATTGCTTCTGTAATAAAAATGAGTGGCTTTGAAATTTTGAAACACATCTTAATTTTAGAATCTTTTCTCTATAGCTTGCTATCAGATTTTCCAAGTTACCAGTATTTTTTAATTGAAGTTTATTTATGCATTTATTTTGAGAGAGACAAAAAGAGAGAGCACAGGTGGGGGAGGGGCAGAGAGAGAAGGGGACAGAGGATCCGAAGCAGGCTCTGTGCTGACAGCAGAGAACCCGACGCGGGGCTCACAGTCACAAACCATGAGATCGTGACCTGAGCCGAAGTTGGAAGCTTAACCAACTGAGCCACCCAGGTGCCCCTATTTGATGCATCTCTAAAAGGAGAACATCAGAGCTGTACCAAAAAGCTGCATAAACTCATATATATGTGGAACATGAGAAACTTAACAAAAGACCATGGAGGAAGGGAAGGGGAAAAAATAGTTACAGAGAGGGAGGGAGGCAAACCATAAGAGACTCTTAAATACAGAGAATAATCTGAGGGTGGATGGGGGGGTGGGGGAGAGGGGAAAATGGGTGATGGGCATTGAGGAGGGCACCTGTTGGGATGGGCACTGGGTGTTGTATGTAAGCGATGAACCACTGGAATCTACCCCCAAAACCCCCACACTTTACACACTGTATGTTAGCCAATTTGGCAGTAAATTATATTAAAGAAAAAAAAAGAAAGAAAGAAAAGAGTTCACAGGTACAGAAATTGAAAAGAAAATGCAACTTGACTTGATGTTGGGATATTATTCCAGAAGCTACGAAAGATATAATCACGGGAAATGACGTAAAAAATAACTCGACAGGATATAAACATTTGTATATTTTAGTAATAATTTATTCATTTTAATCCATTTGCCAGCCAGATATTAGAATTTCTTCACCAAGATTTTGTGGGAAAGTGTGAGAATGCTTCCAGACTATCATGAACTAATTATTTCAAGGTGACGACATAAACAAAATGAGTCGTAAGTGTTAATAAGTAGGGAAGATTGTGTTTTGTTTCATTTTTCCTCTCAGTGATTTAACTTCAATAATTATTTGACATTTCTGTTATTATAACAAAGGAGGTAAAGAGATGAGTTTCTAAAAAGCGTGTGGTTTTTTTTTAAAGCGCTGTACTGAAATATCTCCCCGCTCAGTTCTCTCTGGAAGGTTCCCTTGGGCTTACTGGGGGCCCCTGTGTTGAATACACGGGGGACCAGAAGTGAGAATGAGAGTCATGTGATCCCGTGAGTAGAAGCAGAGGGCAGCTTGTCTGAAGCAAGCAACATTTAAATCAGTGGCCCTGCTGCCGAAAGCTGTAATCTGACTGGAATATTTAGTTTCGTAGTGTTCAAAAGAGTTTAGAGTTTTGTTTGTTTGTTGTTGATGTTCTCCCTTTTTGGAGGAAAGATAGGCTGCACACTTAATAAATATTTATACACCGTGATAAATAATACAATGCATCTCAGACGAAGACAGCCTCTCAAACAGGTACAAATAATTTACCAGATCATATATATATATATATATATATGTATATATAATTTTTTTGCCTTTTTGTTTCCGTGAGCATCAGGTTGGTTGGGTTAGAATTTAAGGAAGAGAGGAGAGAAATGGTCATTTTTATTAAAAGTAGCAGTCATGTGAACAAAACTTGAACTCTCCCTGGCATTATGGGAATCAACTCTAACTCTCAGGGATGATTTAAGCACAGTGCTTCTAGGCAACCATTTATTTATTTATTTATTTATTTTGCAATTTCTCCATAGTGAGATGTCCCAAAATGAATCCTTTGACGCTCCTGTTTGTAGTGTGAGATTTCCTAGTCTGCCCCCAGGCGGTGTGCTGATTTGGGGCGCCTTGTTTAGTCCAGAATGCGAGCGCTGTGTAGTATAGGAGCCTCAACATCTACGAGGTGCCCACGTATGGGAGCAAAACAAGAGTGTTCGCTGAACCCACGGCTTCTCAGTGACCGTCTTAAGGCAGGCAAGACAGATCTCAGATTTCAGATCGATGGAAAAAATTATTCTTTCCCGACAGACACTCTCTTCTTTTTAGGTCATTTAGCTGAATGGAAAAGAGGCCCCCCTTGCTGGCTGATTCAGTGTCATCAAATGACAGAGGTCCCTCTCAGGTTCTCCATCTTAGGCGTTCTGCTCTTCGCTCAAATACTACCCAGTGTATGATTTCTTCAGTGAGCTTTGGACCTGGCAGAGAAGTAAAACAGACTTTCTGAAATTTTCCAAAGTACCCCCCCCCCTTTTTTTAAAGAGAACCAGAGATCAACTACTGATCTTGAAGGTCACGTGCTCTCCTGGCACATGAGTCTACCTCCAGAGAACTTAAACAAGGTACCTTAACTAAAAAACAAAACCCTATTTAGAGGTGAACTTCAATGAACCATATTTATGTGACTCTAGAAGGGACAGAGAGAAGACACCTGTCCTTCTGTCTGACTTCTCCTGATTCTTTGTTAGTTCTAACGGCAAGGAAGGAATGTTGGAATTAAGAGATGAAGTTGGGAGGGCCAACAGGCTATAGGAATTTCTTCTGAGAATCCTGTATTTCACCTCTCGTACTGGGGCCTTTAAGTCATATAGTAATGGGTTTCCTAGGGACACCTGGGTGGCTCAGTCGGTCAGGTGCCCGACTTCAGCTCAGGTCATGATCTCACAGTTTGTGGATTCAACCTCCACCCTGGGCTCTGGGCTCCTTCAGATTCTGCGTCTCCCTCTCTCTGCCCCCCCCCCCTCAAAAATAAACAATATATATTTTTAAATATAATGAGTTTCCCCTTCATTGTGTGTAATCGAAACATCCCATTGAACAGTAGAAATTCAACATTATTATTATCTTTTCATAAAAAGAACATTTTTTTTTCGTTAGCTGTTGGCCTATATGTTATTCTCAACACTCTTCGATACCTTCAGCGATTTTCCTTGTTTGGGAGAAAAACAGTGAAGTTTTACCAATGAATAACGATGTGAATAAATACACGGTGTAGGTAATGAAAACCTTGCGGGCGGCACAAAAAGGCCGTGCCTTGAAAAGAGTTAGGAAACCGAACACCAAATGAGAGGTTGAGCCCTTGAATATAATCAAGGCGAACATCTCAGCCATAGGGCCTTAGCTCTGATTTCACAAAGTTTTAGGTATTGAAACACTCGCTCGCACTTTGTGAGCTTGGGAAAACGAAATGCGGCATGCATCAGTGAGCACATGCGTTCGTGAGTACATTTGGAGCCGGTGGTGCTTGAACAGGCACCTGCCACTCTTCGGAATCTGGATGGATTGGAACTGGAAAGTAAACACCGCGGTGGGGTGAGCAGGGGGCTGTGGTAAATCATGGCCAAGGGGGACCATTTGGGGTTTCAGCGGGGGAGGGACCCTGGAGAGCTGGAGATGAGAGACGTCTAGGTGCAATGCTGAAGGGACCTAAGAGTTCTGTGATGAGTTATTGAATTGTTATTCCTTGAGAGAGAGAGAGAGAGAGAGAGGGAGGGAGACACTGGAATTCTTTTTTATACTTTTGACTGCAGGACCAGGTATTTCTTAGTTCCTTTGGGAGTTGTGACCCTATGTGGGTTCCTTTGTTGCCTAAGGCTAGCTGAGGCACAAGATCTTTTGTTGGTTTGCATTTAACTTCCAATGAGTTAGCATACAGGGTCATATTAGTTTCCGGTGTGCAATGTAGTGATTCAACACTTCCATACGTTGCCCAGGGCTCATCACAGCAAGTGCACAACTTAATCCCCATCCCCTAGTTTACCCTTCCCCCCCACCCACCTCCTCTCTGGTAACCATCAGCTTGTTCTCTATAATTAAGAGTCTGTTGTTGGGTGTGTCTCGCTTTTTTACTTTGCTTATTTGTTTTGTTTCTTAAATTCCATGTTTGAGTGAAAGCATATGGTATTTGTCTTTCTCTGACTGACTTATTTCACTTAGCATTGACTCTCTAGCTCCATCCAAGTCATTGCAAGTGGCAAGATTTCATTCTTTTTTGTGGCTGAGTAATATTCCATTATATATATATGTGTGTGTGTGTGTGTGTGTGTATATACACACACACACACACACACACACACACATATATATAATATATATATACACACACATATTATATATATATATATATATACACACACACACACATATGTATATATTCATCAGTCATCAGTCATCAGTCGATGGAAATTTGGGATGTTTCCATAATTTTTATAATTTGGCTATTGTAGATAATGCTGCTATAAACACAAGGGTGCATATATCCCTTCGGATTAGTATTTTTGTAAATATCTAGTAGTGAAATTGCTGGACAGGTCTTTTTGAGTAAATGGCAGGTGTTCTTCCATCCCATGCAAACTACGTTGACTTTGGAATGGAAATGTAGACCTTTGCATTCACCCCCAGTCAATTTTACTAGTTGACTTTGACCACGGCTTTAAACTAACCATAACTCATAGAATGTTATATTAATATTGAAAAACAAGTAGTACATGTTACCTACAGTTTAGAAAATACTGAAAAATAAAAGGGAAAAAAATAACCTAAAGCATGTAATTCAGAGATAACATTTGGAATAATAGCCTGTTTTCAACCAGTCTCTTTTCCCCTAAGCTATGTATATATGCACACACAATGCCTATACATAAAGTTTCATCCCTAAAAAAAAATGAAAGAAAACCTATCTCATAGTATTAATCTTCAAAAACATGCTTTTATGGTGGCATAGCTTTTGACCCGTAAAGCTAGGCCAACGAGGAAATGCTGAAGAAAACAACCAGAAATGGAATTTTTCTTTCTGATTCTTATCAATCAATTAATCAAGTCTTGGCAATTTTTATTTAAATATCCTTATATCATGCAATTACCACTTATCTGTCATGTCCAAGAGAGAAGTCTGAGAGTCATTGTTTTTCCTAAAAGCCTGACTGAAATCAAGTTATACTGTCAATGGCATTCCCCTCATCTACCACTCGTTAACCATATCAAAAATGGAAATGAGTTGAGTTTGGCATAACTCATAATGTCATTTGGGAAGAAGGAAGAAGGAGCAGAGCCAACATTAATGTGCACTGTGTGAATAATTTACTTTAATTTCAATTAAAGCACCAGGATGGGATGTAGGAAACCTTTTCTGTGGCTGCTCTAAGCTCTGGGATTTAATTTGGTTAGCAGAACAATTTAGATAGCTTAGGGACCTAAATTTGGAGCCAAGATGTTATGGGTAAGGATACAAAATAAATAGTAGTCTACAGTGTATGAAGGCATTACAATAGGAGAAGTAAAAGCCGGAAAGAAAACACCAGAATAATTTGTATGAATCAAGGCTGTAAATTAATAATTTCTATAAAGGACACGCAGAAAGTGAAGATAAAACAGGTCAAGGAGCTTTGGAGGGTCAAGGAAATGAAGAAGTCAGAGAAGTGTGCATTCCTAAGAGAAGCACAGAGAATGCACATCTTGCCTTTGTATCTCAAAGATCTGGGGCTGTCTCTCTTGGATCCAGATTCTTATCTTTGCTAATTATCTGAAACTTTTGGCCAGTTTTACTGAAAGTCTCCCAGAAAATTTGCCACTGTTTTCTGGGATAACGAAGCTGATTGTATCATATTTCTAATATATAATTTCCTTTTTTCCTTCTGAAGTTTTTTGTTTTTTATTTTTGTTTTGCTTGTCAGATGTGTCTGCGGATGCTGAAATTTCTGTCTTACCCACACATTCTATTCATCCAGACTGACGCAGTTTGAAATTGACCAAAGTCTCTTCTGTTCTAGCAACTGCAACACCTTCTATTTACTAGGATACCTTTAAATCTATAATGTTGTATTGGATGTTTTCTCACGTCCTCAAGATTGGTCTGGAAGTCATGGGTAATGCAGAGACATCTGGCATACCCACATGTGATCAGGGACAGTGTGCATAATGTTTCATTCCCTTTCAGAGATTTTAGTGCAGACATATTCTTCCATTTGCCCATGGTAATACAGTAGGTAGAAAATGATCTGGTTAAAAAAAAAAAGCCATAGCTCCCAAGTCTCAGACCACTTTTGGCCACCTCAACCAGTCTACCTATGTCACTGAATGAGGTGATATGTAAATAATGCAAGCTATGCAGATATGAAATTTTATTCACTTGGGATACACTTTATGCACAATGAATGCCATTAACTAGTTTTGATGGCAGGCTTAATACTGAATATACTTGCCAAGTATTTAGAGAGTGGTTAATTCAAATTTTATATATTAACAAAGCAGCCTCACATCTAACCATTCATCACAGGGGTTGGCAAACTCTAGTCCTTCCGCGAAGTCTGGCCTACACACTGTTTTTGCCAATAAAGTTTTATTGCAACATAGAAATAGGCACTCCTCTACATATTTTCTATGATCGATTCTGTGCTCAAACAGCAGAGTTGAGTGATTGCCACAGAGGCTGTATGTATCTGCTTCTTTACAGAAAAAGCTTTTCCAAGCTCTGGTCTTCCACATTCAACTACACACAGAAATTCAAGTGAGGGGTAAAGTTACTAAAGTTACTAAAGTAGATCTTCCAACATTCATTCAGTCAAATATTACAGAGCCCTGGGAGTAGAGGAACAAAACAGCCCACGTACCCACTCTCTTAGACGGGGCCAATTAAACACAACTTTATCAGGATTAAGCTAATAAAAATAATTGAAGAAAGCAGAGAATTTGCTTTGCATGGTCAGAGTAAACATGAAACACGACTCAAAAGACATGAAGACATCAAGTGATACAGAGGGAGGAAAGCAGCTAAGGCTGAAATCTAGTTGCATCTATTTCTTTTGCAAGGAGAGTGTGGGAATTGGAACCACCTTACAGAGAAAGAGACTCTGGTCTCGGAGCTGGCAAGTGCCTGGCCAGCAAAGCAAAGAGGATCAGGACCTTGGCATTCTACTCCAGACGCCACACCCCGGGTTGATCAACGATATGCTCCCTAACACCTGCTCTGCCTCTCAAATTCTACATCCTACAATTCTATGATTCCACCTACCTGTTCAAAAAGAAATGGCTGATGTTTAAAACAAGAAAGCCAGGTCTCGCAATTGCAAGCGTTTCCATTACAAGAAAGTTTAGAAATTCCAAAGGCTCTCGTCATTGTTGCCAGCTTTCCTTGCACAGATGCTAAATCCTGGGTTGTTTGTGGCCTGCTGTTCTTGATGGACTCGTTCGACTTGTTTTCACGGACCGCTGTTGTCTAAAGATGAGCAGAAATCACCCAGTTATTCTCAAATGGGCAATATACGCACGGTCTATTCATGCATGCGCTTAAGTTTAAACATTCAACAGCTTCAAGTAAATAAAATCTTGAAAGAATCCATTTCACAGCTATTCACTACACTGAATATCCCTTTTCACACCATTTGCCCTGTGAAGGTAGATGTGTCTTCAGCAACAGTGGTAGCATCACACAGCATCATCACCTTGTGTCATTAGTTCATGCATATTCTCAACAAAGACATCTGTTTAACAACTTCTGGTTCTTTCCCTTGTCTTCCAATAATGATTTTTTTTTTTTAATTCACCATTGAGGGAGATTAATTCATCCAAGAATGACTGCTTCATTTGCTTCTCTTTGAAAATTCACTTATCCCTGGGGGCGCCTGGGTGGCTCAGTCGGTTAAGCGTCTGACTTTGGCTCAGGTCATGATCTCATGGTCCGTGAGTTTGAGCCCCGCGTCGGGCTCTGGGCTGACAGCTCAGAGCCTGGAGCCCGTTTCATGTTCTGTGTCTCCCTCTCTCTCTGCCCCTCCCCTGTTCATGCTCTGTCTCTCTCTGTCTCAAAAATAAATAAACGTTAAAAAAAATAAAAAAAAATAAAAAAAAGAAAATTCAGGTATCCCTGGGCAAAGAAACATAATATTGTAAGTGGTTATCAAGTATCTTAATTGTTTGATAGAAGTAAACCATGTGGTTTCAGTCTGGGCAGAAGGAATTTAAGGAACTCAAAGTCAAACGGTTTAAGAAGCACAAGTTGATCACCAATCAGATTTCATGGAGAAGGTTAAAAAGCTAAGTTGACGTAACCAAGAGATCCTACAAATTGGTGGTTGAAAAAGAAATCATCTCTCTCCCTCTCTCTCTCTCTCTCTCTCTCTCTCTTTCATGTAATGGTCCTGGATGAGAATGCGGGATGCTTTGCTCTGCCTAATCATTCATTTTGTTTTCCCACCAATTGCATCTTGGAGAGGTGTGGATGAGCAGGTAAAGGGGGTAAACAGTGTTTGGATTAAAGATGCATTAGTTCTCTCCAGGTTTCTACACTCAAAAGTGACTACATTTCCCTTTCTGTATTCTTTGGCAGTGGATGGTTAGTCAGTCCCACACTCACGGGGTGGGAAATTAAGCTCTATCCCCTGGGGAGGGTATCTTCATTTATTATTTGTAATTCTGTAAGAAAGTTTTGCGTCTTATCCCCATTTATTTAGTTATTCAGTCATTTGTTTATATCAACATGGACTCGATATTTCTTTTATTCTTTGGGCTATAATCCACTTACTGGCATTAATTGTTTTGTTGCTCAGATTAGTCGAGTCTTAGACATTCTTCTTTCATTTTGACTCCTGTGTTCTTTTGACAGGTGTGTATAAATATAGACAATTCTGTACTTTGTGGCACCGCAAGATGTTCCAAGCTCATCTTGTCTTTTCTATACCCTGGTCCCAGAATCATCCATTTCTGTGAAAAGCCCTGATTCCTCTACCTGGGGAGCCGTATTAAGAAGCCACAATCTGGGCACTAGGTATTCTTTAGACTCCCGGAATATCACTGTTTCCAGGCACTTTCAGCAAACACAGAAAGGAAATATACACATGTATATGCCCAACATGTGCCCACATATGTATATTATATCCATATCTATCTCTCTATTAAAATAAATGTGAGTTTACACTGATATCTCCAACTCAAACCTAATACCACAGTGTGGGGTTCACACTCAGGAGTGAATATCCTCCTCCTATTTATTTGTGACTTCTTTCTTCAAGAGACAGAGACTGTCTAGGGATGAATTTTAATTGTAGTTGAAGTAAGCCAATTGCGTTCATTGATACAACACAGTATTTCATTTTTGGCTCCTTTTCTTATATGCTATCTTTTATCCTCTTTATTCGGTGGTTCTTATGGCATTTATAAAATTATGACATATTGTTCTATTGATTATGTTTCCACAATGAGTTTATAAGTAGACATATAGCTCTTTTTTTTTTCTTTAGATACTGTTATGCCCTAAAACTTGTTTTGATCCTTCCTCTGTGTTCAGAGTCAAATTAAAGATGATTTGTTTAATAGTTAGGATTCTATCAATAGACTTATTCTTCTTTCCATTAGGTTCTTCATTTTTCTTCTACTTTGTTCATTTTACTACAAATGTGTCTATATTGTCAGAAAATATAACATTTACATGTTATTTCTTCCTCTTCCTTCCTTCCTTCCTTCTTTCCTTCCTTCCAATTGTTGGCTTTGGCTTTTATTTACTTTATGTTTTTAATTCTATTTTTTTAAATGTTTTTATTTATTTTTGAGACAGAGAGAGACAGAGCATGAGCAGGGGAGGGGCAGAGAGAGAGGGAGACATGGAATCCGAAGCAGGCTCCAGGCTCTGAGCCGTCAGCCCAGAGCCTGACGTGGGGCTCAAACTCACCGGGTGTGAGATGATGACCTGAGCTGAAGTCGGACGCTCAACCCCGACTGAGCCACCCAGGCACCCCTTTAATTCTATTTTTAACTGAGCCACCCAGGCACCCCTTAGAATTTTTAACTGAAGTACATACAATGTTTATGTTAAACACGTTTATATTAGTTTCAGATGTACAACATAGAGACTGTAATTCTATACATTACTCAGGGCTCCCACAATAAGTGTGGTTGCTACCTGTCACCATACAGTGTTATTACAGTGTTATTAACTATATTTCTTATGTTGTACTTCTCATACCGATGACTTATTTATTTTACACCTTGAAGTTTGTGCTTCTTTTTTTTCAATTTTTTTTTTAATGTTTCCTTATTTCTGAGACAGAGAGAGACAGAGCAGGAGTGGGGGAGGGGAAGAGAGAGACGAAGACACAGAATCTGAAGCAGGCTCTGAGCTGTCAGCCCGACTCGGGGCTCGAACTCACAACCCATGAGATCAAGACCTGAACCCAAGTCGGTCGCTCAACTGACTGAGCCACCCAGGCACCCCTTGAATTTTGTGTTTCTTAATCCTTTTCACCTATTTTGCCCATCTTCCCACCTCTCTCCCCTCTAGCAACCACCAGTTTGTTCTCTGTATTTACGAATATGTTTCTGTTTTGCTTTGTTTGTTCATTTGTTTTGTTTTTTGGGAGACTATATATCTATATATACACATATATATAGATATATATAGATATATATAGATATATACATGTATATATATGTATATATATGTATGTATATGTATATATATATATGTGTGTATATATATGTATATATATGTGTATATATATGTGTGTGTGTGTGTATGCATATATATATATATATATATATATATATATGAAATCACACAGTAACTGTCTATCTCTGTCTGACTTATTTCACTTAACATGATAACATCCAGGCCCATCCATATTGTCACAAATGGCAGGCCTATTCTGTCACGTTATTTCCAGTTGCTAGTTTCCATTCTGCAGTTAAACATGTCTGTGCTTTTCACTAATACGTGGTTAGTCCTTTCTCAGGAGGAATCGGTGGGAAAAATACTTCAAGCTCTGGCACAAATTTTCACCATTTCTGTAGCCTATTCTTTGAATATCAATTTGGTTAGGGATGAAACATTTGGATTTTTTTTTTAATTTTTTAAATGTCTTAAGCATGATGTTCAACATTTTGCGGATATAAAGCGCTGCTTCTGATAAGGGAGATGTCAATCTGGTTTATTTTCCTCATTCGTGGCCTTTTTTTTTTTTTTTTTGCCTCGATGTCTAACATAGGATTTTCTTATTTTAAAGTCAAGTGTATTTATTAAAATATTCTTAATGTTGACTCTTCTGGTGAAATATTTCAGTGAAACAAAGTTCCCATTTAGTAAGTAGCTTCAATTCCTCTTTCCTCAAGAAAAATAGTCACCTTTAACTTTCTGGTAGTTTTGTGTTTTTTGTTTTGTTTTGTCTTTTGTTTGTTTTTGGTTAATTCCATTATTTTGGTTCTCTACATCATCTGTTGACTCTGACAAACATACTCCATCTTCCTTACATTTCTCCTGGATGTTATTAAATTATTTTTACTTGTTTTGACAGTTTTTTCTATTTTTTTTTGTCCTCTATTTTCTTAACGAGTTTGTCCTTTCTCAGATTATTTTTTCCTCTCCGGTTTTCTGCTTTCCCAGAAGTGTTTCCTGAATTCTATCAGATCTTCTCTCATCTGCTTTTTTGTTTTATTTTTAAAACATTCTTTTTCAAAAATTATCATATTTTGAGAGACAGAGAGCAAGCATGAGTAGGGGAGGGGCAGAGAGAGAGGGAGAGAGAGAATCCCAAGCCGGCTCTGCACTGTCAGAGCGGAGCCCAACTTAGGGCTCAAACTCACAAAGCTTGAGATCATAACCTGAAGTGAAGTCGGACGCTCAACTGACTGAGCCACCCAGGTGCCCTGAACTGGTTTAATTTTAAATTTTATGGTATTTTTCCATGTTGCTGAAGGTGCTTCCCTTGTGTGTTACTTCATTATTTGACTTAGTTGGCTCTTTACTACTACGACACTTATACTTTGGGTTCACCTGCAGTTTTTTGTTCTGTCATCATGATTAATGGATATGAGTCTTTGTAGCTTAGGAAATTGACGCGTAAGGATTTCGGGTTGATCAGCATAGGATTCCTGCTTCTCTGATCCAGACCTCCTCCATCTGTTGTCATCTCAATTTCTTTTTGCAAAATCGCTTTTTCTGTTAGCCACTTCCACTATTCTGATCTGCTTCTATCCCTGCCTTCAGTAAATGAAACTTCTCTCTCCCCTTTACCCCTTATCTTTCAACCTTGCCCAATATAAATTCCATTTCCGGTATTTTCCCCCACCCTCCTCCTGATGGGTCTTTGACATTCTAAACAGGAGGGGGGCTTATTTCTTATTTTTTTTTATATGTGGGTATTTTTGAGGTCTTTGAGAATCACCCCAATTCTCATTGCTGCTCTGATGACCCCATAGGGGAGCTCCATTGTCTGTTTTTTAACTTACCTGTAATTCGGAGCCAAAAATCACCCTTTCTAGTTTCTCTGAGTTTTTCAGATAACCTTGCTGCATATGCACCTCAGAGATGGGTTCTTTCCTTTTGGAGGCAATTATTTGATGGCAGTCTCCATGTTATGCTGTTTTTAGGACCATTGGAAGTCTCCTTTCTCTTCCTTTCACTGCCTATGCACAGTTGCCAAAGTATGCAGCCAAACCTGACCAGTTTATGTCCCCACCCACTTACACCCTGGGGCTCTAAACTTCTGTCACTTCTAAATGTTAAATAAACAGCATTGCACAGTATGGAATTTGCTTATTTCATGCACCGTGTTTCTTTGAAAATCTATCCAAGTTGTCGTAGACAGTGTGTTCCTTTTTATCGCTGTGTAGTATTCTATGATATGTATGTATCACAGCTCATTTACCCACTCATCTTTTGAAGGACGTCTGGGCTCTTTCTAGTTTTGGGCTATTATGAATCAATCTGAAATGAACATTTGTGAAATGCAAGTTTTCATTCTACTGAACAAACGGCCTAAAGCACAATTGCTGGGTTGTACGGTAATTGCATCTTTAGTTTTATAAGAAACTGCCAAATTGTTTTCTAGAATGGCTGTATCATTTGCTTTCTTACCAGCCACATATGATGACTGATCTAGTTTCACTACATCTTCACCAGTATTTGATGTTGCAGCTTTTTTGTTTGTTTTATTTTAACCGTTTTGATAGTTACAGGGTAACATCCTATTGTGATTTTAACTTGTGTTTCCTGATGACTGACTATTGAACATCTTTTAATATGCTGACTTTCCATCTATATATCCTCCTCAGTGAAATGTCTCTTCGCGCCTTTCGCTCATTTTCCAGTAGGAATGCTTATTTTTTAATGTCGAGTTATAACAGTGTTTTGTAACCTCTAAATACTAACTCTACATCATATATGTAGTTTGCAAATATTTTCTCCCAGTTTGTAGCTTGTCTTTTCATCTTCTTCATGGGCCTTTAATATGGAAGAATATAAGGTTGATAATATTTAATTAATCAATTTCTCCTTTAAAGATTTTGCTTTTGGTGTCATCTAAGAACTCCTCACCTTTGTCTTAGATCCCAATGATTTCCCTCCATTTTTTTTTCTTTTGTTTTTCCTAAAGGTTTTATGGATATACATTTACATTAAAGTCTCTGCAGCATTTCGAATTACTTTTTTCTGTAAGATATGAGGTTTAGCTGAAAGTTAATCTTGTTCTACCTAGGGATATCCAATAGCTCCAGCACGATTTGTTGATAAAGCTATTCTTCCTTGACTGAATTCCTTTTGTATCTTTCTTTAAAAATGTCTTGAACATGTTTGTATGGATCAGTGTCTGGGTCTCTATTTGATTACACCGATCTATATGTCTATCTCTCTCTCATAGTACACTATCTTGATTACCATAGCTGTATAATAAGCTTTGATAGGATGTAGAGGGATTGCTATACTTTATGTTTACTTAGCATAGTTTTCTTAGCTATTCTAAGGCCAGTGCTTCACATATACGTTTTAGAATATTATTTTCTTTTCTCTTCTTTTATTTATTTATTTATTTTTTAATTGTTAGAGAGACAGAGAGAGAGCACAGTGGGGGAGAGAAACAGAGGGAGAGGCAATCTTAAGTGGGCTCCATGCTGAGTACAGAGGCCAATGCAGGGCTGGATCCCATGACTCTGGGATCATAACCTGAGCCCAAATCAAGAGTCAGATACTCGACCAACTGAGCCACCCAGGCACCCTATAGAATAAGATTTTCTATGTCTACATAAAGCGTTGATGGGATTTCACATTTATATACACATATATGGAGAATTGGCATCTTTAATAAGTTGACCCTTACAATCCATGAACAAAGTATAGCTCTTCATTAGTTTCCTTTTTGATTTCTTTCATTGGCATTTTGTAATTTTTAACATATAAATTCTGTACCTGCTTAAGTGCATACCTTAGTATTTCCTTTTCTTTGGAGCAATTATAAATGGTGTCATGTTTGTAATTTTGCTTTTGTAGGCTCGCTACTTGTATATAGAAATACCATTGACTTGTAGACATTGTAGTTGTGTTTCAAAACCTTGTCAAATGCACTTATCAGTTCTAGGAATTTTCGTAGTAGATTCCTTGGGATTTTCCTTGTAGATAACATGTCACCTGGT
This sequence comes from Prionailurus bengalensis, assembly GCF_016509475.1. Taxonomy (NCBI): domain Eukaryota; kingdom Metazoa; phylum Chordata; class Mammalia; order Carnivora; family Felidae; genus Prionailurus; species Prionailurus bengalensis. Next base: position 56,351,234 of record NC_057354.1, on the reverse strand, counting down.
ACTACAGACAGTATTATTTCTTTCTTTTTACTATGAATGCCTTTTATTTCTTTTTCTTGACTTATTGCAACAGCTATAACTTTCCAATGTTAGAGCAGACATCCTTCCCTCTTCTTTATCCTACAGAAAAATAACTTGGTATTTCTTCCATTTACTGTGATGCTAACTGTAGGTTTTTTATAAATGTTCTTAATCAAGTTGAGGCAGTTCCTTTTTATTTCCTACTTACTGTTTTTTTTTAAAGTAATGAATAGGTATGGGATTTAAATACTTTTCCGCAAAAAAATCAATATGATCGTGTGATTTTTCTCCTTTAGCTTACTGATATGGTGGATTAAATTGACTTTTTAATATTAAACTAGTATTGCATATGTAAAATAAATCCCTTTTGGTCATAAATATGTTTATACACTGTTGGATGTAGTTTGCTAATATATTTTTTGGAGGTCTTGCATTTAAATTTATAAGTGATACTGGTCTGTAGTTTCCTCAGTCTGGGTGGTCATACATATTTAAGAAAGCAAGAAAAGAGAGATTTTTCATAAGATATTGGCTCACACAATAGTGAAGACTGTGAAGTCCACAATCTGTAGAATTTTTCTCCTGTTAGGAGAAGTCAGTCTTTTTGTTTTACTCAGGCCTTGAACTGATTGGATGAGGCCTACTCACATTATGGAAGATTATGCTTATTCAATGTTCACTAATTTAAATATCAAACTTTTCCTAAACCATCCCCTCCCAGATGACACATAAAAATAACTATCACAATGGCATGATTTTTTCTCTCATCATTGCATTAGCAGCATCCTATGTATTCTGATCTGCATATTTTCATTCAGTTCTATGCATTTTTAATTTCTTACAGACTTATTCTTTTACCCACAGATTACTCACAAGTGTGTTGCTTAATTTCTGTGTGTTTAGAAATTATCCCCTTTTTGTTAATGATTTCTTGTTTGAGTCCATTGTGGTCAGAGAACATACTTGACACAATTCCAATTTATTTAAACTTGTTCATATTGGTTTTTGTTTTCTTTCTTTCTTTCTTTCTTTCTTTCTTTCTTTCTTTCTTTTTTCTTTATTTCTTTTCTTTTCTTTTCTTTTCTTTTCTTTTCTTTTCTTTTCTTTTCTTTTCTTTTCTTTCTTTTAAGTAGGCTCCACACCCAATGTCAGGCTCAAACTCACTACCTAGAGATCAAGAGTTCCATACTTTACCAACTGTACAAGCCAGGCATCCCTTGTTGAGATTAATTTAATCTACCTTGGTAAATATTCCCTGAGCACTTGAAAAAAAGAAGTGTATTTGTTCTTATAGTTGAGTAAGAGCATTTTCTTTCATTTTCTTCTGACTTTCACAGTTTCAAATAAGAAGTTTACTGTTAGAGAGGGACGGAGCCAAATCATTAAAGACTCTTAAAAACTGAGAATAAACTAAGGGTTGATGTGGGGGTGGGAGGGAGGGGAAATTGGGTGATGGGCATTGAGAAGGGCACCTGTTGGGATGAGCACTGGGTGTCGTATGGAAACCAATTGGACAATAAATTTCATAAAAAAATAATTGGCTTCTATATGCAATTTGTCATTTCCCTTTGTATACCATTAAGTTTTTTTCTTTGTCTTTAGTTTGTGTCAGTTTACTTAATGTGTGTCTTAGCTTGGATTTCTTTGTGTTTATTCTTTGGGGGGTTTTCTCAAATGATATTTTTCATCAAAGGTGTGGAGTTTTGTGATTATTTCTTCAAATATTCTTTTAGCCCATTGTCTTTTTCAATTTCTCCTGAGACTTCAAGTTGTCCATGATTGCCTTACAGGTCCCTGAGGCTTTCTTGTTGTTCTTTCTTTTGTTGTTGTTGTTGTTTCTTTTTCTTAGTTTACTATTTTCTCTTTGTTCTCTGGTCCTACTGTCTGTCATGTTCACGTTACAATTGGGCCCATCAGAGAGGTTTCTTTTTTGTTGTTTAATTTTGGGTTATTGTATATTTCAGTTTTACATTTGGCTCTTTTTTATAACTTTTACTTATTTCCTGAGACTTTCTAGTTTTCTTTTGTTTCAAGAGAATTTGAAATGACTTGTTGAGACATTTTTATGATGGCTGCCTTAAGAATCTTGTCAGGTAATCCCAACAACTGAATCACCTTGGGATTGGCATTCGATCATTGTCCTTTCTCGTTCAAGTTGTGTTTTTCTTGTTTCTTGGTACGATGAGTGATTTTCAATTGGGCCCATTATTTATGATGTTTTGGGTCTTATTTAAATCTTCTATTTTTGCGGAGAATCATTCTGTTTTGGGAGGCTGGAGTTCCCATGACAGTTTAATCTTCAGTATACTTATGGGTTTATTTTGGTTTACTTTGGTTTACTTGGTTTATCTGGTGCTTCTAGGGCTCCCACTGGCCCCTGCCGGTGCTATGGAAGGGAGCAGATAGGGATTCCCTGCCAGGTTTCCTAAGTGCCTCCTGGTAGGGGATGGAGTCTAGCCTTCCTGGACAAAGAAGTATTTCAGGGCAGGCAGCTCATGTGGCTGCGTCTACCTGTTTGGATGTTTCCTGGTGTTGGACAGTGGCCTCAGGCCTATGGGAGCAAAGAGGCTTCCCTGAAAGGGCACTTGTTACAGCAGAATGGCCCTGCCTGGTAAAGACAGAGATGGCTGCCCAATCAGGTTTCTGTTGAGGTGGTGTGCCCATGCCTCTGGTATCTTAGGTTAAGGGACAGGAGTCTCAGTCTCCTGGGCACAAAGACCCTTTCTTGGCTGCTCCTCCTGTTGTTGAATCCCTCTGGTGAATCTCATCTTCCAAACCCATACCTCTCTGTGGGAAAGGGAGCCTCTGGCTCCATGGAGGAAAAGAGCACTTCCCTGGCTGTTGGGGTGTTGGCTAACCCAACACTGTTCAATCCAACAGGGGAATGACCCAACCTGTAAAGCCTTCTTTTGTTAGGTCAGTGGTCAGAAACAGGGTGTGAGTCATCTCCTCTGTTGGGTGGGGAGACCACAGTCCCCCTAGTCCTGGTCTCCTGAGCCTGTTCTTCTCGCCCCAGTTCAGAATTCTTATCTCTTCTGTTATTTCAAGTGATTTTAGTTGTGTTTAATAGAGAGTACCATGGAAAAAGAGGTCTAGGCCATCTGGCCTGGACCAGAAGTCTGTGTTATTTGTCTGTTTGTGTATGTATGTATGTATGTATGTATGTATTTATGGAATTTAGGGAGAATATATAGACTATTTTGCCATGAAAATCTTGCCCTAACTGGAAGTCCAGATTATAGGTATGTTTTGAGGCTGAGTCAATAGGACTTACTCAATGCTTAGATGTAGAGTTTGAACTGAAAATAGTAATCAGACAGGATTTAATTTGAGATTGGAAGAACTAAATAGAGAGTGACCCATTAACTGAGATAGTGAAAAATTGAGAGAAACCAAGTAGCCTAAATCAAAGGTTTTGGTTTTACATGTTATGTTTTAGGTCCTTATCAGTCAACGAAGTTTGGTGTGGTCACATAAGTGGTTCATTTTAGGAATCTTAACAGTCTTCTTTAAATAAAGAAATTTTGGAACCAGCATTTACATGGCAAGTACAATATTAAAATAGTAAGTATTTCAAGTGCCTGGGTGGCTCAGTCAGTTAAGTGTCCCACTTCGGCTCAAGTCATGATCTCACCGTCCTGAGATGGATCCTTAGGTCAGGCTCTGTACTGGGTGTGGAGCCTGCTTAAGATTTTCTCTCCCTCCCTCTGCCCCTCTCCTGCTCACACTTTCTCTCTCTCTCTCTCTCTCTCTCTCTCTCTCAAAAAAAAAAAAAAATATATATATATATATATATTTTTTTTTATATATATATATTAGGGCGCCTGGGTGACATAGTCATTTCAGCATTCCATTCTTGATTTTCGCTCAGGTCATGATCCCAGCCAGGGTCATGGGTTGAGCCCTGTGTTCGGGCTTGAGATTCTCTGTCTCTCTCTCTTTCTCTCTCTCTGTCTTTCTTTCTCTCTCTCCCTGTGTTTCTCTCTCCCTCCCTTTCTCTCACCCCCTCTGCCCCTCTCCCCTGCTTTTATGTTTTCTCTCTCTAAAATAAAAAAATGAAATAGTATTTCAATATTTTAGTATAGTAGTAGCACTAAGTCAAGTTTTTTGATCTTGGATCCCAAATTTAGAAGCCTATCTAGTCACTTGGTGTTGTTCTTAAGTGTCTATTAACCTTTACAAAAAAGAAGATGATTATACCTAATTTTGGAAACGGAATATAATTGTGTCACTAAGCAAGTCTACAAAATCCAGAGAGAGGAGATTATCTTGTTTAGAACGTTCTCACTTCAGATTTCTCCCCCTCTCCTTAGTTGAGATGACAGTTGATGTCTATTCAAAGTTTGAGAAGACTAAATGGGAAATCAGGAACAGGCTTGCAAAATTATCATTTCAAGTAGGAGACAGAAAATCTAGAAGATTACTTACGGAAAATCTGGAAGACTCCTTCTGGAAACAAGAGGGTGACACTGAGCATTGCTGCTTCAGGCAAACAAGAAGGCAGCCTGTGCCCTCATACAGAGGTAACACAACGGTACAGCTGCCCCTGGTTTATAACAAACTCCATACTCTGAATATGGCCAAGACTCACACGCAGTCTTTCTTTATTTGCCATTATAATACAATATTTTTTTTCTAAAACAAACAAACGAACGAAAAGCATCACTTAAGTTCACTTTTTTTTTTCTTCTAGGGAAAGAACTAGACTGAGGGAACCTGGCCTTATCCAATTTTAGGAAAGTGTATTAAAGCTTTTTGCAAGAAGCTGTGATGAAAGGCAAGTCACTAATAATTTCAGGGCAGGCCAGCAACAGCAACAGAAGTCACTGGTTGAATAGTCACTGGAAATAGGTATTTAAAGTAACCTTGCAACTTCAACTCAGGTCGTGATTTCACGGGTTTCTTGTGTTCGAGCCCTGCATCGGGCTCTCTGCTGTCAGTGTGGAGCTCGCTTTGGAACTTCTCTCCCCCCCACCCCTCTGCCTCTCCTTCTCTCTTTCCCTCTCAAAAATAAACAAACATTAAAAAAAGGATCTATCTAGGGGGACCTGGGTGGCTGAGTCAGGTAAGCGTACAACTTTAGCTCGGGTCACGATCTCACGGTTCGTGGGTTCAAGCCCTGCATCGGGCTCTGCGCTGACAGCTCAGAGCCTGGAGCCTGCTTCACATTCTGTGTCTCACTCTCTCTTTGACCCTCCCTGCTCATGGTCTGTCTCTCTCCCTCAAAAATAAATAAACATGAAAAAAGTTTTTAAAAAAGAGGATATACCTATAAAAGCCATGATAAGAGGAGACTTTTACGAAATGTGTGAAGAAAGATAGCGATCAGAGGAATTGGGAGTCCATTTTAGTTCCATTTTTTTTCCTTGAAATCCTGCGTTAAACACACACACACACACACACACACACACACACAAACACACACAGGAGGTTTTTAGTCAACTAGAAAGCCAAAAACGAAAATCTCACTTAAGTTATTGGAAAATCCCGGTTGCAATATTGCAATGTTATCTTAAAATTTGACCTCTTACACAACAGATACTTAATATTCTTAAATAGCATGCAAAAGCCATTTTCAACGTTCTTCAATCTATAGGGTTATCGTGACATTTCTTTGTGGCAACAATGGGTTATAAGAACCTTCACTTTTTTTCTTTTCGATCTCCCCTTTATTTTTGTTCTTCTCGATATAAATGGCTTGGAATTGATCATTTGCAGCCCCCTATCTCCTCCCCCACATTATGTTCACTAATATTTTATTTTTAAGCTCTGTTTGCTGTTCTAGAAAACAAAACAAAATGTAACATAGTAGTCACGGGTGACAATAAATATGTGCCCAGGTCTTCTGTGGTCACGGAGCATGGTAAACTCCTTTGAAGCGAAGTTTAAAATATACAGTGGGTCTAAGGGAGCCTGGGTGGCTCAGTCGGCTGAGCTTTGAATCTTGATTTTAGCTCAGGTTGTGATCCCAGGGTTGTAGGATTGAGCCCTGTGGGGCTCCATGCTGAATGTGGAGCCGGCTTAAAGATTCACTCTCTTCTTTCTCTCTCTTGCTTTCTCTCTTCCTCTCTCTCTGCCCTTCTCCCACTTGCACATGCTCTCTCTCTCTCTCAAATACACACACACACACACACACACACACACATACACACACACAGTGGGTCTAGATTTCATGATCACATTTGGAAGGCAAATATTTTTTATTTCTTAGTGTCCCTCAGAGCTGTTAGCACATTTGTTTCATTTAAAGCAACTTTCTCTTTGATTGCTGAAGCATTTTACTCTCTCGAACATGTTATACCAAGTCGGCATACTTTTTTTGTTTTCCATCTCTTTTCTGAGAACAGTCAGCAGGAATTGTGTACTAAAGTGCCCTGAGAACAAGGACATTGATCTCTCCGGTTGGAGTTTTAGGCCACCTTCTCCTTGTCACTCTCAGCTGTAATTTAAGATATCGGCTTTAAATTATTTAGCAGTTTATAAGTATAAATAATTCACCAGTCAACAACTAAGGTGACAGCCCATTAATCAGCCCGCGGACGTGTGCACAGGTGTCATGCTGTGGTCTGCACTGTGCTGAGTCCTGATGAGGTCGCCATGCTTAGACCCACTCTCACTTCCTTTCCCTCCCAAATATGTGACCCATCTTGCTTGTGGATCGGATTGATTGGTGCTCAAATTGAGAGGTGCACTCAGGCACTCTAACCTTCGGAGACAGAATCCCACTTTGTTACACGTGTGGATGCCATCTCAGCTCTTCTGACTCTGACTGGTTCCAACGCTGTGATGATGCCACCAAAGGAGACGTGTGGAGGAAGCAGATTCAGTAATACCATTGCTGGAGAAAGTGGTGACTTTTAAGTGAGGAAGGCATGGTAATATTGAATGTCTATTTTCGTCTTCTTGTTTAGGCAAAAACATGGCAGCGTCTTTCTATAACCTTTGAGCATAATTCGGGTTAACGACGGACTTTATTTTTTACAATAAGGTTAATACTCTTCTTATAAAAATAGGAACTTATGTTAGTTTCAAATCCATTTAAAATGTGTACACAGACGGATAAGGATATTCTTTTTGCAAAATTGTAGACTGTGGGGGCGCCTGAATGGCTCAGTTGGTTAGGTGTCTAATTTCGGCTCAGGTCATGATCTCATGGTAGATGGGTTCGAGCCCCGTGTCGGGCTCTGTGCTGACAGCTCAGATCCTGGAGCCTGCTTCCGATTCTGTCTCTGTCTCTCTGACTCTCCTCTGCTCGTGCTCTGTCTCTGGTCTCTGTCTCTCTCTCTCTCTCAAATATAAAATTTAAAAAAAAGCAAAAAATAGATCAAAAATAATTGTAGACTCCGTACAGAAGGGTAACTGGTAAAACTCAGATTATCGCATGGTTATTCAGACCCTCTTTTTGAGTACGAAGATACAACCAAGAGAACAATCCACAGATCAGGTGCTCACCTGATCTCTAATCATCTCCAACTGCTTGTTTGTTTGTTTGTTTTCCAGGCTCTCCTGCACCAACTTTCTGAAGGCAGAAAGTAAGTCCCAAAGATTTGTCCTGCCCTACTTCCCCAACAGAGTGCATCTACTCTCTCTCAGTGGCAGGTGTCTCCACGAGAAGGAGCCCGTTGGCCCGGCCTCTCTCTGTGGTGCTCAGTCCTTATGGGTAGGAGCTCCACTATGGCTGGAAAAGGACATTCCTTTCCCGACTCTGAGTTTCATTACTCAGATTACACAGTTTGTGTCCTACCCCTTTCAGCACTATTATGAATTCAGCCCCGTTGGTTTTTGCTAAGATACCCACAGAAGCTGGTTTCAAGGTGGTGTCCAAAGTCCACATGGGCATTTCATTTGGACTATAATCCAAGCAGCAACATCAAGCCTCCACTTGAAGGGTCTTCTCCCCAGTCTTCATGTAATAGTCGTCTTTGCCCTGGGTCATGTAGTCCTCACTAGGAGGGGGTTCTTGATGCAAGCTCTGCCCAGACTCAAACCCCAGTGCACAAAGTGGACCTATAATTTTCAACCATGATCATCACCTAGTCACTATCCAACCCCAATCACATAGCCATCATTTGGCAAAGGCTGATGATGGGCCAAGCACCAAGGAAATCATTTTGCAGGTATTTTATCACTTACGTCCCCTAATAACACAAACACGCTAACAGAAATGCTGCAAGGTCCTGGGCTAAGCATAGGAGAGTGAGAATCCAATTTAGGCTTGTCTGACTCCAAAGCTCCTAAACATCCACTGTGTCGCCTCCTGCAGTCATGATTCCCTCCTTTCTGAGATGAATCCCCATCACACTCACGTTATTCTCGTTGTCTCTCAATTGCTTCCTCCAGGGGCACCTCCTCTTTTAGTCAAAAGTAACAATGCCAGTCTAAAAACGCCCTTGTCCCCCCACATCTGGTAATAATTATTGTATCAACCCACTTGTCTCCTGTTATATTTACGTAAGTCCCGCTACCGGAGAAGTCAGGTGATGTTCTGTTCCCTCTTCCCTCCGTTCCCTCCCTAAAATGAACCACTGATTTTAGTATAGATTGGAGGAAACCATTGTTTGTTTTATGTCAAATTCTAAATTGGGCTTTGCAGTAAATCATGTCCCTGAGTCCATTAACTCCAAAATGTAGCTCTTGGCTCATGTACCTTTTCTCTTCCCCCAGGCCACTGTTTCCTTGGTGTGGCCACTGCACCTTAAGCTATCGCCCTGTGTCAGCCTTTTCCTCAAACTTTACAAAGAGTGAGGGAAATGAGCCCGAGGGATAGTACAGCAAAGCCAAGTTTGTGGAATGCGCCTGACTGTCCTTGGCCTCTTCGACATAAGAGTTTCCTTGGGGAAGGTTTTCCTTAGGCTTTTCTGTTGCCAACTTCTTGAGCCCTTCCGTCTTCTGACACTCTTCATAGTTTTCCTCTCCTTGAATTTCTATTTGCTAGTCCCCCACTCTCTCTCCATCCTTGGCTGCCCACGGAAAATGTGTCCATCTTCCAATCTGTTAAACATTGCACAGAAGATGTCTCTTTGTATTGACTTGTTAGTCCGCTCTGCCCAGCACCAGAAGTTTTTCAACCAAAACCTCTGTCGAGGACCATTCATATGTTTTCCTATATAAAATCAGCCGCCCGTACAAAAGATAAAGTATGCTGTACCTCCAAAAAGCCGTTCTTCATGCATAATGGTCAAGCAATTATTTGCTGAATGAAGAAACGCATTTTCCTATACTTACCATTCCCTTTGGCATGCAATGAAAAACAATCTGACTCGTGAGAATATAAGATCACTCCAGTCCGCCCGCACCTTTGTTAAATACGCCACCTTATACACACTTTGAAACTTTCATCAGCCCACTGAAGTGGCAGGACCCAAGGCCAAGCAACCGTCAATTATTTAGATATTTACTGCATTAATTTCACTTAGCATACAGTTACAATCACCAACGACTCGACAACCGGAAGCGAGCACAGAGAACGTAAATTTGCACACGGCATACACATGTTGTTCCTCTCTATATGGAAAGCTTATCCCTGCACCAAATTCCCCTCCTTGGTAAGTCTTGGTGCTCGTTCAAGATTTATCTTAAACTTCAGTTCATGGACAAATCTTCCTCTAGGCTTAACCCTGTGGCAACCACTGTATTTCCTTTATTTCTCTATATTCAGTGCCCACCCCTCCAGGCACAGAATTGTCACTCAAGAGGTGTTTAATTAATTACAATCATGATTTTATCCTTACCAAGTTCACTGCTGTGCATACAAGCTTGATAGTCGTGTCCTAAGAAAAAGCAATCGTGATCGTTTATTTCTTAGGAGAAAACAATGGCACCATCAACCACGACACTTGGTCAAAGTAGACATCGAATATTTTGGCCGTTACAAGCCAGTAACTGCATTTAAAAAATATCTTGGTTTGTTCCATTATTATAGTACATCTCATGGTTTTCCCATGAATCACTGGCATATTTATTATATACTCAGCAAATTTAGAATATTCATCCTGAAGAGTAGTAAGACAATATGGCTTATCTGTAAAATAAATGCATTCATGTCCATATGATACGATGCTTAGTAGTAGAGTAGCTGGGGATAAAACTCTCCACATGTAAGGGAAATTAGGAGATAGTTTATAATATATATGAATGAAAAAAGCAGGAAGTTACAGTTCAAAAAGTACTGAAAGTGAGGCAAAATATTACATTCGATAACAAGATAAATACCTTAGTAACAATTTCAATTTTAGTAATTGTGACTTTTTCATCCCTATTATTTACCTTCGGAAAATACATACACTAAGGAAGTATTTTTGTAAATAATTGCTAAGAAAATCGGGGCCTTTGATTATCAAACTCTACTTTGTAATGTAAAATATATATAATTTTATCAAGACAGGATTTCAGATGGTTCGTAGAAAGCATAGGTTTGAAATGGCATTTTCGGGGTGCCTGGGTGGCTCAGTCGGTTGAGCGTCCGACTCTGGCTCAGGTCATGATTTCACGGTCGGTGAGTTCGAGCCCCGCATCAGGCTTTGTGCTGACAGCTCAGAGCCTGGAGCCTGCTTCAGATTCTGTGTCTCCCTCTCTCTCTGACCCTCCCCCGTTCATGCTCTGTCTCTTTCTGTCTCAAAAAAAATAAATAAATAAAAAAATAAATGGCATTTTCAGTGACCAGAGTTCTCCTACAGCAGTGAGGCTCCTTATGTATATTTTGTTGGCTGTAGAATTGCAATTTCGAAACAGTCAAATAGAGGTCTTCTAATAGGGTTGCACAGGACCCCCAAGAGCTCCCACTTCAATCCCGTAATCTTGCAATCCTCCTATGAACGCGGTTTTTCATGAAGACATGTTGTTTTATCAAGGGGCATTTTCTCTTAATAGCCATGTAATCTCTCTTAATGAACACTCATAAACTAAATATCTAGTAGGAAGGTTTTTTAGACATTTTCCTCTGCCTTCTTTAGAATATTCTCACTAGCTGTCAGCAGCAGTGAATGCATAAGGAAATGAAACCCAACAAGTTACCGTGTTCAACATCAGGAGGTTTTGTAAAACCTGCAGGTACTTTTTAAGTGTGCAAGTTATCTAGATATCTGAGACTTACTAATAATCATAAATATTATAGGTGATTGAGAGTTGGTGGTTTGGTACAATAGACATAAACTTATTAACCCTGTGAAGCCTTATTCGTTTTGGAGATCAATTTGAAATAGCGAAAAGTCTGGATTATAGGGTTTAGGGATGGAAAGTAATCTCAACTAAGGGGAACTTCGAGGACAGAAACAATAGATTAGCAGAGGTAGCACCTAAGATTTTATCTACTAGTACAAAGTCCCTTGAACCACTAACAACACGTATGATCCATCTCAACAAAAGAATACGAATATTGAGATATAGACAGTTCACATGGTCCAGAAATGACATTCTCACAAAAAAAATAAAAATAAAAATAAAACAATTCAGGACATGCAATCATATTTATACCCATTCATCTGCCTCGTGGTTATGTTTCTGGAAACACTCTGATGGGTGACTACCACCAGAGACAGGCAAAATTGTCATAAATTCTATGTCATTGGCATCAAATTAATGAAATTTTGACAGAGCCGTGAAAGCATACTCCCTCACGCCATTCATCAATCCTACAAAATGTGGAAGTTTTAATTCTTTGGCAAAAGCTAAGCACGCAGTAAACAGAAAATGTCCCATGGAATGTACTAAATGAATCCCCAGGCTGGCAATACTTGTAGCAATTCTTTAATGTTTATCGAACACATTTAATGAGCATTATTGAATTTCTCATCAGGTCAGCAGGCAAGATTGGATGATATTTCAATAGTACAGCTCCAAATTTTAATAATGCAGTGGAAATGTTATAATATGAAATATTAGCATACGAAACCCGGGAACTATGGAAAACGGTGGAATGTGCAATGACCGGTTATCATTTTGAAAAACTGGGAGTAGAAAATATTGCCCCTACGTTTTTAGAACTTAACTCTTACAGAATTCATGAGTTTTATAAACCTACCATTATTTCACAATATCTCTATCTTTCATAGGCATTGCCATATTTTCTTTCTTAAATTTATTTTTGTATTCTTTATTTGAGAGAGAGAGAGAGAGAGAGCAGGGGAGAGGGGCATAGAGACAGGGAGAGAGAGAATCTTAAGCAGGATCCACGCTCCAGATGGAGCCCAGTCTCACAACCCTGGGATCAGGACCTGAGCTGAAATCAAGAATCAGATGCTCAACTAACTGAGCCACTCAGGCACCTCTCTTTTTTTTAAGTAGGCTCCATGCCCAATGTGGGACTTGAACTCACAGCCCTAAAATCAAGAGTTGCACGCTCTACTGACTGAGCCAGCCAAGAGCTCCGCCCACCTCATTTTCTAAATAGATAAATGGAAAGCAAAATTAAATTGTTAAATTAAAGACCTCGGGGCGCCTGGGTGGCTCGGTCGGTTAAGCGTCCGACTTCGGCTCAGGTCATGATCTCACGGTTCGTGGGTTTGAGCCCTGCGTCGGGCTCTGTGCTGACAGCTCAGAACCTGGAGCCTGTTTCAGATTCTGTGTCTCCCTCTCTCTGTGACCCTCCCCCGTTCATGCTCTGTCTCAAAAATAAATAAACGTTAAAAAAAATTAAAAAAAAAAAGACCTCAAATTCTACTTCAAACAAGGTAGACACAGCAATTGAATACTCAAAGAGCTATCTTAGAAATTCCAAGAATAAAAGAGTGAATTAAAAGATACGTTTGCTGAAGACTAATGAGGAATATGTGTTACCTACTGAATATGTTTCATTTTCATTGGATTTGAATTTCTGATAAAAACAATATACCACTTATTTTTCTTAGAGGACAAACAGGTAAGTAAATGATGTAACTTGAAAGTGAGCACAAGGCTGCAAAACAAGAAAGAATTTTGTTTTAAACTACCGCAGAAATAAATAAAAATTAAAAAAAAAAAAACAGCAGGATGTATCGGGTTTGGGGACCTGGGGAGAAAAAGGACAAACCATGCTACAATGGATATGTTGTCTATACACATGAAAAGGAGTGAGATATAAGAAAACAAAACACAAATGAGTATTTATACACGAAGTTGTGCTCTCTTGGGGATTTTGAAACCTATAGGGACCATTTTCATAGCAGAAATGTTAACATGTCTGGAAGGTAAAAGCAGCAAAGAATTTAAGAAAAAGTAAAGTTAAAATAGCGTCAAGTCCTATCAAATGCCTTTTCTGTTGCTGTAAGCATACAGTTTGACAGTGAAGGGCCAGGATGAATGTAACAATGAAAGGCAACTCAAAACAGAAAACCTTTCCCTGCTTATCTGCCATAAATCTCCAGACTGGAAAAGGAAAAGGCTGAAAATCCTTAATTTAAATAACATATCTATATGTTCCATGAGGGAATTAAGCTCCTTATGTGTGCAGTGCGTTCAAAAAATATCCAGACTTTAATGAGATTCTATCATTACTCAAGACAGAGAGAATGAAAAAACAAGCTGGAGAGAGAGAGAGAGAGAGAGAGAGAGTGAGAGAGAGAGAGAGAGAACAGCTTCCTAAAATACACAATAAATATTTAAAATTAAAGAGTAAGGCTTGTGAGAACAAAAAAAAGATATTTAGAAGTCAGGAGTTTGGGAGCATATTATTTGAGAAAAATTAATTTAGGGAATTTTATAATCAGCAAAACCTACAAAAGTGAAGGCACCCCAATTTCTACCTTTTTACTTCCATTGGCCCTCTGGATAGAGGAAAAATGGTCCTGATAGGGAATTTCTTCATGAAGGCTGAAACTTTTGTCATGCTTAGGTCTGTTTATGGCCTTAATTGGCTAAGCTTTTCTTAGAAGATGTTTTTCCCAGCCTACCTGTGCGACTTCCAGGCCATGTCAGTGATGAAGCTACATTATCCGTCAAACCTTAAGCATGGGGGATTGCCCACAGTTCTTGCTCTCCACCTCAGCAGCGTGTGACGAGAAGTAAGTCAAGTTTATGTGGGGAAATACACTCATTAATGAACAGTAAACTCTCTTCGCCAAGCACTCATATTTATTAGTGAGTAGCTGGAAGAAAATTTTTGAGCAGTCCTAGGAAATAATGTGGGGGGGGGGGGCGGGCATAAGAATTCCGGATTCTGAAAGAAATGGGTGTGAATAACTTCTGTCTGTTGCTCTTCAAGAGACGGCTGAGCCTAAATTTGGAAATGACACACGTGATCTTAATGCCGTTCATTCATTCGCTCATGGTGGTCTCCTTCTTACATATGTAATACAAACTATACATGAGCATCGGCTCTTTGCTGAACCACAGAGGGTAATGAGAAATTCAGCCTCAGAGTTATTAGGCTCTTGGAACTCTCTCTCTTCCAGAGCTGGTGGGGTGGAGATTCCATGTGTGGTTTACAGTGGGGCCCACTGGTTGACATACACCGGCCTGACCCAGAGTTTGACGGAGACAGCCATGGATGTCCTACGTGGACAGGCTTCCTAATGTACACGTTGAAAGTGTTACCTCAAAAGAGTATTCAGTGATGGGAATAATAGATGCAACTAACTAGTGCCAGCTTCAATTTTGGTTTCTACCAGATGAGGAAAAGGCCTCACGGATTCAGCCTTCAGAAGAACCTAGCCCCACATGGAACCTCCCCGTCTTGCGGACCTCTCACTATTGCAAAAAATCCACATCAGGCCCTGTTCCAGCAGAAAGAGTTGCCTCAGAGAATATGACCAAACAGATGGTCATGAAGACCGTTTTGCAAAGATGTGAGCAGAGCAGAGGGAGGAAGGAGCCCTGAAGTACTCTGGGACCAACAACGGCTGGTTATCATTAGCGGGGTTAGGCCTGACAGTCCCCAGGGAGGAAGCAATGTGCTTAGAACCCAGAGAAAGCTGACCCAATAAAGAGGGGAACTGGGCAAGCAGTGTCACGTTAAGGGCAGTCACTGCCAGACGCTGCTGAACAAGGGAAGGGAGGCAAGAATAGGTACCTTTCACTCTCCAGACTCCCGCTGGTGTCTCCTTTGGGTTTGGCCAAACCCAGAGTGTTATATCGCTCTCCTCCAAGTGCTTTTTCGTTGCTCTTCTAATAAAATCTATAAAAAATATTGTTTAAAGCTCTACGTGAACAAGTTTGTGTCTGTTTCTCCAATTTCACCTATTCCAATCTACTTTTGTTCACCCACTGTAGTATGGCCACTGACTTTCTTGCGCTTTCTGGAAAAAGCCAGATTGTCTCCCATCCAGGGGTTTTTGCTGCATAAGCTGTTTTCTGGGCCTAAAGCACAAGTCCCCTAGAACTTAGTGTAGTTGGCTTTTTTTTTTTTTTTACTGTTTTCAAACATTATTTATTTTTGAGAGAGAGCGCAAGCGAGTGGAGGCATGGCAGAGAGAGAGGGAGACAGAATCCGAAGCAGGCTTCACATTGTCAGTACAGAGCTCAATGCAGGGCTCGAACCCACAAACAGTGACATTGTGACCTGAGCCAAAGGCGGAAGTCTAACCGACTGAGCCACCCAGGCACCTCATGTGGTTAGTTGCCTTCTTTTCTTCCATATGTCATCCTGGAGAAACGACCCCCTGATTCCCAACCTAAATGGACTTAACCTACTTAGGTACAGCCACCCTATCTGAGTTAGTTCTCTCTGCACTGGAGTTATCTCATTATCTGTCTATATCTTTGCTGTCTTTCTTCCCTTGTTAGAATACTAGCTCCCTGAGAGTAGAGACTTTGCCTATCTTGTCCGATATTTCTTCAGAGCCTGGAACATGATAGGAGCTCAATAAACACTTGTTGGGGGAACAAATGTGCATATAGTTAAGAAAGGTACATTCAGACTAATTCACCTAGTTAGAAATGCCTAAAAACACTTAAAATCCTTATTCATATGTGGAATTTAAGAAACAAACCAGAGGAACATGGGAGAATGAAAAAAAAAAGAGACAGAGGAAAGCAAACCATAAAATAGGCTCTTAACTACAGAGAACAAACTGAGGGTTGCTGGAGGGAAGTTGGGCAGGGGATGGGCTAAATGGGTGATGGGTATTAAGGGGGGCACTTGTTGTGATGAGCACTGGGTGTCATATGTAAGTCACACGTCACTAAATTCTACTCCCGAAACTATTATTACACTAGATGTCAACTAACTAGAATTTAAATAAAAACTTGAAACATTAAATAAATAAATAAATCATCTAATTCGTTTGCAAAAAAAGAAAAAACCTCTCAAAATCAAATGTTTTTAAGAATTCTTTCAATCTTTAAACTGTTGCTTCATTTAACTTATTATTACATTCCAAATACATGTGCTAGACTCGGAGAGGGTTAAAAATATGTATAAGTTGGTTCTTACACTTACAATATTTAAATTCAATAAGGGAATAAGTAATTTATGTATCACCATAGCACCAGACAGAATATTCCTGCATTAAGAGGAATTATATAAGAAAGCGTTAAATGGTTTGAAAAGCTGCAAATATGTCATTTGAATAGGAATTTGAAGGAAGTTTTATTTAAGGTAGTCGTTGAATATAGCTAATAATTTTAACAGACGGGAATGGGGTGGGGAAAGGCATAGTAACGCACATCTGAGCCAAGATGAAACATGGGCCATATTTGGGAAGAATGAGTAACACAGCATTGCTGGACAATACTCATATTTAGTAGTCAAGGGTTGATTATCATGAACCACATGTTACATAATTTATTCTAAAAAGAATCTTATAATAATTATTGTGATAACCATTTTATAGATAAGCTGAAGGACAGAGATTAACGCACCCACCTACAGCCACATAGTTACTCAGCTGTAGAACAAATTTGTTGGACCAACGCGATTTGAATCCAGACCGCTGTTAAACAGTGAATCGGAAGGGTAAACATGGACGCACATGAAGGAGAATCCTTGAATACAAAGCTGCAACCTTGGGACTTAATCCGGAAAGGGATCGAGAATTGAGGTTTTTGAGAAAGATTTATATGGAAACAATGTAATGGAACATCATATTATATTTTATATATACACGTGTGTGTGTATGGATACATGCATATATACGTAAACAGACTTGAAGGAAATGCAACTCAAAGTTAACATATATATATAATATGTATTATATATATAATTCATATATATTATGTATATAAATTATGGGAAAGTTGAATTCTTCTTGTATTTCCTGAATTCACCCGAATTTTCAAATTTCGACATATAATTTAGCAATCAGAAAAATTATATTATAAAATATGTTGATGTCTAGACTATGATGTCTAGAATTGCAGCTGTGAAGATCTATAGCAGGATGATCTTCAAGGTATTGGGAAGAATGTGAAGGACTCCAAAGTAATTATGGCATTCAGAAAAGAAAAGAGAAAACTGGATATTTTCCAGAGATTGTCAAAGTATCAAGGCAAATGGCTTCCTTTTCTAAGTGAACAGGCACAGAGTTCGAATATCACAAAAAAATTGAGTTGATTTTGTTTACGTGTATTTATTTTGCTAGAGAGAGAGTGAGTGGGGACGGGGCAGAGAGAGAAGAAAGAGAAAATTCCAAGCAGGCTCCCACTGTCAGCACAGAGGCCAACGCAGGGCTCGAACTCATGAACCTCGAAATTCTGACTTGAGCCCAAATGAAGAGTCAAACGCTTAACTGACTGAGCCACCCAGGTGCCCCATGTTGATATTTCACAACTTACTTTTTTTTTCCTTTGCCAGAGATTTTGTTCTTCTGTATATAGAAACACATCTCTATTTATGTGAAGAAAATTGGAGGAGAATTAGGATTCCATACATATTTAAATATTTATATGTATAGCTTTTGTTTTTGTAAGAGATGAAAGTTATTTATTTATTCCAATACAATTAACTTGTATACATTTAAATTTATTTACTGTGATAAGAACACTGAACATGACATGGTCTATCCTCTTAACAAAAATTTAAGTACACAATATTACTCTGAATATAATATTAGATGTAGGCATAATGTTGCCCAGTAGGTTTCTGGGACTTACTCCTCTTGTGTAAGTGAAACTTTATATACTTTTCAAGAATTGACTTATGTATGTATCTATGTATGCATCCTGTAGATGGAGGCATCTATTTTATTTTATTGTTTAAATTTTTTTTTAACCTTTATTTATTTTTGAGACAGAGAGAGACAGAGCATGAATGGGGGAGGGTCAGAGAGAGGGAGACACAGAATCTGAAACAGGCTCCAGGCTCTGAGCTGTCAGCACAGAGCCTGACGTGGGGCTCGACTCACGGACTGCGAGATCACGACCTGAGCCGAAGTCGTAGGCTTAACCAACTGAGCCACCCAGGCGCCCCTGGAGGCATCTATTTTAAACACCAAATAATCATTAAGTACACAGTAGAGAAGATCTTCGTCATGCTTCTCATTGTCATTGCCATTCAGGCATTAGTATAATCATCTTTATCCGGAACGACGAATGAATAAGTAAAATGAAAATCTCCCCTCTCTGCAAGTGTGAAGCCTATGCTCTTTGTTGTTAATACCAGTCTATTTTTGTTAATTATTGATGAAGTGTTGAAAAGATTATAATAGTAAAACCTCAGTGTAAAAAAAAAAGTAAAGTAGTGCAAGAAACTAGAAAGAAGAAAATAAGTGTTATTTTTATTACCCTATGGGCAGTCATTGAAAATCATGGGGGGCGCCTGGGTGGCGCAGTCAGTTAAACGTCCAACTTCAGCCAGGTCACGATCTCGCACTCCGTGAGTTCGAGCCCCGCGTCAGGCTCTGGGCTGATGGCTCGGAGCCTGGAGCCTGTTTCCAATTCTGTGTCTCCCTCTCTCTGACCATCCCCCGTTCATGCTCTGTCTCTCTCTGTCCCAAAAATAAATAAACGTTGAAAAAAAAAATTAAAAAAAAAAAAGAAAAGAAAATCATGGTATTTTCTTCCAGGAATTCTTTAAGAAACATTCCACAGTTGAGATCATAAAGTATAAACAATTTTGATACCTGATATTCCACTTTAATATTATAACACAAAAACTTCCCATATTGTAACTAAATTAATTAATAGCTACCTTACACTTCATTATACGGAGGCACCATAATTTATTTGACTACCTATTATCTAGCACTTAATTGCAGCTGTCAATATCTTTGTGAATCAATTTATTTTCCACTTTATTTCTAATTGTATTTGAGAAATAATATTTAGCAAATTGTATTTTTAGATTGCCGAAGTCATGGCATCCTCATTATATCAAAATTAGATAATATGAAAAAACTTAAAAAAAATCACCGATTTATGTGCCATCTCGCCGATGCCAACTGTTGGCACGTTTTCATCCTTGTAAAGTTTATGTTTAAGTGCTCTCTTTATTTCTATCGATACGATTTTGCATATTTTGCGTTTAACAACATGTCGCAAATATCAATAAATAACTGTTCGCGTCATCATTCTTCATAGTGCAGCATATGGATTTATCATAATTAATCAGCCTAATGTTGTTGTTGGGCAAGTATATGTAAGCAGTTCTGTAATATATATTCCTGTCCTACATCATTGTGACCTTGTCATACTTTTTAGGTTCTTGTTTAAATTCCGATTGGTTGACACACACTGTTATATTAGTTTCAGGTATACGCTATCGTGACTCATTCCTTCTGTACATCGCCCAGTGCTCATCCCAGCAAGTGCACTCCTTAACCCCCAGTCGCTATATCTTCCATCCACAACCCGCCTCCGCTCCGGTCAACATCAGTTTCTTCTTTACAGCTAAGAGTCTGCTTCTTGGAAAAGTAGAATTGCAGAGTATATACTTAAAATGTTTCATCATATACATTGTCAAATTGTCCTACAGTATCCTCATTAGAGGACTGGCCTGCTGTTTTTCCCACATTCTTCCATAAATCACCATTCTTTGTAGACTTCATTCGTGTAAAAGACAGAAAAGTGATGTGTGTGTGTGTGTGTGTGTGTGTGTGTTTCACTTCATTTGCATATAATTAGGGCCACATTTTTTGTCTGTTATTATGTGTAATTTTTAAGCTAATTGTTCATGTACATTGTCATTTTTTTTTGGAGATGTAGGTTATTCTAAAGGATTGGAAATTACTTGGTATATTCCAAGGATATTAAACCTTTCTTATATATTTTTGTATGTCAGAAATAATGCATTCCATTTATGTACATTTCACCTCCCAAAACTGAAAAAAAAAAATATACAGTCAAATCAGTACTTTCATTGATAGCTTCACCTTAAGAGTATGCTTAGGACTTCTTAAGTTATTATGGAATTATGTTTGTTATTGTATTATGTTGATATTCACATTTTTTTTAGTTTTTATGGTTTATTTTTACACTGGAAAACAATATAGTTGGTATTTCTTTCTTCTTCTTTTTTTTTTTGCATTTAATGTAGGCACTTCCAAATTGTTTCTTTGTTTTAGTCTTGAAATGATAGACTCAACTAATTGACTATAATTCTACCATTCCATATTTAACATTTCACAAATATCTAGGAATGTGTTTGTGATGGCAAAATTAAGATTCATAAGTAATAAGATGACAAATAGAACATGACCTACTTTTAAGAAGTAACCAATTTATGGATAGTTGGAGGGAAACATACATTGGTCATAAAAACAATTATATATAAACTTGGCTTTAACAAACAATGGCACTTGAACAAGATCTTAATTACATGTAATATTTTAGGGGAAAAGAGGAAATAGTAAGCATTCCAGGCAGAAGAAAGATATTGCCTTTTATAGCTTATTTTTGGATTTTAAAACAAACCACAATTTCTAATGTAAGTTAACTTATTGACATCAAGAATGGAAGTTTTCTAGTTTTAAAATCATGGCACTATAACATGTTATCTCTGCCTCATGATATCCCATCTGTGTTTATATTCACATATATATTCATTACATAAATGCTAAAGGAATGGGAACTTGTCCAGTCTTGTAATTTGTAAAAATAGATCATTGTGCTTAAAAAGTTATCTCAGGAATTTGGCTATTCCTTCTCATTAGTTGTTCATTGTTATTGAACTTGACTTTCATTTAGTCCTCCTAACTTCCTTACACCTCAGTATGTAGGATTTACAGAGATCCCAGGGTAAAGATCTGTGTTGGACCACTAACCCTAAATTGGCTGTAATGTCGTTTGAATCTTCCTCAGGAGTAAAAAGTTGTGCTGGCTGTAAAGTTACAAGGCAAAGAGGAATCTATGCTGACAAGTGCAGAAAGTTTTTTTATGGAGAAAAAAAAAAAGCTCATCATTTTTCACAAAATGATGCTCCTCTGTTCAGACCTGTATTGTAAGCTTGCATTGTTCTCATGCCCAACGATGAATATACGCTGATGCTTTTTTTTCTCCTTTAAAACACATCTCCATCTGAGTTCTGTTTGTTACAAATGTTTAGACACACAGCTGTCAATCTGCAGTGGTTCTGCATACTTGTATGTTGAAGAATGGGTTCCAGTCAACGTTCTTTATAAGCCTGCAGTACTGTCTGTTCTTTTGTTACTGACTCAAGCCCCGTGTGTTCTTAACTTTAAAGAATTGTTACTTCTGCATATGACTAATGAAAAACAGCCGTCTAAACATGGCTTGGAAATCATAACCAAACGCTAAGGAATACTGTCATTTTAATACCCTAAAATTTGAAAAACTCTGTCAGTAGTTGCTGCAAGGACAATACTTCTGAAGTGAATAATACCGGGGTTGGGGGTTGGGGTGGGGGGAGCAAGGCACAGATGTTCTATAACAAAGCGTGAGGGGAAATAAAAGTGTGTGACATTGCACACTTTGGAAGACTAGAGAAAACGAGCAAGCCTAATCCAAATTATGCTAAATATCAACATAATGTCCTGTGGGAACTCAGTGGGCAGAGTTTTGGTTAAAACGTGTGATAAAGGCTCGCATGCACAGGCTGCAATAAGAGGGAAAATATTCTCATTGAAACTTTTAAACTTAGTGAAATGTACATATGATGCTTGTGGATGTAGCAAGAAACCATTTTAGGGTTCCTGTTTGCAGATCACAGAAGTCAACTCTGGTTATGGATGTCTTAAACAAAGTAAGGAACAAATTGATAAGATATAGCTCGGGCTATATCTCAGCTCGGACTCAGCTCGTGCACAGGAGACTGGTTACCTGTTTGGGAAACAGAAACTATGTGTTAGGGTACCGGCAGCATGAATCGAGAAAAGCTGGGTAATACGACAAGTAGTCAGTGCTCTGGTGCTGTAGGGTCCATGCCACCCAACTGCCTCCCCCCACTCACTCCTTCACCCCAGACCCTCAACTGCCCAACAGACCCCTTCCCAGCTCAGGCTTACATTCTTGACAGAGATGATTTTCCATCTTCTCTGTTCTCCTGAGCCCACTGATGCTCCAAGAGTTTGGGCCAATTGTACAGTTTGACGAAACATAGTCCACCCAAGATCACTCCCACTTCTGACACCAACGGCAAGTTCAAAGAGTTTCCAAGACACCTTGAGTTTCAGTAATTTACTAGAAGGGCTCACTGAACTCACTAAAAGCTTATACTCACAGTTTTGTTTTACTGTGGGAAAAAGATGATACCAATTAAGATCAGTCAACAGAAGAATTACATAGGGCAGAGTCTAGGGAAATACTGACTGCAAGTCTTCCGTGCTTCTCTCCCTATGGAGTCAGGACACTTTATTTCCCCTCTCTTGATGTGTGACAACGTTCATGGAACATTGCCAACCAGGAGAACTCACCTGGCCTTTGTATCCAGAGCTTTTCCATCAGGGCTCCATCATAGACATGACTGACTGATCGATTACCCATGTGGTTGACCTCGGTCTCCAGGAAAACTAATGCCATATAACCCAAATCAAAGCCCCTCTCCTAAATGAAATCGGTAGCCTCTCTGACATTGCCAGCTCCTACTTTAATTCATATTATTAAACCATCCAGTGTGATTCAAGGCTTCCAGAAAAACAAAGACCCTCCTGTCGGGCATGATATTCCAAGAGTTTAAAGAGACTCACTTCCAGAAGCCAACACCCAAGTCCAGTCCTCTTTGGAGGCAAACTTAAAATCTTTTCTACAATGATGCCATCTTTGAGCTTAATTTTAACAGTTCTCTTCCTTTTGTATTTTACAGAGATGACAGAAGCAAGCAGATAGTAGGGTTTTCACACCTCACCTCATCAAACAGACCCCATCACCTGGACCTGAATACACTCTGCTCTTCGTGCCTCCCGCTATGATGGAAGAGGATTGTTCCTCCTGTCCAAAACTAATTTCTGTACCTGTGCTTTGAATGTGACTCTCTGACTTTTCCAGGATCCTCATTTTTATCAGAAAACGCATTCTCTGTTCTTTGAGCTCAGCCTTTCTCTCTGTATTAACACTTTTCCATTGACATGCAAATACGCTCAACAGTCTTCTGACATGAAAATAAAATTTCTCCAATCCTCATTTCCATCTTCAGCTACAGCCTTCAGGGACTGGCTTTTCCACTGACATTGTTTTCCCAATGGTCACCAGTGATTTCCTTATTATAGATTTAAAAGCAATCCTCAGTTTTATCATTTCCATCTCTTAGCAACATCTAGAACTATATACAAATTCTAGAAATATTGTCTTCTCCTGTTCTCTAGACCATTCTCTCTCTTTTTATACTGGCCTTTCTCCTGAAATTTTTGGCCTTCCCTTCTCAGAATATCCCTCAACTGTTGAGTTCCTTCATAAGCTACTCTGAACACTACTGTCCTCACTATGATCTCATGGTTGTGAGTTTGAGCCCTGCATAGGGTTCTGTGTTGACAACCCAGATCTTGCTTGGGATTCTCTCTCCCTCTCTCTCTGTCCCTTCCCTGCTTGTGCTCTCTTTCTCTCAAAAATAAATAAACTTTAGGGGCGCCTGGGTGGCGCAGTCGGTTAAGCGTCTGACTTCAGCCAGGTCACGATCTCGCGGTCCGTGAGTTCGAGCCCCGCGTCAGGCTCTGGGCTGATGGCTCGGAGCCTGGAGCCTGTTTCCGATTCTGTGTCTCCCTCTCTCTCTGCCCCTCCCCCGTTCATGCTCTGTCTCTCTCTGTCCCAAAAATAAATAAAAAACGTTGAAAAAAAATTAAAAATAAATAAAAATAAATAAACTTTAAAAATATGATTATTCCCTCATATTCCATAGGAACTCACTGGCTTAGTCATGCTGATTCTGTAACTTTGAAATAACTTGTGAATCCATCTTCATTCCCATGCCTTTTATCCTGGTTCAGTTCCGAGTGTGGCATCTGGGTCCTGTAACGGAGATCTCTTTCCTGTTGATTGTTAGCTGCCTCCAATCTTATCAGCCAGTTACTTGTCTAAAAGACAAAGCTGCTCATATCGCTTTGCTGCTTTATTCCTTCAGAGATTTCAGTGACATTTCCCTTAGGATAAAGTCCAAACTCCTTAGTGTCGTGTAAATGCCATCTTACCTCATTGGCGTCTTCCCACCTTGAACCTCTTGCCCAATTATCTTTCACCTCCCCACCTCTTGAGTACCCTCTTGATGCTTTCTCTCCTGGGCTCTGCCTATGCCTCTCCACCACCCATTCAACCTCCAGGTCTGCACTTGGACACCCGTTCTGCTGGGGAGAAGTCCCCACTTTCCTGTGATGGGATTATGTACTCACAAAACCCCATTTTGCCTTTATCCACCATGTTGTGATTGCCTGTTGAAATGCCTGCCTTGTTTTCAAAATTGGACACTTCGAGATGATTGAGACTCTGTCACTTTCAATAAATCTTGAATTTCCATCATCTAGCATAGGGCTTGATACTGTAGGTTTTTGAGGAGGTGAATCACCATAAATATGAGACTAGAAATAAAAACTGATGATTAGCTTTGGAAGAACTTACCTGCTAGGCTACTGGTTTTGTCCAGGTTCCTAAAAATGAGGGTAACATAATGAGACCTTACATTGTGCCAGCTCCAAAGGGCACTTACCCATTATTCTCATCTTTCTTCTGCCATTTTTGCTGGATTATGTATTATAAATTATCTTTCACTTTTTTTTCCCTTTAGTACAGAGATTTCATTATAACCACTGCACAAATGTTTTCCTTTGGCAGCATTTACCGAATGACAGCTTATATTAGTCTTTGTGCTAAGAACTGGGCCTTTTTGGGGGGCGCCATGGTGGCTCAGTTGGGTAAGCCTACGACTTCTGCTCAGGTCATGATCTCACTATTTGTGAGTTCGAGTCCCACATGGGGTTCTCTCTCAAAAATAAATGTTTTTGAAAAAGGACCGGGTATTTTTATTACTTTAGAATTTACAAAATACTGTCACATGAAATCTTCATTTGATCATTGAGACAAGTTCTGTGAATACCTGTTTTATTGATGAAGTAAGTGAGGTCCAGAGAGTTTAGAGACATGCTAGCCATAGAATGCTAAAGGAGGTGAATCTTGCTCATGCCTTGAGTTGAACCATGTGAAATTGCCATTCTTTGGGGCAAAAATAAAATGGTTGAATATTGACAATTTCATATGGTTCAACCTAATACATCTTGAAATAATTAAGTGACAACACAAGACAGTATACACATCATCAATTGTCAAAATGAGTGACAAATATAATAAATGCTATGGACAGACAATAATTACATCAACTCAGGATGAGTGTAGAAAAAACTGAGTTATTAATCTTTCCTCTATGACTGTCTCCTTTACTTAATTTCTCCCTCAGGGAAGTGCTGATAGTTTTTCAGTGTCCCAGGTCGGGTGTGTGTTACCACTTGAAAATGCTGCCATAACCCCAGAACTTAGTAGGATATCTTGAAACCTATATCTCCCCATCTATACCTTCACCACATCCTTCCTCCTGTTGTCCCCACATTACAAACTCTAGATTTTTTCTGGACCACGTTCTTCTGTTTCGTTTCCTACACCAAGTGTGAGACCATGTTCACTGGAAGCTCCTTTGATGTCATTAAAAACCCAATTTCTCTTTTGAAAATTGACTACAATTGACTTTGTCTAATATTTAATATATCCACTACAATTTTCTTTTAAAGAGCATTAGTAACATACTTTTTTCCATCCTTTTATTTTTATAGTGTTGTATCTTTATATTAAAGTGTGGTTTTTGCAGGCAAAAAAAATGTCTACAATTCTCATAAGTCAAGTGTAACTGATCCTATTTGGCAGTGCAAATTTTTTTTTAGAATAGCATTTACATTGTTGTAGAAGTGCATGAGAAAATGCACACATTGTAAGTGTAAAACCCAGCACATTTTCACAAAGTTAGCAGACCCATGTAAACAACACCTAGAGAAGAAAACACAATATTGGTAATAATCCAGAAGTTTCCTCATGCCTGCTCCCAGTGACTGTCTTCTTCTACCACCGTGGAGTAATTTTGCCTTTTTTGAACTTGATAGAAATGGGATTTTTTTTTCCTTGACAATTTGTGAGCTTTCTTCCCAATACTATACATCAAATAGCTCATTCATTTCTATTGTTTTAGTGTATTCCATTAAGCAAACATGCTGGGTTGTCTTCAAATTATGGCTGTTAGGAATCTTACTGCAGTTAGTATTCTTGTACGTGTCTTCTGGTGCATAGATGCATGCATTTCTGTTGGGTTGTATACCCAGTAGTGGTGGATTTTATTTCTGCCTCAATAGATAATGCCAAGAATTTTCCAAAGTGTTTCAAATAGCTTGTACTCTTCTTCACCAACAGTTAGTATGGCTAGCCTTATTCCATGGGAGTGTAATAATACCTCACTGTGGTTTTAATTTACAGTTTGCTAACATGGATGGGAAACGTCCTGCTTATGAGCCATTTGGATATCTGCTTTCAAAAATGCCAATTCAAGCCTTTCCTTTAAAAAAACATGTCTGCTTCTTTTCCATTTGTAGGAGTCACATATTCTGAATATAAGTCCTTGGTCCAATATTGCTCGTGTAGCTGTATGTATATTGTTACTGTCTGCAATAACAGTTGTGTGTGTGTGTGTGTGTGTGTGTGTGTGTGTGTGTGTTTTACTCTGTTATCGGTATATTTTGGAGACTTGAGTATACTATTTTAATATAGCCTCGTTTACTAAACTTTTCCTTATGGATAAGAGGATTTGTATCTTAAATGTATAGGGAAATTTTATTTTTCCTCAAGACTGGGAACACATTATTCTATGTTGGTTTCCAGAAGCTTTATGATTTTTCAACTTTCATAATTAGATCTGTGTCCATTCAATGTTAATTTCTGTGTGTTGTGTTGAGACAAGGGTCAGTATTCATTTTTTCCCATATGAATAGGAAATAGACCAAGTAACATTTATGGAAAAGAAGACTATTGAAGTTTTGCCCACTATTCTGGAATGTCAATTTTGTCATGAAAAAGTGTCCATAGATAGATATAGATATAGATATAGATATAGATATAGATATATAGATAGATATGTTTCTAGACTTTTTATTCTACTCCATTGGTCTATTTGTATATCTTTAAGCTAATACCATACTATCTTAACTATTGTTTATTTATATCTGGAGGTGAAATCCTTCAACTTTGGTCTTTCTCATGATTGCCTCAGCTCTTCTTGACCACGTGCATTTTCATACAAATTTTACAATCAGCTTCAGAATTTTTGCAAAAACAAACAAAAAAACTAATCACCTGTGCTAGGATTTTCACTTGTATTGTATTAAACCAAATGGATATGGAGAGAAATGATATCTTCGTAATATTGATTTTTTCAATCTATGTGCAATAATTTGTCTCAATAATATTCTGCAGGATTTTTATGTTGCAGTCTTAACTATATACATTTGGTAGACTTATTTTTAGATATTTGGTGTTTCTTG
This sequence comes from Prionailurus bengalensis, assembly GCF_016509475.1. Taxonomy (NCBI): domain Eukaryota; kingdom Metazoa; phylum Chordata; class Mammalia; order Carnivora; family Felidae; genus Prionailurus; species Prionailurus bengalensis. The sequence continues at coordinate 56,323,410 of NC_057354.1, read as the reverse complement.
GTATTAAGATAAACAGTATTATGGAAAAAAATATTCCAAATGGTTTATTGCTGTTATACAGAAAAACGACCCATTTTTGTACCTTGGTCATGTATCCAATGAGTTTACTAAATGCACGTAATAAGACATATAGGTTGTAGATTTAAAATGCTTCCCTCTATATGATCATGCCATCTGCAAAGAGTAATATTTTTATTTCACTTTTAAATCTATACATTTCTCTTGCTAATTGCGCTAGAGAGAACCTCCAACCCAGTGTCCATAGACATGCATGGCGCTCATGGATATTTTTGTATCTTTCCCAATTTAATTTGGAGAAAGCTGTTAATATCTAATGTCAAGTATAATAGTTTTTTAGATACCTTGTATCAGATTAAGTTTTTCCTTTTCCTTTTCTCCTGTACTAAAATATTTTTGCTATTGTTCTTTCATTTAATTCTTTTTACATTAAATTGTAAACACATGGTGAATTTTTACATTTCCATTTCATTTTCCCTGTCTCTCTTTGTCTCTGTGCATCTGTCTCTTTCCATCTTTCCCATCCCCTTTTGGCCCTCAACATCTATCGAGAAGATGGTTCTCCTCTAGTTTCTTAATTGTGATTGATCCCATGGATGGGATTTGAAAAGTTAAATTAGCCTCACACTCCTGGAATGTATCCACCTTGATGGTGATATAATTTCCTGTACATATGTATTCTTGAACTCAATTTCTAATATTTCTAGGATTTGTTCCTAATGTTTGTTTAGGATTTTTGCATCTATGTTAATGAGTGATATTGATCTATAATTTTCCTATCTGATACTGTTCTGGGGAGTTTGCAAGCATCTCATGCTGGCTTTGCAAAATGAGACTAGAAAGGTTCTCCTTTCTTTGTTGTCTAAAAATTGTATACATTTGTGATATTTCTTTTTTGTTAACATTGAGAAGAATTCATCAACAAAGCCATGTGAGTTTGCATGGCTTATTTCTGGGAAGACTTTTAATCACCATTGTGATTTCTATCCAAACTGAATCAGCTTTAGTACATTACAATTTTCTCAGAATATGTCTTTTTCGTGTGAGCCAACTTACTGGCCCACAGTCATGGCTGATATTTTTCTGCTATCATTTTAATGCCTACAGGATCTGTACCCTCTTTTTCACTCTGATATTGGCAGTCTGTGCCTTTGATTTTTAATCTAGAAGTCTGTATATCATTTTGCCAATTTAGTTTTCGAAGAACTAAGTGTGGCTCAGTTAAGTTTCCTTTATTTTAAATATTGTTGTAGGATTTCTCAATTTGTGCTCTTCCTTATTTTTCCTTCTAAGTTACGTGCATTCAAGCTCTATTCTTTGTCTAACTTCTTAATCGATATATAGAGAATTGATTTTTAGCCTTTCTTTTTCCTTAGCACTTGTATTTAAAGATACAACTTTTCCTTGCATGTATGGCTTTATTTGTTTCCCACATGTTTAATATGTAGCACATTATTATTATTATTATTACATTTACTATTATCCAGTTAGAAGTGTCTCCAAATTTTCGTTGTGTTTTAATTTTCATTTAACTTCCATTATAGCTAACGTTAGAGTATTGTATCAGTTTCAGGTGTGCAATATAGTGAATCAACACATCCATGCATCACCCAGTGCTCATCACAACGAGTGCACAACTTAATCCCCATCACCTAGTTCATTCATCCCCCCCCCCCACCTCCCCTCTGGTAACCATCAGTTTGTTCTCTGCAATTAAGAGTCTGTTTCATGGTTTGCCTCCCTCTCTTTTTTCCTCCCCATTTGCTCATTTGGTTTGGTTCTCAAATTCCACATATGAGTTAGATCATATGGTATTTGTCTTTCTCTGACTGACTTCTTTTCACTGAGCATAATACGCCCTAGCTCCGTCCATGTCATTGCAAACGGCAAGATTTCAGTCTTTTCTACGGGTGAATAATAGTCAAATTTTTATTTTGAGTCTTTCCTAGACCTATATGCTATTTAAAAGTTGCCAATTTGTGTTTTTAGATTCGTGAGGCACCTTTTGGTTAATGAGTTTTAGTCAGTTCTACTCTTGTCACAGCACATAACCCCATATAATTTTAATCCCTGCATATCGACTGAGCCTTGCTCTTTTAGCTGATGTTAGGGTCAGTTACAAGGAAGAGTCCCCGTTCAAGTGAGAAAATGATGTATCTCGCAGTGGTTGGTTGCAGTGTCCCATGTATGTTGATTAGATCCCTTTCATTAGTCATATTATTTATGTCTTCCGTATCCATATTCTTACTGATTCGTGTCTGTGGTTCTGACAGTTAATGAGAACAGTGTGCAAAAATTTTCCACAATGATTATGGATGATCTATTTGTCCTTTGAGTTCTTTCATTTTTTCCCTCTCATATATTTTAAACATGTGTTATCAATGCATACAACGTTAGAAGTATCATCTCTTCCTGGTGACTTGAACCATGAATTATGAGTCATGTTTCTTTCTTTCATGTAGAATCAAGTTCATATCAGTATATCTAATTAGTCTTGTATCCAACTTTTTATGAATAGGAGTTTCAGAGTACATATTTTTTGTACATTGAAAGTGTAGCTCTTATGAGCAGCATACAGTTGTTTTTAATCCAGTTTGACAATACTTAATTTTAATTTTGAATGATTTAGTCCGTTTACATTTAATTGATTTGTTTGCACGTTTCAGTATGAGTCTACTATTTTACCATTAATTTTACATTTGTTTCGTCGGTTCTTTTTCTCTTTCCTGCCTTTTTAAGATTTAATCATGCATTTATTTCCCTTAATAGACTTTTTTAAGGTGTTTTTTTTAATTTTGATTTCAGTAAACAGTGTTATATTAGTTTCAGGTGTAAGGCACAGTGATTTACCAATTCTATACATTACTCAGTCCTCCTCATGATAAGTGTATTCTTAATCCCCTTCACTTATTTCCCAGACACCCCCCACCCACCCACCTCCCCTCTAGTAGCCATCAGTTTGTTTTCTAGAATCGAGTCTCTTTCTTGATTCCTCTCTTCTTTTTCTCGCTCTTCTTTTGAGTAGACTTTATGTTTTTGAACAGGTATAGTCTCACAACAAAATTGAGAGAAAGGTACAGAGAGTCCCCATACACCCTCTGCCCCCGCACATGCATCGCCTCCTCTTTATCAATATTTCCCACCAGAGCGGATTGTATGTCACAATTGGCAAGCCACATTGACACATCATTATCATCCGAAAGCCGTTGTTTACATTTGGGTCACGTTTGGTGCTGTACATGGGTTGGGAAATGTATCCACCATTTTGTTTTTTATACAGAACAGTTTCACGGTCTTAAAGATCCTCTGCGCTCTGGCTACTCATTCATCCCCCACCCCCTGGCAGTCACTGATCTTTTTACTATCTCCACAGGTATGCCTTTTCCAGAGGCACATTCGTATTTGGAATACAATTTGTATTCCTACTAGAAATGAAAAAAAAAAATTCCTGTTGCTTCACACCCCCACCAGAATTTGGCGTTTGCAGTGCGTCTCATTATTATTTTTATTTCTAATTCTCTAATGAGATATGATACTGAATGCCATCTCTATCTGTTCTCCAGTGGAGGGGGTCTGTTAAGGTCTTTCATCCATGATTTAGTCAAGTTCTGCATTTTTCTTGCTGTTGACTTTTTAAGAATTCTTGGAATGTTTTGGATAGCGATCCTTTATCAGATGTGTATTTGGCAAATATTTTCTCCCAGTCTGTGCCTTGTTGGTTTTTTTTTCCTCTTGACATTGTCTTTTGCAGATCCCAAGTTTTTAATTTTAATGAAGGCCAGCTTATACATTATTTATTTAATGGATTGTGACTTTGATATTGTACCTAAAAAGTCATCACCATACCCAAGGTCCTCCAGATTTTCTCCTCTGTTATTCCCTAGGAGTTTCGCGGTTATGCATTTTACATGGAGGTCTGTTACCACTTTGAATTAACTTTGTGAAAGTGTAACGTCTGTGTCCAGATGCTTTTTTACTTTTATTTTTTTGCTGGATGCACGTTCAGTTGTTCCAGCACCATTTGTAGAAAAAACTATCTTATCTCCTTTGTATTCTCGTGCTCCTTTGTCTAAAATCAATCGGCCGTATATACGCAGGTCTAATTCTCTCACTACGCTGGTCCACCAGTGATCTATTTGTCTAGTCCTTTACCAATACCACATTGTCTTGATTACTGCAGCTTGTAGTAAGTGTTGAGGTTAGGTCGTATGAGTCTTCCAACTTGGTTCTTCTTCAATATTGAGCTGGCTATTTGGGGTCTTATGCCTTCCCATATAAACACTAGAATATATTTGGGGATAGCCAAAAAATAGCTAACTGGAATTTTGTTTGGGATTGTATGAAATCTATAGGTCAATTTGGGAATAACCAACATTTAACAGTATTGAGTGTTCTTTGTCATGAGCATGGACTATCTATCCATTTATTTAAGTCTTTTTTTCATTTCTTTTAGAGTTTTGTAGACTTTCATATACAGTTTGTGTATGTATCTTGTTAGGCGGATACTTAATTATTTCATTTTCTCAAAGTAATGTGCTAATATAAATGGCAATGTTGTTGTTTTTGTAGTTTTAAGTTTTTATTTAAATTCCAGTTAGTTAGCAGACAGTGTAGTATTAGTTTCAAGTGCAGAATTCAGTGATTCATCAGTTACATACAACACCCAGTGTTCATCACAAGTGTATTCCTTAATCCCCATCACCCATGTAACCCATCCCCCTGCTCACCTCTCCTCCAGGAGACAACAGCTTGTTCTCTATAGTGAGGAGTCTGTTTAATGGCTTCTCTCTCTGTCTTTTTCCCCCATGTTCGTTTGTTTTGTTTCTTAAATTCCAGATATGGGTGAAACCATTTGGCATTTAAATTTTTCTGACTGACCTATTTCATTTAGCATAATACTCCCTAGCTCCATCCACATCATTGCAAATGGCAAGATTTCATTCTTTTTTTTTTTTTTTGGCTGAGTAATAGTCCATTGTGTATACTGTATATATGTATGTGTGTGTGTGTGTGTGTGTGTGTGTGTGTGTGTGGATGCTGTATATACATACCACAACACATTCTTTATTCATTAATCAGTCGATGGACACTGCGTCTCTTTCCATAATCTGGCTATTGAAATGGCAATGTACTTTTTTAAATTTTTAAATTGGTTTATTTATTTTTGAGAGAGAGAGAAAGAGTGTGAGCAGGGGAGGGGCAGAGAGAGAGGAGGACATAGAATCCTAGGCAGGTTCCAGGCTCTGAGCTGTCAGCAAAGAGCCCGATGCGGGGCTCAGACCCTTGAACTGTGAGATCATGACCTGAACCAAAATCAGACGCTCAACCTACTGAGCCACTCAGGCACACTGGAAATGTATTTTTAATAACAAATTCTGTTTTTTCATTGCAAATATATAGGAAACTGATTGACTCTCCTGCATTAACTTTGTGTCCTGCAAACTTGCTATAACCTCTTATTAATTCCAGGAGGTTTTTTTTTTTTTTTGGTTGATTCTTTCATCTATAAACTAAGATAGGTTTATCTCTTCCTCCCCAATCAGAATATCTCTTATTGTCTGTTCTTGTCATAACTAATACTGTATTTATTTTTTGTCATTCTTTTATCTTTTTCTATAAGCTGTTAATTGCACAGATCCTTATTATGATGTCTTAGTTTTCCTAAATACATAATAATTTATCTTAGAAATATTAAAGGGGTGCCTGAGTGGCTCATTCAATTAAGCCTCTGACTTCAGTTCAGGTCATGATCTCACCATTGGCGAGTTCAAGTCCCACGTCGGGCTCTTTGCTCACAGCTCAGAGCTTTGACTCTGCCTCAGATTCTGTGTCTCCCTCTCTCTCTGCCCCTCCCCCACTTGCAGTCTCTCTCTCTCTCTCTCTCTCTCTCTCTCTCTCAAAAATAAGTAAACATTAAAAAGCTTAAAAAAAGAAATATTACAGTCTATCTTAAACCAAAATTTTCCAATTTCACAGACTTGAACACACATTATGGCAATTTATCCCTTCCTGCCATTTTTAATTAGTTATTTTAGTTGTATATGAATATTAAACCACAGAAGACATTATAATTATGTTTATAGCAAATATGCATTTAGACTTACCACCAGTTTTTACCCTTATGTCTTCTTGCATTTCCACATAATCATCTGAGATCATTTGCGTTCGGTCTGCAGATTTTTTTGGAGCATTTTTGGTCTTTTTGTTCAAGTCTACCAGCTTTAAAAAAATCCTTTTTCTGATAATGATTTAATTTCACCTTTATTTTTTTATTTACTTTTATTTGTATTTTTTTTTAGAGAGAGAGAGAGAGAGAGAGAGTGCATGTGGGCAGGGGAGGAGATGGGGGGCAGGGAGAGAGAGAGAGAAACAGAGAGAAACAGACAGAGAGAGAGAGAGAGAAACATAAGCAACCTCCATGCCGAGCATGGTTTGGACCTGGGGCTCCATCCAAGAACCTCATAAGCTGAGCAGAAATCAAAAGTTGAATGCTCACCTGACTCAGCCACCCAGATTCTCTTTCATTTTCAGTTTTAAGTCTGTTTTTGCTGGCTATAGAATTCTGATAAAAGTCCATTTTTTAAAACCTTTAATCATAGGGGCGCCTGGGTGGCGCAGTCGGTTAAGCGTCCGACTTCAGCCAGGTCACGATCTCGCGGTCCGGGAGTTCGAGCCCCACGTCAGGCTCTGGGCTGATGGCTCAGAGCCTGGAGCCTGTTTCGATTCTGTGTCTCCCTCTCTCTCTGCCCCTCCCCTGTTCATGCTCTGTCTCTCTCTGTCCCAAAAATAAATAAACGTTGAAAAAAAAACTTAAAGAAAAAAACCTTTAATCATAGATTCAATTTTTGAGTTGATAAGTTAGCTTTTTGTCTTATTGTTGCTCTTTTGAAGGTGATCTTTCTCCCTTTTTCCTCTTCTGTGTACTTCTAATATTTATTTGGGGTTCAGCAGCTTTTACTGGATTTGTATTTTTTATAATCCTGTTTAGGATTTATACGGCTTCTAGAACAGTTATTAAGTTATTTGATTGTGAAAAACTCTCAAAGGCCATCTCTTAAATCTTACTCTGTCAAATTTTGTCTCTCCTTTTCTTCCGTGATTCAAGTTACATGTATATTTTCATGCTGTACACATTTCTTATCCTAATTGCAATATTCCTTGTAGGTTTTCCTCTCTGCGTTTCAGTCTGATATCCTCTACTAATCTCTTTCTACTTAATATTTCTTCATTTCACCAGTGTTTTACCAACTATCAATATCATGTCAATAGCATTGTTTTTCATTAATTTTTTCTAGAACTGACATTTGAGTCTTCATATGAGTTCAATTTCCCTTTGGAATTTTTCCATTTTGCCATATATTTTATCACATTAATCACAGTTTTTTATTGTGTGTACTTAATAACACCAATATCTTGATCATCTGTGGATCTTCTTTTATTGTTCCTTTTTTGTCTTTATTTTGGTCTCATTTACTGGTCTGTCTGAAGATTTTTGATAAAATTTTGTTGGAAAATGTGATATTAAATATGGTTGAGGCTTGGTATGAAGGTTCTTTCCCCCAAGATCATTTATTTTTGCTTTTGGAAGCTATTAGTATAAATTTTTTTTTACTTCAGTCTGGTTTGGAATTGATCTGATTTGACACTGAATTTAGTGAGTGCTGGTTCATTTTCAAGCCAACCTTACATCTAAGGTATAGCCTTTCAGGTTTTCCAAGTAAAAGTCTGGGTTGTTCTTCAATATATTCCCCTTGGCTTCTCGTAGACTCCAAATTTTGTCTCCTGAGCACTGTGAGACTGCCAATAGCTCTGATCATTTTCTTCTCACTTGGTCACCACTTAGAAATAGGCAAATGTTTTGAAAAAGAAAGCAACATAGAACGTCGCCCCTTTGTCTCTCTAGAATCTTGATTTGTCAACCTCTTTTTCTTTAATTTTTTTAATGTTTGATTTATTTTCCTGCGAGCGAGAGAGACAGAGTGAGAGTGGTGGAGAGGCAGAGAGAAAGACACAGACTCTGAAATAGGCTTGAATCTCAGCTGTCAGCACAGAGCGTGACGTGGGGCTCCAATCCATGAACCACAAGATCATGATCTGAGCCGAAATGGGATGCTTAATGGACTGAGCCACCCAGGCACTCCCTGATTTGTCAGTCTTGACTACAATGATAAATCTAAATATATATTATTTTCTCAATTCCATGGGACCACTTGAAGCTTTGCTCAGCGTCTCAGCTTCTTAGCTGCTACTTTATCTTAAAGGCGGTCTCTCAGCTCACCTTGCCTAAGAAGCAAATACCTGCAGTGAAACAGCAGAGCCTGTGTGGACTCACTTTAATGGATTTCCATTTCCAAGATCTTGGCTCATCAAGTGTTGGCTTCCTGGGTAGCTCACTGGTTCCACATTTTGTCCAGATTTCCTAGTTCTTCTCGGCAGAAGGGTTGGGCTGCTCTTAGCTGAAATCCAGTACATCTTTGCCGGAAGTGGATTCTGAATCTTTGAGTCACAAAGGAGCTCAGATATCATCCACTTCTATGCCCCTCGCAAACTTCTAACCCATCTTTTGCACTATTATTTATCCCTGGAATAAACATTTTTATGGTAGAAAAACATACTTAGATTCAGGTACTGACTTTTACTTGTCATTTACTAGCTATGTGACCTCTGACATGTTACCTAAATTAAGAACTAGTTTCCTTCATCTTGAAATTAGGGATGATAATACAAAGGGATTACTACCTAATGCTGCTTTAAAATTAAATGTGATAATGTACATGAACTGATTAAGAAATTCTCTTCATGGATTTTTTAATATGAACCTCTAATCCCAGCTTTCATGATTTTGCCTGAGTATTAAAGAGTTGTGAATGTCAGACAAACCACCGATATATTTTTAGTATAATTATGCGATATTTGAAACATACTTATATCCCTCTAAAACTGACTTTTATATAAAGTCCCAATTTAACTGGGCATCCTATGTTTATCTGGCAAACCTAGATCAATTTCTCTTTCTCATTCCCCTCCATAGGTCTGACCCCAGTCGCTGCCCATCTTCCCAAGTTTCTTCTCATGTCCTTTTTACCCTAGGATTCTTTTTTAGCTTTCAAAATTTTCATTACAAGGCACAACAATGTTACTATCTAGTTAAGATTTTGTCCCCGATCTTCGCTGTTGTGCAAACAACCCACCTATCTACATTGCACACTTTTGTACGTGTGCAAAACCTTTTGACCTTTTTCATTTCCCATGGTTTGTCTGGACCAGTGTCGATGCTCAATTTATGTGTGAGCTTTAGCCAAACTTAGTTTTTCTCAGTATAAACTTTTCGTGTCACCCCCTCGCCCCTGGTAATCGCACACACAAACACACATGCACACACACTCAGGCTCCTTAGTGGCCCAAAAGACAAAATTAAAAATCCGTGACGTGGAAGGGAGGCCTTTCAACATCATTATTTCCTGCCAAGACTCAGAATTAAGCTCCAGTCTTATCTGATCTCTTGCTATCTTCCAGAAATGTGTTGTCCAATATAGCAGCCAGCAGCCCCTGCCCACATATGGCCATGAGCCCTTTAAATATGGCTAGTCTGAACTGAAGTGTATTGCAAGTGAAAACGCCACTTGGAATTTCAAAGACTTTGTAGTGCGTCTCAAAAATGATGTAAAGAGATCATTAATATTGTTTCATATAGATTGTATGTTAAAATGGTGAAATTAACTCCAGCTGTATTTTTCTTTTTTGGTATGTTTCCTTAAAAATATAAAGTTATACACACAGCTTGCATTATATTTCTGTCAGGCAGTGTTTTTCTGAGTTGTCCTGGACTCTTGCTCACAAGGCCTTTGAGCATAAATTCATTAATCACCTTCTGTCCATTTATGGGGAGCTTGGGTGGCTCAGTTGGTTAAGCGCCTGACTTCGGCTCAGGTCATGATCTCATGGTTCGTGGGTTGGAGCCTCGTGTCAGTTCTGTGCTGACAGCTCAGCCTGGAGCCTGCTTCGGAGTCTGTGTCTCCCTCTTCCTCTGTTCCTCCCCGTCTCACACTCTGTCTCTGTCTCTCTCTCAAAAATAAATAATTAAAAAAAAAAAAACTTCCGTCTATTTATGGATACAGAAATCAAGTTGATATGTGTATGAAGCAGTCCCTAAATCCCCAAGGAGAATTATCGTCTCCCTGTCTATGTTCCTAGAGAATATTATAAACAAGTCTAACAAACACATTGTTGTAAGTGACAATCATGCATTGTTTTCACCACTAGACTGAGCTTTTCCAAGTAAATGAATACTAAATGGTTTAAGATTCTGATCGATCAATTGGTTATTTAATTTAATCGTGTGTTCCCTTTGGCATTGTATTGGCAAATCATTTTGGTTATCAAATGCTCCCCTTTCTCTTGTGGACTATTTTGTTTTTGTTCTGGTTTTCTCTTTCACTTCATTTCTTCTTGCACTGTCTTGAAATAGACTTTTGACCTGGACTATTGAAACTCTTCCCTGCTACGTTCCCTGCTCTTGGAATTAGTCTACTGCGCCTCATATGTTATGTTCTTCCCTTTATTTTGGCTCCCTGCCTGAATTCTAGAGTGCTTTCCTGCACATTGAGCCTAAAGCCCCGTGACATAGCCCATAACCTCTGCTCAGTCAGGCTCCTCAGTATAAAATACCGGTTTGCATGTAGCTCCTTCCCAACACTTAGATGGTCTAAATTACAAGGACAGCACTTGTCCATCTGTATCATCGCCTGCTGGTCTGCAGCTTTCAGGCTGCATTGTTTTATTCTCCATGCTTCTAGATTCTCCATCAACACAAGAGCGCACATCCTTCTCTTCCTCCCACATGCACACACATGCACCGTATTTTAACTTCGAGTCTATAAGACACGGCTATTTGAGCAATCAACTAAAGGGCCATCAAACTTTCAGCTACTTCATGGAGACTTTTTACTGTGTTCTTTGGAGATTTCATTTAACTTATTTATTTGTTTGGTTTCTCTGATGCTGGACATTTGTCTAATGGAGGTGCTGTAACAATCAAGTGGATTAATAAATAAGGCATTTTTATTAGTAAAACAAATGACTAAGTATCGTGAGAAATCAATTTGTAAGCAACAGAAGCATTCAACGTTTTGAATTATTTGTTTATGTGTCAATCGACTGTTTTGTTTTTCATCTTGAAATGAGCTTCGTCCATGTCTTCAGTCTATGGATGCAGGAGAGGAATAGGCTGCAAATACATGTATAAAATTAAGACCTGGGGCACCTGGGTGGCTCAGTCAGTTAAGCGTATGACTCTTGATTTCAGCTTAAGTCATGATCTCATGGTGGTGGGTTCCAGCCCCGTGTCGGGCTCTGTGTTCAGCATGGAGCCTACTTATGATTCTCTCTCTCTCTCTCTCTCTCTCTCTCTCTCCCATTCTCTCTCTCACTCTTTTGGGGAAAAAAAAGACCTATCCCTTGCTTTCCACAATATTAGAATTTATTTGTAGAGAAAGGGCAGTAACAAATACAAAAGAAATGTCCAAATGGAGAATGGAATGGGTGTTACATCAAAACTCTCAGAGCACAGAAAGGATAGAAGATGAAGCCCGTTCCAGCTAGGATTGTTCTCAAAAGCCTTGGTGGAGGATGGGGGCTTGAATGGGGTGTGAAGGTGAGACTGAAGCAGGTATTTAGAGGCATCAGACCAAAGAAGCATGGAAGCAGCCGATGACCAGACAAGTTCAGTGCCAAGGTGGGAATGACTGGGGCTGACTAGGCAGGAGTTGTTAAGGACACAGGAACAGAGGGATCAGATTGTGGAGCTGCTTAGAGGGTAAGGGTTAAGAATTGAACTTGATTTTGTGAGCAGGCAGTGGAGAGCTGCTGAAGAATTTTGATCAAGAATATGCTAGAAGAAGAGAATGGGCAGGATGGATTGGCAAGGGAAGGAGGGGTTGGAGGGAACTATTACACACGGCTGTCAGCTGGTTCTGTCCATCATGACAAGGGCAACAGCGGAGAATTTAGAGAATAAGTTTCCATATTTCGTCTGTGTCACAGTAGGAACTTACTCATTCGCTCACACTTTCTCTCAAGATTTATTGTGTTAATACTTGTTGAACAGACACAAATTGAATTAGCAGTCAACACTGAATCTTTGAAAAATCAACAGTTGAACCAAGACTATCCAACTACAAGCTTCTGTGTCTAGCAGGCATTCCAAAAATATTTTTAGAACAAATGAACGGGGGAAAAAGTGCCAGAATGTGTCTCCATGAATATTTGGTGTCCGAAGCCCCAAGAATGACTTTTTTTTTAAGTCTAAATATTCAGTATACAGATTCATTCTGATTTGACCACATTCTCCCCCCGTCCCCCCCTCCTGCCCCAGAATGTGGAGTGAAAGTGGCCACATCTGCGGGCGAAAATACGAGGCTTTATCCAGGGAGACTGCATTCATACCTATAACCTTTCTATTTCCAATGAAAGTATGCAGAGAATTGAATCTTTAAAGAATTCCCGGTGTTGTAAATCTAGTCTGCTGATTTCACAAGTTTCAGAAAATCAATTGGACCAAAGGGCTCTTGTCCAGATCAAAACTCGAGTCGGCTTCAGGCTCCCTGGGAGCTACAAATAGAGATGCCGTCCAGGCCTGCTTGGTGCTCCGCGCATGCTAAGCAGCGAGGAAGCAGTTAAAGGTGATGTCCACTAGCTTACGGTGAGCATGGATATTTTATCACCCTTCTGGACCTTTCTTCCTACTGTGAAAAAAGGCATACAGCATTTCATTATGTTAATGGGGCATGAGAGACACAAATAAAGCACTTTGTTCATACTGGGTACCTGTGAGAAGAGAATATTTTTAAATATCTGTAGGTGGTTCACTAACACAGGTAATTGAGTTTCAACATATTTCTCCTCTGAGCCTTTCCACGGGTGTTCTGTCATACTGTTAAGTTGGGAAATAAGAAGCGAAACCTTTTAAGGAAGTATTGCCTTCCTTAGCCTGATCCTTTAAAAAAGTACTTTGTTAAGTTCCTTAATGCTCCCTTTTATAGCAATCTTTTTTTTTTGAACTCAGAAAGAAGCAAACCCCATTTTTAGAGAGATGGCAAAGGTGCTAACACTCCCACTTAAGGTAAGTGACAGGGATATTTCACAAAAGAGCAGAGGACTTGTTCAAGGCGGTGTGCACAGCAATGACACAAACCCTTCTCCGTGTACATTAGGAGGACAAATAGGTCTCTTGGTAATTCTAAACATATGTAAGTTATAACCTTCTCCCCTGAAAAAGGGTTTTCTTCCCTCTCTTTATTGTGATCAGATGCCTTTCAGTGTGGGCTTACTTTACATTCATCTACATTAAGAAGAGTCGATGCTAAGGGATGCATTTAAAATGAGGAATTTTTTTCACTTGCTTTTCCCGATTTAATAAATCTGTAGACGTGCTTCTAAAACAAAAAGGAGGAGAAGAAGAAGAAGATGGGACTACGGGCCCCAGGCACTGCCACGGTCTCCTGTTTCCATTTTCCGGTAGTCTCTCTCAGACCTCCCAATACTCAGGGTAGTTACAAAAGGTGAGCCCTAAGTACTATTAACTTGCCAAAAGACACTGTTCACCATACAATGGAATTAGACATGAGGCGGGATCCATTTTTCCCCCCGGCTCTATTGAGATGTAATTGACATACAACATCATGTAAGTTTTAGGCGTACAACATGTTGATTTCATACCCTTCTCTACTGCAAAACAATTGCCAGGGTCCATTCTTAGCTTATGTGGTTGAAAGGGTATAAAATGTCGAAAGTTCCTGAGAGTGATCGTAGCAATAGAACGGGCATCGATTCAACGCACGATTCTTGTAAGTGAGGGAATCCAAGTGCCCGTGGTTCACCTCACCCTCCAAAGGTGAGATAGTTTGTTTTCAGGATCCCAGAGACTAGAAGGTGGCTCTAGGCTCACTCACTGGGACTGCAACATCCTGGGTTTCGGTGCCACCTTGCTGGGGGTCATGACGGCCAGCCATTCTGGTGAGTCAGAAGACAGCACAGTCAGGCTCTTACACCTGACTGTCCAATTTCAATAAGCAAAGTGTTTTCTCAAGTGGACAAAAGGCTCATTTCCGTGCTAGATTTCGCATCTGCAGTGCCTTAGGACACGTGCTCAAAAATAAGAACTTTACGTTGTATTTTTGAAAGAAAGCATTCTATTTGGCCAAAAAGGTCTGGAAAGAGGTATTTTTCAATAAATCTCTGTCAAAGTATTCCATGCAATTCCATGGGATGGCAGACAGGTATTTTCGATACATCCAACCTTTTATTAAATTATTAATGTATGTATTCACTTAGTCACTCAACCAACAAATACTTACAGAGCTCTAGTAATGTGGATAGAGTTATAAACAGAACAGTAAAAAATACCCGCCCTCATGAAATCATATTCTAGGGAGGGGAAGACGGGCAATAAAAGAAGCAGACAGGGAAGTTATGGAGCGTGTTTAAGAATGACGAGTATTCCAGAGAAAAATAAAATGAGGAAGAGAAAGTGTTTGGGGAGTGGGGGTGGGGGTGGGGAAGGAATATGTTGTACTTTTAACAAAGATGTAAAGGAGATAATGCTGCCAGTCATTGTAAGAAGTATTTCCTATGTTTTATCTCATTTAAACCTCTCCCCAAACCTACAAAGTGGTTTTACTTTATCTCAATTTAAGGGATCTGAGGTTCAGAGAGCTTTGATGGCTTTCCGAAGGTCACAAAGCTAAGATCTAGAGGCATCAGAAATTTGCACCCCCAGTTGTCTACCTGGTAACCTTCTTGGTCACACTGTCACCCATAATTTTATATTCAGCAAGACCTTGTTTATTACCAGATGATAGGCCCTGTGTGTGGGGTGTGTGTGTGTGTGTGTGTGTGCATGTGTGTGCGTGCACGTGTGTGCATGTGTGTGCGCGCACGTGTGTGGGGGGTGTGAGTGTATAAGTGTGTGTGAGTTTAACATAGAACTGGAAATTCACTCTGCAAAGTATGATACTTCAATAGTTTAGTAACAAAAATACAACAGTATAAATGCGGCATTCCTAATTCATACAAGCAACACTATCAAAGGTGTCACGTTTGTGGTCTCTTGCCACTAAGGCATTAAATAATCAAACAAGAGGCACACACACTTCTGTTCAGCATCTCAGCATGTGAAAACTCGTCATACTTCGTCCCTCTGAAGCAGAAGGTTACAGCTACTATATCTGTGCAAGAGAAGCAATGAACAAAAAAGACATCTGTTGGAGATAAGCACAATAAGGAAATAGTTCAAAAGCCACTGTATTATCATTTGTGTTGTGAGGAATGTTCACATAAATTTCCTTGCCAGGTAGTTCTCCAAAAGTTAGGTCCCAGTGGGTGAATATCAATTTTGTGTGACTTAGTTCTGGGAGCCCTATCCTTCTATATCCCATATGCTGAAAAATCACACTTGCCTGACGACTGCATCAGAGAAGCAGTGCACTTTGGGATCCCTGGAGCAGCAGATACCCAATTGCTATGCCAACCGGTCTTTCCTTATCTCTTGATTTTGCCTCTATCACTGGGATCATTTCATATGTAGAGACCCTCAATTAGATTATTAAAGGCATTAAGTCATTCTTTAATGGGCATATTTTTGATTGCTTGACTCCCTCCCCCGCCTTTAAAAAGAAAAAGAAAAAAGAAAGAAAACAGCAAAAGCTAGAGTCTGCATGACAAGTGCAATGTAGGTGTCCTCGAGCAGACCGTGAAGTCAGATATAGATGTGGGTAGCTGGTTGAATTGCACAGTGAGAGACGGTCTTCTGCAAGCTGGTGGCGCTTCAGTCCCTGTGTTTAGAGAGCAGCTGTTCTGGGTTCTCTGTGGGGATGGCCGTGACCCACCAGCACACGCTGAGGGTGCTGCCGGGTCCGCTGTCACTAGTCAAGTCACTTCCTACAACATTTGGCAGGCAGTGCCTGGGCAGTGGGGAATGATGGAGGTGGAGGGGGACCCGATCCGCCATGCTGCAATTGATATCTGATTGATGAGCGCAGGAAATTGTGGGAACAACCCATTAAAAGTTCAGCTTTGAGAGCGAAAGTTCGAGCAGCACTTTCATGTGGATATGAAAGCTTGAAAATGATTTTACTTTTTAAGAGGGGAAGAAAATGATTTTCTATCTATTTATCTGATAAAAAGAAAAATGCAAATATAATATATTTTCACATCAAGACAGCCAAGCAAAAGGAAACAGCTTTAAACTATTCAGAGAGGAAATGAATGGAGAGTCCCCAATTAGGCTGAAATATTTAAAGCAGTAGCCTTATCGGTCTTGCATCCGAACTTCTGCACGTACAGTTAAATAAAAATAAATAAAAATGGCTAGGAGATCAAGGGTGACGTAAACAAAGAATGACTTCTTTTAGTTGAAAAGTTAAAGAAACTTAGTTCTTTTTCCCCTGGAAAAAATGTTACTTTTTAAAATCCGAATTAAAAAAAAAATCATCCATTAATTTGACTTGCAATTATTTTTATTCCTCATTTAAACAGAGCAGTGAATAGGCCCTTCCCACATAGCCTCCCATCCTCACTTCTTTCTTTCTTTGAGGGGAGGGGCGTTCAGAATGAATCAAATACATGAAACCTTTCAAATTTGCTTTTTCTGTGGAATGTGCGATACCATTCATTGCTGGAAAGGAGAATCCATTCTGATATTGATTAGGCCGTGTTAGATTGTAGATTTTCTATGAATGTGTGAAGGCTGTAAACAGCAACAATTCCCCGTGGTTTAACAGAATCATTCCTCCTCTGTCCACATAATTGCTAAATTGTGCATGTCAAATGGCTTCAGGATACTCTGTCCCCTTTCCAGCAGGTTATCAAGGAAAACTTGCTGGAGACTGGTGTTGTTTGTGTGTCCTTTAAGTTAGGAACTCAAAGGTCAAGAGTTGCCAAAAGCATTTTCACTGAGTAACTGCTTCTTTTCCCAAGCTCTGTAAATGTGCCTCACCAGTGATCCTTACCATTTGTTTCTAAATGTGTGTATTTAGCTTCCAAGCCAAAGTCAACTTTTATGCCCAAGCTTGCTTGCAGTTAATCACAATGATTGGCTATATTGCACATGTTTATTACACGTCTATTTGCCAAATTAACACAGCGGTATTGATTTGTTTTTCTCATAATTATTTTTGAAGACATTTAAGAAATGTGTTTTTCCCCCAAAGGTTTGAATTCCAGTACAAACAATAATTAAATATTTAGGGTACAATAGTGTTTAGTGTGATCTAAGAGCCCTTCTTTGTAGTGGGATAGAAATCCCTCCTCTTAATAAGAGTGTTTTTGTCTGATTCCAGTGGTACGTTAGGAGTAAGAAGATCCTATTAATACATTGTGAGTAATGCTAGAATTGAGCTGTTAGAGCCATTTAGTGTGTAGTTCAGAATCTCTGCTCTTCCTGAGTGTTTTCTATGAGTCATACTCCTGAGCAGCTGCCATTGGTTCTTGTAGTGGTTAAACTGCTCTTGCAAGATTAATCTTGAGTTTTGACAGTTAAAACAGGTTGTAGCAATTAATTACTAGGGAATAATTCCCCATCCCAAAAGTGCAGACTATGAAAACATGTTCATAAATATGCTACAACGCTTAACCGTTTCCTCAAAGTATAACCTAAGACGTCTTTGCAATGGCAAGTCTTTAAAACTGGCAAATTTCATATTCCTATAAGCAAAAGAATATGGCGGGGGGGGGGCGCAATTTGTTTTTTGTTTTTCTTCAAGTGAGACGTTCAGCATTTCCTGATTCCACTGCATATGTGAACTCCAATCTTCTGTAAGGTCTTTTCTCTTGCTTTGCTTAATTGTGGTGACATCATTTCAAGAAACGTAGTTTATGAGTGTAAAAAATGAGAGAACAAAAGCAAACAATGACGAACAGGACAGGACACTATATTCAAACTACAGACAAAGCACGAAGCAGCAGATGAAATCTGCTGCATCTGAACCAAATGAAAGGAAAACAGATTGTCATCGAATCTTCTTTTTTTTTTTTTCAAAAGTTTGATACATATTTCTTTGGGGAATAGTTTGCAAATGATATATAGAATATGTGAAATACAATTGTAAACAGACATGCAATTTACCTAGGTTACAATCTGTTCCATGATCTTTGTTCATTCTGAAGAAAAAAGACGGGGTCCGCCACTTGGAATAGGGTTCTACCAAAATAAATCTGAGATTGAATTATTAGAACTGAC
The DNA here is from genome assembly GCF_016509475.1 of Prionailurus bengalensis. Lineage (NCBI taxonomy): Eukaryota > Metazoa > Chordata > Mammalia > Carnivora > Felidae > Prionailurus > Prionailurus bengalensis. The sequence goes on along the minus strand of NC_057354.1, from coordinate 56,305,157 downwards.
ATTATTAATATTTTTTTAATATTCCATGGCTTTCTCATGATTCTTCGCATGCCACATCTTTAGCAAACTCCAGTGCCTTAATCAGTTTAAGATTTGCTGTGTTCTCAATAGCTATTTGCTGGTATGCAAGCACGATCTCTTTGAATGGCAATAAATATGCATGGTTAAAAAGAAAGCTATAGTCAGAAAATCGTAGGTCTCAAGTATTAACTGCTATATTCAGTGTTTCTTACACTCTTGTTCGCTGAACACATGTTGCCCTCGGGTCTGAAACTGAGCTACCCTTGGCCTTTTGTGGCACTTGGGTTTCTTTCTTTCACCGAAGGCGGGCGCGGTGGGGGTGAGGTGAAGGGGGAGGGGCGGGGGCAGAAAGGGCAGAAGGGGATGGTGACTTCGGGACAAGAAAGGGAATGCTCTCCGTGGGTCGCTTGTTGTCGGAGCCTGGGAAACCCGAATGCCACCGCCCCAAAGTGTCTCCTTCCACCCCACTTCACCCAGCCTGGCCACCAGTCACTGACCACGGCCTTGTCGCGTCTTCTTTCCCCCTTTGAGCTTGCACATGTGCCAGAGCGCTGACTGACACGGCATTTTGAAACTGATTGCACCACATTGTCCGGCACAAGCCATGCAGAAACCGCAGCCGGCTGTGCGCAGGGCAGGACTCACAGCAGAGAACATTGCTTTCTAGGTGGTCAGCGGCCGAGCACGGGTTCTGACAATTGTTATTGTGTCTGTTATCTGGCTGCAGAATCGCTGGAGTAGAAACGCAGGATGCAAGGCTTGCAGAGGGATGAAAAGGCAAAAGATCAGATATATATATATATATATATATATATATATATATATTTTATCATGCATCTCAGGGCTGGCACGGTTTTTAGCATTTAGGGAGGCCCTGGTGTAAGAAGCAAATGTATCAGCCCTTCTCCCTACCTGTGCCTTACAAGGCTCCAACAAGTCAGCTTTTATGGAGTTATTAAAAGGTATAGTTTGGATAAGCCATATGCTGATCTTACTTAAACGGAGAAGAGTTTTCAAGAAAAATAAGATTGCAGCTGGTAGCTACGGTAGTTTACTATTTTTGAACGGCTCTTTAGTATATGGTATTTTAATTCATCCCACAGATTCAAATTGGACTTTGACTGTGTGCACTGGGATATACTGTATGGCGTTCTGAGTAATGCTGGTTTGCTAAAATTGCAATGTAGATTGATGCTAAAGAGGCAGCTTTGCCATTTCTAAAATCTTCTCAGGCATTTCGTACAGAATGAAAATGCTGACGGCTAGCTACCTCTGCAAACATGGGTGCTGTAAATGCATATAGGCTCCATCCTTCTACTTTCTAAGTACAGAATGGGTAATTAGTACTGCTCAGGCTGTGCTAGTGAAAGATACACAGTAGTCCCATTATACCAAGAATGCTGATTTTCAGGGGTTTATAATCAGGCTGGAAAAAAATGCTGTAGATAAAATTGGTACCCGATTTCCAGCGATGGGCAATCTTATTTTTACTTAAGAAAATGTGAAGTGAAGTAATCAAGGCTAGTCCCAGGCTACAGAAATCTAGCGAGTGGACACCACCAAAATTCTCTGGATTTCTGGCGGATGCCCGGCATTCATTTGCTTTTCCACTTTGCACAGGAAACACAACGTTTGGTGGATGGTTTGCCTGGATCTCACAAAGTCCTCGGGAAGAGGTCTCTGCTGCTGAGCGTTAGTAGACCGCATTAGGGTGAATACTTCTGGGCGCTGCATATCAGATGGTACCAGGGTGCTGGCGCTTTCCCATTGGCCGATTCCCCACCTTGGCCGGCCGGACTTCTGCCCCGGCTATTGGTGGTCGCGTTGCGGTGGGTTTCCTTATTAACACTCGGCTAAGCCAAGGAAAACCTTACTCAGGCTACTCCACCACTGAAAGCAATTAACCTGTAACATGAGCTCTAACGTCGCTGCACAGTGCAGAGAACCAACAAAGATTTGTTATTTGGCGCAATGGCAAGTTTTAATCCTCTCCCAGTAGAGCTCTCTGGGGGATTTTTAGCACATGGACATGACTGAACAGACATGTTTCAACTGCCCTGGTATGATGCGCTGGATTTGTTCCAAACGTGCAAAGTCTACCAGAAAGCTAGGACAAAATACTAACAATTGACCATCAAACATCCATTGGAAATTGCATTTGCTCAAAATCTCTGTTAAGTAAAGCCTAAGTAGGTTCTAAGAATAGTATAGACCACCTTTGGATGAAAGCACCATAATGGAGATGGTTGAGCTTACAAAAACTTTGTCAATATGTAGAGCATTATCTGAAAACGCTTCCCATTCCTTCCTTCTTTCTTTCTTTTCTTCTTTTCTTCTTTTCTTCCTTCCTTCCTTCCTTCCTTCCTTCCTTCCTTCCTTCCTTTCCTTCCTTCCTCCCTCCCTCCCTCCCTCCTTTCTTTCTTTCTTTCTTTCTTTCTTTCTTTCTTTCTTTCTACTTACTTATTTTTTTTAACTATGGCTTTTGTCCAGAACCAAGCCATGGCCCATGGCTCTGTCTCTGCCCTTGTGGAAATACTCCCTGGTTTTCACGTCATTCATTCATTCATTCATTCAGGCATGCTAGAAATGCTGACTGTATACCTGTTCTGTTTAGAGTTTTGCATTGCAATGTATTTTTGAAACGTATTTAAGTAGATCAACATTTTTTTTCTTTGCCTCCAACTGCACTTCGTGTGCATTTTCTTCCTCTACTCCCTGTTTGACATGACCAAGCCAATCTTGCCCCCAAAAGCCATGATTTATTTCTGATAGCTTCTCGACCTTCTTGCACGTACTGTTTGCTCCAGGTGCTCCACTATTTAAAATGTATTTGTACTGGTTAACCTGGTCAAATGAATGTAGCAGCAAAATCAACCACAACAAATTCTAAATATTTCAAATATCAACTCGTTTGCCCCATCATTACCTAGAGAGAGAGAGAGAGATTCTTCCTCCTTCGTTTACCTCATTTTAGTTTCTTTATCTCGCCCGTCTCTCCAAAAAAAACAGAACAAAACTATTTTGACATTGAAGTACCTCCTCTCTATAGCTATATCACTGCATCTTAAAGAAGATGAGTTATGGTTTAATTTTGCGCCTATTTAACTTCCCAGCCAATGAAATATCTGATCAAGTTATTCTGAAGACTGAGTGTTTTCTTTAATGATATATTTTGCTTCTAACTAAATTGCTTTACTTAGCAATTTGTGTTACAAGGGAAGCGCTGATTTGATATTTTTCAGCAGGGGGATAAGTAGATCATCCAGTGGCTAAAACCTATCTCCTTGCATCACAACATTTTACCAGGAATGAGCACTTGCCAGTCCTGTATCTTTAGTACAACACTTAGTGTGAACGTCATGAAATATTAAAATGAGAGAGGCCTAGCAGATCTTGAGTCTGTAACTTTTAAATGAGGACCTCAGGACCTGATCACCGACCTCAGCTCTACAGCTACGGGCCAACAAAAAAGGAATTAGCACTCATGGCTTCTGGCATAATCGCGGACTCTCCTGTCGCAGTGTGCAAGAAACAAGAAAACAAACAGGCAAAAATCCACGGCCACTGTTCTGTGAAGGCACACATCTCTTTAAAGAAAGTGAGTAGAAAGAAGTGAAAAGGAAACACAATAGGTAAATCTTAATGGCATGTGTGAGAAGAAGCCTAGAGGATTTGGGGGGTTAAAGGATGAAATTGAGCAGAGCAGTGTTTTGTGCGCATGGATTCTGTCCCTTCCGCATCTCTTAAGCAAATGCATAAGAAAAATGCTGTTACTTACAAATGCTTCCCAGAGAGGGTGTTTTGAGATTGCTAACACATATTTTTTTCTCAGTTCATGTAAGTGGCATTCAAATCGCAGGTGGAGGTTTTTTAATTTGACCCTCTTGGATTTACGTTTGACCGTCTAGTCGACTGGCACGTTTTCATTCATCGAAAAACATACACATTTAAGAAATTTGCTTCTCGTGCCAATAAGTGGGCTGTCAAACCCCATTTCAAAAGGGAAGCAAAGGGAGAGCAAGGTCTGTCTTCCCGTGTCCAGTTAGGTGGTGCGTGTAATCCGCTCCCCCCAGGTAGAACAAGCCCTTTCGTTCCCTCTGCATTTGCAAGGATACGTCCTGGAACGTAGTTGGCATATTTATCCACTTCTCCAAAGGCAACCAGACAGAAAAGTTTCACATCTCCCGTGCTTTGAGCAACAGTTGCTGAAGCTACGGTGACACACATTCAATAAGAGCAGGCAAAACCGAGCGTGGAAACACCAGTGTCCTGATTGCCAGGCCAGAGGCAGCATCAGACCTTGTTGTACCAACAGAGCTCCAGAAAGACACACGACTGAGCCATTAATGCTTTGACAGCACCCTTCTCCAAGATGAAATTTCTTTTAGGGATTAGAAAAATATTTTACAGATGAAGCTGTTTTCAAAGCACGATCGAAAGAGAAGCACGATCGAACTGGTCGCTCCGTATTGGATATTATAAAAAAAAAAAAATAGCCAGGTGCAGAATTTTCTGGAGCAAAAATGGAAGGAGTTTCCTGATTTTGTAAACCATAGAACATATTTAATTGAATTGTTTTTACGTGGGTGAACTATTTTGCCCAGATATCTCAAATCTAGCCATTTACTCGGCGGAAGGCTGTGGTCCCGAGAAACGAAACCCTAGTAGAAAATGGTGATTGATTAAAATTACTTCCAGTTATCTTCTTCCAGGAACTCGTGTAAACGGTGTGCAGGTGACGTCATGGAGCAGGCTGACGCCCGCACCTCTTCCTGTTTGGCTGTTGGTGGAACTAACTGCTTATCTATCGCTTGTAACCAGCAAACATGCCTTATCTATGCGTGCCCACGTGCGCTGGAATATTTTCACCCCCACTCTGTCTTAGAGGATGTGATATATGTATATTAAAAAAACGAATATATATGAATGTATATAATCACTAGATATGTCGATCCTATCAAAGTGACTGAAAATACCAACCTTAAATAAAAATGTACATCCTTATATTTCTCTACAGTTCTTGGAGACAAGTTAAGACAGGACTCTGGTGGGCCAAGGTACATCTGAGCTACAAATTCCACCTTCCTATTATTCCGTGTTTGACCTCAAGTTGTGTTTTTGTCACCTTTAAAATAATGATAGTTCCACTTTGCGTGTTAAAACCAAGTGGTATTTTCTTTGCAAGGAATTGTTGGAAGTCGTGCTTCTAATGAAGCTTTATCATTGGATACCTTGAATTTTGATATGAAAATTACAGCTATCATTTCCCACTTGCCCTTAACAATAAAGGCTCTTTCTAATGGACTTAGATCTTCAAGTCTTTTTTTTTTATTATTATTATTTTTTTTATTATTTTTTAAATTTTTTTTAATGTTTATTTTTGAGAGAGAGCGAGACAGAGTGTGAACAGGGGAGGGGCAGAGAGAGAAGGGGAGACACAGAATCCGAAGCAGGCTCCAGGCTCTGAGCTGTCAGCACAGAGCTTGACGCGGGGCTTCGAACCCACGAACCGTGAGGTCGTGACCTGAGCCGAAGTCACACGCTCAACCGACTGAGCCACCCAGGTGCCCCTATTATTTTGTATTTTAATTTTTTTAACGTTTATTTATTTTTGAGAGACAGAGAGAGACAGAGGGTGAGCAGGGGAGGGGCAGAGAGAGAGAGGGAGACAAAGAACCCGAAGTAGGCTCCAGGCTACCAGCTATCAGCACAGAGCCCGGCACGGGGCTCGAACTCACAAACCTCAAGATCATGATCTGAGCCACAGTCAGATGTTCAACTGACTGAGCCAGCCAGGTGCCTCCAATCTTCAAGTCTTTTTAAAAACCAATGCCTGATGCTGTAGTAATCTGAAGAATTCTGTGGGGTTTTCACTTTCTCACTGTTGGTCTTAGAAGAAGAGAATACACCAAGACGTCTTTTGACTTTCCTTAACTTACGTTATAATATTAATGCTTTGTGTCCGTTGGTGTTTCGGTTCTTTTTATTCTTAGGTTATCGATTCAACATCAGTAAGAAGAAGTACTAAAAAAGAACGTTGTTTTATTTTAGAATATCTCTGATTTCCTTGTTTGGCCCCCAGTGGAGATGGCCACTTTCACAAAAACCTGAAGCAGTGATGAGCCAGTTACTGACCACATTTCTGGAGGTGGGATTTAAAAAGTCCTTTAACTGCTCCTTTCTCACGTGGACTAGAAAACTGGATAATCCTACACAAATTTGATTCCAACTTTCTACAACATAAAATCAAATTGTCTCTCTTTTATGTTTGTTTATACATTTTGCCTATGTATATTTAAATTTTAACTCCGTAATCTCTTTGAATTATGAGTAACGCATATTCTGCAACGTATTTGTAAATAAGATTTCTATTCATTTGGGGAGGCAGCATATCTTCTTGTAGGATGAGAAGGAATGTAAATTGTCTGCAGATGATTTCTGTTATAGGTTATAAGCAAAAATACCATAGAGCAACATTTACTTTAAAGAGCAAAAGACAACAAACAGTTACATTTCTCAGTTTAAATATTTGGAAAGGAGATCTATAACATATGTGTTCTTTGTTCAAAATTCCCCAAAAATGGTAGTTTTGTTTAAATTTTTGTTTGCCATTATTCTATCAAATCTGTGTTCCAGAAAGCAGCAGATGTATAACATGCTCTATTAAAATACGATAAAACAGCACCCAGGGCACTTTATTAAAAGTAGCATTGACATAATACTTTTGATGCCAAAGAATTGTCTTCTTGGAAGTTAGCTTAGTAAAAGTCATTGGAATCAATGGGTTAATTGTTTCTAGAGCACTTATAAGTAAATATTATTAGCAAAGTATTTTAATTACTGTACTTTATGTGGCCTAAATGTAAGCATTTATTAATACAAACCAAGCACTCATTACAAATTTGCACAGAAAATGATAAAATATTATGTATGAAATGAAGCATTAGCATGGACCATTAAGTCCTCTATTTTCATTTAATTGAATTTGTCAGTAGTACCCTCTTTAACTGAAAACCAGTCATAACCACAAAATTAAATAATAATTAAAGAAACAACTATTGAAAGAGTGTTGCTTGGAAGCTAAGGTGCCATTTAACCAAAACATAGCAATTTCATGTAAATTGCAGACCATGTAGACGCAGTTCTGAAAATTATGCATCCTGTGGTTCCGTGTATGTTTGATTTAGCAAGCATTTTCAGCATTGCAGATTAGATATCCTAGACGAAGGGCCCTTCTATAATTCAGAAAGGTGGGACATGGGCAAAAGTTCCTGTAAACTCACTGATGCCGTTATAAGGTGATAAAAGTCCCACCTAACAATTCAAGTTACTGCTGCATAATCAATGGCTTTGGCCTACTCGTCCACGAATGGGCATATAGGACTCTGAGCATCTGTGTTCTCAGCATTCCTGATAAGTCACTGTGCCTATCGGGTAGGTGACACTATAACTAGAATTAGGACCGAATTAAAGTACACACACTTCACTATTCTAGTATCTATGAATGTGGGATATATTTTGAGCATCTTTCTTATTAAAACTATGATATTACCCTTTCAAATACGATTGTGTCTATTGATTATCCCCTGAAAACTTCTAACGTAGGATTCACGTTAATTTACCGAAAAGCCTCATGTCCTTGTGTGTGTGCATACACGTGTGCATATATTTTTATACACACGTATGCAGGTATTTATTTTTATGAGGCACCCTTTAAAAGGTCTCCAACCTTTGCCAACTAGTTTTTACTCTACCTAGACAAGTTCCATGTTGCACAGCCAGCAGGGGGAGGTAAGATTTAAGGAAATAGCAAAACGAACTTGATGGAAGCAACTATTTTAGGAGGCAAATAAACAAACAAACAACAACAACCAAAAACGTAATACGCAGAATGAAGGGGTCTCTAATGCATTTGAGATAGATTTAGCCTCTTAGATAAAACGCTGCCTGTCGATCAGAATTTTGATACACATTTGCCAACGTGCTTTAAGGGCCTAGCTTTAAAATATTATACACAGATTAATTCGTTATCGGAGACCCTTTGTGATATTTCCAACATGCAAACCATAGCTGAATTTGTGTATGTGGATCTTGGATCCGTAAGGCAGCTTAAATAATACAAAAATGTAGCAATCAACAAATAGTGTCTTCAGCTTGCAGAAAGTGTTGATTTTGTTTAAAAGTCTTACAGGATGTATACAGCAATTAATAAAAACCACACAGTAACTGAAGGATTCTAGTTCTTAAAAATATGTAACTAAAATTGTATTTCCATACTTGTACACAAGTGGTCAGTTAAATTTGTAGATAAATCGGACACGATGTGTTTTCTTGAAAGAGACTTACGTTTCCTTGGAAATAATCAAGGTTAGGATTTGGCGCAGAGCAGTAAAATTGTCATATCTACAAACCTCCTTTTGATAAAGTCCATTTAGCTAGGATGAGAGTTGAAACTCAGCTTGCCTACCGGAACTTTGACAAGTATAAACAGTGAATGTGTCTGTAGTGAACATGAAGTATACAAAAATGCAGACTGAGGTGGAAAACCTATTGAGTTACATTAAAATTGTCACCAAGGAAAGTAGAAAATTAAGACCATGTTTTACATTTGTCAATCGATTTTTCATTGCAAAACGTTTCACGGATTTTATTTCAACTGATCTTCAATCAGCTGTAAGAGGAACTTACACCCATTTAACAGATTGAAAAGTAAAACATGTTTTTAATAACACTTTAAAATAAGTCTTGCTTTCACAAATTGTAAGGATTTTGCCTCTTATGTTAAAAAGATGGTAATTAAGTGATTTTAAGCTTGATTTTGAAATTTTTAAACTTTGGTTGTGAGACTGAAAAATTTAGCTTTTCCTATTAATCCAACTTCTTTACTATGATAACTCCAAACAGCCACCATGTACAAGTCTATTCTTTTACATTTTAGATTCCTCATTGCACATATTAATATTGAGAATTTAAGGCCCATATTTTTAATTTTTAATTTTGTTTATGTTTATTTAGTTTTGAGACAGAGAGAGACGGAGTGTGAGCAGGAGAGGGGCAGAGAGAGAGAGAGGGAGACACAGAATCCAAAACAGGCTCCAGGCTCTGAGCTGTCAGCACAGAGCCCAACATGGGGCTCAGACTCATGGACAAGATCATGACCTGAGCCAAAGTCAGATACTTAACTGACTGAGCCACCCAGGCACCCCTTAAAGGCCATTTGTGACAGAATTTCATTTAAGATCACCATGTAAGGCAAGAATTGAATTTAAACACATCTGAATTCCCATTAAAATAATTTAAGAATCTTTGCTAATCCTCTGTCTCTCTCTCTCTTCTCTCTCTCTGTCTCTCTCTCTCTGTGTCTCAATGAACTCTCCAACACACACCATAGCCACACACACCACTGAAACTGCAACACAACATCACTGCATTTTCCAACATTCCAATTTTTTTCTCTCTCAAGTCAAAACATAAACCCTTACTCTGGTTTCCAAATGTTTATACTTTTTTTTTTTTACTTTTAAATGTTTATTCATTTGATAGAAAGATAGGGCACATGCAAAAGGGGGAGGGGCACATGGAGAGAGAGAGAGAGACAGGGAGACAGAGAGAGAGAGAAAAATTCTCAAGCAAGTTTCATGCCCAGCCCAGAGCCCAATGCAGGGCTTGATCCCATGACCCTGGGATCATGACCTGAGCTGAAATCAAGATTCAAACGCTCAGCTGACTGAGCCACCCAGGCAGCCCTCCAAAGATATTTTTAAAAACGTGATAACTAGAAATCATGAAGTTCAAGTACGAGGATCATTGGGGACATTAGATATCTAGTGCTCACACATGCCATGAAGACAATCAACCCACTCTTGGTGCTTCAGTTGGGGAATTCATGCAGGAGAGTGACTGCAAAAGACTTTTGCTAAAATACCTAGTTCTTACTAGAATATTCATTCTTCTAAGCCCCTGAATAGTTTATAATACCTAGATTAAACTGTGAGTCACAGAATTCAACGTGGGGATTTGGGCTATTTTTGGATTTTAGATATGCCGATTTTGTTCTAGGATATCAACAAACTTGCTTTCCAATTCACGTACAACAGGTGGCTTCTCTCATATTATACTTTGCCTCTTAAGCTTTTCCCGAATCGTTCTTCATTTCGAGCAGATCACAACTCCTGGTTAACTGCTACAACCAATTGTAAAAACCGGAGTGAAAAAATATGCCATTAAACCCTCAATATTTGCGGAACTATGATGCCACCTGTTAGGTAAATATGACCATATGCCCTGAGTCTTGAAAGAATGGGGCATATGCTGTGAATTTGAGGGCGTTGTATCGATATTTTATGCGTTCCTCCCAATGAGCAAGACACTCTATTTGGGGTTAGCATTTAGAATATGGATTGTTTTTTAAGTTTATTGTTTTATTGAGGGAAGGGAGGGGCAGGGAGAGAGAGGCAGAAAGAGAATCCCAAACAGGCTGCACACCGTCAGGGCAGAGACGGACTCGAGGCTCCATCTTACAAACCGTGACATTATGACCTGAGCCGAAATCAAGAGTTGGGATGCTTAAATGACTGAGCTCCCCAGCGACCCCTCGAATATGGACTTACAAGATTTTGAAACTTTACAGAGAAAGCCCAGGGTCAGAGTGATGGATGGGTAAGCAGCCATTCAGTGGAGAAATTATTTTTTCCTGCCAAATAGTCTGGATTATCCTGCAATAACCCCACAGGCTGAAAAGTCTCAGTAGCTTCATGCAGCCGTCGAATTTTCCGTCCTGTTAGAGGTTCAGCACAGGATGGAATCAGAGAAGAAGACTAGTGTTCGCCCCATCAGGTCACTCGGGAACCTAGACTGGTAGGGGCTCCACTGTGTGATCTTGACACAGGAACCTGCGAAACAGCGGAAGCGAGAGCGAGAGATTATGCTTTGCCTTTCAAATGCTTCCCCCAGAAGTGACACACGACCTTTCTTTCATCTACCCTTGACCCAAGCTAGTTACATGACCGTGCTCCCCTTCGAGAAGTGGAGAAGCCAGACTTCCATAGGTCTGGAGAGAGAGGAGAATAAGTCAGTTTGTAGAACTTGTAATGTCTCCCATAAAAACCAGTAACAATCAAATGAGTATTAAAAGTATTGGGGGTTTTAGAAAAAGTATAAAAAGAATATGAAAAAAAATGATGTAATCAATTTTAAATGGAATTGTATATAACTCTCAAAAATTCAATCATTAACTCAGACCTTTATACATAGCCACTGACATAGACTGTGAGCAGATAAAGAGATACCAGAAAAGATCACCGACTAAATGAAATTTTAAACACACACACACACACACACACACGCACACGCATGCACACACCTCTGTCTGCTGAACTATAATACAGAAACTGTGTGTGATAAAAAAAAATAAGGGCACCTGGGTAGCTCAGTCGATTAGGCGCCTGACTTCCACTCAGGTCCTGATCTCACAGTTCATGGGTTCGAGCCCTGTGTCGGGCTCTGTGCTGACAGCTCAGAGCCTGAAACCTGCTTCGCCTTCTGTGTCTCCCTCCCTCTCTGCCCCTCCCTTGCTTATGCTCTCTCTCTCTCAAAAATAAATAAAACATTTAATAAATTTAAAAAAATAATAAAATTTTTAAAAAGATAAAATTATGACCAGGGATTAAGAGAAAAATTCTAATTAAGAAATATATGGGCCCCCAGCCCCCTTGTTTTTGGAGTTCCAAAATCCAAAGAAAAGTGTCTTGTTTTTTGTGTGTGTGTGTGTGTGTTTGTTTGTTTGCTTGATTGGGTTTTTTTCTTTGTAAGTTTGGCAACAAACTCGTCAGGCAGCAGAACCCAACCTGAACTGAGAGAAGCTTCTTAAATTTTTGTTTATGCCATTTAGTGTGAATAGCATCGCTTTTTCATCGCACAAATGTTAACATATTTGTCAATGGGATCCCATCGCAGGTCCTACTGGGGATGCTGTGAAGTATAGAACATGCGCAGCTAATATCCTGAAACATTCAGAATCCAAACTATCTGGCCCCACGCATTTCCAACAAGGAATCGTGTGCCTCTGAACAAAAACCCTTTCTGGTGAAAACGAACAGGTCTGGGTTTGAATCATGGCTACAGAGATTGCTACGTGCTGCTTAATTCTAATTGCACCCTCTGTGTCCCACTTCCTTCATTTGTGTGTCAAAATACAGATTTCCGAGGTCTTTCCTGATCTAGTGTTCTGGGACTCTATTAATTTCAGAATATATATCCTCTAAATTGTCCACATTTACTAACTCCTAATATCACACCCTATCTTCTCGGAAGCAAAATAGTCTTCCTCTAGGGGACAGGCATGGTTCTGAACTGCCCTCTGCCATATAGCTTCGTGTATGTCCAGCATAGTGTGATGAATTTATTTAGGGGATTTATTTTCTTAATCCCAGAGTGTCCACAAAAAAAAAATACTGAAATTTAAAGCAATTGAAAATTGATTTAGACATAAAGTGGAGAGAAGGACTTTAACTTTGTATTTTTGCAAATTAGCTCATGCTTCTCCCCAATCATTTGGTTTTTATTTTGGCTTTTTAATATACTACATAAAACCTTTTAGACCTCTACAAGAATTGTGGTTTAGACAAAAAGAAATACTTTATGATTTTTTCTGTGTAAGATGGAAAATAATACTTTATTACAGATGTTGTGGTTGTGTCCCAAATTCCCAAATCAATGTCATTTTCGTTAGAAGTGGTCGATGTTATTTACACAATAAAATAACTCATTTGATTATTCCCTGTAATATTCTTGTGTACATATTATGAGCCAGGTTCTACTCTTTAATGCGCATGAAAATTTGACCTGACTTTAATACTTTAAATTGAATCTAATTGATTTTTAATTGACTTTATAGGATGGGTGTGTGTGCACATGCACGTGTAGTGTGGTGAGTTTCCCTGTGTTCAAAACTTAGTTTGAGATGTTCATATTAATTTATATTAGTATTTTTTAAAAAGCTCTTTTTACATTTCATTTCTAAGACATAGGTCTTTTGAATCAAAAATCTGGAACATCTTGGCTTTCATTTGTGAAAAGAAAACCACTTCATTTTATGAGAGGGATTATCAATTTAAAAATACATCTGAATTTTAGAGAGTATCTTACAAGTTCACAGGTGCACCAGTTAGTTCCTGGGGCATAGCAAGCCATCCCAAATCTTAGTTATTTAAAACAATACTGAATTAACGCCTTCATGATTCTGTGGGTGGGCAATCTGGACATTTCCACTGTCTGTTTTGCCTTCATTCAGTTGGAGGGATCAGCTTGGCTTCCAGGTCTAGGATGGCCTCACTCCCATCTCCGACAGTTGATGCGGGCTGCTGGCCAAGGTGATTTGCTTCTTCTTCGTGTGACTGCCCTTCTTCCAGTCACTAGGCTACACTGAGCTTTCACACAGCGTGCTGAATTGAGGTTCACAAACCTGTCCAAGCAGAAGCTGCAAGGACTCGTAAAACCTCCACACTAGAACTCGAGTTAATGTCAGTTTCATGACTTTCTATTGTTTAAACACGTGCAAAGGACAAGCAGAGTTCAATGGGAAGAGCAGAGCAGCAGCAGCATATCACTAAGAGGTTATGAACACAGGGAGGTATAATTCAACAGAACCCTTATCTTATTGTCTTAAAACTAGTAGGAGGCTCTAAAGGCTTTCTTCAGATAAAATTATTTTCTAATTTCCTCCATTTTGTTTTGTTTTGGTTTTGAGGGAAAGGGAGAGAGAATGTGTATGTGTGGGCACGCTCACATGCACACACACACACACACACACACACACCCCCAAGCGGGAGCAGGGGAGGGGCAGAGGAAGAGAGAGAGTCTTAAGTAGGCTCTACACGGAACACAGAGCTCAACGCGGGGCTAGATCTCATGACTGTGAGATCATGACCTGAGCCGAAATCAAGAGTCATTGGCTTAACCAGTCGAAACACCTAGGCACCCCCCCCCCCATTCTTTTCTTTAAGAATGGCATGTTCTCATTACAACCCATCTTCCCTCGCTTTACAAAACCAAGCATACTTCCTGCCCATCCAGCACCGGTGCGTGGTACATCACTCTGGAGTGTCAGTCAAAGAGAAGGTCAAGAACATTGTTGTGAGTGAAGACTGACTCCTGGATATTCTTGAATTCAGGCATCTTATAGGGTAGAGAAAAGCGATAGTGACTTTTTAAAGGATTTTGCTTTTCTCGCATCTGCACTACTGTCAAAGAAGACATTGCTTCAAGGGGGAAGCCCTTCAAGAGCAAAACAAACAGAGCACTGAAGGAAACACAGCCTACTTCAACTCAGCTGTAGAACATGATGCTTTTCCTACCATCTCATGCTATGTTTATGTTGTTTTCAGCAACGGTGTACTAAATCGAGTTGTAATGATAACCCCATCCAGGGAACCATTATAAAACATAAATTGTTATAGACACCGGAACACGATTCTTAGAAGTTTAATTACATACATTTTTTTTTTTTGCGGCAGAATATCAAGATCATAAAAGATTTCTGAGCGTAGGGGTGCCTGGCTGGCTTAGTTGGTACAGGATGTGACTCTTGTCCCAGGGTTACGAGTTCAAGCCCCACGGTGGATGTAGAGCTACTTTAAAATAATTAACTCATTAATTAAAAAAAATATTCCTAGCAGAAAAATATATACTACATTAGGATAAATCAGAATATGTAGTGAGAGTGGAGTGGAAATTGAGTTTAAGAAGCAAAAGGGACAATAGAAAATTCCCGCCTGTGAAAGAACATCCAGGGCGTGTATTTATTTTAATTTTAATTTTTTTTTGCGCATGCATTTTTTAAAAAATTTTTTTAACGTTTATTTATTTTTGAGACAGAGAGAGACACAGCATGAACGGGGGAGAGGCAGAGAGAGAGGGAGACAAAGAATCGGAAGCAGGCTCCAGGCTCTGAGCCATTACCCCAGAGCCCGATGCGGGGCTCAAACTCGCGGACCGGGAGATCGTGACCTGAGCTGAAGTTGGACGCTTAACTGACTGAGCCACCCAGGCGCCCCTGCGCACGCATTTTTTAAAAATATTTATTTATTTTTGAGAGAGAAAGCACGTGGGGGGGGCAGAGAGAGGGGGAAAGCGGATCTGGCACTGATAACAGTGAGCCAGATTATTGTAGGGGGGGGGGGGCGGGTTGTGAACTCACAGACTGTAAGCTCATCACCTGAGCTGAAGTTGGACACTCACCCTGGGAGCCATCCAGGCATCCCTGTGCATGTATTTTTAAAACACATGATGGTCCAAGCCAAGCCCTTCCGGCATTTACATTTCGTCGAATATTTTTTTTTTTTAACGTTTATTTATTTTTGAGACAGAGAGAGACAGAGCATGAACGGGGGAGGGGCAGAGAGAGAGGGAGACACAGAATCGGAAGCAGGCTCCAGGCGCTGAGCCATCAGCCCAGAGCCTGACGCGGGGCTCGAACTCACGGACCGCGAGATCCTGACCTGAGTTGAAGTCGGATGGTTAACCGTCTGAGCCACCCAGGTGCCCCTCGAATACGTTTTTAAAAAGTGGGGCAGCAGTTTTACTTTTAAATGTCAATATTTACAACATTCCAGCACTTGCGTTCTTCGAAAATATTTAAACCTATGAGAACAAGCTTTTGCCTGTTTCGCTATTATATGCTAGAGAGTACATTCATTGGCCAAAATTTTTAGGTGTTATGCAAATAAAAAACAAAAAGGAAATCCACTGATCTATAGTGCAATCGAATCCTCTCTGCCCTATTTAAGGATCCAACAACAACAAAAAGGTTGCTACTATCAGAATTTACCCTACCCTTGCTCCACACCCACATAAAAGTGCGTAGGTGCTCACACACCAAAGTTTACATAGTAACTTCAGGTTTTCCTGGATGCAATGCCCAGACTTCTCATTTATCAAATTTAAGAACACCAGCTTCAAGGGGAAAGAATCACATCCCCCCATCTGTTTTTGTAACCTCCTACACTCTACATTATAGATATTCAGCACTCAGAAAATATTTGTTGATGATGATATCTGATATTTGTCTTCCTCGACATGGCTTTTGATAGTCATTTTCAAACAACCTAAATTCAGCACAAAAAAAAAAAAAACATTTGGGAAGGGGATGAATTCCCGCTTTCAACATACTTCTGGAAGCATTTTGTAATTGACCAGACTGACAAAACACCCAACAGGCCGAGTCCATTCTGTTTTGTGCACACCACGAAGATTCTTGCTTTCCTACATCAAAATCGTCCTGTCTCAACTCGGGATCAAACCTGCAATGAGGCATTCATTTTGTGAAATTTATCAGTCTACATATTCTGCTTTGAAATCATGTAACATCGTAACAACGACCAAAAAAAAAAAAAAGTAGAAGAAAGAAAATGATTCCTGCGATTCTATTAATTTTTCCTTCTCCCTCCCAGCTTGCTTAGTTTTAGAGATTTGCCTCCGTCTAGTTTTGTCCATTAAAACCCAAGTCTTAATTTTGACCATGGGAGATGCCAGTTACAGAAGTTATTCATTGGGGGAGAAAAAGAAAATCCCATGTGAATTATAAATGTGTTGATAGTATTTTTTCCCAATAGTATAAAGATATAAATTATTTAAACACTATTTTTTTTCTGAATTTTAATATCCTGGAGACTACCAGGTATCCAATTACTATAAAAGCAGTGTATTTTCTGCAATAAATACAAACTGATTTTTTAAAATATTTTATAGTTTGCTTCTTACATATATAACTCCAGAATTAGTCAAAGTCACACCAAAGAGTCTTTTGAAAGCAAGCTGCACACATCTCTCAAATCAACCTATACTGCTATTGCCATCCAAGAAAAGACTGATGGTTTGTCCACGTGTATCCCTTGGTCAGAGAAAGTTCCAGAATTCCACCCTTGTCCTGTAAGCAAGGCTGAATCCAAACTTATTCGTCGGTTTAGTTACAGTTACATTCACTTATTTTATGTGCCAATCTAAGAAAATCATAGCTAAACTGTGTTGACCGCTTTGAAGACCAAATACAAACCTATGTGATATTAATAGCTAACGTCTACTGAGCGCTTAACATGTGCCAGGTACTGTTTGAAGGCTTGACATCTTCCTTAATCCCCACGACTCTGCTATGGGGTAGGTATTATTATCCCATTTCACAGATATAACCACTGGGCTCAGGGGATGAACTTTTGCCCAATCAGATAGCGACAGACCAAATCAGGTTTCTTCAAGTGTAGGTGGTCTGGCTTTAGACCAGTTGGTATTTAGATATAAATAGAGAGTGTTTAAAATTAAGGAAAATTAAAATTTTGGTTTCCCAGTTTCCCAGACCAAATCTGCTTTAGATTACTCAGCCTTACCAACCAAGAGTGAAAAAATAACTTGCAGGGTTTTGTAATCACAAATGACTTTCATCTATAAAGTATACCTTACATTATTAAATCTGCTGATTATTCTTCCTTGTTGACTGCGATGAATATTTTGTCGTGTGTAGCCGTTACACGGGCACAAGGTTTTCATTGACAAAACCTAAGTGACAACTATCACATTCTAGGCGTAGGCACTGACTGATGCCTGAGGTATCTTGAAAACGCGCGGAAACAATCAACCAAATTCAAAGCATTGCCAACTCCTGTCTCACCAAGGAAGCGTGGCTCCTAGGAAAGTGCGAAGGGTTTACAAAACTACGATTAAGAAATTAAAAAGTTAAACTTCCTGCTTCGCGTGGCAATGCTGAAACACAGCAACTGGAACGTCGGTGACGACGGCTCATAAATCCTGTAATCCCCAAACCATTTTAGAACACCGTACTTGACCTTACATCCTAACATGGAAAATTAGGGAATGCGTGTCAATGGGAAGCTTGGTCAGTGGAAACCAAAATCAGATAGAAATTAACAGTCCCCTCAAATACTCTTTACTTTCTAAAAGACTGCAAAGAGGAATTTATGTAAATGGCCAGGCCTCCAGAGAAGCTTGAAGGTTTTTTAGTTGAAATGCAACACTGAGGGGACAGAGAAAAATGGCAACTTGACTGACCCTGAACAGGACGAAAATCCATTTCCCAATGAAGGGAGGAAGTTAACATTTTGAACAGCAATATGACTTCGATGCGAGGGTGTCGCGCAGGAATCAGCCACGCTTTCAGGGGAACTATCGGGGCCACTTGATTCACCCTCAGAATTCTGCTTTTAAACCTAAATCCAGGGCTTCACGGGTTACCTTCGAATCGCTGTTAGGACCCACCGAGTATGAAACCTTTCCAGACCCGATGCTGGCCCGCTGGTACCCGGCCCATCTACCGACTTGGGGGGCGAGAGGGGTTTCGAAGGGGCATTCGTGTTAGGGCTTTCACGAGAGCACATCCTCTCCTCTTTCATTAGTGGCAATGAAACCTCTGCGGGCTTCTTGCTCTTTTGGAGTGGTGGGGAAAGAGAAATGCGCCCTGTTGTCTCCGAGACATGTAAGAAAGTTTCTTTCCTAACGCAGAGGAAGAGAGTAGACGGAGAGTACAGGACGCCAACTGTCAGGATCCTGTCTCGACAGTCGTTTCTGGTCTCCTTCTGCTTCCCCCTTCCCTCCCCCGGGGCGTCCACTGCAGCTGCACACCCAGCTCCTGTGGAGCCCCAGGCCAGGGTCTGGGGAGAGATCGCAGGATTTCAGCCTCCTCTGCTCGGCCTAGGTGAGCCAGGGGCGTGCTGGAGACCTCCAGAAGCCAAAAGGTTCCGCTGCCTCTGTGAGGCTGCGGGGCTTCATACAGAAGTGCCCCTTTGTTGCCGCTGCGGCCGTGGTTTTATAAACGTAGGAGAGCAAATCTGAATGTGTTGACTTTCCCTGCAACTCGAGAGACCTGCATCGTTCAGAGTGAGAATTCAGGCTGACCCTTATGGCTCTCTGTGCTGCCTTCCAAACGTAAACGTTTAAGGGGGAAAAAAAAAAACAAAACAAAACATACGAGAATTATTGCACTATGAAATTAACAACACGAAATAAGGTGAGTGTAGACGTGGACTGAGTGATTTTTTTTTTTAAGTGTCTGAGAGCTTCTACTTGAAGTCATTTTCAGAGAAGATGACAGAAGTCTCCACTCCTTAAAACCTTTGCCTAAATCTTTTCCTTGTATTCAGAATTTTTGCCAGGTTGCTTCACAGAATGTAAATACGTAAATGCGGGCTCTCATGGACTGATGGTATCCAGGTCTCCAATTAAAACTCCAGCTACTACTAACACTGAATCGGTTCAGAGAAAATTAATGATTAGCAGATTTTGACTTGTGCATTTTTATCTATTTATACAGCAAAGATGAATGGAACAATAATAGTTACTCAATTTGTATCTCTGGATGTCATGGCCAAATATTAAAATTTTTAAAAATCATGTTCTTATATACACCGAAATGGTACAGTAACTGAAAAAAAATCTAAATTTATTTAATAATTTATGACGTTAATTTTAGCTACAATATTCTTGGTATAGCAAAATTAAAATGACTACATAAAACCGATCGTTTTGTCTGACTGATATCAAAGACTTAATTCATTTGTAATTTTAAATTGTGTTTGAGGGAAATTAGGAAATATTTTTAAATTCATATTGACTCCAAAATGTTCGAGCTTATAAATTCAGACAGTCTCACTTGAATCCCCAAATATCTTAATTTGCTTTGAAGAGAAAGTATTTTTTCTTTCATTCATATAATTCAAAATAGCTAAACAGATTCTACTTCAACAATTTAAATGATTCACATGTGAGAACAAATATGGAAAATCTAAGCCCCAAACAAAATTGCAGACTTAAATTATAATGATAATTTAAAATGTGTGTAATATAATTATAGTATAGGGTCTGCTATAATGAGCTTGGAGATACTATATCTATATCAAATGTGTTAGGACGGTGATATTAGATATGCCTTTCTCTCAGCATTTTTTTACACATTTCTGAATTATGATACCTGTGCCAGAATCAGTCTACTGTATCAAGGATTTTTTGGATGGAGAAATGAATTTTTTAAATTGTCAAAACATGATAGAGCAAACTTCCATTTTCCACATAGAATCTACTAAAATATGAATATCAACTATATATGAATTTTGAATATATAAAGATAGTCACATATTCATTTTGAAATATCTCTAAAGGAAAGTTAAAGCTACATACATTGATAATTCATATTCAATAACTTTGTATAATCAAAGCAAATGGGAGACCTATTTAATTATAAATATCAATCATTATTATGTCTTTCCACATAAATGCTTAATAGACCTTTTTATACACATGTATTTTTTTTAAAGTTATACAACAAACCACAATTCAGGCCCTCCTTTGACTGTTACACCTTTGTTAATTATGACATTGATATTGTATGGTTAGATTAGCAAACATCCATCATTCCATATAAAACTTCAGTGGGCAAGCAGAAAATTACTATGTAGCCAGTAATGTTTACAAGGAGTAGTTGGGTGACAAAATACACAGAGCAATGATCCAGTTTGTTGTCTGATGAGAAAGTGCTGCTTAAATCAAAAAGTCATCAATTCCAGACCGAGGCAGGGAAGCAAAGTGGTTATTGTATTGAACGGTGACAGACAATGCACCATGAATTCAAGGAACGAACAAGACACAATATTCAGCTACACGTGTCCAGATTAGCCATATAGCCATTCACCTCCCTGTCCTCCGGTCCCTCTACCCTTCAACCATTCTTTTAACAAAGAGATACTGCAGATGAATAATTACAAAGCACAGAAACTCTGGGGCCAGTGTAGCGCTCTATAAGACAGGATGGGTACAATTTAGCCCCTAGTGGTGAGACATGCAGAGAACTAATTGAAATACAGACTCTGGTGAAACAGTGTTAAATGTATATTATCTATACATATATTATATATATATTTATATATGTATTATATATATACATATATACATATATATAATGCATATATATAATACATATATACATGTATACATGTACATATATACATATATACATATATAATACATATATATAAATATATATTATAATACATATATTTAATTCTATTTAAATGTATATTATATATATACACATATATACATATATATGTGTATATATATGTGCATATATGTGTATATATATGTGTGTGTGTGTGTGTGTGTGTGTGTATTCCCCTTGTTGTGACCCTTAGCAAGGGGTGGTGAATTCAAGATGAGAAAACAGAACAGGTTTCCCAAAGCAAGGCGGAAGTGAGTTTTGGTTGACCAAGTTCAGTGCCCTTAGGATGAGGCAGGCCCCGGAGGTCACCTCACTATCCTGTCAGTCCCCAGCACAGATGAAACGTGTGGCCTGGTCTCTGCAAATAGGAACTGCATGAAAAGGAGCGCGGAAGAGGGGCCGGGAAGAGGGGCCGGGAGAAGGACACGTGCAGGCTCGGAGGCGGGGAAGGAGCCACAGGTGTGGCTGGGGCGTGCGACAAGCCGGCCGGTGCCGTGGGGAGGTGCGCCGCGGCGAGAGGGAGGAACCAGATGGCGAATCATATGGAAATGATGAAAACCGATGAGATAACATCTCCTCTGCTTTGAACCCTGCGGAAAAAGACAAGATTATGTTTGGACACCGAGGCACGAATCAATAAAGGAGCAGGAAGATCAGTGCAAAGGCAGGAGACCTTAGGTCTTTAAATAATGCGCATTTTGCGGTCTCTCTCCTCTCGCGTTCATGGAAGTCTTGGTTTCTCGGAAGTAACTGTGCAAAAATAAGAGGTTCCCCCGAGGAGCGAGTAGCAGTTTCCTCGTAGCGAGTAGCCTTTTACTAATGACTCGGTTCGGAATAAGCAAATCGCCGCGCAGATAGCTGTCTCCAGGCCTCTATCATTTGCCGCTCCATTCGCTGGAGCAGGTTTTCCCCTTGAGCGGAAGCCTGCCAGGGTCCGGGGCCTGGCTGCCAGGTGTGGACCTTGACTGATGAGGGCACCGTAACCTGCTGACCCCACCCCCAGCCCTGGTTTCCGGGCTGCCTTTTATCTCCAGCCTCGCCTTCCCTTTCACTCTCTCTCTCCACAAAGCCTGAAGAGCCCTGGGCTGATCGTTGGCTGGCTGCCGTCCCCACGTCCTGACCTGTGTGGACTTCCCGGCTTACCCCCTTCATGTGCCTGTTGACCTCGACTTTGGATTCTGATTCAAGTTTGGGTAACGCCCCCTCTCCGGTTTCTGATTGTGGCTGGACTTGGGAACTACCTGTCATCCTTCATTTACCTTTATCAGAATTTCTGATTTTGGCTTTCTGACATTGCCTCCCCACCTGGGATCCTGACACTAATTCCAGACTTGAAAAGCTTCCAGGATTTATGCGGTGATGTGACGTGACGTGACGTGACGTGACGTGACGTGACGTGACGTGACGTTATGTTTTATGTTATGTTATGTTATGCAGTTTGGTGTTGTACCGCTTTTGATTCCTAATGAAGATAATTCCTGGCTTCTTACAATTTGTGGTCTGGACAAAGGCGTGCGTGCCACCGTGTCCTGTCACACATGCTGTCCTACAGGGATGTTGGCATATTCAGTTCCCGAGGATGGCCCCCGCTGTCAGTGGGCAAGCGGGTTTCGACAGAAGCTTGACAAGGGGCTCTAAAAAAATGCCTTTTAAATCAAAGCCAGTGTGCTTAAAAATCCAGGGGGATTTTTTTTTTTTAATAAATGATATTTTAAAGCATCCTTCTAAAGACACTTGAGCGAATACAGTTATATTTCTAGCCTGTTTCCCTGCAATTTTGGATTATACAGGTTGGAGTGAAGTTATGTAGAAACACAAGCTAGACGACTCCTTCCCAGCAGAAAATTCTTTCTAAGAGCCTCGTGCTGCTGGTGGTGAGAAATATGTGAACTAACTCTTTTACAAAGTAATAGAAGTTTAAGTCAAATTATGCTAATTTTTATATAAATAGACACAAATTCAGGGGGGTAATAAGCTCCAATATGAATCATGCCCAATCTTCTAGACTGCCCTTATGGAAGAAAAAAAAAATTTTTTTTCCAGTTAAGAGACAGAAAGAAAGATATGTTAAGCTATTTCTCAATTGCCAATTGACTCATTAATACATATTTACGAAACTCATCCGCTAACAAAATCACCTCTCTTCCACTTTTCCAAGCGTTTCAAATGGAAATTAATTTGCTATTCTATCAATACTATAAGATCTTTTGTCCTCCTCACCATACCCGGTGGACACGAAAGTCCTGTGCAAAATAGACCACAGAGGGTACGGTTAATTTTATAAATACATTCAGTGTTTTGCAGGGATTTTGTGATGTTTCAGCAGCATGAATACATTTTTTCTTAAATATCAGTTCTCCATAGTCAACTAGTTAACTGCTGCTGTATCTTTAAATGTATTTTTAAATGTCAAATGACTCTTATGGCTCTTCCGAAATATTTAAAGAGAGTTTTTTTTTTCTACATCAAACTGTCACTTCTATCTTAGAGAGAGTTTTAAAGTTTCTAAATGCTGATCTATCTTATCACTGCCACTCCCATCACCTCTACCACCATGATATCATGTGCAATTATAATTGACTTGCTTGGAAAATGGTACTTAAACCCTGAAATAAACCAATGGCAAAGAGCTATATGTGATAAAATGTTTAGCAAGTGTTTATCAAATTGGCTATAGTCTCCCTTTCTTTAGTATTTATGTCTGCTGAGTGCCTGCCTTCTTTTCTTTCTTTTGCTTCCTTCTTTCTCCTTCCTCCCTTCCCTCCTTCCTTCCTGTCTGCCTCTTTTATTTGTACTTTCCTTCCAGTGTCCTTAGTTTCAGAGTTTATGCTCATTCTGGTTTTCCCCGTGTTAGATCTGCCAAACATAGCCCTGAATCTCCCTTCTTCCAACCATGATTTGAGGGAACAGATGACAAATATAGAAAAAAGACAATAGAAAAGACGGGCGAGATAGTTCTTTTCACCCTTCTGTTTTGCCATGCTATTCTGTTGTGGCTTTGTGCAAAGGGAGTCTTGAGTGGCTGGTAAAAGTTACTAAGGGTCAAATAGGCTGGAGTAGCTGCCGTGTCAATTCTTCGAATTTGTCGACAACCGAGAAATATTAAGAATTCTGTTGGGAATCGGTATCTCCTTAACAGCTTCTTAGGCAGGTGTCAAAGGCTGGAAGCGGCAAAGTTTATTAGTGAGCTGACCTCGGGAATCATCTTTCTGCGTATTTTTATATTAAACTCTCCACTGGTGCCTACCATCTGTCTTATGCCTGTCTGGTTGAAAGTCCGTAGACCATTGCGTAAGTGGTGCCTTAGTTTGCACTTTCTAACTAAAGCCCTACATCTTTGCGAGCGCCTGACTAGATTCACAGACACTGGGCTCTCCGGCCATGAGTGAAACTGTGTGCCAGTACGTGGCCAAGCTATCCTGGCTCTCGAATTTATGTAGACAAATTCACTATGTTGCTTGCTTGTGATTTATGATTTGTTTTTGAAATTGCAAAGTCACTTTGAGGTGACCTGCTGTTCTCTGAACCCATTCCAGATGTGTTGATAACTCTGGATTTGTCAAATGAAAATTAAAAAAAAAAAAACACAATAATAGTAATGGTTAATATTAAAGAAAGAGAGTTCATCAGTACTTTCGGTTTGGCACACTATCTTGGACCGTCTCGTGCATTTTTTTGGTTCAGCAAAATTTGTTTGGCCAAGCATTTCCCCCTTAATTTTTAAACCCCTGAGTATTTCAGGGGAAACTTAATCCATATGTTTCTGGTTCACTGCCTCTTAAATCGTCAAAATGTTGTTTTCCAAAAGCTTTTCAGTGCTGAAAGAGGTTTATCAGACACTACACAAGTTCTCGAAAGTGTTTTTTACCTCAACTTTCAGGTCCCACTGGACATGAACTCCAACTCCTAGAGTTTGGTTCTAAATTTAACATCAACAAAACTTGACTGAGATCCAAAGCAGCCTGATTGCAGTTAGTCTTTGAAAAGTACTACATTATTGGAAGAACACATATGTTGAATGGAATGTACAAATAAATGCACACCAAAAAGGCAAAGTTTGAGGGATTGATGGCAAGCCTTCCAAGGAATGACTGCTGTGTAAATTTTGATTTGATTAGCTTTCCTTTACTTGTTAATTCCCCCAGCCACTACTCCTGGACCCCTCAGCTGCACTGTACCCTGGGTAATTCCATTTCATATATAAAAAAGGAAATTTGAAACAACAAAGTATTCCGATAATCTTGTCAGAGCGAAAAGGATAAGGAAAAAAGACATAAGAAATTATTGTCTAGAAAACATCTCGTGATTTCCATAATTCACTAAAAAAAAAAAAATCACTCGCTGCCAGTTTATTTGATTTAACATCCTCCAAAGTGTAAGGTTACATGGAATAAATAGCTAATTGGGTTAATTTAATAGCAGGTTAAATCTTTCTTTTATTTCGTCTAAAAGGCACATTAAAATAGTGCAATTTTCAAGTGGTCTTGGAAATCTAAAGTAGAGTTTCTTGATAAAAAAATATATAGCTTTCCCACTGCTGGGTTTATAGTGGGAGTCGCTGGCATGCTTCCAGTTCACCGCGTGAAAATCTAAGCTGCCTGTATAAGTGCAGAATTTAGTGTTGGGTCTTAAGGTTTTGTTTGGCTTCTTGCCAAAGATGTTATGCATTTAGCTGGGAAAATTGCCTAGAAGTTAATTGAGAGGAAAACACTAATATACAACCTCCCCCCTTAAGAAAAAAAAAAAAAAAAAGCTATGGATATGCATACGGTGCTGTTCATTGATAAGATTTGTGCATACACAATAAAGACGTATAGTAAAGTCGATCCCAAGACTGCTAAGGGATTTTCACTGATTATCCACCCACGTGTATCTGCTCCTCTGTGAGTGTTTAGAGTGTCTCTAGGTTCAGGATTTCCCCACAGTGGCTGCTTTATTAGAGGCACGAGGTCACTGAAGTCCTTTACAAATGTCACTGACGAAAGAATGAGTGATCATTTAGGAAATCGGGAGAGGATATATATCCCATCTCTTATTGAAACGTTTTTAAAGGTTTTTTTTTTTTTTTTAATTTGTTTATCTATTTTGAGGGAGGCGGGGACAGAGAGACAAAGAGAGAGAGAGAGAGAGAGAGAGAGAGAGAGAGAGAGAGAGAGTCCCAAGCAGGCTCCACGCTGTCTGTGCAGAGCCTGACACGAGGCTCAATCTCACAATGCGTGAGATCATGACCTGAGCTGAGATCAAGAGTGGGACGCTTAAGGGGCGCCTGGGTGGCGCATTCGGTTAAGCGTCCGACTTCAGCCAGGTCACGATCTCGCGGTCCGGGAGTTCGAGCCCCACGTCGGGCTCTGGGCTGATGGCTCAGAGCCTGGAGCCTGTTTCCGATTCTGTGTCTCCCTCTCTCTCTGCCCCTCGCCCGTTCATGCTCTGTCTCTCTCTGTCCCAAAAATAAATAAACGTTGAAAAAAAAAAAATTCTAAAAAAAAAAAAAAAAAAAAAGAGTGGGATGCTTAATCAGCTGAGCCCCCCAGGCGTCCCTCTTAAAAAAATAAAATATAATAAGTTTATTTATTTTGAGAAAGAGAGAGGCAGGGAGGGGCAGAGCGTCTCATTCAAATGTTTTTAAGGGACATATCCTGGTGCGGCGCCAGTGCCTTGTCTCTCCAGATAAGAGGGGTGGGATTTGCTCTGGATGTTCCTATGATGGGAGCCTAGGGCCTCTAGTGAACCCCTCCAGGCCCCAAGGGCCACCCGTGGCCGAGTCACCCCTCAGATTTGATGTCTTCCACACCCGAGGGGACATTTCTTGGTCCGCGCTTCATGACTTCTCATTTTGCCACTAGTCTCAGGACCTGAATTCTGCTGCCCCTGGCAGCTAGCCTGTGCAGTCTCTCGGGTGCTCTTTCACGTACTTCTCCTTAACGTGTGATCTGTTTCCATCCCTGGCCGGCGGCCCCCTCCTCGCTCTTCCTTTTCTGACCCGTAACCATGACGGAACTCATCGAGCTCCCAAGGGATGAACAGCTGTATTTCCTCCTTCGAAATGAAAGTAAAAGAGTGTGGGTTGTTGAATTTGGTTTGTTGTACCCAGCCGGTTACACGTATCTGGGAGACCCCCACTTGCACGGTAACGCCGCGTTAGTCATGAACTCTCAGCCCCCGGGACCTTCCATCCATCCACAGCCGCCTCCTTTCTCAGGGTTGCTTTAAGCCTCGAGTAGAAAAATAACACTTCTCAAAAATGGAGTCCAGCCTGAAGCTCGAAAAGCCTGTTCTTAAATGACAAAGCTCGCAGTAAGTGGGCTTCTTGGTCACTTTCACAGCCTTTCTTTACCGGTTCTCACTGTGGTCTGGAAGAAAGGACTTGAAGGCAGAGGGCAGTAAAGACAGAGGAACAAAGCTGGGGGGTACGCTTTGGGCTGGAAAAGGAGGGAAAAGTGATCCTTTAATTAAGACGAGTGTCCTTTTGTACCTGTACTGTATCTTTTTGATGTGTCGAGGTAGAGAGGACATGAGCAAAAGAGAAACAATGTAAGTTTGCTACTGTATGAATTCCTCCTCCGTATACTTAATCCCGTCCTTATTGGGGCCCCGGGTAGAAAGCTGATAATTTCGGTGAGACCTCAAAGAAAGGCAGTGGCTTGAATTCCTGCCACCATCCCCTTGATAATGAACAGGCCTAATGAATGCGGGTAAGTGGTAGGAATCTGTGACCAGCTGCAACGGGGCAGGTAATACAGCTCAGATTTAATTGGGAGCAGGTATTGGAAGGCTGTATTACTTTAATTGGTGAGGGGTTTTCTAAATGGAAAGGACAAAGTATAATGGACAAATTGTGCAGTACAATAGCACTTAAGCCGGGATTGTATGCATTCGTTAATCTGCTGAGGAATGAGGCAATTCTAAACAATTTTCTCAGTGAAACCAACTCCAGAGAGCTCGTACCTTTTGTTCTCCCTTGGGAAAATGTAAGATTGAAACAGAAAATACCTTTACCGAGGCAATCATGTGCCACGTGTGGAAAGCGGATACAGCTGTAAACTATGAAAAAGGGATCTTTGTAGTACAATAAAGGATGGAAAAAGAGATAAAGCTCGGGATAAGAGTGAGCCTGTCACTGCCTCTAAAGGAGGAATAAAGTGATGGCATTTACAGTGACAGACGAGACTCTAAAGAGAACGCGGGACAGTTTAGAGAGGGAAATTTGATATTTAAAAGAAAGGGCTGCGATAATTAAAAGTAGCATTACATTAAACTCTTACGCATATCGTTAATGACAGAAGGAAACTGGTGCCTTTTAAAACGTGAATGATTCTTATAAAACCATTCTTGAAACCTTACACTTTTAGAAGCCGGTATGAACATAAACTTGGCCTCACAGGTTGTATTTCTGATTTCCAACTTCCCTTAAAAGTATAGCAAGCGGGGCGCCTGGGTGGCTCAGTCGGTTAAGCATCCGGCTTCGGCTCAGGTCATGATCTCATGGTTCGTGAGTTCGAGCCCTACACTGGACTCTGTGCTGAGAGCTTGGAGCTCTCTTTGGATCCTGTGTCCCCCTCTCTCTGTGTCCCTCCCCCACTTCTCTCTCTCTCTAAATAAATAAATAAGTAAACAAACATTAAAAAAATCTCAAATATAACCATCGATACAATTGGAATTATACTCCAGTAATTCTGTGGCATATCACTCCATGGATAAGTGCTCAAGGCCTGTGCAGCCAGGCAAAGGATGGTCTGGGACCAGTCATGGAAACGTTGCCACAAAAGGCTGTCATATTGATACGTGGGTATAAAATGAACCTACGGGACATTCGTTGTCAAGCTCATGCTATTTTCCTTGTTTTCCTTTGATGATTTATATTTGACAACATCCAAGAGCCAATCTATGGGATGCCACCTCTGAGGGAAAAAAAAAAAAAAAAGCTTCCAGACTTGTCGTTCCGAGACCTGCTCTGATGGGACTGTTTAACCCGACTTTCAAACTGGTTTCACTTAATGGTTGACGAGCAACAGTACCTGAGTTCTTTTAAGGGGACTCTTACACTTGTATATTTCATTACAGGTGGGAAAACTGGAAAGATTGAATATCCTTTGGAGTTCACAGAGGTTTGGCAGTGGGAGAAGAAAAACAAAACAGAGCCTGGTGGGAGTGTTGAGCAGACTTTCCCAAGATCCCAGGTGGGTTTCATGTATTGCCTAATGTGAAGAACAAGACTGATTCAGCTTTCCACGCTGGCTGTAAAGGCCGAGTTATCTTACCTCGGCTATTGTTCCCGGCTAGAACCAAATCTACAAAGCTACAGTTTATATAAAGAATTCTTTGGAAGGGAAACTATTTGGCTGTCCACCCATCTAGATCCCACATACTGGACAGCACCCACTTTGGCCTCAATCTGCTAAACTACAGACCATAATGAAAAAAGCCCCCTAGTGTGAAATCACATTTGCTCTGGAAGGAAAGAATGAAAACTTTTTCCTGGCATTGGTGCCTAATGGCCAAATCCTGCTTGAAAGTTGGTAAGAGATGCTGTAAAGGGTAAGATAAAACGGATTATCAGTCACGTCAAAGCTTGTTCACAAAAGTGGTCAAGACTCTCACTACCTGAGCACATCTAAAAAGATGTTTGTGATTGTCGCAATCCAAATTCATTACTGGGACTCTATGCTAAAAAGGTAAATTCTGTCAAATTCTTTGGGGGGGGGGAGGGTAGGAGTAAGCAGGGAATTAGAAGGTAGAGTCCCAAGTAATTCTGTGTTTTCAGAATTGTGACTTGTGGAACATCACAGTCCTTATCTGTACTGAAAAGACCCCCCACGCTTTCAATTTGGTGTGTGGGTGCCCGTGCACATGCGTGTTTGAGGGTGACTAAAGCTGGTGAAACGTGACTAAGTTATCGACAAGTGTGACAAAAGTCTCAAGAAAAAAATGCAATGAGAGCAGGTTAACTTTGTGTTGAACCCGTGTCCCTGCCTCCCATCCCTCCAGTAACAAACTGAAGTATTTCTGTCCTTACCTCCCCCACCCTGTGCTCATTTCTTCCTACCAAAAGAATAGGGAAAGAATGTCTCCTTCAATAAAAGTCATATACAAATTGTAGCTAAAAAATATTCAGGGGTTCCCCGGGTGGCTCAGTCAGTTAAGCATCCGATTCCTGATTTTCAGGTCATGATCTAAGGGTTCTGTGAGTTCAAGCCCTGCCTCGCCCTCGGCACTGACGGTGTGGAGCCTGCTTGGGACTCTCTCTCCCCTTCTCTCTCTGCCCCATCCCCTGCTTATGTGTGTGCTCTCCCTCTCTCAAAACAAATATTAAAAATTTAAAAAAGAATTTAATTAAAAACATTTAAAAAATATTCAGCATTGGCAATATCAACTTACACTAAATTGTGCTATCCCAAGACCCATTTCCATTGGGCATGTAAATAAGAAAGGAGAATCTTGATATACACACACACAGACATACACATACACATTTACTGAATACCTACTCTGACTTATTTAATTCAGCTAGTTAGCATTGTGTTCTTATCAACAACAAATTCAGCCATTGTAGTTTTTTTCTACAACATTCAATTAGAGGCTTAGCAACCAAATATCAACATAATAGAGATTTCAGTTAAATTTGAGAAGGGGAAATCATACAGATATAATTATACCCTTTTCTACCATTGAGTTACCCAAAGGGAGAGTCAGCAAGTGGAAAATCAAAATAGAAGGCTGATAGAACTTGGGAGTTTTAAGAAACTAAATCCCACCTATGGAGATAACATCCCTGGACTTTTTGCTTCTGTACCTCTCCATCATCCTTTAATCTATACCTTATGACAATAGTGACGGCCACAATGTAATCCCCTCCTCTCCTGGTGTAAGGAAAAATACTCAGTGTATGACATGTAGGTTTAAATTTGCTGTTCAATATTTATCACTTATGCTATCCATCTATACGGAAAGAGAGAGACAGATTTGCATACACACACATGTATGGTTAAAATAAATGTTAGATGTTACATGATATCACAAGACATTGGCAGAAAACTATAATGGAGGGCACCTGGGTGGCTCAGTCGGTTAAGCGTCTAACTTCAGCTCAGGTCATGATCTCACGGTTCGCGAGTTGGAGCCCCACGTCGGGCCCTGTGCTGACAGCTCAGAGACTGGAGCCTGCTTTGGATTCTGTGTCTCCCTTTTTCTCTGCCCCTCCCCTGCTTGCACTCTGTCTCTCTCTCTTTCTCAAAAATAAGGAAACATAAAAGAAAGTTTTTATAAAGAAGCATTTTGCCCTCAATCTTATGAAACATGCCTGTGTATAGCTATTCATGAAGTAAAGTAAATCATGAAGTCACAACATCCAATATTATCATTATGTGTGTGTTTAGCTAAGATATATGTAGATATAATGAAATTTTTAATTTAATAGTGCCTATGTATCTGTCTGATAACCTAAACAATGGATGTGTTCATTCATCAACATTGAGTAGTCTGAAATCTCACAAAGTGAATACTAACTGGCTGTTCTGTTTTGACATCATTCAACTATGTCTGGAGCATATACAAATTGTATGCTTTTTGTGTGAGATGTAATTAATCAATGGAATGTAAAGTCCTTCCCATGGGAAATACTCTCCAACTGTTTGGAGCAGAAATTGAAACTTCAGAAATGAAGAGAAAACAAACAAAAAATATCGGACCTTCTTTTGGTTAACACAAACTGTAGGCAGTTGCAAATAAGACCTTCTGCAAAAATGAGGCTTCCTCAAACTTTACCCATTTCATAAAAAAGGGCAAAGGAAATACCCACTCCACTCTCCCATAGCAGAAGAAAATAATAAGCTTTCACTTTTTTGAAGCTCTGGTGTGGAAAGCTTTTCTGTGAGCAATAGAAGCACTAAATCTATGCCACACTCAGTTATTGAGGATAGAATTCATTCAAAAAATGTTTTTACATTTATTAATTTTGAGAGACAGTGAGACAGAGCACTAGTCGGGGAGGGGCAGAGAGAGAAGGAGACACAGAATCTAAAGCAGGCTCCAGGCTCTGAGCTGTCGGGACAGAGCCTGATGCGGGGCTCGAACCCACTAATAGTGAGATCACGACCTGAGCCGAAGTCAGACGCTCAACCGACTGAGCCACCCAGGCGTGCCTGGGCTAGAATTCATTTTAACTTGGGATGCTTTGTGTGTTGATATCTCAAGCTGTATATCTCAAGAGTTGCTGCAGAAGCAAAGACAAAATTGTCTATAAGGTAATTCTACAGCACAAGGCACCAAGTTAACCTATGGGAAAAAAAAATTAGGCTGCTGAGGATTAGCTCATGATTTAAAGATACAAACCACATAAAGCAATGTACCAGCATTGAAAGAGTCAGCAGATACCACAGATAGAATTGCTATCCTCTGATACAAAAATTAACGTAATAAAAGTGAATATAAAATAATTATGTTTAAAATCAGTAGAGGGGCACCTGGGTGGTTCAGTCTATTGAGTGTCCAACTCTTGATTTTGGCTCAGGTCATGATCCCAGGGTCATGGGATCAAGCCCTGCATCAGGCTCTGTACTGAGCATGGAAGCTGCTTGGGATTCTCTCTCCGTCTCCCTCAGCCCCTCTCCCCTGCTCGTCCTCTCTCCCCCACCCAAAATATATATGTATATTTGTATGTATATATATGTATATATATAATAAATTATATTATAATTAAAATTAAATTATAATATATATTATATTATAATAAATTATATATATGTATATATAATAAAAAATAAATAGAATCAGTAGTGAAATAAAAATTAGAATGGAAATCCCAGTAAAAGAACAACAGGTTGGGAGGGGGAGAAATCAGAATCTTGAGAGAACTATATAGAACCCCACTGTTATATATGAAGTCACATAATAAAGAGAGAAAGTATACTTGCAACTTCAGGTCCAATGTCCATCATATGAGTGTTCATAGAAGAATAAACTAATGAACTTACTACATTTTTATGTTTTATTTTCATAGTTGTGGAAATTTAAAGACTGGCAACTTATAAACAACATTATGTAATCGCTGAAAACAGCCAGCAACAATGAAAATAAAAAACAAGTGGCCACGAAATGTTGAATTTGATTATGGAGATGTTGGCCCCTCTTAGATGTCTCAGAACATAACAAGGGAATAAATAAGAGGTTTCTAAGTGTGTCAAAGTAGGTATTCTTGGGAGAATGATGTCAGCCAAACAGTGGATCAAGTTCCCCAAACATAAACAAGAATGACGACAACAGTAAGAGACAACCAGAAACTGTGGGGACCACCTTTGTCGGAGTTCTGGAACATAATCAGAGGTTTACAACAGTCAAGCAAATGCTCAATCAAGAGAAAGCTATCTTCAAATTGTGAAGGAAGTTCTACAACATTTCTACTCTTCATTCCTTTACCCCTGACAAGCACAGAGCCATCTTGGTTTTGAGTAAGGCAAGCCTGGCTACCCTTTCCTCTCCCTGAACCGGAAGAAGCAGAGCAGCCTTGGTTTGCAAATCATTGTGTACGTTTCTTCTAACCTGGCTGGAAGGTACTCGAATAACTGGCATGCTCATCTTCATCTCACAGAACTGAGAACATAGGGAGTAAAAGCAACCGGCACAGCTCCTAAAAGCTACGAGGACAACAGACCCACAGACTCCTAGGGCAAAAGAGGCTGAAAGGAGATCTGTAATAGATCATCTAAAACCAAGAAAGAAAACGGGTGAGACTCTGGGAAACTAGGACATTCAGAAGCAACTGCATATATAGGAAAATTTAGAAAGTCCTGTGTGTAGCCAGGCAAAGCACAAGCTCAAAAGTCCTGAGGAGACCTTAAACTTTCTCCTCAGCTCTTCCCTAGGCTCCCAACAAGCCTAGCTCGTTGGTAAAAGCATACACCCACAGAGAGCTAGTTTGTAAAGACTGAGAGAGATGGTTGTCCTTTATTTATTTTTTCTTTCTCGGTGTATTTTTGTTTGTCTCTTTCAGCTCCTGGCATTCAAGAAAATCTCTGTCAAAACATTTGCTGAACACAAGCTAAAGGAACAGAGACAGTGAGTACACACACCAAAGAACCATCTTTGAAAAACATAGTTTGTAAAAGTCTCAAAACAAATGGACTACAACAGCCTTCAATTATCAAAACAACAAACAAACAAACAAAACAGAAAACCCTAGCAAATAGAGAAAAGCTGAGGTACAACATTATAAAAATCAAATACCAATTTTCAGCAAAAAAAAATCACAAAGCATATAAAAAAAACAGATTTAGGCTTATTCAAAGGAACAACATAATTAATTGACAGAAACTGTCCCTGAGGTAGCCCAGATACTGGACTTACTAAACAAAGACTTTGACACAACTGTCTTAAATATGCTCAAACAGATAAGGAAAAGCATGGACAAAGAACTAAAGGAAACC
The DNA here is from genome assembly GCF_016509475.1 of Prionailurus bengalensis. NCBI lineage: Eukaryota > Metazoa > Chordata > Mammalia > Carnivora > Felidae > Prionailurus > Prionailurus bengalensis. Next base: position 56,270,723 of record NC_057354.1, on the reverse strand, counting down.
TAGGACACAATACAGAAATGGAAGGAGGATATCCGTGAACACATAGAAATGTTGAAAAGAGAACCACACAGAAATTATGGAGCTGAAGAGTACAATAACTGATGTGAAAACTTCACTAGAGGGGATCAGCAGCAAATTTGCAGAAGAATCAGTGAACTTGAAGATAGAACAATGGTAGTTATATCGGTCTGAGTTGCAGAAAAGAAACAAAAAAAGAATGCACAAAAGTGAACAGAGTCCAAGGGAATGGTGAGACCCCATCGAGCCAACTAACATACGTAAAATGGGAATAGTAAAAGAGGAGAGAAAGGGTAAGAACGATTATTTTAACAAACGATGGCTAAATTCTTTTCAAAAAAGAAGAAACTAATCTACAAATTAAAAAAACTTAATAAATGCCAAGTACAATAAACCCAACAAGATCTTCATTGAGATACACTATAATCAAATTTTTGAAAGCAAAAGATAATACTGACTCTTAGATGCAGCAATAGAGAAGTGATTTGACATGTATTAGAGACCCTCAATGTGATTATCTGCCAACTTCTCCTCAGAAACCTGGAGGCATGGGGCATCTGGGTGGTTCAGTCAGTTAGGCACCTAACTCTTGATTTTGGCTCAAGTCATAGTCTCACGGTCATAAGATCGAGCTCCGTTTTAGGCTCCGCACTGAGCATGGAGCCTGCTTAAGACTATTTCTCTCGCTGTACCCTTCTCCCCACCCCAAATTAAAAATTAAAAAAAATTAAATTAAAAAAAAACCTGGAGGGAAAAGGCACTGTAATGAAGTTCTGAAAAAAAAAAAACCTGCCAACTGAGAATTCTATATCTGGCAAAACTGTCCTTTGCAAATGAGGCAGCGATAACAACACTCCCAGATTTAAAAAAAAAAAAAAAAAGGCTGAGGAAGTGGAAAAAGTCTATTCCCACTGGACTTGTCCTACAAGAAATATAATCTTTGTGATGTAGTGAAAAGACATTAGATAGTAACTTGAAGCAATATGAAGATGTAAAATTCTGTGGCCAAGGTAAATATGTAAGCAAGTAAAAGAAGCCACCATTATTATAACATCGATTTATAACTCACACTTTCTGTTTTCTACAGGATTTAAGAGAAAAAATAGCTTAAAATATTATAAACCTATGTTAATAGGCACACGCCATATAAATATATAATTTGTGACATCAATAATACAAGAAGAGGATGGAATGTAATAGGAGTAGATTTACATATGCATTTGAAGTCGATATTTAAGTTAAATGGTTATAAAACAAAAAGACAACCTATAGAATGGGAGAAGATATTTGCAAATGATATATCCAATAAGGAGTTAATATACAAAATATATAAAGAGCTTATACAACTCAATATCAACACCTCATCATTGTCATCTTTGTCACCATCATCATTATCGCCATCACCATCCATTTAAAAACTGGGCAGAAGACCTGAGCAGACATTTCTCCAAAGAAGACATAAAGAAGGCCAATAAGACCCATGAAGAGATGCTCACCATCACTGCTTATCAGAGAAATGCAAATGAAAACCACAATCAGGTATCACCTCATACCTGTGAGAATAGCTAACAAATGTTGGTGAGGGTGTGGACAGAAAAGAGCCCTCATGCGCCATGGGTGGGAATGCAAACAGGGTGCAGCCACTGTGGCAAACAGTATGGAGGTTCCTCACAAAGTTAAAAATAGAACTACCATATGACCCAGTGATTCCACAGCTGGGAATTTACCCAAAGAATACAAAAACACTAATTTGAAAAGATATATGCACCCTTATGTTTATAGCAGTATTATTTACAATAACCAAAGTGTGGAAGAAACCCAAGTGTCCATCAATAGATGGATGGATGGATAAAGAAGAGGTGGTCTATAAAACATATGATAGAATATCACTCAGCCATGAAAAAGAATGCGATCTTTCCTTTTGCAACAACATGGATAGGTCAAAAGAGTATCATGCTAAGCAAAATAAGTCAGTCAGAGAGAGACAAATACCAAATGGTTTCACTCATATGTGGAATTTAAGAAACAAAACTAATGAACAAAGAAAAAAAGAGACAAACAAAAATAACAACAACAGCAAAACAGACTATTAACCGTAGAGAAAAATCTTGTTGCCAGAGTCCACTTATCATGACGAGCACGGCGTCATGTAGAGAATTTTGAATCACTCTCTTGTCCACCTGAAACTAATATAACACTTTATGTTAATTATACTGGGATTTAAAAACAATAATTAATTAACAATAACTTAAATAGTTATAACTTAAGGATATTATATTAATCCCCATGATAACCACCAAAGAATCTATAGGATATACACAAAAGGAAAAAAAAAAGAATAAAACAGATTACTACAAAAAATCCACTAAACACAAAAGAAGGCATTAATTGAGACTGAAATCTTCCAAGGTGTTAGTTCTGAACACAGTGGAATATAGCTAGTAAACCAATTCTAAAAAGGAAACTGCAAAATTCACAGGTGTGTAGAAATTAAACACAACGCATTTCAACAACAAATTGGTCAAAGGAAAAGAATAGGAAAATTAGAAAATATTTGAGACAAATGAAAACTCAACATACCAACAAATGCGATGCAGCACAAGCAGTGCTAAGAGAAAAATTCTAACAGCAAATGCATGCATTGAAATAGGTAAGTGTCCCAAGTCAATACCATAATTTTACACTTTAAAGAACTAGAAAAATTAATACAATTAAGGGAAAAAACTTGATCATCTCGGTTGATGCAGTAAAAACATTTAACAAAACCCAACACCCTTTATTTATGAAAATACTCAATAAACTGGGAGTAGAAGGAAAATTACACACCTGTGTTGGGCTCTGTGCTGACAGCTCAGAGCCTGGGGCCTGCTTCGGATTCTCTGTCTCCCTCTCTCTCTGCCCCTTTCCTGCTCATGCTCTGTTTCCATCTGTCTCCCTCTTTCTCAAATATAAATAAACATTTTAAAAAAATTTTTTAAAAAGAAAAGGAAACTGAGAAACCAATTTCATTTACAATAGTATCAAAATTATTTAAATACTCAAATAAAACTAAACATGTAAGTAAAAGACTTATACTGAAAACTACAGAACATTGCTAAAAGATTAAACCAGACATGGAAAGGTAGCCCATGTTCATGGATTGGAAGACAATATCATTAAGGTGACAGCACTACCCAAAGCAATCTGCAGATTCACTGCAGAAATCAGATCTACAGAAATCCCAGTTAAAATTCCAATGATATTTTTCTTCAGATATAGAAAAACCCATTCTAAAATTCATATGGAATCTCAAGGGACTTCATATAACCAAAACATTCTTGAAAAAGAACAATCAGGAGAAATCGCACCTCTAAATTTTAAAAATACTTCAAAATCATAGTTATTAAAACAATGTGCTACTGGCACAAAAGAATTGAAAGCAGAGACTCAAACAGAAACATGTACCCTGATGTCCATAGCAGCTTTATTCAGGAGAGCGAAAAGATACAACCAGCCCAAATGCCCACCAGCTAACGAATGGTAAAGAAAATGTGCTGTATACATACAGTGGCATCTTATTCAGTCCTAAAAAGGAATAAAATTATAATACATGCTGCATCATGGATGGACCTCGAAAGCATCGTGCCAGAAACAAAGTACAAACATGGTATGATTCCACTTATATGAGGTATCGAGAATGTGCAGACATTCTGAGAGAATGAAAGTAGAGACTTACTAGGGACTGTGGGGAGGTCATAACTGATAGTGTTTCCTTAATGGGTATATAGTTTCTGTTTGGTGTGATGGCATTGTTCTGGAAATGAATAGTGGTGATGTTTTCACAATATTGTGAATGTATTTAATGCCACTGAATTATACACTTAAATATAGTTTAAAGGCAAATTTTATGTTGTGCGCATTTTATCAAACACACACACGTACATACACACACACACGCACATGCACACACAGAGAAAACCCTTTTCACTCCTCAGAAATATAATACTAAGCAACAAAAGAAGCCTGTTGCTGAAAGTGCCCAAAATACCAACGTTGACATTAAAATCCAGTATTTCCTTGAGCCAGAAGTGGCCTTAACAACTGATACGCAGTGACTTTTAAGTGAACGAAATGGTTCAAGATTTAAGAGAAAAGGTGATTTTATTGAGAATATATTATTCAAATTGTTTTAACATCTGAAAATAATGATTCAGTCCATGATCATCATAACAGATGCAGAAAAATCTAACACACATTTATATAAAAACCCTCAACATACTTACAGAAGGCTAATTCCTCAGCTTGCTAAAGACACCTTTGTAAAACCTACAGCTAATATAGCACTTAATAGTGAAAGATTGAAACCCTTCCCTGTAAGATGGGAACAAAGCCAGAATGTCAGTTCTCACCGCTTCCATTTAATATTTTAATTGAGGTATAGCCAGTGTAAAAAGGAAAATTAATAATAATATAAATTAAAGATATACATATTATAAAGGATGAGGTACAACAGTCTTAATTCACAGATAATATTACCATATATGTAAAAGATCTTAAGGAATCCATAATAAAACTTAATGAAGGAAATGATCATGATTACCCATGGAGAATCAATAAACAAAAAGCAATTGTATTTCTAAAAATGATTAACAATTAAGCCAGAGTGAAATGAAGAACTCCATTCACAAAATCAGGAAAAATAATAAATTTCTTAGGGATAGTTTTAACAAAGGAAGAAAAAAACTTTCATACACTGAAAACTACAAAACATTGCCGTGAGATGTTAAAGGGAATTTACCTAAATGGAAAGACACTCCATATTTTTGGATTGCAAATCAATATTTAATAATTTCATGACGTCAACTTCTCTCTGAATCGATTTTAGATTTAACATACCCTACATCAAAATCTCAGCTTTTTTGTGCTCGCTTCGGCAGCACATATACTAAAATCTCAGCTTTTTTGTTTTTGTTTTTGTTTACAAAAGTTGACAAGCTGATTCTTAGATTTAGTGAACAATTACAAAGGACCTAGAATAGCCAAGACAACTTTGAAAAAGAAGAATAAAATTGTGGGACTTATACCTTCCAATTTAAAAATTACTATAATTCTGCAGTAAGCAAGACAGAGCACAAATGGTGTGAGGATAGACACATGGATCAATAGTACAGAATTGAGAGTCCTGGAATAAACACTTATATTTATGGACAATTGATTTTCCACAAAGGTGTCAAGGCAACTCAATGAGGAAAGGATAGTCTTTTATATAAATAGTACAGGGACAATTGGATGTCCACATGTCAAAAGATTAATGTAGACTCTCACATCCCATCATACACAACTAACTCAAAAATGAATCACACCTGGGGTGTCTGGGTGGTTCAGTTGGTTTTGCAATGACTCTTGGTTTCCGCTCAGGTCATAATCTCACGGGTTATGAGTTCAAGCTCCACAGCTGGCAACATGGAGCCTGCTTGGTAATCTCTCTCTCTCTCTCTCTCTCTCTCTCTCTCTCTCTCTCTCTCTCTCCCTCTCCCTCTCTCTCTGCCCCTCCCTGGCCCATGCTGTCTCCATCTTTCTGAAAATAGATAAACTTAAAAAAAAATGAGTCAGACTTAGTATAAAAGCCAACCCTATAAAACTTTGGAAGACAACAGGAGAAAATCTTTGTGACATCAGTTTAGGAAAAGGGACATTTAGACACCAAAAGCACTAATCATAACAACAAAAAGGAGAGATAAATTGGAATTCATTAAAATTAAAAAAATAAAAAAGCTTTGAAAGACACCATCAGGAACATAAGAGAAAAGATACTAACCGAAGGGAAATATTTGCAAATCATGTATTTGATAAAGGACTTGTTTCTTGAATATATAAAGAACACTTACAATTCAACAATAATAATAGTAAAAGCCCCAGTTAAAAACTGAGCAAATATTTGGATACGTATTTCCTGAAAGAAGATACACTGGTGGCTAGCAGTCACATGAAAAGGTGCAAACCTCCTACTCATTAGGGAAATGTGAATGAAAGAAACAACAAGATACCACTTCACACCTACTAGAAAGGTGTTGTGTTGTTGCTGTTGTTGTTTGTTTGTATTTTTTAAAAGACAACACAAACTGTAGACAAGATGTGAAGAAACCAGAACGCTCATATGTTTGTGGTAGACATGCAATGGTTTTGTTACTTTGAAGAAGTTGGGCATGTCGTTTTATTTTTTATTTTTTTTAATTTTTTTAAACGTTTATTTATTTTTGAGAGAGAGAGAGAGACAGAGTGTGAGTAGGGAAGGGGCAGAGAGAGGAGACACAGAATCTGAAACAGGTTCAAGGCTCTGAGCTGTCAGCATAGAGCCCAACGTGGGCCTCGAACTCACAAAGGGTGAGATCATGACTTGAGCTGAAGTTGAATGCCCAACCGACTGAGTGACCCAGGTGCCCCACGGTCATGCCATTTAAAAAGTTAACATAAACTTATCAAATAACCCACCAATTCCACTGCTATGTATTTTCTCCATCCCCCCACCCCACGGAACAAAGTACTATTTTACCCATCTTATTATGGAGTTCGCTAGTACTGTGTTTGCCTACTCTCTGTTAATAATGAATACGTATATTCTAATATCACAAGATTCCATGATTTCTGTCAAGCCACATAACTTTACTGAAAGGTAAGTGAAACAAGAAGGGCCCATGGGGCGCCTGGGTGGCGCAGTCGGTTGAGCGTCCGACTTCAGCCAGGCCACGATCTCGCGGTCTGTGAGTTTGAGCCCCGCGTCAGGCTCTGGGCTGATGGCTCAGAGCCTGGAGCCTGTTTCTGATTCTGTGGCTCCCTCTCTCTCTGCCCCTCCCCCATTCATGCTCTGTCTCTCTCTGTCCCCAAAATAAATAAACGTTGAAAAAAAATTAAAAAAAAAAAGAAGGGCCCATTTTAGCATGGAAGGGATCATGTCCCCTAGGAGTACTCAGGAATGCATTAAGCTCAAGGGACTGAAAGGAACCAAGAAAAATGGATACGATCTTGAAGTTTGATGGAGAGCACACATTCTTGATATTATAGATACCCAGAAGAAAAGGCAGAGAAGAGCAAATCCCCAGTGTACGTTCAGAAAACAGCGATTACCGTAATTTTCGAGTAGGTCTCTAAAAGAAAAGGGTGGCGGGTGAATTGAGACTCCAGCTCCAACTGGTGAGAGACCATCATAAACTTCAAGGCAACCTCTTGAATGCATGGAAGGATCCCATTACTTTAGGAACCAAAGTTAGCATATATTTGAGTAGGGAATTCACATCCCACTGAAGAGGGATTATGAGTGATATTGTTATTTCAAAGGCTCATGAAGCTCTACTATCCAATAAGCCTATTTTTATGTTGTTATGGTATGTTATGTTATGTTATGTTATGTTATGTTATGTTATTATTTTATTTCCAACAAGCATATTTTAGATTCTGTTGTGAATTCTTATTTTACTTTCATACATGTCGATAGATTATTGTCATGACATGTATTTAGAAATAGGCACAAGTAAGATTTCCATGTATATTCATCCTAATGTGTGGCAAAAAATAGTATGTAATTAATTTCACCTTGGTCATTGGTGAAAATAGTCACAGAACTCAAATTGAATCATTGGATAATAAGAGTAAGACAACTTGTTACAGAAAAAGAGATACTCAGGAACCCTATATTGCTATCTTTTCATGGTAATTGAAAAACCATTGTCTCCTGAACTTACATTTTAAAAACGATAAAAATAATAGTCTTTGGGTCATTCGAATATGAACTATCTATCAAGAAGTACGCATTCCTTTCCAAGAATGGATCTGTATTATTTTGTAAATTTGAACCAAATAAGAAAATTCTGTTATTGCCTTCACAATGTCTTTGTGAGAACCATAAAATATCACCAACCACAGAACTTTTTCTTTATGCACATGAATGATTTGAGTGGGTAAAATCTTTAATTATCCTCCAAATGCCGGTAGGAATGCACTATTCCCACAATCCACTCAAGGCATATTTTTTAAAGCTTTGGGCTTTTTTGTTTGTTTGTTTTTGTTTTTTGTTTTTTATTTTTTGTTTTCATTTTTAATGTTTCTTTATCTTTGAGAGAGAGACAGAGTGAGCAGCAGAGAAGGAGACACAGAATCCGAAGCAGGCTCCAGGCTCTGAGCTGTCAGCACAGACCCCGACGCTGGGCTCGAACCCATGATCGAACTCAGATCATGACCTGAGGCAAAGTCAGACGCTTAACTGAGTCATCCAGGCACCTATGCATACTCAAGATATTTTTTTATTCTGAGTATGGGGTGTTTAACTTTTTATTGTACCTTTCAGTATAAGCTCCAATGTATTAGCAACTTGAAAAATAGGAAAAGATGTTGTTGTACTTAATGATGGCTACCATTTTTATTTTTATGATTAGAGACAATTATTGATTACGGATAATTATCTGTAATGTCGTATCCTTATATATATGTAATTATTTATAATGTTTACTCTTTTTTTAAATTTTTTTTAATGTTTTATTAATTTTTGAGAGAGACAGAGACAGAATGCGAGTGGGTTGGGGCAGAGAGAGAGGGAGGCACAGGATCCGAAGCAGGCTTCAGGCTCCGAGCTGTCAGCACAGAGCCTGATGCAGGGCTCGAACTCACAAGCTGTGAGGTCATGACCTGAGCGAAGTCGGAGGCTCACCCGACTGAGCCACCCAGGCGCCCCTATAATGTTTACTCTTTACTTAGTGTATCTTCCACTCTTTTCTGAAACAAAATTCTGTGTCTTGTCACTTTTTTTTTTCCTCTCTATTATAGGGGCTCCAAAGTAAAAGTATATTCTCACATTTTCTTATTTTTAATTTTCCTACTTAAGAAAATAAGAATAGTCTAACTAGGTCATTTAGTGAGCTTAATTTATTTTTAATGCATTTGTATGAACTTAATAAAATAACTATTCTTAGTGGTCCTTTGGTTATTTTGAACATTTCTGCTTTATTTTAACTTGCAATTCTTGAGAAGATAATTTTTAAAAGGTATGTGCATTGTTTTTTCTTTTTAAAAGTTTACTTATTTATTTTGAGAGAGAGAGAGAGAGAGAGAGAGAGAGAGAGAGAGAGAGGAGAGAGAGCAGAGGAGGCACAGAAAGAAAGGGAGAAAGAGAGAATCCCAAGCAGGCTCTGCACCAGCAGCACTGAGCCTGATAGGGGCCTTGAACTCACGAGCCATGAGATCATGACCTGAGCCAAAATCAAGAGTCAGACACTTAACTGACTGTACCACTCAGATGCTCTGAGTGAATAATTTTCTTTATCACTGAGTTTAGTCTGTATCTGGCTTACAGAAAGAAGGGAAAAGAAAGCAGGGAAGGGAAGGGAACAGAAGGGAACAGAAGGAGGGAGGGAGGAAGGGAAGGGAGGGAAGGAAAAGAAAGGAAAGGAAAAGGAAAGGAAAGGGGAAGGGAGGAAGGGAGATAAGAATGTGAGAGAGAGAAAGCAAGAAAAAAGAAAAGAAAAGAAAGAAAGAAAGAAAGAAAGAAAGAAAGAAAGAAGAAAAAGAAAGGAAGGAAGGAAGGAAGGAAGGAAGGAGGGAGGGAGGAAGGGAGGGAGGAATGGCAAAACAAGAAAAAAAAAGTTATGATCTGAAAAATCATGGATTAGGAATAATTGTTGCTATAACCCATCTTGTAAATTCTCTTTCTTGAGCTCATTTAGCCACACCTATTCACGTGATCTCCCTCTGTGTTTTTGGGGATTTTTTTTCTCTAATGCCATAAGTACATTCAACATATATTAATAAAGTAGACCTACTACTGGATCTTTTAATAATTTTAAGAAATTTAAAGAAAATGTTACTGAGCAAGTTGCCTTGTAGAGTTTTGGTTCATGGCTTAAAATTTTTATTTTTAAATATACATTTTTCATGATTTATAATAAATGTGGTCTATTTGAATTGAGCTGCTTAAAAAGGTTAGTGAGATCCAAAGAACGTTAATATAAATTTACTTCATTCTTCATAGAAATGATATTAGTTGAATGCATATAGGAGGTACGAAATAGATTGAAAACTTAAAATATAAAATAAGGAGGAAAAGTTTGCATTTAATTAAGGGAAGAAAGATAATAGCAGGATCTTCAACAGAGAATAATCTTAGATTATTCAGTGCTCTCGGAAGATTTTAATATATATTTTCTCAACAGGATCTCTTCCCACAAGACAAAAATTCAATTCAGTTTATTAACGTTAGCATATCATCTCTAAATGAAGCTCATTGCCATCTAAAATGGGTCCTGCAAGGAGCTAATGAGCAAGCTCTTGCCTGATATTGACAATTAATCAGGCATAAAGGCATTTAGGATCAGGACCCATTGACAACCATGTAGGCTCATACAAACTTCAATGAAACATGATATGTGAACATATTTGTCTAATTGTATATCAGGTTTTCGCACAAATTCCCACCAAAACACTTAATTATCTACAGAGGTGATGCATCCGCTTCAGAATCCGTAGGAAGCTTTCTGGTTTGCTGTAACCATATATAATGGGTTGAATGAAGAGTTATTAGGCTTTGTTGCCAGTGTTCCCGTTTTAATTGCTATAGCAACCTGCAGCCAAATTTGGATCATTGGACTGAGTAACTGAACGATTAAAAGCACCCATCTTTGTGCCCCTGATAGAATTATCCTTGACTCTTAAGGAAAAACAAATCAAGTATTTAAAATAATGAAAAAATATGGAAAGTGGAAAGGAAAAAATGTTTTTTTTTTTCACAAGTAAAGAATTATAAACGAATTTGTATTTATGTTTCTCCTTTCAAAGTTTATAACTGGAAACATTCAAAATATATACTGTATATCAACTTTGAAAACACCCAATGAGTGCTTTGTGTCATAAGTAATAAATTATTGACAGCTGATTTCATTCTGATGTATAGGGAAAGGGAAATGACATCAAATGCCTGTTGTAGGATTTTGTTCTTTTTAAAAAGTCTTGATTCATTTTTGAATTTATTATATAATAGTGCATAACGTTATATAATATTTAAGTTATTGTATAATATGTAGCATTGTATAATAGTTAAGTTATTACATAATACATGTTTTGCTGATAAATCAAATTGTGGAATGATCTCCCCTCCACTTCCTTGCCCACATGTGATCTTTAGGACTTCTTTCCATCTATTTAATATTTTTGATCTCTGCAACAATTAAAGGAAAACACAACATGTATTATTTTAAGTGTTGCGGTTAAATATAGTCTATGCAGACTATCGAAAATGAAATAGTTCCAGGTGTTTTTTGACTGTGCTCCTTAGTTACAGATAGGTTCACTGCTTTAGAATATAATACCATCCTAATAGTTTATGCTGATGTGATCTTTCTTAGTTTAGAAGCTTGCTTTTCTCTTTCAAAGGGGATTCAACAAAGAATGTCGCTTCCTTGCAAATTGGCAGGAAGGCTTCCAGCATATGAATGAATGGAGAAAGAGCAAGTTAACCCAAGAATAAAACAGAATAAGTAGAATAGAGAAATACACCAGGAAGGGAGATGGAGGTAGGGACTCCATGAATTAAAAGCAATTTTGGAGGTATTGGAATTGAAAGAATGAATGTGTCCCAGAGGATGGTGAAAACTATACTACAATGGATAATTTAACACTATACTGTATGGAAATCTGGGTAAATTAATAGACACTTCTTTACTTTATGGAGGCTCTGATAACATTATTGCTTTGTACTTTTAGCTACAGTATTTCACTTAAAATAAGAGTACAAGTGTTGAGAATAGTTTATACATTCAGTCTTTGGGACAGGAATGTATGGTTTATAAGAGAAGGAACAGATTTAAATCCTAATTTAAATCAGAAATTCTAATTTAAAGTGTCACCTGGTCATCTACCTTGTAGGCTTTCTAAAAATCTCAATAAAATGTCAGTTAATACAGATATAAAGAAAACCAGCAATGAAAACTAAACTTCATACCCAACCTATTGTCAAAATTCGAGAAATAAAAGACTTAGGGAGTGGAAATAACAATCAGATATGTGTATTTTTGCCGAAGATAAGCAAATATGATAGTTTACAGAAGATGCATAAATATTTTATCAGTTAGCTGCACCCTGGGTAATAGCTCATAATCCATAGACACCAATAAGAAAATGAAGCAGCCATACACAAACAGCTAGAGTGTCCTCCAACTTCCTTCTCCCATCATTACCTTCTCTTCAACATTCATTCAGAAATGATCTTCCAAGAAAACACAAGAAAGAAGCAGAGAAGGACATACTTGGCTGGATTATGTCATGAGAGGTGGGAGCGTTCTCTCTGCTTCTTCTATGCAAGAGATCATAGACAATTGGTGACATTTCATCCATAAACATTTGGTAGAATTCATCAGTGAACCTAGCTGAGCCTGGTACTTTTTGTATTAATTTTTGATTAAAATTATCTGATAGGTACAGGCCTATTCAGTTTTTTTTTTTTTTTCCTGCCTGGTTTATGGCAACTCCCGTCTTTGAAGGAATCGTTCTATTTCATCTACATTACCAAATTTGTGGGCACAGAGTTGTTCATAGTATACCTTTAGTAACATCTTCATGTTAGTGGGATCTGTAGAGATGTCCCTTTTTTCCTTCCTAGTATTAATAATGTGTGTCTTCTCTCTTTGCTTAGTTAGCCTGGCAAGAGGCTGACCAAGTTTATTCATCTTGGTCAGCCTCTTGCCACGCTAACTAAGCAAAGACCTTTCAGATTGATTTCTTGATTTTCTCCACTTATTTTGTTTTCCATTCTATTAATTTCTATTCTAATTCGTATGATTTACTTTCTTCTGCTTTCTTCTTTTCCTTCTCCATCTTATTTTTCTAATGTCCTAAGGCGGATAAATCATGTATTTTGCTGATTTTAGATCTTTCTTTTCTTTTTTAATTTTTTTTTCAACGTTTATTTATTTTTGGGACAGAGAGAGAGCATGAATGGGGGAGGGGCAGAGAGAGAGGGAGACACAGAATCGGAAACAGGCTCCAGGCTCTGAGCCATCAGCCCAGAGCCTGACGCTGGGCTCGAACTCCCGGACCGCGAGATCGTGACCTGGCTGAAGTCGACGCTTAACCGACTGCGCCACCCAGGCGCCCCAAGATCTTTCTTTTTTTGAGAGAGAGACTAGAGGGGTGTTAAAGTCTTCAACTATAGCGGTGGCTTCATCCATTGTAGTTCTATCATTCTTTTCCGTCACATAGTTTGATGTCCTGATGGTACATGCATAGACTTTACGGACCGTTATGTCTTCTTGGAGTATCGACCCCTTTGTTATTATGCAATGCCCCTCCTTAACCCTGATAATTTCCCTTGCTTTGAAGTCTGCTCTGTCAAATTCGTATAGCTTTATGGTTACCAATACCAGTATATATCTTTCTCCTTTCCTTTCCTTTTGATCTATATGTGCATTTATATTTAAAGTGGGTGTTAGAGAGACAATATAGAGTTGGGACTTATTTTTGTTTTTATCCACTCTGACAATCTATGTTTTCAATTGGAACATTTAGACCATCGACTTTCAAAGCAACTATTGATACAGGTGGGTTAATATCTACCATATTTGTTAATGATTCCTATTCATTTCCCTTGTTCTTTTCTCCTGTTTTTGCCTTCCATACTTTTTATGTCTTTTGTGGCTTTAGTTAAATATTTTTTCTGATTCCATTTTTTTTCTCCTATTTCAGCATATCAACTGTACTTTTTAAAACTGTTTTTAAGGAGTTAGTCTAGAATTTGCAATTTATTGTTGCAATTATTCCAAGTGTACTTTCAAATAACACTATACTGCTTCATGGACAGTACAAATACGTTATAATCACAAAATCCTTTCTCCTTTTCTTTGTCATTTCCTTATGTATAAATAAGCACACATAATTGAATACATGAGGCTATTTTCATTTTTTTAAATTAAAAAAAATTAATGTTTATTTTATTCTTGAGAGAGAGAGAGAGAGAGAGAGAGAACCAGCAGGTTAGGGGCAGAGAGGGAGACACAAAATCTGAAGTAGGCTCCAGGCTCTGAGCTGTCAGCACAGAGGCCAACATGGGACTCGAACCCACAAACTGTGAGATCATGACCTGAGCTGAAGTCAGACACTCAACCACTGAGCCACCCAGGTGCCTGATTTAATTTTTTTTTATCTTTATTTATTTTTGAGAGAGAGACAGAGAGAGACAGAGCATGAACAGGGAGGGGCAGAAGAGATGGAGACACAGAATCCGAAGCAGGCTCCACACTCCCAGCTGTCAGACAAAGCCCGATGCCCGGTTCGAACTCACGAACTATGAGATCATGACCTGAGCCAAAGTTGGACGCTTAACCAACTGAGCCACCCACGTCCCCTGTTGTGTTTTCATTTTCTTAATGGTGTCTTTTGAAGTGTAAAAATTTTTGATTCTAGTGAGGTCTATCTAGTTTATACCTTTTTAATTGTGTGGACGATGCTCTGAATTGTTCTATCATCTATCTATCCATCTATCTATCTATCTATCTATCTATCTATCTATCTAATCTATCTCCTATCTACATAATCTCTCAATATATGTCTGTAACACATTGTTTTAATAAGTGTAGCTTTATAGTAAATTTTGAAATCATCAAATAAAAGTCTTCTGTGTTTTTATTTTTTAAAATCTTTTCTTTTTTTTTTTCTGTTCTAGATATCTTACTTTTCCTTGTAAGTTTTAGGATCTGCTTATCAATTCTGCCAAACAAACAAACCACAACCAAAAAAATCTGCTGTGATTTTTTTATAAGTATTATATTGAATCTTTCCATCAATTTGGGAGAACTGTAATCTTAACCTAAACTGAGTCTTCGGATCCATGAACATGGAATGTTTCTTCAAAGTTTTGTAATTATCAATTTACAAGCCTTATCCACTTTGGCTAAGTTTATTACCACGTATTTCATAATTTTTTATTTCATTGTGAATGAAGTTGTATTTTTTATTCTATTTTTGAAGTGGTCACTGCTTACATATGGAATGACAATTGATTTTTATACTAATCTTGCTTCCTATGGCTGTGGTATACTTTTTTGTTTGTTCTCATCGTTTATAATTTTGTCGTTGATGCTGTTGGATTTTTTACTTTTCTTTACATAGGATAGTATCATCTGTGAATAAAGACGGTTTTACTTCTGTCTTCCATTTTGAATATTTAATATTTACTTTTCTTGCCTAATTTCACTGCCTAGAACCCACAATACTATGTTAAAATAGAGTCTGATGCTGTTTTTGGTTTTTGACAGCTGAGAGCTTCCAAATCCCACTTCTCTCCTTTTCCTTTTGTTCCATGTCTGTGCCAGCTTATAAGAAAGCCCTCTCTTCCTTGAGAGTGGTGGAGAAGTTCATCAAACCGTGCAAAATTTGCCCCGTATAGGAATTGTCACATCAGCCCCACCCACGATAAAGACCAAAAACGTTTATTGAACCTTTACCCAGGCCATTTTCGGGCTGGCTTTGGTGCCTAGCCTACTTACCCTGAAAGCCTAAATGTGTAATAAACCTTTTCATACCTTCTTGGTGGGTGCGGTAGGCTGAACAAGGGCCTCACAAGATACCAAGTCTTAATCCTGGAACCTTTGAGTATTGCATTTAAGGAAAAGGGTTCTTGGCATACGTGATGAAGTTAAGGATCTTAAAACGGCTACATTATCTTGGATTGTTAAGGCAGGCACCAAATGGTATCCCAACTATCGTTAGAATGAGGCATGGAGAGATTGGATACAGTCAGAAGAGAAAAAGAAATGTGCACAGAGAAGAAAGCAACCTGAAGGCAGCGGGAGAGACTGGAGTGATAAGACCACAAGCCAAGTAATGCCAGCAGCCACCAGGATCTGGAAGAGAAAGAAACAGATTGTCTGCTAGAACTGCTGGAGTTGACGTGTCGGTTTGCACCCCATGAGACTGACTGCAGACTTCTGGCCTCCCCAGATTTAAGGGAATGCATTTCCTTTATTTTAGGCCACTATGTTTATGCTAATTTGTGATAGCGGCCACACGGAATTCATACAGCATGTGTGTGGCATTATCTGTCTCAACATGTGAGGGTGGTTAATCTCGCCTTTTGAGGGACAACCACAAAACATATGTTCAACAGATGAGGAAGAGAGAATATCTTTGTCTTATTTCTGATCTTTGGTCGATATTCACAAGGGATATCGGTTTTCTTTCCTTGTGATGGATTTGTCTGATTTGGTATCAGGATGGCATTGGCCACATAGAATGAATTAAAAGTTTTCTGTTTCTTCTATTTTTTTTTTTGAAAGTATTTCTGGAGTATTGATATGAATTTTTATTTTTTTTAAACTTTTATTTATTTTTGAGAGACAGAGCATGAACGAGGGAGGAGCAGAGAGAGAGGGAGACACAGAATCCAAAGCAAGCTCCAGGCTCTGAGCGGTCGGCACAGAGCCCGAAACGGGGCTCAAACCCACAAACTGTGAGATTATGACCTGAGCCAGAGTCGGCAGCTTAACCAACTGAGCCACCCGGGTGCCCCTAATTCTCCTTTATATGTTTACTAAAATTCACCATTGAATCCACCTGGGCATGGACTTTTCTTCGTGGGATGATTTTGATTTGCTAATTCATTGTATTTACTTGTTATACAAATATTCTTTCAAATATATATTTCCTTCTGTCCCTTTCTCTCTTTCCCCTGGGACTAATGTTATGCTTACATGGTTAACCTTGTTGGTGATGCACAGATTTCCAAAGCTGTGTTTATTTTCTTACATTCTTTTTTTCCTTTTAGTGACTCAGACTGGAAGAAGAATCATTACAGATCAATCTCCTGGTTTGCTGATTCCTTTTCTCGCCAGCTCAAATCTGGTATTGACCCCGTTAGGGAAATTTTAAATTTCAGTGACTGGACGTGTTACCTCCAAAATTTCTATTTGGTTATGTGTGAAAATACTGTCTCTGTCTCTTTACCGATGCTCTCAGTTTGATGAATCATCACTGTTATACTTTCCCGTAACTTTTTTCATTATGACTTCCTTTTGTTTCCTTTTTTTTTTTTTACGTATTTATAATTGATTTAAAGACGTTTTCTAACACATCGAACATCTGAGCCTTCTCAAAAGAAGTACGTATTAACTGGTTTTGTTGTGTGTGTAATGTTGGGGGTCAGTCTCTCTGGTTTCTTTGCATGTCTCATAATTTTTTGTTAAAAACTGAATATATTAGGTAATATGGGACTTTGGGAATCCTATTTCCCCCATTCTCTACTATTTTTGTTGGCAGCGGTTTGTTTGTATAGGAAATTTTCTGGACTAATTCTGTTATGCCACAGTCCCTATAGTATGCAGCTACTGAAGTCTGTTTGGTTAGCTTACTAATCAGATAATGACTGGCAAGAGACTTCCTTAAATAGCTTGATCCTGCAAGTTTCCCACCCTTTGCCAAGAGGCTTTGTGTGCGTTGGGGCCGTCATTCAGGACTATGGCAGTTTAAAAGTCTGCGCTAGCCTTCACCTCCCTCTTGGGCAGTGACACAGGTTGGGCCTCCAAAGTAACTGATCCGTGCCTCTAAATTCTTTCCTGGGCATATGCACAGCCCCTCATGGTCTCTGCTTGCACGGCAATACGTTAGAGCCTTACGGAGCAACCTCTAAAACATTTCGCTTTCAGACAGTCTTTTCTTTTCTTTTTACTTTTTAATATTTATTTCTTTACGAGAAAGAGAGAGTGCACACACAAAGGGGAGGGGCAGAGAGAGAGGGGGGACATTGAATCCCGAGCAGGCTCCCAGCCATCAATCGAGAGCCCAGTTCGGGGCTTGAACTCACAAACCATGAGATCATGACCTGAGCCTAAATCAAGAGTCGGACAGTCAACCAAATGAGCCACTGAGGCGCCCCAAATATTCATTTTAAAATGTTTGTCTGGTTTCTTGTTTTTTCCTCACATTACACAATTTCTGGACTTTTTAAATAACCGTAATAATAAATTATGCCGTCTCTTTGTCTGACTTATTTCATCCCGTGTAATGTGTCCAAGGTTTCATCCAGCTTTTAGCATTGGGGTAATTCCACATTTAATATTTTGAAGAAATGCTAAACTGTTTTAGGACCGACCATTCTACATTCTCACCACTGGTGTATAAGGGTTTCCATTTCTCTACTTCCTTACGAATGCTTGTAATAGTCTGCCATTTTGATTATAGCAATCCTAGCAGGGATAAAATGGTATCTCTGTGGTTTCATTTGTGGTTCTCTAATGGCTAATGTTTATTAGAATTTCATGTGCTGATTGCTTTTTGTACGTCTTATTTGAAGGAATTTCTATTTGGTTATTTGTCCATTTTTATATTGGGTTATTTGTCTTTTCATTAACGAGTTGTACATGTTCTTTATATGTCTGGATAGAAATCCTTTACCGATAAAGGGGTACCTATGATTTGCAGATAATTTATTTCTGGTTATTGCTTATCTTTTACTTTTTTATGATGCCTTCGGAAGTGCATTTTTAAAAATTTTGATGAAGTTCAGTTATGATTTTTTTTTCCTCTTGGTGCCTCTTGATTTTATTGGCATGTCTAATAAAACATTGGCTTATTGAACAGTGTATGGGTTTTTTGTTGCTGCTGTAACAAATTGCTACAAACTTAATGACTTCAAACAATTCAGATGTACTATCTTCAAATTCTGGAAAGTCACAAGTCTGAAGTCACTGGGCTTAAATTGAGATGTCCAGATGGCTGAATTCCTTTCTGCAGGCTGTAAAGAAGAATCCATTTCCTGGATTCTTCTATCTCAAAGGCATGTCATGGATGGTCGTTTCTCATATTATATCACTTGACATTGACTCTCCTGCCTCCGTTTATCACTTGTATGGAAACTTGCGATTACACTGGGCCCTCTCAGATAAACCAAAATGATCTCTTCATCTCAAGGCAAGCTGGTTAGCAAACTTAGTTCCATCTATAATTTGAATTCCTTCTTGCCATGTAAATTCACATACTCACAGATTACAGAGATTGGGACATGGATATACTGGGAGGGCACTATTCTGCCTACCCACCATACATGGTGTATCACATTGAAAATTTTTCAAATGCTAAACTCGCACTCCCAGGAGAAATCCCACTTAGTCATGGTGCACAATTTTAACTGTAGGTTCGCATTCGGGTCAAAGAAATGATATAGAGATATCCCAGGTACCCCACATTCTGTTCCCTTCAAAAATAATACTTTGCAAATATATAGTACAGGGTTAATACCAGGATATTGATACAGTCAACATTCTGAACACTTCCATCATGGCAAAGATCCCTCATCTGCCCTTTTATAAACACATTCATCACCTTTTCCCTCAACCCACCTGGTCTCTGACCATTATCAACCAATAATCTGTTCTCAACTTCTATAATTTTGTCATTTCAAACATGTCATATAGGTGAAATTGTATAGAATAAAGTAGATAACATTTTGGGATTGATTTTCTTTTACTCAATATATAGCGCTCTGGAGATGTATTCAGATTGTTGCATATAACAATAGTCTCTTTATTTTTCTGAGTAGTAAGTAATCTATGGTGTGGATTTTCTACAGTTTGTTTACCCGTTTGCTTTTTGAAGCACATTCAGGTGTTTCAAGCTTTTTAGCTATTATGAATAAATCCACCATAAACATTTACACACAGGTTTCTATATGAGTGGAAGTTCCATTTCCTGGGATAACTGCTCAAGAATGGAATTGCTGGGTTGCAGGTTTAGCTTTATTTTTTTTTAAATCCCTAATTATTTTTCTAAACTGTGTCATGTTTAACTTTTCAAACGCGATGTATGAAACATTCAGTTTCTCCACATCTTTTGTATTTTTTAAGGTTGTCACTTTTTTTTTAACTTTTTTTTTAACGTTTTTTATTTATTTTTGAGACAGAGAGAGACAGAGCATGAACGGGGGAGGGGCAGAGAGAAAGGGAGAGACAGAATCGGAAGCAGGCTCCAGGCTCTGAGCCATCAGCCCAGAGCCTGACGCGGGGCTGGAACTCATGGACCGCGAGATCGTGACCTGAGCTGAAGTCGGACACTTAACCGACTGAGCCACCCAGGCGCCCCTGTCACTTTTTTATTAACTTTAGCCTTTTGACACGTATGGAGTGGTATCTCATTGTGATTTTAAGGTGATTTTTTTTTCCTTAAAATTTGTTTTTGTTAATGTTTATTCATTTTTGAGAGAGACAGAGCTCGAGCAGAGGAGGGGCGGAGAGAGGGAGACAGAATCCGAAGCAGGTTCCAGGCTTTGAACTGTCAGCACGGAGTCCCACGTGGGGCTCGAACTCGTGAGCTGTGAAATCATGACCCGATCC
Source organism: Prionailurus bengalensis (assembly GCF_016509475.1). Taxonomy (NCBI): domain Eukaryota; kingdom Metazoa; phylum Chordata; class Mammalia; order Carnivora; family Felidae; genus Prionailurus; species Prionailurus bengalensis. The sequence continues at coordinate 56,250,369 of NC_057354.1, read as the reverse complement.
AAAGTCGGATGCTTAACTCATGGCCACCCAAGCACCCCGAAGGTGATTTTTTTCTAATGGCTAATAATGTTGAGCGTCTTTCCATTTGTGTATTTGCTAGCCATATATCCTCTTTGGTGAAATGTCTCTTCATGTCTTTTACCATTTTTCAAATTGGAATATATTTTTTTAACTATTGGATTTGTAAAGTCCCCTACATATTCTAGATATGAATCCTCTGCAAGATATGTGATAGGTAAACATTTTCTCCACATCTGTAACTTGCACTTTCATTCGTAAAGGGATGAGGGATAAGGTCATTTGCAAATAAAAAGATTTTAACTTTGATTTAACTTTTTTTTTTTCAACGTTTATTTATTTTTGGGGGGACAGAGAGAGACAGAGCATGAACGGGGGAGGGGCAGAGAGAGAGGGAGACACAGAATCGGAAACAGGTTCCAGGCTCTGAGCCATCAGTCCAGAGCCTGACGCGGGGCTCGAACTCACAGACCGCGAGATCGTGACCTGGCTGAAGTCGGACACTTAACCGACTGCGCCACCCAGGCGCCCCAAACTTTGATTTAACTTTTGATGAGGTCCACATAGCTGATTTTTCTTATGTTTCCTTGCCTCTATAATTCTTTTTAGTGTTGATGGATTCAGTTTGCTAGCATGTTGTCGCAAAGGTTTGTATTCGTGTTGATGAGAAATGTTGGCGTTGTTTGTTTTCTCAATGTAATGTCTGTGTCTGGTTTTGGTGTCGGGGTAATAGCTTCATAGAATCACTTAGAAAATGCTCTCCCCGCTTCTCTTTTCGGTACAGTTTTGTAAAAGATTTGTGCCTCTTGTTCTTAAATGGCTGACAGTGAAGTCACTTGATTTCTCACAAGTCCATTGATATTTCTTCTTGAGTCGGTTTCTGGTTTGTTGGTATTGGGGCTCATGCTGCTGCAGTATTAATCCTTCCTGATTTGTTTGTTTGTTTGTTTGTTTGTTTGAGAAATACTCTGGAAATAGAGCTTACCTGTAGAGCAAGCTCTGAATCGTGTCAGACAATGCCACTGCCTTGCCAATGACAGTTTCCCAGGAGGCAACTCCAAGATAGGCTCAGGAGTGGCAGGGCTCCGGGGGTGGCACCTTTCAAGGAACTTCTTTTCTGGTCTGCCCCCTCCAGTGACTACAAGGCTGCTGGCTTTGACAACCATTGGGATTGCGAGGCTGACGGTTTGCAAGGCTGCGGAGCTTGGGCGAGGAGAATGGGAGCAGGCCAGACCACTAACCCTGCAATTCCTGACAAGGTGCGGCCACCTTCCTTTCCATCATGCTGCCCAGAGTGTTGCAAGCCTTTGGGTAATTTCTAGAGATGGGAAGAGTTTGATTTTTTTTCAACGTTTATTTATTTTTGGGACAGAGAGAGACAGAGCATGAACGGGGGAGGGGCAGAGAGAGAGGGGGACACAGAATTGGAAGCAGGCTCCAGGCTCTGAGCCATCAGCCCAGAGCCCGACGCGGGGCTCGAACTCACGGACCGTGAGATCGTGACCTGGCTGAAGTCGGACGCTTAACCGACTGCGCCACCCAGGCGCCCCAAGAGTTTGACTTTGACTCTATGTTCCTTTACCAACCTTTTGGCGCTTTCATGGGGGCGTGGCTTTATAAAAGCCCTCCCTCCCACATTCCAGGATCTCTCCCAAAGTAGACTTTGTTATCACCGACTAATTTTAGGGAAGGCAGTGCAATTTAGTTACAGGAAAATAGCAACAGAGGCATGTTGTCACTAACTTTGGCAAATCAAACATCCCTGTGGTACATTTGCTGGTTTTCTTCAACCTTGCCAATCTTAGCCTAAAATAAGACACGTTACAAAAAAAGTTGCGAGTGCAGAACTAACCGTGCCCCAGAGGGACAAATTCATGGATGGTATCATAAGAAAAAAAACTGCTTATTTATGTACTCACTTTTATTTGAATGGCTCAACTACCAGCACATATTTTTCTAATTATGAACTATTCCGGCTTCCAGAAAAGCACAGGGAACAATATGAGAAATCTCCATGAACCATCACCAAGCTTGAGATATTAAACATTTCCAGTCCTTTCGTTTCTGTGACTTAATAATCCTGTTAAAGCCACAACCCTATCTCCACGATGTTTTCCCGAAATTCTCTAGAAAGTAAGAGTGTTTAGTTTCTATTGTTTAAAATCAATAAACCTAAACAGAAAGAGAGCTGTGGTTAGTGATTTTTTTTTTCCTTCCATCTTTGGCATAATTGATGACTAGAAAGACTTTAGTTAAGATTTGCAATCATCGACAGTATTTCCAACCTGAAGCAATGTACCAACAGTGATGATGGGTTCTTAGAAATTCTTCACTATTCAAAAGCAGGAGTGCTCCTATCCACATTTGCACATACTGAAAATATCATTTGGGTGAGTTTTTGATTTATGAGGGTAGAACAAAACTTCAAATGGATAGCAAGAATAAAATTCCTGCTACATTAGTCCATATCTGTTTTCAATATGACAGGAATTCATTTGCCTATGTTGCTTTTGTTTCATAATCCCCCAAACTAACATTTGTATCAAAGTGACCTGATGATATAACTACAGGACAGAGTATAATGAGAATGACTTTCTATTTTCATCCCTTCTCCAGGGAATTGGAAGAATTGCTGAATCAAGCGGTGGTTTTAACTAGAAACACAAGGACTCACTCATTCCAGCCAAATGAAAGCCAAAGACATAATTGCACTGTTCACCATGGTGTTCCTGATACACAACCTATAAGACAACATTCTACCATTTTAACAAAAGGTTTTCCTGCCAGTCATTTTTATCTCATGGGTATTACTGGCAACGATGGAGAAATAACATGTTGATTTCACTCCCATGATGTCATCCTACTCATTCTTTTCCTACACAGGAACCCTTAGGCTTGATGAGCATCACATATTTTTAGAGACAGCTCACGACTGACAGTGCTGGGGCCTGTTACTTGGTTCTCCTCCTTCGGGCACTGGCAATGAGTCTCTCGGAGTGGTTTCTCTGGCATTGAAAGAGTCAATGGGAATGGAACAGACTTTGCGATCTTAGTCAAAATTGTAGTCCCAGGGTGACTTTCCTTTATGAAGGAAAATAAGTCTGTTTATGGACACAAAGGGCTACATTAGAATTGGGCTCTGAAGGGGATGAATGAATAGCAGAGTCGGTAAACTTAGAGGTAGGGGGGAAGGGGGGGCGGGAAACAGGTCAGAGAGCAGAACTGAATCTTCAACAGTCCGGATGCGCTGGCGTTTGTCTGAGCAGCATGGGGACTCTCCTCTCTGCATATGGGCAAGGGTATGGATTGCTGGGGCGGAACTCAAACAACCAGAAGGAGATACAGGAAACTTTCATAAAGACATCTATACCCAGATGGCTTCCAAATTGCTCCTAGACCCCTTCCCTTGACCTCCGAATGCTCACAGTCCTTTTTCAAGTTGGCTTTGCTTCCCGGATCGTTTAATCAAAGGCATTTCAAACCTAAGGCATTTAACACCGAGTTCCGGATGCCTGCCGTCCCATCCTTCCCCCTCAGCCCTCCTCAGCCCCCGCCCCCCAGGGGGCGGCGATTCTATCCTGCCACTGGCAATTTGGAGACTTTCACTACTCCTTCCTTTTTTTTGCACGCTGTATCTGGTCTCTCTGAAACCGCTCTAGCTCCGCTTCTCACATGCATTCAGTAACCACCCGTTTCGATTCACCTTCACTGCTACCACCTAAGTTCAAACCTACTAACAGGCCTCCTCGCTCCCCTCCTTTCCCCTCTTCGTGTCTATTTTAAAACCAGTACCAGGGTGATGTTTTTGAGACATGAGTCAGAGCATGCCGTTCTTATCCTCAAAACTCTCCAATGGCTCCACATCACAGGCAAAGTATGAGTGGAAGTGTTAACCACGAACCACAAGACCCGTTCAGAGCTGGTCCCTTGCTGACTCTGACTCAGCACCCATGACTCCCCTACTTTCTCACTCTCCTTGGAGCTACTCAGGCCTCTATGCTCTTTTCCAAGCGCCTGAAGCCAGCTCCCACCTCAGGGATTTTGCAAGTATTGTCACCCCTGTCTGGAAACTTCTCCCACATATCCACATGGCTCCTTCTTCTTCCTTCAGAGCTCTTCAAATACCACCGCGTCACAGAAGCCTCTTCTGATGGCTCTTACGAAATGGGCTCATCAGGGGTGGCTGCGTCAGTTGAGCGTCGACATCGGCTCAGATCATGATCTAGCGGTCTGTGAGTTCGAGCCCCGCGTCAGGCTCTATGCTGACAGCTCAGAGCCTGGAGCCTGCTTCGGAGTCTGTGTCTCCCTCTCTCTCTGCCCCTCCCCCAACTCGCGCTCTGTCTTTCTCTGCCTCTCAAAAATAAAGAAATGTAATGAAAAAAATTAAAAAAAAAAAAGAAATGGGCTCATCTGCCCTGCTTCCCTATCCATCTTAGCCCAGTTTATTTTTCTCCAAGGCATCTATTATCACCTTAAATAAACTATTTCATTGACTATAAGTTGCAGTAATGGTAAGAATCATGGTTATTTTATGCGCCGGAAAAAAAAAAAGAAAATACACTGACAAAGTGTGAAACAATTCCTTCTCCATGTAAAATTTTTACCTTAATCACATTTAAAAAAAATTAGACTTATTTAAGTATAATAGCCGTTTATCACCTATCACCCTTCTACCAAAAAAAAAAAAACATGAAAAGTACAATAAAAGAAACTGAGTTATTTAAAACGGCACATTAAGAAACAGCGAATCGTCAATATCCATGTTTCTCTAGACACTATCCTTCGGTATACATTTGAGAGCTTTGGTAATTTAACACTCCTAAAAATTATGCTCCACTCTTGTTCTCTGTCTTGGGTTTTCTTCTTAGCTACTGATATCTATTGCAGTTTTGATGGATTTTTTTTTTCTTTATTTGACTAAAGTCAAATACATGAATCTGTCACTCCAGACTCATTACACTGTGGGACTTCTTAAAATCTATTCCAAGGAATTGGACAACATGTCTTGCAGGTAGGAGAACTGTCCCATCGTTGTTCCACGATGATCTTGCCCGTATCCAACATAGACAGGCATGGAAACGCTTTCGCTGCCCTTTATCTGCAAGGCAGAACACCCTGCGGTCTCTCTGGAGCAAGAGAGGAAGGGAGGCTTGGGATGAGCTGCTACAAAGCCACCTTCCATCGGTCTTTCCAGCTCCTGGGGCAGTTTTTTCATCGCCTCTCTGCATTCCGCTCCATCCTCTCAAGGTATAGGCGCAGACTATCAAACCGCTCAGCTGAAGCTTAGAATGTGCTCTTCAGCACAAAGACGTCCCACACATCACACTGGATTACTCTCTGTTGGTGTTGTCATTTTTGGTATGTAGGACAAGGACACCAGGGGCTCTCACGTTGGTCGTCTCTTCATTTTGCTGTCTGACCAGCAAGAAACTGTCTGAATCCAGCAGTGGCTCATGTCTTTAGTGGCTGAATCAGACCTTGACCTTGGCCTTGTCTTCTATTTTGGCCTTGACACTGCCTTCAGCTGGATTTCAGTCGGTATTTTTTTTTAATGTTTATTTATTTTTGAGAGACAAAGGGAGATAGAGCATGAACGAGGAAGGGTCAGAGAGAACGGGAGACGCAGAATCTGAAACAGGTTTCAGACTCTGAGCTGTCGGCCCCAACGCGGGGCTCGAACTTATGGACCGCGAGATCATGACCTGAGCAGAAGCCGGACGCTTAACTGACTGAGCCACCTAGGCGTCCCAAAGTCGGTATTAACCCATTGCCTTTTGCACACATCTCAGCTTGCACCAAAAACAAAAACTATACTGCTCTTCATTAATATGTTGGCATCTTTCTTTTTTCAGTCACATAAAGCACATAGTTATTGTTCTTTAAGACAATAAAGAACTCAGGCTTGCCTCCAGTGGTAAGTATTTGTAAAAGTGATATAAAATGTATGTTCTGCTGCTCTAGATCTGTGCCTTTCTGCATAAAGATAACTTTGATTTCCTCATCATGTCATCCTGTAATCTCTCAGAAGAGTTTTTTTACGTGGTAGATAAACTGAGCATGGACAAAATGCACATAATTCTATAGAAGTGTTGAAAATATGAAAAGCGATAATTAAGTTACATATCACAAACACCACCTAGGCAACAGTGAATGTAAAGTGCATGTTGATGTCAACGGTTTTTATTTTTATTTGTTTTTAAATTTTTTTAATGTTTATTTATTTTTGACAGCAAGACAGAGCTTGAGCAGGGGAGGGGCAGAGAGAGAGAGAGAGGGAGACACAGAATCCGAAGCAGGCTCCAGGCTCCGAGCTGTCAGCACAGAGCCCGACGCGGGGCTCGAACCCTCAGACCGCAAGATCGTGACCTGGGGCGAAGTCAGACACTCGACCGACTGAGCCACCCAGGAGCCCTGGCAACGGTTTTTAAATACAAAAAAAAAAAAAAAAAAAAAAAGATACATCTTAGAATTGTCAAAATGCAATGTTTGTTTGCTCCTCTGTATGCTTATAGGCCATCTTCCAACCCTGAAATGTAAATTTTTTGAGGGGAGGGACTTTATGGATTTATTCACTACTCATATCTTCAAAGCCTAGAGTATGGCTAACATATAGTATGCCCTTAGAAATTATGGAAAGAGGGCACCTGGGTGGCTCAGTCGGTTGAGCCTCCGACTTTGGCTCGGGTCATGATCTCACAGTTTGTGGGTTCGAGCCCCACATCAGGTTCTGTGCCGACCACTTGCTCAGAGCCTGGAGCCTGCTTCCGATTCTGTGTCTCCTTCTCTCTCTGCCCCCCTCCCCCCACGCCCCGCTCATGCTTTGTTTCACTCTGTTTCTCAAAAATAAATAAATGTAAAAGAAAAAAAAATTAAAAAAAGAAATTATGGAAAGAAGGAAGGAAGGAAGACAGGAAGGAAGGAGGAAAGGAAGGAGGCTGGGAAGGAAGGAAGGAGGAAGGAAGGAAGGAAACAAGGGCTTGGTTTAGCAATCTTGTAGGGCTGCAGTTTACAAGATGGTGTGTTATCATTGCTTTCAATTGGTTTCCTGATACTCCCTGGTTATTGATAGCTAAGTAACAGCTTAATAAAACTTAACTGCAAACAAGGTTGAGTAGAAAATTCAGATCAAAGTACCTTTGAAAGGCTAATATAAGAATGCGATAGGGGCGCCTGGGTGGCACAGTTGGTTAAGCGTCCGACTTCAGCCAGGTCACGATCTCGCGGTCCGGGAGTTCGAGCCCCGCGTAGGGCTCTGGGCTGATGGCTCGGAGCCTGGAGCCTGTTTCCGATTCTGTGTCTCCCTCTCTCTCTGCCCCTCCCCCGTTCATGCTCGGTCTCTCTCTGTCCCAAAAATAAATAAACGTTGAAAAAAAATTAAAAAAAAAAAAAAAAAGAATGCGATATAATTGTGAAGATCACAGAAGCAGATATAAAAGAGGAAGACTGAACTAATTTCTATTGCCATCTAGCTGGCGGACCCAAATTTCGCAGCCTTTCATGGTGCATTCAACTATCTTGGGTTTCATTCAGGTCACTCTTCTCACAGACATCATAATTAAAAGTTTCATTTCCAGGGTAAACTAACTTTTTTGTTTTAATGTGCTTCCTCTTATCGCTGCAATACTTGCTTTTCTCCTTTTGCAACGTTCGTAGATTTCCTTTTGTCTCTAAATGTTAATGTTCTGCTGAAGTAGGTTCTTGTGCTTGCCTTTGAAAATGAGACACAAAGTTCCTGGGCACTTGTACTCGTATCTTTAAAAGAAAGTATACATACACCCGTGGGCAGAAAGATGTCAATCTAGATACCCAGTTTGACATACACAAAAGAAGCGCTTGTGTATTTATGTGCAGGGACTCATTTAGAAACGGCTCAGCCCAAAGGTACTTAACCTTTGAGCAACCCATGTGGGTTAAAAGAGATTGGGGGGCCTATAACATTTATGTGAACTTTAACTGTATACATTCGAGGTGAGAGAAAAGAGAGGAGGAATTGTGTGAGGACATAATAAAGTTTTATTGTTCTCTGCTGTGGGATCTATTTGAGTCTTCTCTTTATTCCCTCTTGTTTTCTGGTTGCTCGTGAAGATATCCAACGGTAAGGGAAAGATCCCTAGACTGGCAATTTAGAATGGACAGGGAGAAATTGTAGGAAGGGAATAACAAGCTTAACGATCCTCTTTTCAGATCAATTTCTCCAATTTTCTAGTCTCTCCACTCACTACAACAGCTTTATGCTTTCCACGTTGATAATGTATGGCTCCTCTTAAGTAATTAAGTGCCTAGGATTCTGAGGACTTCCCAGGTACTGTGCAGAGCACTAGCTAAGCAATCATAACTAGAAATAAAGACTGCGTATCGTATGTGTCTATATGATGCGATATCATATACGTATATCGCCCCAACTCTAGCAAACACCGATAAATATCTTTTGGTGATGATAAATTAATGAATTTAATGCACTCTATTTTCATGTCTATTGTGTATGGGACAAAACTATCTACACAGGGATATGGAACCTGGAACCAGCTGCATTAAGTGACCCTAATGCAATTTCACCTCCTGATGAATTTCACTTAAACTATGGTTTTGCTATAAAGTTCCAGAGGACCATATACCAGATCACTCTTGTAATCTCTCCTCTTGGCCATAATTTATTTTTTTTTTAATTTTTTTTTCAACGTTTATTTATTTTTGGGACAGAGAGAGACAGAGCATGAACGGGGGAGGGGCAGAGAGAGAGGGAGACACAGAATCGGAAACAGTCTCCAGGCTCTGAGCCATCAGCCCAGAGCCCGACGCGGGGCTCGAACTCACGGACCGCGAGATCGTGACCTGGCTGAAGTCGGACGCTTAACCGACTGCGCCACCCAGGAGCCCCTCCTCTTGGCCATAATTTAAAACATAAGGATAAACAAATATCAAGATCTGTCTGAAATTTTTTAATTATACTGTTTTGAAAATAAGCAATATAGGTTACATCCTGTATGTAGATATTCATTTGTATAAAATTGTATGAAAACATTGCAGTGTTTCTTTGGTTTCACCAAGCAAGCTCATTATCACCTACTTATTTTGCATACCTTCTAATATATATAAAAAGAGTCTTCAAATGTAAAAATAGACATTCAAATAGGAAACAAAGATGTATAATATGCAGAGCAAAAGGTAGAGGAACTGTAACAATGAAGGAAAGAAGCTTCCTTTCTCAGACTATCCCTTTTCATGCCAACACCACCAGGATCCAGTGAGTAAAGTGATGTGCATTTCTAGCAGCGGCTCAGAGTTTGAGGGAGATAGGTGTAATGCTAAAATAAAAAGAAGGATACTTGGGTTTTTATAAGGTGTGTGTGTATGTGTTTGTCGCGCATGTGTATGAAAATGTATGTGTGTGTTTGGATTTTTGTGCCATATAACTCATTATATGTAACATATCTGGCATTTCATAATAGAAATGATATATGTGGCATCCATAAATACATACGTTTTCTATTAATTTATAATGACATTGGAAAAATTTTTAAAAGATAATGTGACATTTGCATTCAGTTGTCCATAAAAGGACATGAAGCTCTAATACAAGTAATTATTATAGGGATGTGAATGTTCCACTCAGAGAATTGAACATGAATGTTCTGGTAAGAATCTTACAGACTTCGGTGGTTTTCAAAATCCTTTACACAAGGTTTCCCAGAGAATGATTGACCTGTGTGTTTGTTTATCAACAAGAAATTGTACCTACTTTTTATGAATATTGGAATGACATATGCCTTATGGAGGTGTTTCCTATTTTCAGATGGCTCTGTATATATGTCTATGTGCATGTGTATACACACGTGCTTAAAATGACTTTACTGGGGCGCCTGGGTGGCTCAGTTGGTTAAGCGACCCACTTTGGCTCAGGTCATGAACTCGTGGTTCAGAGCCCTGCATCAGGCTCTGTGCTGACAGCTCAGAGCCTGGAGCCTGCTTCAAATTCTGTGTCTCCCTTTGTCTCTGCCCCCCCAAAAGTAAATATTAAAAAAATAAAAATAATAATAATAAATAAAATGACTTCACATATTATAGGTATATACCAGCTTTTCCACATAAACTTTTGCATATAAACCTATATTCCATAATTACCTGTATGTAGATATACGTGCCAATATAAAAACGAACATAAAGTAAAACATAAACTATTGATTTAAAATTCTGTATTTGGATGAGCACTGGGTGTTGTATGGAAACCAATCTGACAATACATTTCATATATTAAAAAAATAAAATAAAAATAAAATTCTGTATTTAACATAATAATGTGTCATCTTATTTATTTAGCAATTGTTAGAAAGATGAATATTCATTTATCCAACCAAAATCTGTTGAATAACAACTTAGTATTGGACAAGTGATAGATATTAGAGAAGCAAAGATGACCAAGATATGGCCCTAGAGCTAATGATAATTTATCTGTGAGGACATCAATAGAATTTCTAGAAAATCTGTGCTGACTCTAAAGGAGCACATTTCTGTTTGCTGGGAAAAACAATGCTACCACAAGAGCTCACTATATAAATGCATGTTCATTACCGAGACCATCTCAGGAAGGTGAGGTTTATCACATGCTCCTCTGAGGTCTGTGCCCAATCAACCGAAGAAGACTGGAACAATCATGCTGTGCAAAGGGAGACCAATTTAGAAGAGTAGCACTCGTAAGAAGATTGTCCAACTTCCTTAAATGACCTTCATTAATTTTCCACCTTCTGCCAATTAATTGCACTTATGAAACTTCCTTCCTCACTCTAAGCAATTGGACTACTCATGGCCTATTCGTATCTTGTGTTTTTTAATGGTTATTTCCAATTATCGATATGAATCATTACAATCACGTTGCAACATTTCACTAAATTTATTCAATCATTCTTTGTCCAGACAAAATGAGTTCCTATTATCTACTCTTAAAACATCTTGTCTTTTTTCTGCTCTTAAAACATCTTGTCCATTCAACTTGAAATGTTGTGCTTATTTGATGACTATATTTAAACAAATGTAATCCATTTAAAATATAAGTTCAGTGAGTACGGGTACCATATATCCATTCTGTTTTCACTGCATGCATGTTATACAGAAAAGACAGAATTATTCTTTGTTCAATAAACAAATAAATGAGTTGAATGCACATTTATTTTTCATTTGCTGTGAGCTACATTCTATTGGCTTACAAAAATGAGTAAGATCAAGATAAATGTGTCAAGAAGTTCATGGTCTGTATTTCAGTGTGGTCGGTGCGATCACAGATTTATTTACTGGCATTATGATAGCACAGAAGAGGGACTAACTCAACTTTATATGAGAGTAAGCTGCCCTTAGGATATGGTTTATTTTTAGATGTACGTAAAAGTAACTATTCTAATCAAATACTAGTCACCGAAAGGACAAACAGAAAAAGTGTATATTTTTTTTTAATTTTTTTTTTAACGTTTATTTATTTTTGAGACAGAGAGAGACAAAGCATGAACGGGGGAGAGGCAGAGAGAGAGGGAGACACAGAATCGGAAGCAGGCTCCAGGCTCCGAGCCATCAGCCCAGAGCCCGACGCGGGGCTCGAACCCACGGACCGCGAGATCGTGACCTGAGCCAAAGTCGGACGCTCAACCGACTGAGCCACCCAGGCGCCCCTAAAAGTGTATATGTTTTAAAATATGACTCAATGTAAAAAAGTCTCCCCAGGGCACCTAGGTGGCTCAGTTGGTTAGGTGTCCCACTTCAGTTCAGGTCATGTTCTCGCCGTTCGTGAGTTCGAGCCCCGTGTCAGGCTCTGTGCTGATAGCTCAGAGCCTGGAGCCTGCTTCAGATTCTGTGTCCCCCTCTATCTCTGCCTCTCCCCCACTCACATGTTGTCTCTCTCTTTCTCTAAAATAATTAAACATTAAAAAAAAATTAAAAAAAATTCTCCAGTACTCACTACTGAAAGCAAAGGAGTTACTGGAAATCAGGGCGCCTGGGTGGCTCAGTCAGTTAAGTGTCCAACTTCGGCTCAGGTCACAATCTCACAGTCCGTGAGTTCGAGCCCCGCCTCGGGCTCTATGCTGACAGCTCAGAGCCTGGAGCCTGCTTCAAATTCTGTGTCTCCCCGTCTCGCTGCCCCTCCCCTGCTCGTGCTCTGTCTCTCTCTGTCTCAAAAATAAATAAAAACATTTAAAAAACAGAGAGAGAGTTACGGGAAATGAAAAAAAATGTTTGTTTGTTTTTAATGTTAGTCTCATGACTATGATACGTGACTCCAGAACAGTGACAAATTGTGGCATTAATAAGAACAAATGATCAGGCCTTTGGGAGAACAGTAGACTAGAACTGAGGGCTCTATCCTTCAATGTTTCATTGTACAAGAAAGTTTCTAGAAAGTTAAAATTTTCTGACAAGACCCCAGACTGATGGTGACAATTGAGCATGTCCCTGAAATCATGAGGACTCCCACATCTGATGAAATTCGTTAAAATCCATAACCAAGAGCACACCAAAACTTGTTCACTCTTCAAAAACTGAACCTTGGTCATAGAGAATACCTGAAACATGGTTCTATTGCATCTGCCTCCACCTTAAGAGGGTGTGGTGTTGGCAGAATGGCTAAACAGGGGCAGCCCAATGCTGAAGCAGATCAATGGGGATAGAATTACCACATCCCATGTTAAAGAGAAGCACCATCATCGAATATGAGACATATCTGTCTTATAGCTTTAACTTTATCGTGATTGTAGAACAAACCGGGAGCAGAATGTATTTTTTTAAGTGTATTTATTTATTTTGAAAAAGAGAGAGACAGAGAGAGGGAAAGAGAGAGAGAGGGATAGATAGAGATTGAGAGAGAGAGAGAAGGAGAGAATCCTAAGCAGGTTCCACACTCTCAGCACAGAGTCTGACGTAAGGCTCAAACTCAGGAACCGTGAGTTCGTGACCCGAGCTGAAATCAAAAGGCAGCTGCTTAACTAACTGATCCACCCAAGTGACCCTCAAGGAACTTATTTTTCAATTAAATGTGCATCTCACGTGGGTTGTTTCCTAATGGATTACCCCGTTTATGAAAAAGAAAAATAAGAAAAAATAAAGAAAAATACTAAACATCTTTTAAAAGTCTTTACTGAAAACAAAATAGCAGGAGACAGGTACAATAATAATTTGGTAGCTGACATAAAGCAAGACATACAGAACAATGCAGTAGAATAGAAAGCTCAGAAATAACCCACTATGTCCAACCCTCATGTCAAGAGATTTTCATCCAGGAAGTAAGACCATTCAATGAGTCGAAAGGTGGTCTTTTTCAACAAACAAAGCATGGAAAACTTAGTATCCAAGTGAAAAAGAATGATATGTTACCCATACCTCACACTGTATGTAAAAATTAACTCAAAGTGGATAAGAAGCATAAATATAGGAGCTAAAGCTATAAAACTCTTTGAAGAAAACATAGGAGAACACCTTTATGACATTGAATTTGGAGGTCATTTCCGGAATATGACACCAAACTCAGAGGCAATAAAAGATAAACGGCAAGCCACCTAATGAGAAAAAAAAATTTGTAATTCATATACCTTATAAGGGATGATGTTCACACGAAGAACTCCAGAAACTCAATAACAAAAGAAACAATTCAGTTCAAAAATGGACAAAGGACCAGAATACACATTTCTACAAAGAAGGTATACAGAAGACCAACAAGCGTATAAAAATATACTCAGTATTACCAATAATTAGGAAGACGCAAATCAAAACCAGCATGAGACGATACTTTGTGCTCACTAAAATAGCTGTTATCCAAAAGCAGAAAACAGCACACATTAGTGAGGATGTGGAGAAATTAGGAGCCCTGCGCATTGCTAGTGGGAATGTAGAATAGTAAAGCGTTATGGAAGACAGTTCCTCAAAAATTAAACGTTGACTTACCATATAATCCAGCAATTCCACTCCCATGTGTATATCCCATAATTGCAAGCAGAATTCAAGCAGATATCTGTACACAAATATTGATAACAGCATTCTTCACAATAGCCTGAAAGCCTACTAGCAAATGATGAGATAAAGAAATTATGGTATAGACCTACACGGGATATTATTCAGCCTTTAAAAGCAATGAAATTCGGGGCGCCTGAATGGCTCAGTCAGAAGAGTGTCTGACTCTTGATTTCGGCTCAAGTTACGATCCCAGGGTGGTGGGATCCGTGGTAAGTGTGGAGCCTGCTTAAGATTCTCTCTCTTGCTCTCGCTCTCGCTCTCTCTCTTCCTTGCCCCTCTTCCTTGCTCAAACACACTTCTCTCTTTGTCTCTAAAAAAAAAGCAAAGAGGGGCTCCTGGGTGGCTCAGTAGGTTAAGCGTCCGACTTTGGCTCAGGTCACGATCTCACAGTCTGAGTTCGAGCCCCGCGTCGGGCTCTGGGCTGATGGCTCAGAGCCTGGAGCCTGCTTCCGATTCTGTGTCTCCTTCTCTCTCTGCCCCTCCCCCATTCATGCTCTGTCTCTTTCTGTCTCAAAAATAAATTTAAGAAAACGTTAAAAAATTTAAAAAAAATAAAAAATAAAAAAAAAAGCAAAGAAAGTCAAAAACATGGATGAACCTTGAAAATATTTCGTTAACTGAAATAAGCCAAACAGAAAAGAACAAATAATGTATGATTCCACTTAAATGAAGTGTCTACAATAGACAAATGTAGAGAGACAAACAGTAGAATGGTGGTTGCCAAGGATGGGGTGGGAGTGGGGTTTTGGGATAATATGTATAATTTCAATCTGTAATGATGGAAATGTTCTGGAAATGAATTGTGGTGATGGCTGCCCAACCATATGAATGTATTCAATTTTCCCGAATTCCACTGAATTCCACTGTACATTAAAAAAGGCTTCAAATGGTAAGTTATATGTTATGTTTTTGTTTACTACAATGAACACAATGCCCATTAAGCAAAAACAAGGAAAGTCTGAGAAACTGTCACAGCCCAAAGGAGTTAAAGAAGTTGTGATGACACTCGTGAACATAAAAAAACACTAGCTAAAAACTAAAAATATATATATATATGAATAAAGTATAGATCGTAATTAATAATAGTCTATCAACAATAGCTAATTCATTATGAAAAATGTGCCATACTCATATAAAGGGGGAAAACTTGGTATGGGATATATGAGAAACTTATACAATTTTTCTAACTTTTCTGTAAATCTAAAACTATCCTATAACAAAAACTTTATGTTTTTAAAAAGGGAAAAAATAAAGAACAGAACAAAACAAAAAATCATAGAAGTCAATCCATTCTGAGAACACCCCTGAAGCTCTAAGAAAATGAGTATTTGTGGGGCGCGTGGGTGGCTCAGTCGGTTAAGCGGCCGACTTCGGCTCAGGTCACGATCTCGCGGTCTGTGAGTTCGAGCCCCGCGTCGGGCTCTGGGCTGATGACTCAGAGCCTGGAGCCTGCTTCCGATTCTGTGTCTCCCTCTCTCTCTGCCCCTCCCCCGTTCATGCTCTGTCTCTCTCTGTCTCAAAAATAAATAAACGTTAAAAAAAAAATTAAAAAAAAAAGAAAAGGAGTGTAATTCTTAAGGAAAGTTTTAAGAAGATACGATACTTTTATCACAAGAACACAAAAATGATTTCTTCATGGCATAATTTGAATTATTATTAGAAATCATAAAATCGTAACATTAAGGCAGCAGAAATTCAGATTATGGAAACAAAATTTGTACTCAAAGAGCTAGACAGTATGCACAAAAATTTAATATGGGTAAAGGTAATCAAAGATCGGGTGCCCAAATGGAAACCAAGAAACAAAGACTAACAGAAAAACAGGAGTGGAACAAGTTTTAAAATATTAATAAGAAGTTTCTAAGTCAATAAAAAAATCTGTCAAAGTTAACTTTCTCTGCAGGCAATTAACATTCTTACCTCTATACCCAAGAAAAATTTGTCACATGGAAAGGAAAGTGTTAAAGCAGCTGGGTTGTGATCTATTCAGTCTTTTTACTCAGGTTCTCCTCTGGGGAAATAAAGGAAAGGAAGTGAACTGGTCTATACTTGCCAATTGAAATAATTACATTTTCTAGGAAGAAAACATCTTCTATTCAGAATAACCTTAGTAAATTGTCCCTAGCTTAAGGAATAGTTATGGCAAGTAAACTCAGAATCCACGGTTTTATAAGGCAAGGTTTTCTAGAGAATGCTACATTTTTTTTTAAGATCACATTTGTTTTGTAGACAGAATATAGTTGTATTTTACTTTATGACCAGCCTAAAAGCTGCTTTTGATTGAAATATTTATTCCGCTCTCATTTAAGGTATGGATATGTTTAGATTTACTTCTAACCTGTTTACTATTTATTTTCTATTTGTTACATATCATTTTGTTTTTCTGCTTCCCTTTTATTGTTTTGTTTTGTGTTAGAGAAATATTTTAATTTTTTTTTTAATTTTTTTTAACATTTATTCATTTTTGAGACAGAGAGAGACAGAGCATGAACGGGGGAGGGTCAGAGAGAGGGAGACACAGAATCTGAAACAGGCTCCAGGCTCTGAGCTGTCATCAGAGAGCCCGACACGGGGCTGGAACTCACGGACCGCGAGCTCATGACCTGAGCTGAAGTCGGCCGCCCAACCGACTGAGCCACCCAGGTGCCCCATAGAGAGATATTTTAATTTTTAAAGAGATACTTTAAATGTAATTTTAACTCCTTTGTTGACTTTTTAACAATTTTAAAATATATTTTCTTAGTGGTTGCTCTCAGAATTACATTACATTTCTTAACTTCCTAAAATCTACTTCAGATCAATCAATCAATAAATTAACAAATAAATCTGATAAAATATAGCAGCTCTAATGCAGTATAACCCTATTTTCCTCACTTTCGTGCTATTGTTATATAATAAATATAGATTACATCATATTTGTTACAAACTCAACCGTAGTGGGGGCGCCTGGGTGGCGCAGTCGGTTAAGCGTCCGACTCCAGCCAGGTCACGATCTCGCGGCCCGTGAGTTCGAGCCCCGCGTCAGGCTCTGGGCGGATGGCTCGGAGCCTGGAGCCTGTTTCCGATTCTGTGTCTCCCTCTCTCTCTGCCCCTCCCCCGTTCGTGCTCTGTCTCTCTCTGTCCCAAAAATAAATAAAAATGTTGAAAAAAAAAATTAAAAAAAAAAAAAACAAACTCAACCGTAGTGTTATAAGTATTGCTTTATATAATCTATTGTTTTAATGAAAAGGATATATATCTCTATATACATAACCTTTATATATATTTTTTTATATAAATTAATATATATAAAACAATAAATATATATTCATTTAAGGGAAAAGTACATACACGCAACTTTATATTTACCCACATTTTACCATTTCTGATAATCTTACTTCCTTCTTGTATATTTGAATTAACACCCGGTATTATTTTTCTTTAAGCCACGCAAAGCTTTCTTTAGTATTTCTGGTAAAGCAGGTCAGCTAGGAATAAACTCTCTCAAGTTGTATTCATCTAGGAATATGTTGATTTCTCCTCATTCATTCTGGTAAAATATAGATTGCATAGCATATCTATTGCATAGCATATTTACCATTTTAGCTATCTTAAGGTATACAATTCAGGAACGTAAGTATATTCACAATGTTTATTTACCATCATCAATATTTTCAGAACCTTTTCATCATCCCAAACAGAAAGTGCACCCATTAAACCACTCTCCATTCCAATCTCCCTCGAGCCCCTGATAACACTTTGTTCATTTTTCAGTTGGGTTGTGTTGTTGGTTTTGAGTCTTAGAAGTTCTTTATATATTCTGGGTATTGATTCCTTATTACATACAGGATTTACAAATATTTTTCCCCTCTGTGGGTTGTTTTTTTTCACTCACTTGATAGGATCACTTGAGACACATGTTTAATTGTAATGAAGTTCAATTTTTCTATTTTATCTTTTGTTGTCTGTGTTTCTGGTGTTATACCCAAGAAATCATTGCCAACTCCAATATCACAAAGCTTTCCCCCTGTATTTTATTCCAAGAATTTTATATTTTGAAGTTTTAAATTTAAGCCTATGATTCATTTTTCAGTTAATTTTTGTATAGGGTCTAAGGGATTGGTCCAACTTGATTCTTCTACATTTTAATATCTGGTTTTCCAAGCGTCATTTATTGAAAAGACTGTCCTTTCCTCATTGAATGTCAAATAACAATTGATCATATATGTGAAGGTTTATTCCTGAACTCTCTCTTTTATTTTCCTGATGTATATGTCTGTCCTTTGCTGATACAACATTGTATTGATTACCATAACTTTGTAGCAAGTTTTAATTAAAATCAGGAAGTTTTCCAACTTTGTTCCTTTTTATTCCATAAGAATTTTAGAATTGTTTTTTCCATTTCTGTAAAACCATAATTGTGGGTTTGTTTGGTTTTTTTTGACAAGTATTGCATTGAGTCTGCAAATCTTTTTGGGTAGAACTTTCACTGAAAAAAATACTAAGTCTTGGGGCGCCGGGGTGGCTCAGTTGGTTAAGCAGCTGACTTCAGCTCAGGTCATGATCTCGTGGTTCGTGGGTTCAAGCTCCACATCGGGCTCTGTGCTGACTGCTCAGGGCCCGGAGCCTGCTTCGAATTCTGTGTCTCTCTCTCTCTCTGCCCCTCCCCCACTCACACACTGTCTCTCGCTCTCAAAAAATAAATAAAAAATTTTTAAAAAAGGAAAAAGAAAAAATACTAAGTCTTACTATCCATGAACATGGGCTGTCTTTCCATTTGTTTGTCTTCTTTACCTTTTTTTAGCAATGTTTTGTAGTTTCCAGTGTGTAAGTCTTCTATTTTCTTGGTTAAATTTATTTCTAATTGGTTTATTATTTTCTTGTTTTCATAAATGGATTATTTTTATAATTTCCTGTTTAGATTGCTCATTATTATTGTACAGGAAGGCAACTGATATTGGTGTGTTGATTTTGTATCCTGCAACTTTGATAAACTTGTTTATTGCCTTTAAAGTTTTTGCGTGTGTGGAATCTTTAAGGTTTTCCACATATAAGATCGTATCATCTGAGGACAGAGACAATTTTACACCTTCCTTTGCAATTTGGATATTTTTGTTTGTTTGTTTTTAGCCTCATTGCTTTTGCTAAATCTTTCAATACTTTGTTGAATAGAAGTAACAAAAGTAGGCACATGTTTGTCTTGTTCCTGATCTCAGAGGAAAAGGGGAAAAGCTGAGTCTTTCACTATTGAGTATGACAGTAGCTATGGGTTTTTCACATATGATCTTTATCATGTTGGAGAAGTTTTATTCTATTACTTGTTGAGTGTTCCTACGATGAAATGATGCTGAAATTTTATAAATGCTCTTTCTGCTTCAATTGAGATAATCATGTAAGTATTTTCCCTTTGTGGTTATTACATTGATTGATTTTCATAAGTTAAAATATCTTTGTATTCTGGGAGTAAATCTCACCTGGTTCTGTCATATATTTCCTTTATTTTTTTTCGTGTGATTCTTTTAATAAGTTGCCAAATTATGTTTGCTAGCATTTTGTTGAACATTTTTGTATCAGTATTCATTAGGCTTATGGGTCTATAGTTTTCTTGTATTTTCTTTGTCTTGCATCAGTGTGAGGAAAAGGTGGCTAATAAAAAACATTGAGAAGCATTGCCTCTTCTAATATTTTTTAAACGTTGGTATTAATTTTCCTCCAATATTCAATAGACTCTAACAGTGAGGCCAACTGGACTTGGACTTTTCCTGGTCAAAAGTTTTGATTGCCAATATAAAATTATAAGTGATATAGGTATATTAAAATGTTTCTCAACCTTGGTACAATTAATATTTAGGGATAGATAATTATTTTTGTGGAGGGCCATCCCATTTGTTATAAGAATGAAAAAAAAAAATTAGGAGCATCCCTGGCCTCTACCCACTGGATACAATAACACCCACCATCCCTCCATTTTTGACAAAAATATGTCTAGACATTGCCAATAGACCTCAGGGGGGAAATACCATCTATGGTTGAGAATGACTAATACATTCAAATTTTTTCTTTCTTCTAAGTGTTACAGATTTGGGAATTTGTGTCTTTTGATAAATTTGCCCATTTCCTTAAATTACCACATTATTTGTTTATAATAGTTATCTTTTCTTACAGCCTTACTATCTATAATAATGTTCTTTGCTGATATTAGATGTGTTCCTCTCTCTCTAATTAATCTGTTTAGTCTGATTAGAAGTTCATCATTTTAACTGTTTCAAAAAATCACATTTTTATTTTATTGATTTTTCTGTACTGCTTATTCATTTTCAGTGATTTTTTTTTCAGTTTCACTGATTTCTGATAATGCCTTTATTATTTCCTTCCTGTTAATTTGTGACTTATTTTTAGCTAATTTTCTTTTCATTTTAAAACATCTTAACATAGGTGACTTTTAAGTATTGTTGACTTTTTTTTTAATGTTTATTTATTTTTGAGAGAGACACAGAGACAGAATGCGAGTGGGTTAGGGGCAGAGAGAGAGGGAGACATAAAATTTGAAGGAGGCTCCAGGCTCTGAGCTGTCAGCACTGAGCCCGAAGTGGGGCTCAAACCCACGAACGGCGAGATCATGACCTGAGCTGAAGTCAGACGCTTAACCGACTGAGACACCCAGGCGCCCCTTAAACTATTTTTTTAAATATAAGCACAAATTTCTCTCTAATCACTGCTTTAGTTGCAGTACTCAAATCTTGATACATTGCATTTTACTAATTTATCTTTAATATTTTTCCCATGGAATGTTTAGAACTCCTTAACTTTTCAGCATTTGAGCATTTCCCATATTTTTTAACTATTTGTTTATAATTTCATTACATTGTGATCAGTGAACATACATGTATAACTTCAGTGTTTTGTATTTATTGGAGTTCATCTATGTAGCCCAGCATACACTCTATCATGACGATGTTTCAAGTACATTTGAATATAGTGCATATTATGTAATGTCAAACATCATTCCATAAAGATTAGATTAGTTGATTGATAGCAATGTATTGATATTCTGTATCTCTATTGTTTTTGTCTACCTCTTTTCTTTTTTACTGTAAGGAGAGTATTAAAATCTCCAGCTTGGGGCGCCTGGGTGGCGCAGTCGGTTAAGCGTCCGACTTCAGCCAGGTCACGATCTCGCGGTCCGGGAGTTCGAGCCCCGCGTCGGGCTCTGGGCTGATGGCTCGGAGCCTGGAGCCTGTTTCCGATTCTGTGTCTCCCTCTCTCTCTGCCCCTCCCCCGTTCATGCTCTGTCTCTCTCTGTCCCAAAAATAAATAAACGTTGAAAAAAAAAAATCTCCAGCTATAATTTGTATTGGTCTCTTTCTCACTTTCAGATATTTGTGTTTTGTTTGCCTTATCGTTTTTTTTTTTTTCACACCCCTCCTCTTATTCATTTAGCAATTGTTTTGTTTCCTTTGGTTATATACCTGGAAGTGAGATTGCCGAATCAGATAGTCATTCTATATTTAATTTCTTGAGAAAATTCCATACTGTTTCCCATACTGGCTCTACCAGTTTACTAAGAGTGTACAGAGCTTCTCTTTTCTACACATTCTGGCCAACATTTGTTATCTGTTGTCTATGTGATAAAAGCGATTGCAACAGGTGTGAGGTGCTGTATCATAGTGATCGTGTTTTGCATTTCCTCGATGATCAGAAATATTGAGCAGCCTTTCATATACCTGTTGGCCATTTCCGTGTCTTCTCTAGAAGAATATCTGTTAAGGTTATTTCTCCATTTTTAAGTGGTTTATCATCATCATTATTATTATTTGCTACTGAGTTATATGAATTTCTTGACTATTTGGATATGAACTGTTTTTATGCGGTTTGAAACATTCCCCCCCCCCTTCCTTAAGTTGCCTTGCCTTTTCATTTTGTTGAGTTTCCTTTTATGGAAAGAAACTTTTTAGTTTGATGTAGTCTTGTTTATTTTTGCATTTGTTACATTTGCTTTTAGCATCAAAACCAAACATCACTGCCAAGACCAATGTTGCAGTTTACCCTCTGTTTTTTGTTTTTTTTGTTTATTCGTTTGTTTCTTTGTTTTTTATTTCTTTGTTTTCCCTAGGAGTTTTAAAGTTACAGGTCTTATTTTCAAGTCTTTAATCCCCACTGAGTCCAATTACACACATCTTAAACCATTCTCAATGCATATATATTTACCAATATGCCTTGAGAACTTTGTGCTTTAGTACATATAGATCTACCTCCATTTCTGTAAACGATAGGTAGTGCTGAATAATACTTTAATACCTTAAGTGACATAAAATCTTTTCCCTATTGATGGATAATTCTGATTTTTTCCCTTTTCCAAAGAACGCATTAAAAATACATGTTGTAGGGGCGCCTGGGTGGCGCAGTCGGTTAAGCGTCCGACTTCAGCCAGGTCATGATCTCGCGGTCCGTGAGTTCGAGCCCCGCGTCAGGCTCTGGGCTGATGGCTCGGAGCCTGGAGCCTGTTTCCAATTCTGTGTCTCCCTCTCTCTCTGCCCCTCCCCCGTTCATGCTCTGTCTCTCTCTGTCCCAAAAATAAATAAACGTTGAAAAAAAAAAATACATGTTGTAGGGGCACCTGGGTGGCTCAGTCTGTTAAGCGTCTGACTTCGACTCACGTCATGATCTCACGGCTAGTGAGTTCCAGCCCCACGTCGGGCTCTGTGCTGACAGCTCAGAGCCTGGAGCCTGTTTTGGATTCTGTGTCTCCCTCTCTCTCTGCCCCACCCCCCAACTCGCTCCGACTGTCAGACTCTCAAAAATAAATGTTAAAAAAATTTTAAATAAATGTTGTATATTGCTATACACATATGCTATTGATATTACATACTTAGTATTGATTATTTGAAAGATATATACACTTCAAAATTTTAGTAGTAGAAGCTGCACTTTGAAAACACTTCATCAGGGGCGCCTGGGTGGCGTAGTCGGTTAAGCGTCCGACTTCAGCCAGGTCACGATCTCGCGGTCCAGGAGTTCGAGCCCCGCGTCAGGCTCTGGGCTGATGGCTCAGAGCCTGGAGCCTGTTTCCGATTCTGTGTCTCCCTCTCTCTCTGCCCCTCCCCCATTCATGCTCTGTCTCTCTCTGTCCCAAAAATAAATAAACGTTGAAAAAAAAAAAAAAAAAAAGAAAACACTTCATCACACTAAATTTCAAAAAAATATATATGAAAATATCTATTTGACCACACTACCAACAGCGTGTGATATTAATTTTAATTGGTTTTATGACTTGGGTGAAAAATAGAATCTCATCAATATGTAAATTGGCATGTCCCAGCTACAAATAAGTTTGAAATTTTATTTATATTAACTCTTTAAATTGTATGCTCTGTCCATTTTTCAAGTTTTTTTTTTTCTTTTAGATTGATAAGTGCCTGGTATATATTGTGACTTTTTATTATTTTACTGTTCATACTTTGCAAATACTTTTCTCAAGACTGTCACTAATTTTTTAGCCTTTGATTATTATATCTTTTTCTATATGGAAGTTTTTTTTTCTTTACAATTTATGCAGTCAACATAAGAAGGTAGCTTAGACTAATGACTGTGAAGAAAGTTCTAGATCAGACTGACTGCATTCAAGTCCTAGTGTCCTTAGCTAAGTGGAGTAAGTATTCATTTACAGTATCAGAGAAAACTGCTCCCAGACATGTGGCAGTAGGTATTCTTCTAAATTTCTTTTTAATGTTGATTTATTTTTGACACAGAGAGAGAAACAGAGCATGAGCGGGGGAGGGGCAGAGAGAGAGGGAGACACAGAATCGGAAGCAGGCTCCAGGCTCTGAGCTGTCAGCACAGAGCCCGACGCGGGGCTCGAACTCACGAACTGTGAGAGCATGACCTGAGCCGAAGTCGGACGCTCAACTGACCGAGCCACCCAGGTGCCCCATATTCTTAAGCAAGACATAAACCAAGATACTATAAAAAATAATAGTGAGAACAGTGAAATTGTCGCTACATTTTGGATGCATGGCAAGTATTAATTCATTTAAACCTCAAAAACCCTAGGTATGGTATGACCTTCATTTCACAGGTCAGCCTTTAATGCTTCATACCTTTTCTTAAAAATTAATTTTTATATGATTTGATGTAAATTTTTTACCCACAAGATAGCCGAACTTCCCAAAAGCATTTATTATAGTCTTTCATTTCTCCCCATTAATGTGAATGCCCTTTTATCATCTTGGATCAATTTTAATACTGTCTATAACGTTCCATTGACTTTTTACTTATTTCTATACCGATATCCTACTCATTTAATTCTCTGGCTTTGTAATACATTTCTAATTTTTGGACCAAGCCCAATATCTTTGTTGTTTCCCAATTTTTTACAATTTCCATGAATTTTCTTTCCAGATGAAAGTTAGAATTCGTTTATCAGTTGCATTAAAATATTTCTGATAGAACTTTTACTTGTATTGGCTGAATTTATAGATTATCTTAAGAAATGAAGACTTTTTAATATTGAATTTTTCTGTTTTCTAATAAGGTAGGTCTCTGGATTACTTTATAACATCCTTTCAACTAACACATCGACTGCTTTAACTATCTTTTGAGCATTTCTAATCAAGTTTATCTACAGGTATTTTGTAGCTTGTGTTGCCCCAGTAAATCAGATCCTTTATACATAAATTTTTTACTTAGTTATCCCTAGAAAAATTGAATTTTTAGTGTTGAAATTCTATGGGAACTACTTGCTGATTTCCTTTATTATAATAGATTTTTAGTGGTTCCTCTTCAAGTTTTTACTTTTTGAGATTAGCTTGTCATATGGTCCAAAGTACAGTTTGTCTCTTTCATTGCAATTTTTATATCATGGTTCTTCTTTCTTTCTTATCATTTCTTTTTTTCTTATCATTTTCATGGGCAAGGATATCCACTATAATGTTGACCAGCACTGGTGACAATAGCATCCGTATGTTTCTCTTTTTTTACTTAAAAATATTTTTGATTCTGGGGCACCTGGGTGGCTCAGTCGGTTAAGTGACTGGCTCTTGATTTTGGCTCAGGTCACGATCTCACAGATCGTGAGTTCCAGCCCCGCATGAGGCTCCTTGCTGACAGCTCGGAGCCTGGAGCCTGCTTGGGATTCTCTGTCTCCTTCTTTCTCTGCCCATCCCCCACTCTCACTCCATCTCTCTCTTTCTCTCTCAAAAATAAATAAACATTAAAAATATTTTGTAATATTTTTATTTTGCTGGATCCACCTTTAGGAACCTGCCTGCTCTACTGCCTTGAGAGTGTACTTTTTGCTTTAAAAAACTGCTTTGTGCTTGTTAAAAGAATAATAAACTTTGAAAATAAAAATATTTTTAATTTAAACCTTATGTATAATTTTGGTGAATATTTTAAGGCCATTTTACTCAAATTAAATGTTTTCTGTTTCTGCTATGTAAGTATGCTCATTTTGGAATGAAATCAAATGAATATTTGCCTTTCGTGTATTTATTAATATTATTTAATATTTTAATCTGTGACGTCATGCAAAAAATCTCTGGTGAATTTCTTTTGTATTTCTAGCATAAGATTAGACACTCTTAATAAATCTGTATGCTTTACTTTTATAATTATTTATCGCATTACTTATTTATCACATTACTTATTACTTATTTTAGGTGTCATCCTTGGTTAGACCGAGTAGTAGCCATATCTGAGAAAATAAACAATGATAGGGCAAAATAATTTCCAAAATGTATCTTTTTATTTCTCTGATTTCCTCTTTTCTGCTTTTAATGCTATTTTTGCATAAATAGCAACGTAGGCAAATGCACTGCCATGTATAACATTGACTTTTAAGAGCTGCATTCAGTTATCACAATAGCTCCACGGTTTTGCTAACTTTCTTTAAATGAAATAATTTCGTTCTTTTAAAAGCAAGATTTCAAGGTCGCCTGGGTGGCCAGTTGGTTAAGCAGCAGACTTCGGCTCAGGTCATGATCTCCCCGTTCATGAGTTTGAGACTGACAGTGGGACCTCTCAGAGCCAGGAGCCTACTTTGGATTCTGTCTCCCTCGCTCTCTGCTCCTCCCCGACTCATTCTCTCTCTCTCTCTCTCTCTCTCTCTCTCTCTTTCTCCCTCAAAACAAAAAACAAAAAACTAAACATTAAAAAAATTTAAAAGCAAGATTTCAAAGTGTTTCTTTTTTTGTTTTACATTTTTAAAAATTTTTACTTATTTTTGAGAGAAAGAGAGAGTGCGAGCAGGGAAAGAACAGAAAGAGAGGGAGACACAGAATCCTAAGCAGAGTCCAGGCTCTGAGCTGTCAGCACAGAGTCCGACACGGGGTTCGAACCCAGGAACTGTGAGATCATGACATGAACTGAAGTTGGACACTTCACCGACTGAGCCAGCCAGATTCTCCAAGATTGCAAGGTGTATCTGATCCTATTTAGGGTAAAAAATGTGGGGAACCTCTAAGGGTGGATGTGTACAATAACACTTGGAAAACTGGGAAAAAGTTTGCTTTTGGGGATTTGTGGGCTATTTTAAGGATTTCCTTCTTTAGAACAACTGGAAAAGCCTCAAGGGCATTTAATGCGGAGGGAAATGATTGGTTGGTTTCTAGGTGGGAGAAAGTGGCAAATGGACTCAGGTCCTGCAACATCTTTATAACTAGCACCCTGCATTAAATTCCCTCTTGCAAACTGCCTGGAATGGATATGGACCCTTCTGATGCAGTTGGTAACATTTACTCAGTGTTATCTATCTCTGGAGTATTTTCTTAAGTGCTTTACATATATTACTTCAACTTCCCCCAGACCTTAAAGATCAGTGTCTATTCACATCCACATATCCCATGTGTGGAAACTCAGGCACCAAAAAGTCACAAAAAGCTAAGCAACTTGTCTAAGGTCACACAGCCGTAGGATCTGTACATTCATTTGGATTTCTAGTACCATTATAATGTTTTCCATGGTGTTGTTTTGATCTTTTTCTAGTATTTTATGAGTTTTGCTTTATTCAATCTCAAATTCCATCAGAAGGAAATGGAGTTAAAATATGTAAGCATTTCAAGTGAAATGAGGTGGCTATTGAAACATCCTATATTTATAGATGATTTATAGGGTTTCTGTATTTTCCCTCTATTTTCCTAATTGGGTTAGAATAATGATATCACAGAGACACCCTGATGTGGTGGCGAACTTGAGTTTGTTTGCGTCTTTATTTAAACGAGATATTTAAATATTTTAGGTATGTTTAAATTTAAAGTAAAGCACCTTGCATAAAACATATTCCCTCAGAACCACCTTGATAAATTCATGGATCTCAGAAAAGTGAGATGTCCATATGTTTACTATTTTTTAATTTATATATACTTAGAATGTAAGTACTTAAGAGAGGTTGCTGTCTGATTCAGAGATCCCATAAAAGGGGCATTCTCTTTTAACTGTTATATTGCACATGTACGTTACACGGGCTACAAACAACGTGAGCTATAAGTATAACGGTCACCTGCTCGTCGATGTTATTTAAATGAAGACTTTTGATCTGTACGACTGAAGTAAAATTTATTTCTATTAACCTTCCACGGAGAGAAAAAAAATTTAACACACCAAACAATATGGCGTTCAAAATATAGAACTACTAGTTAAATGCAGATTAATTTTTTAACAAGAATTCCTATGCAGTAGGCAGATAGTTCCCACATCCCATTGTGATTGACAAGCCTGACATATGGAATAGTTCACAAATTCCCAGGTGACTGACAGATGGAGAATAGAAAGGCAGATAAAGTTGCCTAGAGAGCTGAGGATGATTTCATATTCAGCGGTTTTGATCAAAAGGATTCCAGATCTCACACTAAATTTAGCACCGCTGGCAATTAGTGCATGATTTATTCAGGCCTTTCATTTGCTGGTTGACAAATGGAAAACAAGCACAAAATTAAAAATAAGTTTATTTCCAGCATTTCGGATATTTAAAATGTGTGTGTCTTTGTTTGCACATAAATTAACATGAGATGAATTTATAGTGAGATTAAATCTGAACCGGAGATGCAAGCAATAAATAAGAGCTTTTTTATGTATCGTACGGGCAGAACAGGTGTTTGAATTAAGAAATACTAATATGTTTAGCAGCACGGCTCCACCTTTAGCATTAGGGAGTCGGTGCTTTCCTAAATTTAGAGTAATCTTTCCACAATTTAGAGTTCTTTCATAAGCTTCCAACATAGGTGACCATCTGTATGACAATATTAATGCTTTTGGGGGTGGTTTTAATAAAAAACTAAAAACAACTCCCCATTTCCAGGCTTTTGCGCATTACGATGAGCGATGGCAGGGCAACCCGCCTCTCTCCCTGGTTTTCCGCCGCTTGGTTACCTGTGGTGAAAGGCAGCAGACCCCCAAATCTGTTCCCCCTCATGCATTTATAAATGAAGTTATGAGATCACAAGCTTTTTCGCACTATCCTTCAAGCTGGACCGTGCGGAGCTCTGTGTCCAATTTCTCTTCCTATTTCATGAACCAACAAGGAGACGAGCGAGATGTGCTGATGTCAACCTTCTGTTATGTTACTTAGAGTCCGAACACGACATCACGTCCTCAATTGGAGGAGAACATAACTGTAAATAGCCCCTCCTAGAGATTCAGAGAGCCAGGGACATTTTCAAGCACACTGACTGAAGGTGTAGAAAATGAATTGAGCAAAATCCCCATCCTTTCAGTGGTTTAAAAAAAAAAAAAGAAAAGAAAAGGAAAAACAATCACGTCTGAAAGACCTTGTGATTTCAGGGTAGGTGTGTCTATTTCCTCAGAAATCCTCCTGGCACTGTCTCATATAGCTGCTTAGAAGGATGAATGAATTGCTCGAAACACCATGGAAGCTGGAAAGATGTCTCAGGGTGGAAAGTGCCTTATCACTCTTAATGGAGCATGAGTGGCCCAGTGCGGTGGCCTGACATCAAAAGCAAACCAGAACAACCGTTTATGAGGACATTGGGCCAGCAGCCGAGCACCTGAGACTTGGGGATGGCGGGGGCCGATGTTTGGGATACTTATAGGTTTTCTTATTCGATTTGTATTCCAGGTCTGACATTCAACTTTATTTGTATTCATTATTCACAGTGGGAACTAGAATGGTTTTTAAAATAGCATAAAATCCACTTAAATTATAATGGAAAGAATCGTGTGCAATGTGATGCTTTAATTACTGTTAAGCTAACCTTGGGATATGGGAAATGTCAATTTTCATTGGCCGCATGAAGGCTGAGCCCAGGTTTTAGCCCCCAGATATGTGCAGTCAGTGGGGGTGCAGCTCGTGGGCACAGCCCTGCCTGAGGAGCCCCCACAGTGCTTCAAATCTGCCTCCGCTACCTCCCTACACACCCTGGGGCACCATCACCTTTTTATGACTATTTTCTTCCTCCTGGGTTCTCAGCAGCAGGCCAAAGACATTTCCCAGGCAAACGGCTTCAGGTCAGTCACATTGCTTGCTTGCTTTCTTCTTTCTTTCTTTCTTTCTTTCTTTCTCTTTCTTTCTTTTTTCTTTCACAGGCACTTTCTGGGTGGCAGGTCCTGGGTTTTCCACCCACCAAGACAGGGAAAAGGGAATCTGCAAGCAGCTGGTTAGAGATCTTAAGACTCCTCTCTGCACAACTAATTATTCTATTCCTCCTTGAAATCAGTAGCCCAAATGCCACGCCCTCGCCCCTGGTTTCTGTGTCTTCCACATCTATAAATCCCTTTACCTGTAGACAAGCATCATCAGTTTTGAACTTCCAGACCCTTGGAAACGGGAGAATGCCTTCCACGGTAAAAAGCAGTCAGGGTGATGGGCTGCCAAAGACCTTGACGCCAACTCTTCCAAGGGCTGCAGAGCTGGTTAGGTAGATGGTGAGAGTACAATTGGACCCTAAATCCTTTCCAACGAAAGGGAGATTTTGAATCGTAATTTGTACCAACTATGTGCAAATGTAAGCCATACGTTAACCGTGAGAAGACACTGGAATTTTTTAAAGTCATATTCTTGTTGGAGGGTACAGAGATGCAGTCTCTAGGTCGCAGTCTGGAGGCAAGTTATGGCATATATATATATATATATATATATATATTCAGACATGCATTTTCGTTTTGGCTTCCTTTTCCCAAAAATATACTTCCTGGAAATAATAAGCACACGATAACTTGAAGGTGACTACACTTTAAAATGGGATTTGCACGTCCTTCGGCCCACCATATATTTTTCCTAATTGATGTCTTGAACTAGACAAAATAGCCAGTAGTCAACTGTGTTTAAACACAACGAAACCACAATTTCATTTTGTTTAACTTAATGAAATCACAGTACTCGATGGGAAGAAGGTGGTGACATTCCAACTTCACTTTTGGGGAAAAAAGACACAGAAGAGTTCTTCCTTCTAATAGCTTGTCATGGATGGATCTCTAAGAAGAATCCATCCCATCTGACTCACAAGATCTTGTTTTCACTCTTGCAAACTTCCTTATCATGCTAAACACCCTACCAAATGTAAATGTTGCTTTAATATCACCTATATGGACTGTGATCATATAATGCAATAAAAGAAAGGCAGGGAAAAAAGTATAACCCCTCCTGAACAACTCCTATGCACTCACCTTGGGGTTTTAACAAAGCATTAATATTCTTCTGAAACTTCCATAGTTCTCAGAAAGAAATTTTCTTTAAAAAAAGCCCGAAGCGTGGGGCGTCTGGGTGGTTCAGTCGGTTGAGCGTCCAACTTCGGCTCAGGTCATGATCTCACGGTCGGTGAGTTCGAGCCCCGTGTCGGGCTCTGTGCTGACAGCTCGGAGCCTGGAGCCTGTTTCAGATTCTGTGTCTCCCTCTCTCCTTGCCCCTCTCTCACTTGCACTTGGTCTCTATCTCTCTCAAAAATAAATAATCATTAAAGAAAAAAATTAAAAAAAAAAAACAACCTGAAGCGTATAATTAAAACTCAGCATTTATCTACTTCTGTGCCATCCAATATGGTAACCACTTGCCATGTGTGGTCATTTACATTTAGATTTTAGCTTATCAAACTTATATAAGTGACAGTTGTATCTCTTCCACCCACACAAGAAACATTTCAAGTGCCCAGTAGTCACATGTGGCCAGTGGCTAGTCTTAGGGCAGATAGGTGACATATTCCTGATCCCAGAGAGTTGTGTTGGACAATGCTGGGTTAAAATCAGAACATGGGTGGGTCAACATAGGTTTCACAAATCTGTTAAACCACTGGGAAGTTGGTAGTCCGTGTCTATTTTCATTCCTTCATCATTTTTAGAGACTAGTCAGTCATTAACATGACATGTATCAAAAAAATGTTACTTACAAAATAATAAGTAATGACTTACTGCTTCAAGTATGTTAATGTGAGCTATTTAATAAATAGAGAACACCCTCAAAAAGCTTTCTTACTTTATTTTTCATATTTGTAAATTGGACACCTCTCATGCTGTTTTTCCTAAATTTGTTGAGACCTCTGTGTGTGTGCGTGTGTGTGTGTGTTATCTGTGTACTCAGCATTTGTATACTCTGAATATATATATAGTCTATTTTTAAAGTGAATCATGAATAATCTGCTCCTCTTACCAAAAAAAAAACGGAAAAAAAAACCTTCTTAAATAGAAAAAATCATAAAGCACTAATTGATTTTTTTCAAAGATAAAATGGCTCATCAGTTATGTATTTAGAGTATGGAAACTCTATTGATTTCATGAGAATTTGGGGTGTTGCTATATTTGGATTCCTATGGTAAATGCCTAGAAGAGTGTAATACATTGAAAACACCACAGATCACTAATGAAAAATAAAATAGAACTAAGACAGCTTATGCAGTGAATTCTTAACAGTATTTCTATTTCTTGCTCTGTGTGTGTGTATATATATATATACACACACACAGAGCAAGAAATAGAAATACTGTTATATACATATATATGTATATATATATATACATACATATATATGGGGTTTATATATATGAGAATGGGGCTACATATATATATGGGGTTTATATAAATGAGAATATATACATATATACATACATATATATGTATATATATACATATATATATACATATGTGTATATATATATATATATATATTCTCATTTGGGTCAGTTCTGGTCCATGAAATTTTTTTGTTATGTTTGTTGTTGATTTGTTTTGTTTAGAGAAAAAGAATGTGTGCGACAGGGGAGAGAGAAACAAGGGGAGAGAGAGATCCCAGGCAGGCTCCTCACTTAGCATGCAGCCCAATGCAGGGCTCGATCCCACTACCCTGGGATCGTGACCTGAGCTGAAAGCAAAAGTCAGACACTCAAGCAACCGAGCCACCCGGGGGCCCCATGGGAGCATATCTTTCTTTAGTTCAGAGTGAATC
This sequence comes from Prionailurus bengalensis, assembly GCF_016509475.1. Taxonomy (NCBI): domain Eukaryota; kingdom Metazoa; phylum Chordata; class Mammalia; order Carnivora; family Felidae; genus Prionailurus; species Prionailurus bengalensis. Next base: position 56,217,998 of record NC_057354.1, on the reverse strand, counting down.
ATTGTCATTATTCATTGGGTATGTGTTCTCTGTGGCCTTCTGACTGAGTACCTGATACAGAACTGGGCCAGCAAAATTAGTGTTGAACGTATAACAGGGATATCAGGTTGAGGATGGACCCAGGATGGAATCTCTTACCGGTAGTTTGGTTCACAAAGACTTGAGGATTGTGGTCAGTTCTTCATCCACTAAAAATCCTAACAAAAACGATGTAACCAGGAGTTAGCCTTCCTGAGAATACATTTGTTGCAACAAATCCTACATCCATGCAGACATGCTCCCGTTATCTGTTGCAAAGCTGAAAATCGACATGTATAAATGCCTCAGCAATCACCGTTGAAAAACTCTTACCAAGACGGTGCTTGATGGGAGGTGTGACAAACCCTCTTTGCTGATCTGCCTGTCTAGGTTTTGGGACTGCAACTAATAAAACTTTTTCAATTCTCAATCGTATTGACCAGGGAGAAAGATATCTGATGAATAAACAGTAAGTCGTACTAAGTTGAATGAGGACATGAGTTTTCTTTCTCTTTTTCTTTTAGCCTCTTATTTTAAGATTATTTTACTTCCCAGAGCACCTCGGTGGCTCAGTGGGCTAAGTGTCCGACCTTGGCTCAGGTCATGATCTCAAGGTTCATGGGTCCAGGCCCCACGTAGGGCTCTGTGCTGACAGCATAGAGCCTGCTTGGGATTCTCTCTCTCCCTCTGTCTCTGCCTTTCCCGTTTGCTCTCTCTCTCTCTCTCTCTCTCAAAAATAAATAAATGAACATTTAAAAAATGATTAGGGGTGCCTGGGAGGCTCAATCAGTTAAGCCTCTGACTTTGGCTTGGGTCATGATCTCGCAGTTCACGGGTTTGAGCCCTGCCTCGGTCTCTGTTCTCTCTCTGCCCTTCCTCTGCTCGTACTCTGTCTCTCTCTCTTCTCAAAAATAAATACACATTGAAAAATAATAAAATTTTTAAAACAGATTATTTTAGTTCCCTTGGAAGAAGTTGATTTTTCTGGGTATTCTATGTCACTGTAGAAATCGTGTTCATAAACTGGGAGGAAACCCACCAAAATTTTCAAGTACATTTACCATTCTGTTAGTAATGCCAGATTACATATTTCCCTTCCAGTGAATTCTAAGTACCACTGTGACTATACTTATTCTCTATGTTGCTGAAATTACCAAAAGAAGATTCAAGTGACTTGTTACATGCCCGTTTTCCAAAAGTAATGCTACAGAGTTATACGTTGTGCTCTTTCCAAACACATAAAGGTATCATCATTAAAAAGTATTTATTATCTCATTTGTAGGGTACTGTGCATGAAGGGCAATAGTTATAAGTGTTTAGTGAGGATCAGGCTTCTAAAAAAAATAAACAATATTTGGGTACATATACAGAAACAGAATATAAACGGTACATCAAAATATGGCCAGGTTATGGATGCACACACACACAGAGGAAAAGAGAATTTTAACTATGCATGCATTGGTAGGGCGAAAACCGTTTAAAATGCAAGATTCAGGGGCGCCTGGGTGGCTCAGTCGGTTGAGCGTCCGGCTTCGGCTCAGGTCATGATCTCATGGTTTTTGAGTTCAAGCCCCGTGTCAGGCTCTGTGCTGACAGCTCAGAGCCTGGAGCCTGCTTTCTGATTCTGTGTCTCCCTCTCTCTCTGCCCCTCCCCTGCTCACACCGTGTCTCTCTCTCAAAAATAGACATTAAAAAAAAATTTTAAATGCAAAATTAAGACATGAAACCATGTATGCAACATCATTAGAATAGTTTATGGAAAAGCATTCTGTGTCTTCTGAGGTATCTTCAAGCAACAAACTTGAATTTCAAGAGTTTTCTGAATTCTAGACAGAAACCGTGGCAAAGTGAAGAAAAAAGTTGAGGGCAAGCTCAGAGAGTGACGTGGGGTGAATCTGTATGATCATCCTCCCCATTTCATTTTACTCCTGTTTGGCACTTGTGATTCATGCACATCTTTCAAAGGCATACGTCACAAGTATGAAAGTCTGTAGTCAGTAAAGAAGTGGGCAAACAGGGAAGAAATAATATTGGTAAAGTAGATCTCGCATCTTTCCCATCTTTTTTTTTTTAATTTTTTTAACGTTTATTTATTTTTGAGACAGAGAGAGACAGAGCATGAACGGAGGGGGGGCGGGCAGAGAGAGAAGGAGACACAGAATCGGAAGCAGGCTCCAGGCTCTGAGCTGTCAGCACAGAGCCCGACGCTGGGCTCGAACTCACCGACCACGAGATCGTGACCTGAGCTGAAGTCGGACGCTTAACTGACTGCGGCACCCAGGCGCCCCCATCTTTCCCATCTTTGAAACAACTTAGAGGACTAAGGTCAAAAATAAAATCTGACCAGAGAAAATGCATCCAGAGTTTAGAAGTTAGAAAAGAAAGAGGTATAAACACCTAACAGAAACCTGAAAAAGTATGGAAATATGCACAATTTGACATTGAAAAAAAGGTTGTTTTTAAAACACAGGAAATGGAACAAATCAACGATAAGATTAGCTAGGAGGTCTGTGCCATAATATTCAAAATGAGTAAAAATTGTTGAAAAGTTAGGATGATGGCTGTCTGAATGTTTTCGTGGGAGTCATGGTGAGAAATTCTTTAGCTGTCATATATTCTTACACTTGCCAACTGTCTTTGCCCCATTAAATGCAAAGGGAATGCAACAGTATTATAGGGAATGCACAATTTGTACAGAATTCTGGGGAAAAAAAAAAGACCAATAGAAATTGTTAAAGATAACTCTTGCAGAAAGTTTGAATAAACATGACTTTCACCGTTTGTCAGAGGCGGATATAAAATACAAAACAAACAGAAGGGTGGCTGGGGACTCTAGTGTCCCAGGAATGACAACAGTGGTGAGCTCCTTAGGTTTTCTTTATCCCTTTTATATCTCCAATTACATCCTGGAGAACCTGGCAGTCGGTAAAGTTAAAGACCTAGGGTATGATCAAAAAGAGCCCCAAGGCAAGCTTCTCTCTGTTACCAAAACACCAGGAAAAAGACACTTTAGCAAGACAGAAAACTTTTAGACAGTAATTGTTCTACTTTGTTAAACATACAGGGGCGCCTGGGTGGCGCAGTCTGTTAAGCGTCCGACTTCAGCCAGGTCACGATCTCGCGGTCCGGGAGTTCGAGCCCCGCGTCAGGCTCTGGGCTGATGGCTCAGAGCCTGGAGCCTGTTTCCGATTCTGTGTTTCCCTCTCTCTCTGCCCCTCCCCCGTTCATGCTCTGTCTCTCTCTGTCCCAAAAATAAATAAACGTTGAAAAAAAAAATTAAAAAAAAAAAAACATACAAAAAACAGAACACTGGATGCCTAGTAGGGCGCCTAAACTTCTACCGTGAGAGGTTGCATTGAGGTGACCCAATCATACTCCCCGGGTGTCTCAGAAGGCTAAGTAGGGAGCTGAGTCACTTTTTTTTTTCTAGCCAAGCAGAAACAAATCTTATCACACGGCCCTCACACCCCACAGCCATGTCAGTGGAAACCAGTAGGGAGCGTGGACTTCCACCCACACCCCGCTGGAGTGTTATCAAAGAAGCCTAGTAGAGAGTCGTAGTTTCCAGCACAGTGGTAGAGCCATTATCAACCTCCCGCCATTATGGTGTCAATGGAAGTCAAGTGGAGAGACTGAATTCCCCACCCTCACCAAAAGTAATGAGAAGGCTCCGGCCACAAATCAATGAAGGGTAAGTAGAGAACATGGACGTCAACCCCACTGGTCAGTAAGGAGGTGATCAACTTCCTCAGACCCCACCATCCCACTGAGCGATATCAGAGCAGAACTGCTGAAACACATGATTTCAATACGATTCTGAATCTCATCACATAATACCCAAAATGCCCAGGATTACATCAACCGTCAGTCATCAGACCAACAACCAGGAAGATTCAACTTCAATGAGTAAAGAAAATACACAGATTCCAATGTTAACATGACACAGGTATTAGAATTATCTGACAAAGATTTAAAGAAACCATCAAAGGGGCGCCTTGGAGGCTCAATCCGGTAAGTGTCCGACTTCGGCTCAGGTCATGACCTCACAGTCTGGGAGTTTGGGGCCCCACATCGCCCTCTGTGCTGACAGCTCAGAGCCTGGACCCTGCTCGGATTCTGTGTCTCCCTCTCTCTCTGCCCCTCCCCCGCTCACACTCTCTCTCTTCCTTAAAAATAAACAAACATTAATTTTTTTTTAAATAAAGAAGGAAAGAAGGCATCATAAAAACGACCAAATGCCCCATTACAAGTACACTTGAAACAAATGAAAAAACTCTCAGAAATGAAATAGAAAATCTAAGCAAGTCAATAGAAGATAGACAAGTCAAATGGAGATGATCAAAAGACAAATAGAATAAAAAACCTCAATGGATAGGCTCAATAGCAGAAGAGAGAGGAAGAAGACTCAGGCACATTTGAGACTGTAACAAAAGATAGAATATGCATGTCCTCAGAGTACAAAAGTGAGGAGGAGACAGGGTAGAGCTGAATACATTTTTTTTTTAAAGAAAATCTCCCCAATTTGGCAAAAGACATCAACCTGTAGATTCAAAGAGCTGAATAAACTCCAAAGAAGTTACACCTGAACAAATCTATGCCCCACATGTAGGATAATCAAACTTTTAAAAAATTGCATGGGAGAAGGGCACCTGGGTGGCTGAGTACGTTAAGTGTCTGGCTTTAGCTCAGGTCATGATCTCGCCGTTCGTGAGTTCGAGGCCCATCAGGCTCTCTGTTGTCAGCCCAAAGCCTGCTCCGGATCACCTGTCTCCATCTGTCTCTGCCACTCGCGCCGCCCCCCCCCCCCCCCACCACCAACCCCGTCTCTCAAAAATAAATAAATATTTAAAAATTAAATGGGGAGAATAAAGGACAAAAAAGAGAGGTATATTTTTTTACACTTCGCTTGGTGGTAAAACATTGACACAGCAAACTGGGCAAATATATACTGAGAGAAAGAAACCACTAGAAATATTATGTAAAGAGATACACTAAAAATAGTTCCTAGAAGTTAAAATAGAATTTTTTTTAAAAAAAGCTCAGGAGACCTATGGGAAGGAATACAAGAGAAAACAGAACAATAAAAAACAGAACAAATAAAATAAAACAAAATAAAATGAAAGATTTAAGCTCTGATATATTCCTAATTTATTCAATTAAATAGTCTAAATGTGACAATTAAAAGAGATTGGTAGGATTGATTAAAAAAAAAAACTATAACCCAACTATTTACTGTCTATAACAAGCTTATTTTAAATAGGACAAAATAGGCAGTTTGAAATTAAAAGGATGATGGGGTGCCTGAGCTGAAGGTGACTTCAGCTCAGATCATGATCTCATCGTTCATAGGGTTGAGCCCCGCATCGGGCTCTGTGCTGACAGCTCAGAGCCTGGAGCCTGCTTCTGATTCTGTGTCTCCCTCTCTCTCTGGCCCTCTCCCCACTCGTCCTCTCTCTCTCTCTCTCTCTCTCTCTCTCTCTCTCTCAAAACTAAATAAACATTGACAAAAATTTTAAGAAAGTAAAAGGATGAAAAAAAAAAAAGAAAAGCAAGAGTGGCTATGTTAATGTCAGAAGAAATAGCCTTCAGAGCAAAGAATATTACCAGGGACTGAGATTAAATAACGATACAAAAGTTAACCAATAAGAACACAGCAATCCCAAGGATGCATGAATGAAACAAAAACATTGCAAAATATCTGAAACCAAAAGTCATGAAACTGAAAGGAGAATTTGACAGATCAACACGTACAACTGGAGATTTCAACAAGCCTCTCTCAACAAATTTTAACGCAGGGACACAGATAATCAGCAAAGATGCAGAGGAACACAAAAGCACCATCCACATCCAGGATCTAATTTATGCCAAGTACCCACAGAATAGGTACCAAGCGTATGGTATAGGCCATAAAACAAACCTCAACAAATTAAAAACAATTGAAATTGTACATAGTGTACTATCATAGAAAGATAAAAGGGGAATCACCAAACACTTGGAAACTAAAAAATATAATTCTAAATATCCGTGTGTCCAAGAAAATGTCTTAAAACAGAGCAAACATAAATTTAAAGGAAAATTCAAATTTAAAGAAAATGTAAATTAATTTCAATTAATTTCAATTTCAATTTATTATTTTTTTTAATTTTTAGCGTGTTTTTTTTATTTATTTTTGGGACAGGGAGAGACAGAGCATGAACGGGGAGGGTCAGAGAGAGGGAGACACAGAATCTGAAACAGGCTCCAGGCTCTGAGCTGTCAGCACAGAGCCCGACGTGGGGCTTGAACTCAAAGACTGCGAGATCATGGCCTGAGCCGAAGTCGGCCGCTTAACCGACTGAGCCACCCAGGCGCCCCATAATTTAAAGGAAATTTTACACATACATTGAGCAGAATGAAAATAAAAATAAATAAAATTGGGGGGATACAGTTAAAGCAGTACTACGAGACAAGTTGATAACACTGAACACTGACATTAGAAAAGAGAAAGTCTTCTATCAAAATCTAAAACCCCACCTCAAGAAACTAGAAGAATCAGAACACAGTAAACATAAATCTGGTAAAAGAACAGAAATAATAAGGATAATAGTAAAATTCAATGAAATTGAAAATAGGAGAATACAGAAAAGTCAATGAAACATAAAGCTCATGTTTTAAAACAAACCAATAAAACGGAAACCTCCAGCTAGGCTGAAAAAGAAAAAAGAGAGAAGATACAAGTTAACCATAAGAGAAATGGAACAGGAGATATCACTACAGACCCTGCAGAAGTCCAAATGTTGGTATGGAACACTACCAACACTTTTACCCACATAAATTTGACAACTTAGAGGAATTGGATTAATTCTTCAAAATCGAAAATGACACACAACCACACAATATAAAATACATAATTTGAATAGCCCTATTACTATTTGGACAACTTAACTCATAATTAAAAAAACAAAAAAAAAGGTCCAGATCCAGAAAGTTTAATTGGATAGTTCTATCAAGTATTTAAAGAAGCATCAGGACTAATTTTACACAATGTATTCCATAAAATATTTCCCAACTCATTATATGAAGGCTGTATGACTCTGATATCATAGTCAGAAAATACCAAAAATGAAAACTACTACAGACTTTTCATAAATAGAGACAGAAATTGCTAATACACATGTGTATGTATATACATATACATATACATATACATATACATATACATATACATGTACATACTCAATGACCAAATGAGATATCTTCCATGAATGTCAGGCTGGTACACATGTAAAAGTCAATCAATGTAATTCATGATACTATCAGCCTAAACCAAATCAAATCAAATGATAATGCAATTTAATAAGCGAAGAGATTTTGACAAGATGCAACATGTGTTCAAGATAAAAACCCTCAGAAAACTGAGAACAAAGGAGAATTTGTTCACTCAAATAAAATAAAAAAAATCACAAAAAAGCTATAAATAACCCTATACCTAATGCTGAAAGGGTAACTGTTTTCCCTCAAAGATCAGGAATAAGACAAGAATGTCCTCTTTTACCATCTTGTTCAACATAGTGCTGGAAGTTCCAGCCAGCACAATAAGGCAAGAGAAAAAGTAGCATAGAGAATACAAAGAAATAAATTTGCCCCTAATTGCAAATGGCCTAATGATTTCCACAGAAAATCTTTGCAATCATCCAAAAAATTGAAATACATAGATGTAAATCTCACATACAGGAGTTGGATGCTGAGAAGTACAAAACACCAAGGGGGGGGGGGGAACAAAGATAAATGAATAAATGAAGAGGCATAAAATGTTCATAGATTGGAACACAGTAAAGTTGGGAATTCTCCTCCCCTCACCCCCCCCCTCAAAAAAAATAGCTTAATGCAATTCACATCAAAATCCCGACGAGATTTTTTGTAGATATAGAAAAACTTACAAAGGAACTAGAATAAAGCAATTTTGAAAAAATACAGGTAAAATAGGGCGAATCATTCCACTTGTTAAGACATGATCAGTACCGTACCATATTGGCAATCTATCCACAGATGAATGGAACAGAATAGAAAATCCAAAAATAGCCCACTATAATAAGGCCAACTTTTTTGGACAAAGATGCAAAAATAATTCAATGGGGAAAAAAGTCTTTTTAACAAATGGTGTTAGGGCAATTGGATATCCATAAGCAAACAATAAAAATTTGTAAAAATTACCTGAACTTTAACCTTATATAAAAATCACAGTGGATCATGCATTTAAATGTAAAACATGGGGCGCCTGGGTGGCGCAGTCGGTTAAGTGTCCGACTTCAGCCAGGTCACGATCTCACGGTCCGTGGGTTTGAGCCCCACGTCGGGCTCTGGGCTGATGGCTCAGAGCCTGGAGCCTGTTTCCGATGCTGTGTCTCCCTCTCTCTCTGCCCCTCCCCCGTTCATGCTCTGTCTCGCTCTGTCCCAAAAATAAATAAAAAACGTTGAAAAAAAAATAAATAAATGTAAAACATGAAACGATAAAGGTTTAGGGAGAAAAAATAAATCTTCAGGTTCTATGACTTGGTCAAAATTCTTAGACATGATTGACAAGTTGGGCCTTAGGACAATCAGAAACGTTTGTGCTGGGAAAGTCCCTCCTAAGAGAAATGTAGAAAAACCACAACCTGGGAGAAAACACTTGCAAACCACATACCCTATAATGAACTCCTATCTAGACTATATAAAGAATTCTCAAAAGTCAATGGTAAAAAAAATGAGCCATCCAATAAAATGTACAAACGACACGAAGAGATATTTCACCAAAGAAGATACGTGCATGACAAGAAAAATGCAAATTGATTGAGTGTAAATGATGACTCACTGAACTGTACTCCTGAAATCAATATTGCGCCGTATGTTAAGAGGGAAAATGGTGAAGTAGACCAATGGCTGATCATGAGCAGGAAGTCACTGCAGGATAGGAGAGAAATAAGCAGTATATGCATTTATTTGGCAATGAGCCTGCTGTTTACATGAATGAGTCAAATCGCAAGCACCTGGAACTACATAAAGGTGATGAACCTGGTTATCACATTTCCTCTATTGTATTTATTTTTTTAATTAATGTTTATTTATTTCTTTTGAGAGACAGAGAGAGGGAGAGAGAGAGCATGAGTGGAGGAGGGGAAGAGAGAGAGGGAGAGAAAGAATCCCAAGCAACCTCCATGCTGCCAGTGAGGAGCCTGAGGTGGGGCTTGAACTCAGGAACCATGAGATCATGACCTGAGCTGAAATCGAGAGTAGGACGCTTAACCAACTGAGTCACCCAGGTGCCCCCCACTTCCTCTATTTTAAAAGAAACTCAATCTGGTTAAATGCCGCGATCTAGGTTTCTTGTCTGAAGAAAATTAACTAAAAAAATATGACACACTCTACCCAGTTTAGGACCCTCCACACAAAATAGTGACTCCTACCAAAGAAATGATCCTGGTCTGGATCCAAATACTGAATGAAAAAAGAAGCCATATTTGAAGAAGTGTACATTTTTGCAAAAGTGTGATAAGAGGTGGGAGCAACCAGTGGGATAAAATAATGGAATTCTACAAAGACCAGAGAGGAGAAATGGAAAATATTAGATGACAAATTAATGTATACCCAAGGGTTGGGAATGTCACATGCCAATAAATACATCCAGAATGGTTCAAGGTCAACAGGAATACTTAAGGAGGTGCAGATAGTAATCAGGGTAAGAGAGACGAATATAGGAAATACAAAACACTACGTATAGAAGTAAGTGAGGAGATTATGGAAGGAATTCAAGTGTAAAAAATACATCAGAAAAGCAAAGGTGAAAAATGAAAGGAAAATCACAGAAAAGTTTAGATAAATATCAGAACATTTTTCAAAGATGAGGGGTCAGCAAAGGGGACTGTTGAATGTTGAAAGACAGAGAGAGGCAATTTATTGACAAAATGATGTAATCTTAAGAATTAAATGTATTCTTTCATCTATTTTGCCAAAAAGGATAAGAGGCTAGGTGTGCCCGTGAGGGAATTTAGGTGGCCCTTGATGAAATTAGATGTGTTTGAAAGCTTGATCAAGGAATTAGGAAATATGAAAGTGAAGAAGATGCTTTATTTTTTTTTCTTTTACCAAAAGGACATCAGTAAATGTTACATCTTAGTTATCAGAGAGAACACCACAGGAAAAATCTATGTCTAAAAAGAAATCTAAATTTCCTGTATTTTCACCTTTAGAGTATGCCTTATGTTAATATTCTGTTTATGTTTCTTTTTTTATTCTTTTTTTTTATTGTTTAACGTTTATTTATTATTGAGAGAGAGAGAGACAGAGACAGAGCATGAGCAGAGGAGAGGCAGAGAGAGAAAGGGAGACACAGACTCTGAAGCAGGCTCCAGGCTCTGAGCTGTCAGCACAGAGCCCAACACGGGGCTCGAACTCACAAACTTTGAGATCATGACCTGAGCCGAAGTCGGACACTGAACCGACTGAGCAACCCAGGCGTTCCCTGTTTATGTTTCTTATACTTGAGTTGAGATACCTTGTTTTGAGGGGAAAAAATCTCTTTCTCTCTGTTTGTGTGTATATATATGTATATATATATATATATATATATATATATATATATAGGTTTGGACGCACACATATTTTTCTCAATTATATACATACAAATGTGTATATGCTTTTCTCTCAAATACGGTGAAACCTTGGGTTGTGAGTAACTTGTTCTGTGAGTGTTCTTCAAGAAAAGCAAACATTTCTAATAAATTTTAACATGATAAATGAGCGATGTCTTGCAATACAAGAAGTACATGATGCTGAATGTCCCATGATCACAACTGAGCCAATGTTTCTTCTCCCTCCCTCTCTCATTCTCTCTCTCTCTCTCTCTCTCTGTCTGCAGGATTGCGAGTGGTTGTCTCCCATGCTCAGATGCTCTGTCTCAGGCCGCAGTGTTTGGCAGAAATCAGTGATTTTTCAGATTATTTGAACCTGCCCCAAACTGGCACTCCCTGTATTTTTTGTCACTTCAAGGCACCTATGGACAGTCCTTTGCTTTTCCATTACAGAAGTAAGCTTAAGAATGTTTTGCTTCATTCTAGGTCAGACTGCCTGCAAATATAGACCCTTTCCTCTGCTGCCTTATTGCCAGTTACATTAAACACAACATATGACAAAAGTTTATTAATACTGTAATGTGGTATGAACATATACAACGGCCCCTATGCCGAAAAAGGGTGAACAGAAAGGCAATAAGAAGGAGATGATTATGGTGGAAGTTAAGAAGGAAATCATTGAGAAGTCTGAATCATGTATGTGAGTAGCCGAAATTCCGAGATTTTATAAGAAGTCTGCACCTGCATCAAATCTGCAGAGGAGGAGGAGAAAATGGAGGAGGGATCCCTCCCTTCAAATGAGATTAGGGAGATGTGTAAAATGTGGGAAACAGTGCGAAATCTTGTAGAAAATCACCACCCGGATAAGGCGGTAGCAATGGGAGCGATGAATCTGTTTTAACAACAATGCAGTATCACATTTCCATGAAGTCCTCAAAAGAAGGCAGAAGCAGGGGTCACTGGATAGGTTTCTTGTTAAAGGTGCACAAAAAGAAAAAGATGCCTGGGTGGCTCAGTCAGTTAAACGCCCGACTTCGGCTCAGGTCATGATCTCACAGTTCGTGGGTTCGAGCCCCACATTGGGCTCTGGGCTGACAGCTCAGAGCCTGGAGCCTGCTTCAGATTCTGAGTCTCCTTCTCTCTCTTCCCCTCCCCCCACTCATGCTCTGTCTCTCCCTCTCTCTCTCTCTCTCAAAAGTATAAATAAACATTAAAAAACTTCTAAAAAAAGAAGAAAAATATTCCATTGAGCCCATGGATAGCAGCGATTCTGTTGGTGATAGTGAAAGTCACCCTACACAATAACCCTCCCCTCTCTTGTCACCCTCACACCAACCACAGAAAGGTTTTCAAAGATAAGTGCAGCTGAGTTTGTTTATTTTTCATTGTATTTTGTATTTTCTTTATCATTTTGTATTTTAATCATTTTTATATGAATACTTTTGGGTTGTGGAAAGAATCATCCAGAATAATGGAAAGAGCTTCCATTATTTCCTATGGGGAAATTCGCTTTGATATACAAGGGCTTTGCATACAAGCATGTTTCCAGAACAAATTATGTCTGCAAAGCAAGGTTTTACTGTATATACATTTCTCTCAGATATATACCATGTATTTTTCTCAATACATATACATCCACCAATATACATACGTATATACAAAGGGAGAGAGAGGGCGGGGGGAGAAAGAGAGGAGAGTGAATTTCTATTTGGAAATAAAACCATACCTAAATTCAACTGACCAAGAAACTGCTTCTCTTCATCTAAAGGTACTCTGCAATTTGAGTAATTTGAGTAAGTAAATTTGAATACTGTTTTCTGCTCTTTTGTCAGGGAAATGTTCTGGATAGCTTATTTTGTCAACACATTTTATCTAAAAAACGACGTGGTTACAAGAAGCTACATCCCGTGGTTCGAGACCCTAATGAATATAGACTTTTTTTTTTTTTAAGGCTTAGTATTCAGAGAAAATAGAAGCAAAATGGCTGACTCCTCAGATTTTCGAGATACCTATAATCACTGCTGGGCTCCCAGGAAATGGGGTTGATCCATACAGTATGTATCACCTAAGCCGTCACACTATCTCGTGCCTGACTGTCAAATCCACGTAAACCCCAAACATTGCTAGGACCAGCTTCAAATGAATGTCACATCGGTCAGCTTCATGCCCAACCATGCTGCTCCCTGCCCCGATTCTCTGACACCTCAGGCTCAGCGAGGCATCCCCTGGGTGCTCAAGCATACAGAAATCAGAAATCAGGGGGAGGGAGGGCAATGCTCACGTGGTAACTTTTGACCAGTGGAAGACACGAGCTGATGAATAAATTCTTCCTCTCTTATCCCCCACGAGTTGGTCCCAAGGCACATTTTATATAACTCCCTAGAAGTTCAAGTGATGAGTCACCCTGATGGGGGGCCATACACATAACATTCTCAAATCCACTTTGTAGTCACAACACCAGCAGTTTTCATGTAGGAGAACACAACAGAAACATCATGGATAGAATCTAGATAGATAGATAGAAAGATAGATAGATAGATAGATAGATAATAGATTGATAGATGGTAAACAGATCCTGTTTGCTCTTTAATGGTGGAAATAGACAAGGATTTAGAGCCTTCCACCTCTTCTCTTTGAGGCCACATTTTGGCTTGGACAGACACTCTGCCCAGAGATGGACCAAAACAAAGTGATAGGTGAGGGCTCTTCACATGTGCTGCTGTTCTGCTGTTCAAACGGGGCTGCCATAAAAATACAACTGTCTCAGTGATGTGTCAGTATTCTCGTCCATTCCTGTAAGCCTTTTACTTTTGTTCCTGGAAGATAAATATTTAGTCTTTATCCAGTAAAACTTAGAAATCATAAATCTTACAAACAAACAAACAAAACAAAACCAAAAAACCACATGGTTTTGGCTACAGATATTGATTCTTGCTCCATTAGTATTTCTTATGGTTCTTTGCATCCAGAGTAATGTTTCTATGACTCCTACATTCACAACTTCAAGATTAAAGGATTTGTAAAACAAAGCTAACTTTTTTTTTCAAAATGGCTTCCTTATTGCAGAGCAGGTGGCCCGATACCAAGTGGTTTCTATAAATGATTGGCACTAGGAAACACAGCTAAGAGCAAGCTATTGACTTGTGATTTCTGGTCCAATAATTAAAGATCTTAGAAAACATCACTACCATTCTCACAACAAGAACAAAGCTGAACAAACTGAAAATCAACTCCTTCCAGATCCATCGGATGATTGAAGTCACAGAAGAAACCACCAGCCCAGAAGTTGGGTAGACAGGTGGATACAGGAATCACAGCTTATGGGGTGCAGAAGCCACGCAGGAGCCAGCAACTGGTAGGCACTTACAGGGTAGTGGACTAATTGCTGGAAACCAGGCATTGGCTTGAAAGATCCCAGCCTTTGGGAGGCACCCAAATATTATGAGTTTTACCTGTAGGAGTCCACTTAGGTTCTCAGTATGAAAATTAGAGAAAATTCCCATTCTGGCATGGAAAGACAAAAAGAATCCTCTGAAATATAATGAGAGCTTTCTCTTCTCCTTAACAAAGGCCTTCCTTCAAGGGAAACTCTTTTACCATAGCCTAACCAACATGAGGTTACCCAATGTTGTACCTAATACCAAATGTCCAATTCTGGCCCCCTCTAGTCTTCAATGCATGGTAAAAGACATTCTAACTCGGGCTCACTAAATTAGTGGGACCTAATCACAGGATTACACAATGCCTTCCCTTCCCCCCTCCCCCCACATTACTATCACATCAATAGGGCTCCTGGGGATTAAAGTGAAAGAGAGCCAAGGTTCAGATCCTATTTAAGAAGGAATCTCTAAGGAAACCAAAAGATGACAGAGAAGACAAACCAAGGACGTGAAGAAAGTTTAGCTTCTGACAGCATATCTATGGAAGACAGTAAACGCAGCCTAAACCCTAGCCAGGTAAACATGAAACCTCAACGAAAAGCCTGTCTGTCCCAGTTCCTTGTACTTAGTATATACTGTCAGGTTTTCCAGAAAAAAAAAAAAAATGTCACAAGACCTGATGAAAGACAAAAAACACAGTCTGGAGAGACAACACAAGTCTAAGAACCAGACTTAGATATGACAGAGATTTTGGAATCATCAGACTGGGAATTGAAGATAACTATGATTGACATCTTTTGGGCACTAATGGAAAACGCGGGCAATATGAAAGCATAGATGGAAGATAGAAAAAGAGAGAAGGAAACTCTAAGAAAGCAAGCCATTCATACCCCACAGTATTGTGGAGGTCTTACTGACAACAGTGAAAACAACAGTCGTGCTGCCATCCAATCATTCCCCTGGATATCTAGCTGCAGTCCTTGATGACCCCATAGAGTTGTGGAGGACTCCCCTGTGGGAGAGGAGTTTCTTTGGCAGAAGGAGACCCCCTTCAACCAAGCCACATGAAGAAAAGTTCCAAGAGATCTACTCGTTCAGTATTGGAGTTGCCCGCAAGATGACGACATTGCGTTCTTGTTTCCCATCTAGAGGTCCAGCAGAAGTCCAGTGGACCTGTTAGCATGTGGTCTCGCCCACGTGGATGAAAGGAGGAGAACTGAAAAGCTGTGGTGCTTGAACAGCTCATGTCTCTCCGACAAGGCAGGCATTTTTATGGACCATGTGGCCAAGGGGTTGGCCCACCGTAGATAGTAGGTGGGCTTGAGACATCTTTGTAGTACTACCCCCAAGAGGCTTTAGAACAGAAGAGGGTGGGGAGATGCACACTAGAGTTGCACCTCTCATATCCGCCACTGGGCAGTATCATAACCGTTCTGGGAAACTTCTACATGAGGTCTCCTTAGATGCCTGGCACAGAGCATATCAGCACTCTGTCAGTAAGAGTCCGAGAAGCAGCATTAACTAACAGGAAGAACACCACCAAAGAAGCCAGCTAATTACAGACACAAGTTCCTTTCCCTCTCTTTCCATCCCTTCTGAACACACGGGCATAACTAGTCCTTGAAGAGAGAGGAGAGAAGAGAGGTCACCCAGAGAGAGATCATACCATACTCAAGGTAGTCGATGTTTTAGCTTAGCTTGGCCCCGGGCATTTGGGCTAAGGACAGAGTTAAATCAAATTTCAGACTCAAGTTTTAAATCAAACAGTTTTTTAATACTCAACATAATCAAAAAGTTAAGAGATCTACCCAAGATTTCATTAAGGGACCAGGAGCAGAGGTCCAAGAGCAATGTTGGAAATATTGATTGGAGAAAGGTCAATTCTTTCCACATCTGCTCCAAGCAAAGACGGGACCACAAACCAGTTAAAATGCCATGGAAATGAATCCTCCTATCAGCTTTGTGATGCATGCATTCTTATCTCTACTTTCTGAAGAATAAATGAGCAAAGTTCAGGTTAGTTGAGCAGCACACTCAAGGTCCACAGCCAGTGCAGGTGGAATGTGAACTTGAGATACTTAGACTCCAAGCCCAAGTTGTTTCCATATATCCCACTGTCTTTACCAGGATTAGAATACAGAACACCTTCGAAGTTGGTAACACTCCGTTTGGCATTTATTTTGAATTGTAGGGAGGAGAGAGCTCTGTAGTTCAATGCCCCCTTGTGCTTTATACATTCACATGGCAGATTAATAGTTGTATTATTTCTAAGGTTTTCAAATGCCTTAGATTTTTTTAAGGAGAAATCAATTTCAAATTACATTATCTCTAATCTTCCCAAGTGAT
Source organism: Prionailurus bengalensis (assembly GCF_016509475.1). Taxonomy (NCBI): domain Eukaryota; kingdom Metazoa; phylum Chordata; class Mammalia; order Carnivora; family Felidae; genus Prionailurus; species Prionailurus bengalensis. The sequence goes on along the minus strand of NC_057354.1, from coordinate 56,201,665 downwards.
ATTCTCAATTGTCCTTCCCTAGCTTATATTTTATTTTATTTTATATTGTTTTATTTTATTTATTATTTTAATGTTTATTTATTTTTGAGAGAGAGCGCGAGCAGGGGAAGGGCAGAGAGAGAGAGAGGGGAACAGAGGATCCAATGCAGACTCTGCAATGACAGCAGAGACCTCCACGCGGGGGCTCGAACTCACAAACCTTAAGATCATGACCTGAGCTGAAATCTGCCGCTCAACCAGCTCCCATAGCTTACTTTCACAGCACAGGTCCATAAAAGAACCTAAAGGAACCATTAGGTTTGGGGATTTTTAGCTGCCAAAAGTTGTTATCCTTTCGCCATTGAGGAACCCTGGCCGGCAGCCGTGGTGGCTTCGGAGGTGTTATTTTTAAGGGCCTCTTCGATTTCATTTGCATGCTCTTATACATGGACCGTTGCAATGTCTCCTGTCACTACTCCCAAAACTCGGTAATTGTGCTCTCTCTCTTCTTCCTCGAGACCATATGACTAAGTTCCTGTGTCTCTTACGCGTCTCACAAATCTTGGGACGCTCCTTTCCCAGACACGGGAAGTCAGGCTCCCCTCACAGCCTGGTTCCTGCACTGTCTCCCCCACACGCCTCTCTTTCACCCGGACCGGTCCCAACACTACCGTGCGACCAGAGGATCTCATCCCAGGATATGCCTCCTGCCTTTGAGAGGCCTGGTTAGCCTCTGAGGAACCCATGAGCTGAATTTTTTTTTTTCATCTCAGGCGCCTGCAAGAGGCTAAATGCTCTCCTTGTTGATCTCAGTGCCAGGACACGGATGATGGTGCCCACGTTTACACGTTTCAATGAGAGCTGTTCAGAACGGTCCGGTCACCAGTCGGCTGGTCTCAGAGAACTGGCGAGAGAGGAGAAGAAGGAAGCCTGCATGCTGATGGAAGAGGCCAGGTATGGAGAGGATGTTCTGGATTTTAAGGAGAGCACCCTCAGTATCTTGTTGGATAGATGCTTTTTTTTTTTTTTTTTTTTTTACAGACCACATATTTGTCATGAAAATTGCTGACGCTGAGCTGACATAACATTGGTCAACACCTCCATAATCATGTGGAAGTGACATGGGGAGAAAAACTATGGCTTTGCTATGCCTTTGAAGAAAAGCCAGCCTCCACCCCATTCCCATCAACTAGTGCTAGCAAATGAAAGTGATCAGCATACGCTAGAAAAAAAAAAAATGGATATGGTTTTCGATTCCCACCGATGTCATTTCTGAAACACTTGGCATAAGACCCGTGAGTCCTAGAGGCTGTTATTTGGTTTTACCCATTCTGCAAATTACAGGGGGAAAATCACAGGCTGGTATCAGGTGTCCAAATCTTCATCTCAAAGGGTGAATCATAAAACTATTATAAAAAATGCATCCTGCGGCAGTGACAGCTGTCACCCCAAATCTACCCGGTGCACAGAACTGTGGCAGCAGTCAGTAATGACTTAAACGTGAGATTCAGTCACAGCATTTAACAGCACGGACAAGAGACTTTTTTAAAAAGTTACTGGAAGTAAAACATTGCCCCGTTGGTATGGATAAACCAGTGTAGGGATATGAGATCCTTCAGATAATTACGTAACGTATTGTATGTTGACATTATCGTGTGGTTTTTGTGTGTCTTTCCCCCTTGTGAGTAGGTAAAGTTTCAATTAGAGGCATTGTGTATTTTGTTCTTGTTACTCTTGATGTTGGCAGACTTGTCCTTATTTGCCGTTTCGGAAAACGCGAAATTGCATCATGATGAACGCAAAGAATCATAGGCTTTCAGAGCAGAAGAACCGGTTTTACAGGAAAGGAAACTGAGGTACAGAGAAAAGATAGATATCTAGCCTATACTTCCACGACCAATTAGCTGTCAAGGAAGGACGCGAGAGCTGCAAGCTTTCAATGTTTTGTCTGGTAGTGAGCTAAATATTATTTTTGATACCTGGAGCAAACACTGAGACTTAAGAATTTTTGTTCTCAGGATTCACCTTAATTTGTACTGTGTTAGTACTTTACTGAAAATGTTTGGTGCTCCTTAAATGTTGGCAGGAAACCCAGAATCCTATTGGTGTGCATTCTGACTTGTGCAGCCAAAAATATCAGGAACTGCAAAACTGGGGATGTCTAGGTGGCTCAGTCAGTTAAGCCTCTGACTTCGGCTCAGGTCATGATCTCACAGTTCGTGGGTTCGAGCCCTGTGTGGGGCTCTGTGCTGACAGCTCAGAGCCTGGAGCCTGCTTCATGATTCTGTGTCTCCCTCTCTCTCTGCCCTTCACCCGCTCACTCCCTCTCTCTCTTTCTCTCTGTGTGTGTGTGTCTCTCTCTCAAAAATAAAATAAACAAATTTAAAAAAAAGAAAATATACTGCAAAACTGAATGTCCAAAGTAGACCCCCAGAAAGTCAGTCACAAACAGAAATGAAACAAGAGCTAGAAGCCTCTTGTGTATCAAAGCGAATACACAAAGTGAACCATCAGGATAACTTGGAATAAAAAACTCACGGGGCGCCTGGGTGGCGCAGTCGGTTGAGCGTCCGACTTCAGCCAGGTCACGATCTCGCGGTCTGTGAGTTCGAGCCCCGCGTCAGGCTCTGGGCTGATGGCTCAGAGCCTGGAGCCTGCTTCCGATTCTGTGTCTCCCTCTCTCTCTGCCCCTCCCCCGTTCATGCTCTCTCTCTCTCTCTCTCTCTCTCTCTGTCCCAAAAATAAATAAAAGTTGAAAAAAAAATTAAAAAAAAAAACTCCCATAGAACACCACGCCATAAAATACCAGCAAAACGGCGTGGAGTAAAAACACAACAGAACGTAGGACTCCTTTCTCTCCTGCCTGCCCCCCAATGACACGCTGAAAATGCTTTTTCATTTTCCCTGTGCTTGGAGATATCCTTCAGAACTAGAGAGGTTGCCGAAATTCTGAGATAATTTACCTTTCCCAAAGACTGTGTTGGATCCTTCTGGAAAACACATCTGGGCAAAGCACACACCCTTCATCTCCTTGGTCAGGCGGTTTATCCAACATCTAAAAGTAGAAGAGCTGAAATAAATCACAGACTTCTGATGATACAAGAGAGAAGAAAGCAGAAGTCTTTTGGAGCTGGATGGATTAGGGATTTCTGCACATAAGCATTCTCACTCTTTTATTTTTACCCCTTCTAAAAACCTAGTTTTCATCCCATCTCTAGCTGGTTTCTTGAAAGCAAATGTGGTCAATGCACCACAAAAAAAAAAAAAAAAAAAAAAAGGAAGAAAGAAAGAAACCACTTCTGTTATCTATACTGTAATCTTTGAATTGAACCATTTGAACAGAAGATATGTGAGATCTGATTCCATAGGGTTTATTAAAGTAAATTGTCTTAGCAAATACGTCTGTTCCATTGGAGTTTGAAGAATAATTGGTTAACGAGAGAATGATTACTTTGTTCAGACATGATTACTGAAAAAAAATATTTCATCCATATGTTGCCGAATAATGGGAAACTCTCCCGTGAAGGAGGGGTGGGGTGGGGACAATGATTAAAAGACACAGGATAGCTCAAGAAAATATTACCCAATGTGTTACTAAATTTTAAAAAAAAGAAAAAACAGCCCAACTCTAAGTATAGAGTTTCCTTGTATAAGTGTGGGAGTTCAACATACTTAAGAGGATGAAACTGATGAAAAAAAAATGCTAAGTAGGTTTCTTTGTCTTTTGAATCAAAGGACCTGGCTTCTTCTGATACATTCTTTTTTTTATTATTTTTTTTAATGTTTATTTATTTTTGAGAGAGACAGGGACAGAATGCAAGTGGGTTAGGGGCAGAGAGACAGGGAGACACAGAATCTGAAGCAGGCTCCAGGCTCTGAGCTGTCAGCCCAGAGCCCGACGCGGGGCTCAAACTCACAAACCTTGAGATCATGACCTGAGCCGAAGTCGGACGGACGCTCAACTGACGGAGCCACGCAGGTGCCCCTTTCTGATACATTCTGTGACCATGATAGCTCTTTGCTACCTCAGAGTCCTTTGTGTCGCTAATGTTATTCAGATTGTGGCGAAGCCATATAATGACAGTTTCAAAATATTCACCAACATTTTGGGTTAAGACCTGTCTCTGCAGGAGTGGGCCACATGACAACATGAGCAGGCAATAAAGGACACAGGATGTTTATCAGTTTTGCTTCTAATTATAAATGGTCTGAGGTGGAATAGTGACCGACTGATGCATTCCACGTTTCTCAAAAATTAGTTAGGGTCAAATAGGGAATCAAGAAGCTTGTCTGGATAAATCTGTTTGGGCCACTTTTGTTGCTAAGTGAAAAGGCACATTATTCAAGTCTAAAAAATAGAGTTTGCTCTACATCTTGAAGGTTAATTCACCCCCACTCCCTGTCCAAATGAAACAAAAATAAAACTCCAGTTTTAGTTTCACACAAGTGAAAACATACCAAAGTAATTGACTCCCTTTAATCCATATCTGGATTTTTCTGAAAATGAATACTCCACATTTTTTTAAGTTAAAGACATATTTTATTCCTTTAATTATGCTGCATAAGCAGTGAATGAGCAGGGGCTGAGCATCTTGAGTAGAGCTGAAGGTTATAATCAAATAAAATTGCAACTAAGATGATGTCTCATATGTTCAAAGAACAAAGTGTTATGGGCACCCACTCAGAGCAATTTACTCTGCCTAGGAATCAGGAAGGTTTCACACAGTACAATCTATTTTAGCTGTTTTTTTTTCTCAAATGTGTATTTATTTCTTTTGAGAGAGAGAAAGAGAGAGAACTTGTGTGAGTGAGAGAGAGGGAGCGAGAGAATCCCAAACCAGCTCTGCACTGCCAGCACAAAGCCCAATGTCAGGCTCCAAACTATGAACCGTGAAACCGTGACCTGAACTGAAATCAAGATTCGGACCCTTAACCGACTGAGCCACCCAGGTGCCCCTTAGCTGGGTTTGGAAGAATGAGTAGGAATGTATCCAAATGGGTAAGTGGTGATCTGGGTATAGAGCACAGCATGAGTGAAGGCACAGGGTCATTCAGAGATGGGCAAAGTTCCAACTGCAGAGAGGTCCACATAGCCAGAGAGTTAGCTCTGGAATTTTCGTACCTAATATGAATACTTGCACCGCCTGGCACATTTACCAAAGAAGTTTTGGAGCACAGCAAAATGGGGGGGGGGGATTTCAAACAGAACTCAGAGGTCACCAGAAGGTAGAAGTTAACGGGTGCCATGGGACTCCATAAGAACACCTAGAAAGAAGAGGAACATCGAACGCAGGAGAATTCCGATATTGAAGATACGTGACGGAGGAAGGGAAGTGAAATTGACAAGCGGGGAAACACATTCAGGGTTAAAAGAGGGTAAAGATGAAAAGGTATCCCGTGTTCTAAAGGAAATGAGGACACAGAGAGAGAAGAGGCCTGAGGCTGTCCCCTAAGAGAAGGGCTCACATAGAAGAAATACTGAGAAGAAGCTACTGGATCTGGTTAAGTTGGTGTTTAATAGTACCATTACCAAAGGAACTTTAAGGAGAGGTTTTTAAACACGGCCCCAATGCTGCCTCCGTCACAGTATTCACACTCTGTAGGCCTTAAGAGACTGGCAGCGCCCTCCCTGTCTCTTGGATGTCTGGTCTTGGCACACAGACACCTGTTATGCCCAGAATTCGTGATCCCCAAAGACCACCAGGGAGCCGAGTCCAATGCAAAAGCAAAAGAGCCTTTATTTGAGCTAGCTCGAGCTCAATCTCCTACCTGCACCGACGCAGCGGTGAGATACCAGGGAGACAGAGCGAGTTTCAAAAGCACAAAGGTTTTATAGGGGTCTAGGGGCAGCCGATTGGCTGGGGAAGGGTCGTGGCCTCGGCCGATTGGCTGGGGAAGGGTCAGAGTCCTGTTATGCAGGTCGTTGGGCCTGTTTTGATCAGGAAGTTTGAATGGGTGAGCGGTAGGTTACTCAAGGGGAGGAGGCGAGATCTGAGGTTTCTGCGATTTTCCCGGAAAAGGGGTCATGTCGGGGACATAGTCACTCAAGGTGGAGAACACAGAACAAGATGGAGTCGGCCGGCGTAGGCCCGCCCTTTCGCACCAAGCTGTGGTCACCCAAGAAGCCCACGGAATGCCAAGCTCTGACTTCCTGGCCATTAAAGACAGACCCTCCAGCCGCTACTTTAGTTACTCCAACTGGTGCTCCATGGACTAGAGAGGAGATGTCCCTCCTTGGCCCTGCCCAAATTGCAAGCTCATAAGCAAGATACATAACGCTTGTTTTTTTTTTTGTTTGTTTGTTTTTTCAAGACTGTCGGTTTCAGGGAGGTTTGCTATGCGGCAAGAGTAACGGAAAGAGTCGGTGATAAAATGACATCTTTTTAAGTAGGTTGGGAATGAAAGGGATGACTTACATAGGACAACGGTTGAAAGGAAGGCAGGATGGATATGGAGGTTTGTCAGGATTCGGGGTCTTGAGCAAGGATGTGCAGGAAGACACAGGAGAGGGAAAGACTGAGGGCGTGGGAGGCAGTTGCTGTTCAGGCAATGAAAGGGAGGGGACACTGTCGGATGGGATGGGATCTAGAACACAGGTGGCACACTTAGCCCGGGAAAGGAGTAGGAATAAACTTGCTCTCAGACGGAAAGAGGTAAGGAGGGAAGGAACAATAGGATAGATGGTGTGATATGGTGTGGAATAACATAGGGTAGAATGATGTAGAATGCATGCCGGCTAATATTGATTTATGGAAATAATCTTCAGAAAACAGATGCCTCCCATTGAGAAAGCGAGGACAGAGAAGGGCATTTCTTCCATTCCTACACCAGGGAGACTCTCTGGGGTTATCAGGAAATAAAGTCATTTTAGCTTTTCAAGGGATTAATGACTTTGATACTCACAGAGGATTCTTAGCCAACAAAGTCACAGATGCAAATGGCTTCGGAAGGCCCAGACTCTACGCACAGACCGAGCGACTAGAAACTCAGAGTTAAGGCAAATATCAATTCTCAGCAAGTTAAACAAGAAGGAGTTGGGGACATGCAGCACTTCTAAAAGACAGATTGGCAAACGACAGCCCACAGGTCAGATCTGGCCCACTGCCAGCTTTTACGACAGCCCTTGAGCGAAGAAAGAATGGCTTCACATTCAAAACAAGAATAGTATTTCATGACCCGTGAAACTTATATGAAATTCACATTTCGGTGTGAACAAATGAAGTTTTAATGGTACCCAGTCACACCCATCCATGTATCTACATCTGCTCTTTGACTTCAACGGTAGAACTGAGTAGTAGTTTCAGCGGAGACCACATATAGCCTGCAAAGCCTAAAATATTTACTACTTTCTGGCCCTTTATGGAATAATTGCCCAGCCCTCGAAACAGAAGCTTCTTTATTTTTCTTTTATTCTTGTCTTAAAATAGATTGATTTCCCTATATCTGTTCCCACGGAGTCGAATTTGATTGACGTAGACTTGCGTTAAAAATTGAATTTGTTTTTTTTTTAGCCAAAGAAATGATAATTTGGGGGCAGGTATTGATTTTTCTTTTCCTGAAAACACTTGGAAGAGACCCAGATTCTTAGTTTGTGTCTACCACTGGGCCAGTATCTCCTCAACAGTTGCACAGACTACAAGCATATGCTTGCAGTGGGAACATTATTTTCTTATCCATTTTGCAAGGGTTTATTGAGCATTGTCCCAGACATGGAGGGTGTGGCAGGGCAAAGGACAGCCAAAGTCCCTGTCCTCATGCAGGGTACCTTCTTGAAAGGGGAGACAAGCAATGCGAAGTTAAACCGATGCAGCGAAAGAATTGAGACTGTGCTAACCAATAATGTATATAATCAGTATAGGTTGGGAGGCATGTGGATAGGCATGGAGAGAGAAAAGGAAATGAACCTTGAGCTGAAGCCTGAAGGGCAGAAGAAATCAGCCATGCACAAAGCCCAGGGAAAAGCATGCCAGGGCATAGTTAACGCAAGATCTGCAGGCCCTCAGAGCCCGATGGCATTTAAGGAAGAGCAAATGCAGCCAAGATTCATTGTTGACAGGGAGGCTGGTAAGAGGGACAGGAGAGAGAAGACAGGAAAATCGGGACCGGATCTTGATTCAATGTCTTTCACGTCACAGTGGGGAGTTTGAATTGTATTCTAAACACAAGGGGAAGCAACTGGCATATTTTTATTTTTATTTTTTTTTTACTGTTTATTTGTTTTTGAGAGAGAGGGAGAGAGAGAGTGAGTATGAGCAGGGGAGGGGCAGACAGAAGGGGACAGAGGCTCCCAAGCGGGCTCTGCCCTGAGAGCCCCGATGTGGGGCTGGAACTCAGGAACCATTAAATCATGACCTGAGCAGAAGTCTGAGGCTTAACCGACTGAGCCACTCAGGCGCCCTACAAGTGGTAGATTTTTCAGTGGGGGGCAGGGTGCATGAGGGGGTGAGATATGATTACATTTGCAAAAGGGCTATCTATGTTTGTACATCGATTCTACCTGAGTGGTTGCACGAGTGGAAGCAGGGAGTCCCTGGGCAGCCACTGCAGAAGTGTAGGGACTAGACAGACGGTGACAAGTGGGAAAATGTGAGTTATGTTGTGGAGGTAAAGCTGGGGGTCTTGGCTGTAAAATGAAATCAAACAAAGGAGTCACGAAAGGAGAAATCAAGGTTTTGAAATCGAGTCCAAACCTATTCTAAGGCAATCTCGAGATACAAGTCAAGGCTAGGAGTGGGGAAGGTTCAGCCCTGGCGGCGCCTGGAAACAGTGAAGCTGGAGAAGGAACAGTCCTTCCGAAGTCATGCAACTTCTTCGGCAGGACTGGGAATGACCTCAGCATCTAAGAGAAAAGGGATCTGGAGCAGATGTTGAGGAATAAAGCCTGCGACTGGAGGGAAAAACAAAACAAAACAAAACAGGCTTGTTAGCACAGGATGATAAAAGCTCTCTGTGTAAAACCTTGAGATAAAAAAGTAAAACCATGCACCTGGGGGCTGCAGAAGAGCTCCAAATAAGAACAGCAACCATCAGGTGTATGAATTTGTTTTACAGAAGGAAGCCATGGCGTATAGGCACATTTTTTTTTAATTGATGGTAGGGAGGGGACGCTAGCTCACATTCTATCACATTACATGCAAAGTAAGGCAAAAGTTTGCATGCATTTACTGATAACAAAGTTCACTTTGCAAGCAAGAGGTTGTAAGGACAAGGCACTCTGGCACGGTGCAAACCCTCCTGACGCTGGCTCTGGGGCTTGCTCTGTCGATGCCTGATCCACAGGCAAGAGGGTTGGCAGCCGGGGTGTCAGTACGTAAGTTACTTCTCCAAAGCTTGGGAGGAGCTGAAGTTTGAAAATAAAGCCCTTTTGGGTGTAACTTTGGTTTGCGATTTCTTCACATCGTGCGACGTATATAAATACGACATATTTTATTTTATTTTTTTAAAGTTTATAGATTTATTTTGAGAGAGAATGAGCATGAGCAAGGGGAGGGACAGAGAGAGAGAGAGAGAGAGAGAGAATTCCAAGCAGGTTCCACGCTGTCAACGCAGATCCCTATTCGTGGCTTGATCCCGGGAGCCCGAAGGCTGTGACCTGAGCTGAAATCAAGAGTCGGTGGCTTAACCGACTGAGCCACCCAGGTGCCCCTGAATATGAAAATTTTAAAGGAAAACTGAGGTACTACTTTTGGAAGGGGGCACAAATTTAGAAAGGATTTGAAACCTTACTCTTAGATTCCTCTTTGGACGGATAAACAGAAGTAAGTCAGAGCGGTTAGGGAACTTACCTAACATCACATGGTCGGGGGCACATCCAGTACCCAAATCCAAGGGTGTTTCTTTTTTCCTTATTGACTCTTTATTAGGTTTTAGTTAATAACATAGGCAGTAAAAGGAACTCCCACCCAGAGATGACCTCTTGCCACAGAGACAGCAAAGGGTCATGACTGTGGGAAGGGTCTGATTCCGATAAGAGACCCGCCTAAGAAAGACACATCCCAGGTACATTTCCCACCCTACACACCTTCTCTGGGGAAGCAAGTGAGTGAATGAGAATGAAAATACTTAATTAAAACACGACTTAAGTATTTGTTTCTAAACTGCTAAATTTCCTACACTCTTTCTCACCAGATCCCGAAGCTTTTTCTTTCCCATTCCTTATGCTCCACCTGTACAGTTGAGGGGCTGGCAAATGTAAAAGGTCTTCCAGCTTTTCCGTATGATTTTCTTTTAAATTTTTTTTCAACGTGTATTTATTTATTTTGGGGGGGGGGACAGAGAGAGACAGAGCATGAACGGGCGAGGGGCAGAGAGAGAGGGAGACACAGAATCGGAAACAGGCTTCAGGCTCTGAGCCATCAGCCCAGAGCCCCACGCGGGGCTCGAACTCCCGGACCGCGAGATCGTGACCTGGCTGAAGTCGGACGCTCAACCGACTGCGCCACCCAGGCGCCCCATGATTTTCTTTTAAAGTTCTCGATGGAAAACTCACGTCAATCTTCATTTTGTCCACATCTCTCCCACCCATTAGCATCACAGTATGACAAGCTAAACTCTTTTATTGCGACAGCCTTTTTTTGGTATGGCGATATGCTTAATGTTTTGTTTGTAGGGAAAAAAGGGTTTAAAATGCTATTTTTCTTCTCTTCATTTGGAAGCAATCAGTCTCCCTCTCACTGAGTGCTGAGTATAGGCAACCGATATCCAGAATTAGACCGCATCAGCTGTGTGGGAAAAAAAAAAAACGCATGCATTGTTTCTTTTTTCGTAAGCAAAGTACTATTTGCCAGTTAAATCCCCAGGTAGTTAGCTTTCAAACAGTCAGATATAAAATTAGCAAATGAAACATCTGTTCCTCACTATTATTTTATAATCACATTAATTGGCAGATGTCTTTAGGTAACAGAGAGAAGCGGATCAGCCATTACGCGTACTTCCGTGGGGTTATGCTTGTGACCACTGGATATCGCACACCTAAAAGACCATCTCGGCAGGACACAAAGTTACACTGGCCTCAGAGAGCAGCCAACTTTCTCCCTCTGCACACACCCCCCCAACCCCCCGGCAGTGAGGCCAACTGCCCACTGATGACAAGAAGCTGAATGCCCCGGATCCGCCATTGTGGAGAACCTTACCCTCACTGCTGCCAGGTTTGGTTTTTCAATTATCATGTAGTTTGCACAAAAGCACTGTGCCAATTCAATTACTGCCTGATTAATGGAGTGTTGCAGCTTTATTTCAGGGGTCTAGCTATCTATTAATTAGCATATTGGGGCCTATACTCTACTGTTCTGTCCTGATATGCTTTGAAAAGTCCCCAGTGCAATTAAAAAACTCTAATATGCTTTAAATAGTTATTTGAGGAAACACATCCAGACTTTTTTAAACTCCTCGGGGATTTTTTAAGCACATCAGATTTATTATAAGACATCCAAAGTTCCTTTAAAAACACATTCTTCTTTGCTCTACTGGTTTCTGGAGTTCATCCTCACCAGACGAGGAGTTCTGTGTTGGGCTGTGGAGGTCCCCTCTCCTGGCTCGCGGGGAGGGATGCGTCCTCAGCAAAGACCAAGACTGAGAACTGCATTGGGTGGTTTGCTTCTGTAACATCGTCTCCAGTTTTCTTTGAACTGGAAACTCCACTGGGGACTGAATCCACTGTGGAGTCTCTCCAGGCCTTCGGTCAGTATCCAATAGAAAGAAGTCGCTATTAGACTGAGTTGTGAACAATATTGAATTTGTTTGGCTTCTTTTTTTTTTTTCCTGGACAGTGCCATTAAGACCAACTGTCCCTTAGTGGCGGAATGAAAATCCTCCCCATAGGAGCCACCATGTTTGCCACTTTAGGGACAGAGATGGGTTGAGCGCAATGTGGACTCTGCCCTGAGCCTTCACAAATGCCACCTGTAAATTCAAGATGTCGGAGGCAGCAGGTAGACTCATTTGCTTGCTTCCTGCGGGAGCAAGATGGGACTGGCATAAGCGAGTATGGCTACACTGTTACGATCCACTTTAACAATATGACTTACATCATTGGTGTTAAGGGACGCTGACAACATCATGATCCTATATGTGAGGTATGACCCGTACTTCAAGCGCATATATAGTATGTTAAGTAATACGTGAATATAAAGCATATGTAAACCATGATGCAATGCGATAATGTTATGTACTATGTTAAATATGAACAATGCTACAGGCAGCTGGGTCTGGGGTCAACAGGTGAAGTGACCAGGAGTTAGAGAGAGCAGGGAAGGCTAATTTGCACACTTCAAGTTCAGCAGTGATGTGATGAGAAATAAACTGAGACCAGGCAATCTGTTCTCCACACAAGAGACAGCACGTTGAGACGTGAACCAACTGTTATTCATCTGTCATCGACCATCTAATAACCTCAGGGCTTCCAACGAAAAATGAGGATGATGGTCTGAAGGCCTGAAGATGTGTGCCTCGGAAATATTTACAGGAGACTAACAGGTAAAGGGACCACCTATCTCCCCCCAAACAATACCTCATTTGTGCATTTACCGATTCATTCCTGCACTCATTTAATTACTACCAGTGGGTCCGTGTGCCAAGAACCATGTTAAACACTATACATATGCTTAGTGCTGCCCTCAGCTAGCATGATATGTCATTAATCCTTATCCTCTGTCCATGAAAGGATATCCGCGTAAATTACTCTTTCCTGAGAAATGGATTCAACCATTAGTTTTCAGATATCTGTTTATCTCACCAGGCGTAGAAGGGTAAGTTAAAAAATGAGTAAGGATCTTTATTTTCTGCACTTCAAGCCTATCACATTTAAGGAGATATCTTCTTCCCCACCAGCAGAATAGACTACTACTAGACTAATAAACGTTCCAAAAACCATCTACTTTTGCTATTGAAAACTTCAGGGTATGAATATGCCAGGTTTGGAGTCATTTGCGTCTGCAAAGTGCTACCTAGAAGTCAGAAAAAAGAAATGTTTGTGTCCCATGAGGAATGGTCCGAGTGTTAAGTGTGTATTTTAGTGAATAGGAAATAAAGTCTAGGTCTATAATTTTGAATACTATCACTGTTCTGCCCTGCATGAGGGTTGTGGGTTCTTTCTGGTACAGACCCATCACTAGCTTTCCCACTTGAATGGTGAGTGACTTATTCTGATTCGGTCCACAGGGAATGACACGAAGCATTTGCTACTAGGCAGTGAAGTGTAAGTGAGTCCAAATGCTTAACATGATGAGTGGCAACGAATGGAGAGTTGACGAAATCATACACATTGTAGGCTCAAGGGCAGTGGAGCCCATGTAACTTCTCAACTCCCAGGAGACCGCAGTAGCGGAAGTTAGGAAAAAAGAAAACAGAGCCTTTGGGGATGAGTGCACAACTTAACAACATTAGGGAAATGAGTCAAAAGGTCACGTTTCCAACTCTGGAAAATCGCTCATTTATTTCATCTTCCATGTTCTGGTATCCTGCAGGAATATGTTCGTGGTCAAAACTGAAGACATCAGGATCATTAACTATCATGACCAGTGTGTCCGGTTCAGTGTGCAAGCCCCCAAAGCATTTCAGCCATGTGTTTCCCAATCTGCACGTTTCTAGGTGTGTACTCTAAGAGAAATGTATCCCATATTTTGAGTAAACATACACCCAACACTCCACAAAATACTCACCTTTCTCACTTCCAAAATGTAAAAAAAAAAAAAAAAAAAAAAAAGGGAAGGGAAGGAGAGGAGAGGAGAGAAGAGGAAAGGAGGAAAGGGGAAAAGAAGGGAAAGAAAAGGAAAAGAAAGGAGAAAGGAAAGGGAAGGGAAGGGAAGGGAAGGGAAGGGAAGGGAAGGGAAGGGAAGGGAAGGTCTTCTAAGAATGGTTTGAAGGTATTGAAAAAGGACTTAAAGGTATTTTTAACTTATGAAACACACATGTGATTTGAAAAACGTTTGCCTTGGATTTAACCCATTGTCATGACAGAGAGATTTAATTTTCCAAACATGCTTTTCTAATAAATGAAAGCCAAGTCTATGCAAACAAAACAGCAGCTTGGTTAAAGTAATCAGTGTCCAGAACCACCAGGACAATAATGAGAATTTCAGTAACGTACAGGAAATAATCTCACCAGCAAATAAATTTGACTTTTCAAGTTTTATTTTTGCTCCAAATTTGCCAATCTTTTGAAAAATTCATTTCAAAGCAGAATACTAAACTAATTCAATTTCAAAATAATGTTAATACCCTCAGTACTTGAATAATTCTCTTCCTCAAAAATAATTTAAAATAATTTTTCAGTGTGAATATATACTTTAATGGGCTCCATAATTATCTTGTTAGCATCATTTAGAAAACAACTTTAAATCACTATGTCACAATATTTCATCATCTCGCCAAAAGCTAAGTAGGTTTCTTATGTTGTTCTGGGCTTTTTAGTTCTTTAATTTGAAATGTCATTAAATACTTTGGTCTAGCCAAAGATCATAAAATACTTTAAAGTTATCATTAGATTTAAAAAAAAAAAACCTACTCCATTCTCCTTAGTACAGAAAATAAATTTTCTGTCCATTTTCTGCTCTGAATCATTGTGAGGAATTCTAACTTGTGCAATTTTATAGGTCATTTTTTAAGATTTTTTAAAATGTTTACTTATTTTTGAGAGAGAGAGACAGAGTGTGAGCGGGGGAGGGACAGAGAGAGAGGGAGACACAGAATCTGAAGCAGGCTCCAGGCTCTGAGCCATCAGCCCAGAGCCCGACGCGGGGCTTGAACTCAAGAACTGTGAGATCAGGACCTGAGCCGAAGTCCGACGCTTAATCAACTGAGCCACCCAGGCACCCCTAGGTCAAATTTCAAAGTGATGTTTTATCAGGCCGATGAAAACAAAAATGTTCAAAAAGACCTAAGCCTCTCTGTGAAATGTGCCCCATGTTTGGGACAAAGATGAGCACCCTCTTTTAGTTTTGCACTAGATGCCAAGCTCCAGCCCAGAGAGGATGTTTATGGTTCAGATATAAAACCTCAGAAATATAAATGTAAGACAACCTTAACTACAGTGTTGCAAATGCAGTGTTGTAATTTTATATGTTAATCTGTCAATACACAGCATGTGCAAACATATGTTTATAGACAGGGAGACAAGAATATACAAATGAGGAGATAAAATTCTTGTGTCTCATGTGATGCTCTATAATTTCTATCAATTTATGAATGTTTTGTTTTTGCATCATGACTTCATTTGAGGTAGACATAATGCATTTTGTGCTTATGTGCAAAGGCCTCATCACTAGCTTCTCAGAGGTGGGGCGCCAGCCTGCTCAGAACGTGGGGAGGAAACTTTGCCTGCTGGACCCATTACAGGCAGCCCTAGGAAATCACAACACTGTGCAAGAGGAAACTTTTGGGAGCTTTCGGTAAGCAGCGCAGGTATGCATTCAATTTTATGAGCGCATCTGGTTTACCTACATTTCCAAATTTGGCCCTTAGGGTTCAACACAAAATTGTGGCAAAAGAAAGATAACACCGTGCTTTACCAGCCTTCCTCCGACCCACCAGAGGAGCCCGGCTCATTTGCTAGCCATTACGAAGCTGAATCAGAACTTGGGAACAAACAAGACAATTTATTTTGAGAAGGAGCCCCTCCCCTCCCCTGCGCAGAAGACATTCCTCCACGGATGGCATGGTCCCCATCGCACGGTCCTCAGCCAAAGTTTAAAGAAGATCCGAGGCCCTAGTCACTTCTTTTTTTAGCTTTTACTCAAGTTACAACAAGATTTTGCAAAACATTTAGGTGAAGTATGCAATTAGCAGATGGCTTTAATTTTCATTTGGGATAGTAAGACATGTCCCAAGTTTCCTTACTAATTAATGTAATGACCGAGTTTTTGGAAGATTTAAAATTCTAAATTCCATTTTGATAGGTGCATTAAAAATGCAAAATTGTATTAATATCAAATGTTAATTATATTATTAACATCAGGTTTTGAAGCTGTGGAAGAGAGCTTTAGATGGTCTATGGTGGCAAAGATACACTTTTTAAAATAAATTTTATTTCCAGGAAACAGATCCAAAGACAGAGCTAAAATCCTCAAAATACATTCTATTTCCCTGGGGCAACATCTAAGATCTTTAAAGTCAATTTTCAGGTTATTTTCCCCAAATAGCTTTGTCCCGATTGTAAAAGAGGTATGAATTGTAAACAATTCAGACCAAAACATATTGCTTAAGTGGTTACAAAATTCCATCATCCAAAAATAATCACCACACTATTTTGTTTGTATCCAGCCTATTCCGTAGACATACACATAACATACACGTTTTTATGAAAACGGTATCATGATGTCTGTATTCTGTAACCTTCCTTTTTTCCCTTATGTGAAAAAAAAATCACATGTAGGAGTGTACATTCATAAATGCATACTTGCCTCCTCATCAATAAATACAGATTTATATCCCCATTGATTTTCTGAAGAGAAACTTATTTTAGGAAGATACAGTTAGTTAAACAGTTCTCTATTGTTGTATAGAGAGTTTGTTTCCAGTGTGTCACTATTATAAACCAGGATGCATTATTGTTTATTCAAATGATATTTATTGTCCATTGGAATTTTGTAAACGCCTCTTCTTCCTCAATTATTTCCATTAAATTATTTCCCTTTCTTCTTATTAATTTGTGAGGATGCTTAAGCATATAATACACTTTACTATATATTTGTCAGCTTTCTAAACTTTTAAAAACATGATTGTCACTTTCACCCATATAGGAAATTTTTAAGATGCTCAGGTATATCTGTGTTAAATTATAATTTCTGGAAAGAGAGCATTTTCATTTACACTTACAAAATTGAAGTATTTTGACACATTTCAAAATAAAGTTTCCCTCCATTTATACATTACTATTTATGGTATGTATATTATATATTAATTATTGTATTAATATATTAAAATTTAATTATTAATTATTGTGAATTCTAATAACAGTTTTATAATTAAGCGTTCAATAATATTCTTTGTCTCTTATAGGAATTAGCGAAGCTTATACCTAGAGTTTTAGAATACATTTCCCAAATTACAAAAAAAATGGGAGATATTTGTACAAAAAAGATTTAAAAGATTCGTGGGACCTCACCAAACCTTGTTGAGTCATCTCCAGAATTGATGAGAATGAATAGAAAATTCCTGTTACCTCTCACTAACAGTTTAACCATTTATTTTTAAAATCAACAAATATTTTCTGAGTGTCTGTTTTTGACAGATACTGAGCTAGGTATAAGTCATACAGAGACGAAGGAACCCACACATGGTACCTTCCTAAATGAAGCCAACACTATCAATGATGGGAGGAGGGGGATATTAAAGTTTCAAAATATAGTTACAATTGCTGAGGGGCGCCTGGGTGGCTCAGTCGGTTAAGCGTCCGACTTCGGCTCAGGTCGTGATCTTGCGGTCCGTGAGCTCAAGCCCCGCGTCGGGCTCTGTGCTGACAGCTCAGAGCCTGGAGCCTGTTTCAGATTCTGTGTCTCCCTCTCTCTGACCCTCCCCCGTTCATGCTCTGTCTCTCTCTGTCTCAAAAATAAATAAACATTAAAAAAATTTTTAAAAAGTGATTACAATTGCTGAGAAGGAGACATGGGTTATAATTAGAAGACTAACCCCAGTCTGTGTCAATCAGGGAGTGCTTCCTTGAAGAAGTGACATTTTAGCTGACATTTGAGAGATCCTTTTGAATTGGCAAGGTAAAGAGGAAAGTGATTGCATTCCAGGCAGGGGAGACACATGTAAAAGGCAATGCCATGGGAAGAAGCCTGACACAAAAGATGCTCTAACAATAAAATATTTACCGGGCAATGTTGGAAGGGCCGTGTTGTCCAAGTGCATAAGAGTGATAGAGTACATAAAGCCCAGTTGACAGTGGTGAAGAGTTTGCCCTTTAGGACAGCTGGCAGGATGAGTAGACAGCTAATGAAACAGGACACAAGGTAACTAGGTTTTCCGCAAAAAGTTGGGGGAAAAGATGGGTGTTATGAATTAAAATTTTAACATAAAAAATATGAGATGCCTATGAGATTATACTCTATAAGTGGGCACGTTGGACAAATCTTAGATAGGTGGTCGGATACATGGATCTGAATCTGAATGAAGGTCTAGAACAGTCGTCCTCAGCTGGTCACATCAGTGATCTCTCAGCCCAGGAAGAATACTTGGCAATGCCTGGAGACAGTTTTAGTTTTCGGTACTGTGGGAGGGGAGGGTGTTCCTGGCATCTAGAAAGGAGACACCAGGGATACTACTAAGCACCCCACAATGCACAGGATGGTTATTCCCAACAGAGACTTAACCTATTCAAAATGTTGAAAGTGCCAAGGTTGAAAAACCCGAGTCTATAAAACAGTATATATAAATGTGTACGCTCTTTACTGGTATTTGAGGATATAGAGTCAAGAAAAGATCTTCTAAGATTATAGAGGAAGAGGAAGAGAGGACAAAGGATGAAGCCTTAAAAAATTCTAATTGTTAAAGTCGGGGAAGGTATAGGGAGGACTTCAGAAGGGTCTGGTAAAACACAGGCGAGAAATGAGGGTGCAAATTTTGTGCTCCTACCATGATGCATCACTGAAGCCAACTGTATTATTTTTCTATTGCCATGTAACAAATAACCCCCAAACTTTGTGTAGGGTAGTATCTTAAAATCATAAGCGTATATTATCTCACATAGTTTCTGAAGGTCAAGAATCTAGGAGCTTCTTATCTGAGTGGTCCTGGCTCAGGGTCTCTCACAAGATTTCAGTCATGTTCTCAGCTAGGGCTACAGTTATCTTTAAGGTTCAGCCAGGGTGGGAAATCTGCTTCCAAGCTCACTACCATGGATGTTGGCAGACTCATTGCTTCATGGCTGTTGACCAGAGCTGTCAGGACCTCACCATAGCCTGACAATCGACCTGCTTAAAGATAGGACAGCTGGCTTCCCCCAGAATGATATATCCCAGAGACAGAGACAGAGAGACAGAAAGAGATGAAGAGAGAGAGAGACTCTAAGACCCAAGTCACAGGCTTTTTATGACCTAATCTCATCAGTGTCAGAAGTCATGTGTGCCATTCAGTAGAGAGAGTTGGCAAACCCAACCACACTCAAGAGGAACACAATTAAACTCCATATCTTGGAGCCATGGAATGGCTTTGAGACTTCCTTCTAGGCGACTAACATGTGGTCAGCCAATGAACTGACTCATCCTGGGTCACGTGTTGTCTGCCCATCACGTCTGCCCTGAAGAGCAAAGTTCCTCAGTCCAAACATAATTCAGCACTCATCTTGAGGAAAAAGTAGTTTACTGTGCCTTGGAGAGAAGCCATTTTCAGAGAGAAGAGTGCTCCGTGTAGTAGGGTCTGCATGTCCAAGAAAAAAAAAAATCAGCTGGATCTGGCAGAGACGAGCTAACTCATGTTACCTATGGCCCCTTTGCCCTCTGTGGTTAGCTACAACCAGATTTTCATTAAGAAGCTGGCTTACATCCTATGTGATTTTTCTGAGCAAAACATGATAATGCCTGACTTGTTGCAGCAAGAATTCGTTTACTGAGATCAGATAAAGCTCAACATTTTAGAGAAAACTTGAATATTTCCAAATTATTAACTGACTTGATCTCAGAGGGGGGAGAAAAAGTATATTGTCAAAAATAGAGATTTTATTGTCTTCAAATGTTCTTAATTAGTAAATGATATGGCCCTGGGCTAGGAATTTTAAAGCGTTTCTCCTTGGTGGTCTTGAGTAGTCGAAACCTCTTTGAAGTTAAAGATAAAATGGATTTGACCCATGACTTATTCACAGGCCAGGACGATGTATCCAACACCATTTTCACCAGGTGGTTGCCTGTCAGCCGTGCGTCACATGAAATTCTTAGTCTCTTTTCTTCCTCTGTCTTCACGTGAGTTGGGAAACTGAACTGCATTTGGGGGAAACATTTCCAGAGTTGGAGTCTGGTTATGCGTGGGCATTTTTATACTATAAATGTTTATTGGAGAGGCTCTACAAACATAGCTATTTTGGGGGGAAATGGATTTATTCCTCTATCACCCATTGTAATGGAAATGTATACAGTGAGTCAGATCTTTTGACAGAAAGATCTGGCCATGGACGGCCCTGAGGAGCTCTGGCACAGACTCGGTCTGAACGTTGGCATGGACCCATGGCATCTCAAACGTTGGCAGTAGAGGCTTGCTGGAATCAGAAATGCTGACCATAGGCAACTTATTTGTGGAAACCCGCAGCTAATGTTGGCTGGGTATTTCCCTCCTCTATTCTCAGTGGGCCCATAATCAGCATGGCTGACTGTTCAGACTCATCATGGCTCCCCAGGTGATAGACTGCTCACAAAGCTCATTTAGGTGGACCAGGCTATAGCTGTATCATGCTTTCATTACTACGATTTAAAAAATATATATATATATCTCACTCAAATCAATAGCATAACCTGTAAAACATGCCAGAGGCCAAAGCTCTTGCAAAAATATAGGTCAACAAACTAAAATCAAATTTTGCATTTCTTGCGGCAATTAAATTGATATTATCAGTATCACATTGCACTGTAAAGGAACTTAGGCCAACATGAAATATTTAC
The DNA here is from genome assembly GCF_016509475.1 of Prionailurus bengalensis. Lineage (NCBI taxonomy): Eukaryota > Metazoa > Chordata > Mammalia > Carnivora > Felidae > Prionailurus > Prionailurus bengalensis. The sequence goes on along the minus strand of NC_057354.1, from coordinate 56,181,098 downwards.
CCCAGTGATCGCTAGTGAAAACAATACAAGATTCTTATGAACTCAGGTTTTTCTAGGAACACAAAGTAATTCCTTTGGAAGAAGCGGGTCCTCATCTTATTATTATTATCTTATCATCTTAGAGGTCGAAGGCCCAGAAAGGAAACTCACTCTGTATAGGCCAAAAGTATTTTCTTTTATTTATTCTATTTTAAATGTTTATTTATTTATTTTCAAAGAGAGAGAGAGAGAGAGAGAGAGAGAGCAAGCGGGAGCGACTGGGGGAGGGGCAGAGAGAGAGAAGAGAGAAAATCCCAATCAGGCTCCTCACTGTCAGCTCAGAGTCCGACGTGGGGCTCGATCTCAAGAACTGTGGGATCACGACCTGAGCCAAAATCAAGAGTCAGACACTTAACCAACTGAGGCACCCAGGTGCCCCTAGACCAAAAATATTTGAAAACACTGACATCTCCATTTACTCGTGTCTGCTCACCTGAGATTATTTAATAAGCAAAAACTTTACTATCTTCAGAACCCACGACCTAAAACAAAGAAATCATAATCTTTCCCCCTCAGAACAAATTACTAACTGAAAAACTTAGGTTTGTAGGTCACCATGAGTTAGGAACTTGGCAACTGCCTACTTTTACTTCATTTGACCAAAGTATATGTTTGCATTTGATTGTACCTTTCCTATTCAGATACATTCAGTTTGGTTGATCTGAAATAGAATTAACTCATGACAAGGTAACCAACCACACGAAGACACTTTGATTAAAAATAACGTTAACCTCACCAAGGATAGGTTTTCACCAAACAAACTTTGCTCTCTCAACACTGCCATCCCAACATCCCTCTCATGCTTTGTATTTCAGGAGAATCGCATCTCAATGAGATAATGACAGAGGTATCTTTTTTGGTTGGTGGTTTTAAGGGGGAACCTATGACTTGAGGAATCCCAAAGCTTTACAAATTCCGATCAGAGCTACTGAGATTTTGGGAGAGTGTTCTTGCCCCAACTCGAAGGCTGGGAAAGCCAGGAATAGCAAGAGGAAAATAAGCCTTCAAGGTCACTCAAGGTCAGGGAGCACAACTTGAAATCGAACATCCCTAGTATCTACTCTGCAGTTTTAACCAATATCTCATCCCGCTTATCTCCTTCTGATCTGCCTAATGAGCAGCTGTCGAGCATTAAGCAAAATCATTGCATTCCCTTCCAGCTAAAAATACCCTGTATGTGACAACTTTCAAAAAGGAAGCAAAGGAGATGATGTATAGTTTTCTGTGTCCAGGTGCTTTATTCAGTCCATGGTCTTTATTTAGTGCTTGACACATTCCCATAGTCATCATGTTTGCTGACATTTCATGACGGCATCAGAAGTCACCACTACTGGGAGTGGTTGTGCAAGATCATGCCACAGTCATGATTTGAGGGACGGCAGGATGCACCAGGGGTAGGAAGTATTTAGGGAGCTGGAGGGAGGGTAGAGTGGTGTCTTAAATGACAGGAACATGTTTATCCAACATTGACTTTTTCAGTTACAATTTTCCTGGAAAATTCCAAAGTGGAGTAAGGTAAGGATGTCACTCATTTCATCCAATAACATTTTCTCCCTTTTAAAGTTATCCTGATCTTTTCCCTTCTTCTTAATGGCAGAGATAGTATCCAATTCACCTATTCAATAAAATACGATCCATAGAAAGAGGTGCAGGTTCCGCCCCAATATTTCAACAATGATATCAAATTAATTGACTTAGTTATCACCATAATTACTCCCCCATATTTAAATTTTTTTTTTCCCAACGTTTATTTATTTTTGTGACAGAGAGAGACAGAGCATGAACAGGGGAGGGGCAGAGAGAGAGGGAGACAAGAATCGGAAACAGGCTCCAGGCTCTGAGCCATCAGCCCAGAGCCTGACGCAGGGCTCGAACTCACGGACCGCGAGATTGTGACCTGGCTGAAGTCAGACGCTTAACCGACTGCGCCACGCAGGCGCCCCACTCCCCCATATTTTAAAAATGCAAACTTGGGTTTATTTTCAAACTACTCAAACTACTTTACAAACATATTTACAAATATACAGATATAAAAAGTAACTTAAAAATATAAGTTTAAGGGAAGCCTGGGGGGCTCAGTCAGTTAAGCGTCTGACTCCGGCTCAGGTCATGATCTCACGGTCCGTGAGTTCGAGCCCCACGTCGGGCTCTGTGCTGACAGCTCAGAGCCTGGACCCTGTTTCAGATTCTGTATCTCCCTCTCTCTCTGCCCCTCCCCTGTTCATGCTCTGTCTCTCTCTGTCTCAAAAAAGATAAACGTTAAAATAAAAAAAAATTTTAAATATATATGTTTAAGCTGCACAAACCAGACGTCAGGGAATATTTATATAGTTTTTGATACATACGATACATATAGTGAAATATCTTCAACTGATCTCACTATAAAGTCAGAAAGCACTTTGCTCTTTAAATGTAGATTAATGACGTTTTCATGTTATGTGTCTTATGAACTATCGGTGACATTTTACATTCAGGGTTTAGACTGTGTCTGGTGACTGCTGTGATAAATACACTATACAGAAATTAATTTAAACTGAGACACATAACATGAACCATCACAATGGAGACGAGGAGGCAAGGTAAAGAAGTACTTTATGTGAGTACTGAGGTAGAGTTACAAGCAGGCAGATGTTGCAGAGTGGGTATTATTAGAAGTGCTATGAGAGGAGGATTGGAGGGAGAATGTGTGAGTGTGTACATACGTGCATGCGTGTGTGCATGCGAGTGTGTGTGTGTGCATGCGTGTTTTGTAAGAGTTGGAGAGCCAAAATCTTTGGCCAGGGGAGCAGAAATATAAGAAAGAAGCAGCTCAACTTCTCTGAGTGAAAAGAAGTAGAAAACCTGTTTAATAAAAGCTGGTGGTAGGAAATAAAACTGAAATGTATTAGACTGCCTATTGTATTTTGCAAACAGGCCAGAGGGAAATTGCAGAATTAATTTGTGAATGACCTCACTCTTAAATTCATGGAAATGACTCCCCCAGTTATCTCTGTGGCTAGTCTATTTCAATAATAAAATAGGATCAAGGATGTATTTATATCCAACAGTATGTTGATTTGGATGGAGTCTCCAAGAATGCTTAGAAGCAACACTCACTAAGGAATACTGATCATTGCCAAAATTATGCACACAGTGATGCTGAATGCCAGATGAATTACAACTAAAAGGTATCTGTTTGATACATTAAAAAAAATCATGAGTGTGTCTAGGTGAAAGCATATGATACATGTGTGTGTGCTGTTGTAGAGTGAAAAGAAGGGGATAAGTTCAAATTAATTTTTAAACATATCTTGTAAATTCTACTGTGCTAATTTTGGAGAGTGTCCGAAAAAAAAAATCAAAGAAAACTTCAAACAATCAAATAAAACTTCCGTAGACTTGAGGAATGATTGCAAACACTGATCGTGACAAGGCAGTGGGAATTACGTCATCATTTATTAAGAATTAAATTGTCAGTTAATGAGTAATGTCCCTTTACCCCAAAGCCTCATCATATTTCAAGCATCTGTTGGTCCCTTCTATATTTTTCATCAGGAATTCTGTGTGGGTTCCTTTTTTGCCCCCTTACTTTCATTCTGTTACAGTGCCTATAATTTGCAGTAAAATAATTCATATTAAATAGTGATTATGCCTTTTAAGCTCTACCGGTGATTCCCAAGTTTGTCTGTACCCTGGACTCACACAGGGAGCATCAAAAAATACTCTTGCTTGTATCTCAAGTCCAGGGGTTCTGAGTTAATTGGTCAGTGATGTGGTTTAAGCTTTGGATTTTTTTTTTTTAAAGAAATCTCCAGATGATTCTAATAGGCAAGTTTGGAAACCATTGAGCCATACCCTAAAGATGGTGAGTTCCCATTGGAAGAAATGTTGTGTGCACACAGGTTTTCATTTCACTTGAGTAAATATTTAGGAGTGGGATTTCTGGGTCATATGGTAGGTGCATGTTTAACTGTATAAAACACTGCCTAAATGTATTGCAAAGTGCCTTTACACCCGCAATGTGTGAGAGCTTCATTTGCTCTGCATCCCCACTGGTATAGGATATTGTCAGTTTTGGTTATTTTTTAGTAGGTATGTACTGATATTTCATTATGCTTTTAATTACATTTCCCTAATGAGGAACGATATTGACCATTTTGTCACATGGCTATTTGCCATGCACAGAACTTTTTCTGGTGAAGGGTTTGTTCAAATACTTTGTCTGTTTTGATTGGGCTGTTCATTTGTTAATTATCGAGTTATGAGAATTCTTTTATGCATTTGGGATACATGCCCCTTTTAGATATGTACTTTGAAGTGTTTTCTTCAAGTTTATGGCTTGCTTTTCCATGTTATTAACAGTGTCTTTCAATTACTAGGAGATGTTAATTTTCACGAATTCATTTTTTTTCCCTCTAATGAATTGTGTGTTTTTTTTCTCATATTTAGGAAATGTTTGCCTCGCTCAGTTTTTCTCTTAGGTTTTCTGCTAGAAGAATTAACTTTTCGCTTATGACTATGAGGTTTAAGTTAATTTTTGCATGTAGTGGATGTGAGAATTAGGTTTCTTTTTATGTTTTATATAGAAGCTCAGTTGTTCCAGTGTTATTTGTTGCAAAGACTATTTGTCTCCATTGAATTGAAAACATATTCACTTGTTATTTCTCTTTTAAAATTTTTTTTGATATTTATTTATTTTTGAGAGACAGACAAAGTGTGAGCAGGAGAGGGGAAGAGACAGGGAGACACAGAATGCGAAGCAGGCTCCAGGCTCCGAGCTGTCAGCACAGAGCCCAGCGCAGGCTCAAACTCATGAACCACGAGATCATGACCTGAGCTGAGGTTGGACACATAACCGACTGAGCCACCCAGGCGCCCCTCATTTGTAATTTCTGAAACCATTTGTAACACTCCCCTTAATTACTACTCTTTTCAGAAGATGAGTGAAATAATTCAAGCACTTCTTCCACTAGTAATATTTTGTTGCTGTTACCCGTTTTATGTATCATTGATTTAAAACATGTTGGCGTTGGGGCGCCTGGGTGGCTTGGTCGGTTAAGCGTCCGACTTCGGCTCAGGTCATGATCTCACGGTCTGTGAGTTCGAGCCCCGCCTCGGGCTCTGTGCTGACCGCTCAGAGCCTGGAGACTGTTTCAGACTCTGTGTCTCCCTCTCTCTCTGCCCCTCCCCTGTTCATTCTCTGTCTCTGTCTCAAAAATAAATAAACGTTAAAAAAATTTTTTTTAAATAAAAAATAAAACATGTTGATGTCTAGTGGCACTTTTAATGATGTCCATGCTTACTGCCATATACCTATTGCCTATGTAAATTTTATACTTATTAGTTTCTTCACTAACCACTCCTACCCTTCTGGTAAATTGTAATACACAGCTCCATGGAGACACAAAATTGACATACACTTTATCTATATCGATACCGATATCTATATCTGTATCAATATAGATGATACAAATAGATATAAATATACATGATAGAAATGAGATAGAGATAGAGATAGAGATAGAAAGAGAGATAGAAAGAGAGATAGAAAGAGAGATAGTATAGAATAATCTGGTAAGGTTTCACACACACACACACACACACACACACACACAGAGACGTACACACACACTGATGAAACTACCAACACATTCAAAATAAGGAATATATTGATCACCCTTTTGTAATCCCTCCCTCTTCAACCTCCCTATCTTATCCCCAGGCAACCGCTTATCTAGTGTCTAGATGACAAACATTTATCTGTTGTTCTATAGATGAGATTACATGTTTTTTTTTTTTAATTTTTATGCAAAACGAGATCACAGACTACCGACTCTGGGTTCTTTCATTCAAAATAGTGGTTTTCAAATTCATTCATATTGCTATGTGTGTCAATAGTACACACCTTTTTATTACCAACTGCTGTTTGTATAGATACACCACAATTTATGGAGCCATTTGGCAATTACGATGTGTGAACACATCTCCCACTTATCTCGGGTAATTACCGGGGAATATAATGGCTGGATGATACAGGTAATGTCTGCTTCACCTTTCAAGAAACTGCCAAATATTTGAAAAGTTGTACGATTTTTTAATCCCACCAGCAATGTATGACAGTTCTAGTTACTCCAGATTGTCACCAACACTTGAATGGTCAGTATTTTTCATATTAGCTCCTCGACTATAGGAACAGTGCTATCTCATCAGGTTCTTAAGTTTGCCTTTCTCTAACGACTAATGATGTCAAGTGTCTTTTATACTTCGATAAAGGATAACTAGATGAACTGTGTCATTTGTTTGCTGTCACATTTTGAGTGTTCTTATACATATTCCAGAAAGAAGTTCTTTGTTGGATGTGTGATTTGTAAATATTATGTGCAGTTTTCACACTGTTATTTTAGTCTCTTCCATGTATTTAGCAAAGGAAAAGTTATTTTTAAATTTTGATGGAGCCAAATCTATCAAATTCGTATTTTCTAGAAACACATTTGATATCATGTCTAAGTACTCTCATCCTCTGTCTTACTTATTTTTATTGATTTATGTATTTATTTATTTATTTATCTGCATAGAACAGGATGTGGGGAAATTCCATCACGCATATATTGTGGGTGGGAATAAACGGGAGCAGTCACTCTGGAAAACAGGTTGGCACTTTCTTATAATGCGAACACGGATGTTTCTCGCAACGTAATTCCTAATTGCTAAAACCTGGAAACAAGCCAAAGATGCTTCAAGAAGGAAATGTTTTGAAGGTTTTAGGTATCCCCTTACCATGGAATACTAGTCAGCAAGAAAAAGCAATGAATTCTTACAATTTGCAACAGCATGGATGAATCTCTAGGAAATTATATTCAATGGAAAAAAGATCATTCCAAAAGGTTATATACTCTTAGGATTCCATTTATATACTATTCTTTAAAAGACAGACTACAGGGGCGCCTGGGTGGCGCAGTCGGTTAAGCGTCCGACTTCAGCCAGGTCACGATCTCGCGGTCCGCGAGTTCGAGCCCCGCGTCGGGCTCTGGGCTGATGGCTCAGAGCCTGGAGCCTGTTTCTGATTCTGTGTCTCCCTCTCTCTCTGCCCCTCCCCCGTTCATGCTCTGTCTCTCTCTGTCCCAAAAAAATAAAATAAACGTTGAAAAAAAAAAAGGCAGACTACAGAGTTGGAGAACATACCAGCGGTTGTCAAGGATTTAGGATGCGTATGCGGGGAAGAGCTGGAGAGAGGTGGATGTGGTTGCAAAAGTGTAACGAGAGGGATCTTTGTGGGAAAGTAACTGTTTTATAACTTTACCATGTTGATGGATACATGAGCCCACACTTCCAATAAAATTTCACATAAATGCACATCACACACAGGCGCGCGCACACACACACACACACACACACGCAGGACGTGCAAGTAAAGTATGGAAATCTGAGTAAGACAGGTGGATCATGACAATGCCAATATCCTATTATTCACATTTTACCATAGTTGTCCACATGCACCACCAGAGGAAACCATATACATGGTACTCAGCAAATCTGTGTCATTTTTTTCACAAGTGAATCTACAATGATCTCAAAACAAGAATCTTAATGAAAAAATTATGCACAAACTTCCCTTGTGATTTTGATTTGCCTTTGCCTAATCGCTAGTGGCAGTGAGAATTTTTTCACGTATTTTATAGTCATTCGTATCCATTTTGTGGAGAAGTATTTATTTATTCCCTGTGTATTAATGGCGTAATTTCTCTTTTTATTGTTGAATTGTAAGAGTCCTTTATGTATTCTGTTGATAAGACCCTTATCAGACATGTGATTTGAAAAACTTTTCTCCCATTTTGTGGGGTGTCTTTTTTTCCCTTGATAATGCTCTTTGATGTACAAACGTTTTTAATTTTGCCGAAGTCTCTTGTTTTTACTCTGTTGCTCATACTTTAGGTGTTGCCTCTAAGAGTTCATTGCCATTTAAGTCATGAACATTTATGCATATTTTTTCTTCTAAGATTTTTATAATTTTCACTTGTGTATTTATGATATCACTACAATTTTTTTTTTTGTACATGGTGAGGTGAGGGTCAGTCCAACTGTGATCTTTTACATGTGAATGTCTAGTTGTTGCAGAATTATTTGTTGAAGGGCTATTTTACCCCGTTGAAGGATGTTGGCATCTTTGGTGAAAATCAGCTGGCTATAGGTATATTGATTTATCCTGAACTCTCAATTATATTCCATTGGTGTCCATATCTAGAGAACTGTAGCTTTGCAGCAAGTTTTAAAATTGTTAAAAGGTAGTCCTTCAGCGTTGTTCTTTTGGAAGATTCATTTTGCTCTTTGGGTTTCCTTCAAATCCATATGAAATCGAGGATCAAGTTTTCCATTTTGGCAAAAGGGCTGTTGGGATCTTATAGGGATAGCATCAAATATGTAAATAGATCATTCGGGGTAGTATTGGCATCTTAACAATGTGAAGTCACACTCACTAATGTTCTGTAGTTCTGTGCACACATCTCTTCCACCTCCTTTGCTAAATTTATTTCCCAGTATTTTGTTCTTTTGGAAATCATTATACACAAAATTGCCTTAATTCCTTTTTTAGAGTGTTTGTTGTTGGTACACAGGAACAGCAATTAATATTTGTCTATTGGGGGGCGCCTGGGTGGCTCAGTCGGTTAAGCGGCCGACTTCGGCTCAGGTCATGATCTCGCGGTCCGTGAGTTTGAGCCCCGCGTCGGGCTCTGTGATGACAGCTCGGACCCTGGAGCCTGTTTCAGATTCTGTGTCTCCCTGTCTCTCTGACCCTCCCCCGTTCATGCTCTGTCTCTCTCTGTGTCAAAAATAAAAATAAACGTTAAAAAAAATTTAAAAAAAATTTGTCTATTGAACTTCTACCCCGAAACTTTGCTGACTTCATTTATTTTCTCTAGTGGCTTGGGACTTTTTGGGATTTTCTATATATGACAATGTCATCTGCAACTAGAGATGGTTTTAATTTTTTTTCCCAATCTGGAAGCCACGTATTTATTTTTGTTGCCGAATTGTCTCACTAGACTGTTGAATAGCAGTTGAAATTGACCCCTTTGTCTTCATCCTCTCCTTAGAGGAAAAGTTTCCACTTTCAGAGTATGACACGGACTGTGGTTTTTTCACAAATGTCCCTTATCATGCTGAGGAATTTTCCTTCTATTGCCATTTTTCTGTGTATTTTATTACGGAAGGAATTTTGATTTGGTCAAATGCTTGTACGCAGCATTTGAGATATCAAGTGTTTCCTCCCTTTGTTATGTTAATGTGATGTATTATGTTGATGGATTTTATTATACTGAACCACCCTTGAGTTGTTGGTATAAATCCCACTTGGTCATGCAGTATAATCCTTTAATACGCTCTGAAATTCTGTTTGCAAGCATTTTGCTGAAGATATTTGCATATATACCCATATATATCTATAAGGGATATTTCTGATATCCCCTTTCTTGTAATATCTTTAAATGCCTTTGGTATCAGGGTAATGCTGATCTCATAAAAATGGGTTACGAAATGTTCTCTCCTTTTCCGTTTTCAGAAAACTTTTAAAAGAATTTTGTTAACTCCACTTTAGATGCTTGGTAGAATTCAGAAGTAAGACCATCCGATTCTGCACTTTTCTTTGTTGGGAAGCTTTTTATTACTTATAGAATGTCTTTAATTTTTATCAATCTGTTCAGACTTTCTATTTCATCTTGAGTTAATTTTGGTAAATTATATATTTGTAGAAATTTGTCCATCTGATATAGGTTATCTTGTTTTGTTGGCATATAATTATTCATAGTATTCTTTTATAATCCATTTTATTTTGGTAAGATGAGTAGTAATGTTCTACACATGTTTCTGATTTTGGTTATTTAAGTCTTCTCTCTTTTCTATGTCAGTCTAGCTAAAATTTTCTCAATTTGTTGTTTCCAAAGAACTAGCTGCTAATTTCATTCATTCTCTTTATTGTTTTCTATTCTATTTCATTGAATCTCTGTTCTACTTGGTATCTTTTCCTTCCATCAGCTACCTTTGAGTATGCTTTTCTCTTAATTTTCTGGTCCCTCAGAATGTAAAGTTGGATCATTAATTTGAGACCTTTCTTCTTTTTTAACTATAGCATTTGTTGCTATAAATTTCCCTCCCAGCACGATCTTCATCTCATCTTATAAGTTTTATATGACTTTCATTTCATTTATCCCTAAGTATTTTCTCATTCCCCTTGTTTTTTTCTTTGATCCATTTGTTTATTTACTTTAAATTAGTCTTTTTTAATGTTTATTTTTGAGAGAGACAGAAAAACAGAGCATGAGCAGGGGAGGGACAGAGAGAGAGAGGAAGACACAGATTCCAAAGCAGATTCCAGGCTCCAAGCTATCAGCACAGAACCCCACGCAGGGTTCAAATTCACAGACCACGAGATCAGATCATGATCTGAGCTGAAGTCCAACACTTAACCGACTGAGCCACCCAGGAACCCATTGTTGTTTAAGAGTATCTTGCTTAATTTCCAAAAATTGGTAAATTTTCTTTTTTTTCCTTCTGTTACCGATTTAGAGCTTCATTCCATCATGGCCAGAAAAGAAGGTTTGTAAGATTTCAATCTTTTTAAATTTGCTGAAACTTTTGTGGCTGAACATGAGCTCTGTCCTCGAAAATATTCCATGTGCACTTGAGAAGAATGTGTTCTATTATTATTGGGTGGGTGGGTATATATGTTTGTAAGATCTGCTTTATAATAATGTTCAAATCATCAATTTCATTACTGATGTCCTGTCTAGATGTTCTGTTTGCAGAAAGTGGAGTATTGATGTCCCCAACTGCAGTAATAGTAGAATTCTCTGTTTTACCTTTCAGGTATGTCAATGTTTGTTTCCTATGTATTTAGGGCTCTGTTGTTTGGTACATTTATGGTTATAATTTTCATACCTTCTTGAGAAATTGACTGTTATAAATATCTAAAATTCTTCTTTATATTTTCTAACAGTTTTTGACTTAAAATCTATATTTTGCCTTATAGTGTAGCCAACCCAGGTATTTATTTTCTCAACCATAGTCTTTTGCTTCAAGTAGCTGGAGGATTTTTTCATCCACCCTAAAAATGTCTTTGAGCAATGCTTGCCACTTTTCCACATTGACTGAATTTTGAATTAGGAAAACCATAGTCAAGAGTTTTGCATCAGTCCTTCAATTACCCCCAGCCAGGTAGAGCAGACAAATAATTTGCACAGAATTTCTGTTTTAGTCCATCCAGAAACAGGTATGAAGTTTCCACACTGGAAACATGAGCTTCTGTCTTCAAGATGGCCACCATCAGAGGAGCACAGGAGCCATTGTCAGAAAGGCAATTAAAAATGCTGTGAAGATGTGGTCCAATAAGGTGGTTTATGTAGATCCTGAATTCAAGTAGTCTGCTAGGCTCTGACTGGGTTCTTTTATTTTGTACTGAAGCCTAGAAATGCTCTTTAGGCAGTACCTGAGTCAGTTATAGGGCTCATATCACCTCATCTCTGTCTCCTGTCTCAGGAGTCATTGTCCTATGTTGCCCAATGTTCAATATCTAAAAATCATTGCTACATATATTTGGTTCTGTTTTCAGTTACTTCAGGGGGAAAGTAAACCCAGTCTCTGTTACTCCATCTTGGCTGAAAATAAAATCCCCAAATAATGGCCTTTTTAAACAATTCCTTATTTTCCTTTGCACTTTTTTGGATTTTTCTAATTTTCATTGATATTTTTAGCACTCTGTCCTGGTGTTAACCTGCATTCCACTTGACTGTCTCTTATAAAAAGATATACAATCTTAATCATTTCACAACTAGCTTATCAACAAGGCATCATCTTAATTTTGCTTCATGATTGTCTCAAATAATGTGAGTATTTTAATAATATATCTAGGGATTTCCAACCATATCAAACATTTCTAATTTAAAACCCAGCACAGGGGTGCCTGGGTGGCTCAGTAGGTTAAGTGACCGACTTCGGCTCAGGTCATGATCTCACGGTCGGTGAGTTCGAGCCCCGTGTCGGGCTCTGTGCTGATAGCTCAGAGCCTGGAGCCTGCTTCTGTTTCTGTGTCTCCCTCTTTCTCTGCCCCTCCCCCATTTGTGCTCTGTCTCTCTCTGCCTTTCAAAAATGAATAAATGTTAAAAAAAAATTTAAAAACCAGCACAGTTACATACTCAGTAATAATAATAATAGCCACTTACAAACTTCTTTTGCTGATTTTGTGTCAGATCCTGAGTTGAGTTCTTTAAATGTATTTAGCTTATTAATATACACAGCAAACCAATGTTTCTGTTAATAACGTTCCTTTTCAAGTAAAAGACCTGAATTTTGTGTTGAAAAAGTACGTTTTTCCGAAGTCATGCAGATGGCAACCCTACTTCCTGGGCTTGAATCCAGGTCTGATGGTAGCTACAGCTATTACCCCAACCCTGTTTCTTAGATCATGGGGGAAGAGGTAGACCTTGGTCAAGTTTTGACGCTTAAACCATTTCAGTATTACAAAAATGTTAGTCTTAAAAACTTTACTGTAATCACGAAAAAAAAAAATCAAAGAACTAACTTTGTGATCCTATGAGACAGTTCTCCATTTGTATGAGAAAGCATCCAATATGTGGATTTGATAGAGAGCACCCCCTGTTGCACTGTCCTCCTTTGTTGACCCCTCATCTCCCTGGTAAGGGCTGTGAGCATCTTGAGGGCATAGCACCATTTTATTATCATTTGTATTCCAGACATCTAGTCTAACACCTGGTTCTTGGGAACCGTTAAACAAATGAATGCATGTTCCCAATCTACTGAGCCCAAATCATTTACATTATATTTTATTGCAAAGAAAAAGAGAGGAATGGCAGGAAATTTATTTTCTTTATACTAAAGTGGTCTACCCACTTACCTCCATATATCCATGCCCCTACCACTTGGACCCTAAGATTTGCTAGCAGAGCTTCTTAACTGGGCATCCACCGGAAACTTTTGACCTAACGAATGGATTTCAAAGTGGTCGAAAACTTCCTGAACTTGCTGATAGAATTGTGGGTGTTTGTACCTCTGTTGGTAGAGGGGGAATAATATTTTCAGAGAGCTCTGGGACTTCAAAAGGTTAAAGATTCTTACATTCCTTTCAAGTGACCCACCTCTTTCTCCCTTTGCACAAAACGTAGAATAAAATGGAAAAAAAGGAGGGAGGGATGAAAGGCAGCACACAAGCAAGGAGCAAAGAAAGGAAAACGGGAAAAGTTCTGACAGAATATGGTACAGGAAGATAGAATACGTTCTCCGGTTTCTCAATGTCATTTTTCCTGAGGGTACTGCTTCTAACTCAACCCTCTCACCAAAACAGCTCTGCCAAAGCTAACCTACGATGCATCTCTTCCCAAACGCAAAGCATTTGTCTCAGTCCTTAACCTACCAGATGTTTTTCTCTACTTGCTATTGTCTCTTCTTTGAAACTTACATTACCAAGCCTCCGTATACCATTATCTTCTCTTTGCTTCAGTCTGAGGATTTATAGAATTCTGCCCTCTTCTCCGTAATGTACTCCCCATAGAGGAGACAATTAACGGACAGAATTTTTACTGTGCTAATGGATTCTTTATTTAGATGCCTATTCAAAGCCTTTCCCATTCGGAAGTATATAGGTAAGTGCCTGTTGGACATTAGTCCTTGGATGGTTAGCAGGTCCCTCATCCTGTCGATGTTTATGGCTAGCTCACCTGAATTCCAGTATTTTGTCAAATTCCTTGCTTTCCATCATATTCAGGCACTTTCTTTCCGGGTTCTGTCACATATATCTACCCACACCCTCTACTCCTTCCATAAAAAGGTGTTCCTTTTAACACTATAATAACAGTGATTACAGTGAATTATTTATTTCATTCCTACACTCTAGACTTCTAGCAGCCAAGCAACGATAATGTTATCTTCTATTTCTGTATTGACAGTGTGATAATGTCAGTTAAAACCTGGCCACACTGAGTGCCTCCCACAACAAAGTGCTGTTGAATAAAGGGGGGGACAAGCCTTTAGACTCACATGTAATAGCAGAAAATATTCTGCACAAAGAACCAGGAGACTAAGCAATAGTATTTTCTCTCTCCGTACTTAACATTTGAGAATTTGTCTCGTCTCTTTTTTTCAATCAATAATGTAGCCCAAAGTCTTGTTTGATGATACCCTATAATTATACATAAGGTAACTTTTAGAAATATGAATGGCCATTCAACTGTAACACACGGCATACATCAGACAGACTTAGTGAATTTTGTGCACACTGATCCACATAGTCACATTTTGAAAGGAAATTATTTCTTTCTCTATGAATTAACTTCTTAAATTTACTAAAGCAAGGACTCCTCCATGATAGAGAGTACATTATGATGAAATTTGATATTAATATATTGGGATATATTATGAAAATACTTTATGGGATCTTTGGAACACCTATTAAATTCAATGAAAATGAATGGACATAAAATCAAATGAACTTGTGCTTGTACTTTTATGACGCTTTAACCCAGTAGACCCATCCTTGATCTATGAAGCTGGTGTGACATAAAAATGGCAGCCAGATTTCCCAGAGTTCTGCTCAATGTCTCTTACATTCTTCTTCCTTAAAATTTGTAATAAACTTTAGTTCTTACACATAACTTGAGCCATCCCTGATATTTAAAGGAGTCCATTCTTCAAAAATAAAAAAGTAATTACAACTGTGGGTTCCACACCACTTGTCAACCTGTCAAAGAACATATTTATATCACTGTTAATAGTAAAAACAATAAACTGCAATATAGTAAACCTGCTGTAAAATCATCCCTAAACAAATTTGATGGGAAAAAGAAAAAGAAAGATTGTGCTCACTTAGTGGTAATAATTCTAAATTTGGGTGAGTTGTTCCTGAAAGAATCATTTTCTTTATTTTTTTTTTATTTATTTCTCTGTATTTTACTTTTTTTAGAGATAGAGCATGTGAGCTGGGGAAAGGGGCAGAGGGAGACAGAGAGAGAGAGAGAGAGAGAGAGAGAGAGAGAGAATACCAAGCAGGCTCCACACCCAGTGTGAAACCCAACATGGGGCTCGATCCCACAACCTTGGGATCATGACCTGAGCCAAAATCAAGAGTCAGATGCTCAATCACCTGAGCCACCTAGGCGCTCCCAATTTTTTTTATTTTGATGATAAAATGAGCCACTGATCTTAAATCACAGAGTTTGACTTATGTATTTGTCTCTGAAAAATTTTTCTCCCGAGTGATTAGAACAAAGCATAAGATATAATAATGTTGTTGTTGTTGTGAGTATTTTTGTTATCTTTAAGTTTTTATATAAATTCCAGTTAGTTAAAATACACCATAGTATCAGCTTCAGGTGTACAATATAGTGACTCAACCCTGACATACAACCCCCAGTGCTCATCACAAGAAGTGCCCTCCTTAATCCCCATCACCTATTTCACACATCCATCCCCTCACCCACCTCCCTTCTGGAAATCATCAGTTTGTTCTCTACAGTTAAGAGCCCATTTATTGGTTTTCCTTTTTCTTTTTCATCCCTATGATGATTTGTTTTTCTTCAATTTCACAACAGAGTGAAATCATATGGTATTTGTGTTTCTCTGAATGACTTATTTTGCTTAGCATAAAACTCTGTAGCTCCATCCATGTCGTTGCAAATGGCAAGATTTCATTCTTTTTTTTTTGGCTGAGTAATATTCCAGTATATATATATATATAATATTTAATATAAATATTAAAATATGTAATATTATAAATATAATAAAATGTATTAAAATATTTAATAAAATATATTAAAATATAAATTAAAATTTATACTATTATAAATATATAATTAAATTATTTAATTTTAATTTTAATTTTTAATTTATTATTAATTTTAATATTTATATTTCGTTTAATATTAAGATAAATTAATATAATTAATTTTATTAATATAAAATTAATTTTAATATTAGTTAATGAATATATAATTAAAATGTTTAATAAAATATATTTTAAAATATAAATTAAACTTTATAATATTATTAATAAATATATAATAAATATGTATATGTGTGTGTATATATATAATCACATATTCCTTATCCAGTCATCGAAAATCAAAATGGATTAAAGACCTAAATGTGAGACAGGAAACCATCAAATTTTTAGAGCATAACACAGGCAGTACCCTGTCTGACATCAGCCATAGCAACTTCTTACCAGACTTTTCTCCTGAGGCAAGGGAAACGAAAGCAAAAGGAAACTATTGGGACTTCATCAAAATAAAAAGCTTCTGTGAAGGAAACAATCGACAAAACTAAAAGGCAACATGCAAAATAGGAGAAGAGAGTTTGCAAATGGCATGTCTGATAAAGGGTTAGTATCCAAAATATACAAAGAACTTATAAAATTCAACACCCAAAAAATAACCCAATTATAAGATGGGCAGAAGTCAGGAACAGACATTTTTTTCAAAGACATAGAAATGGCCAACAGACACATAAAAAGATACACAACATCATTCATCATCAGGGAAATGCAAATCAAAACTCTAATGAGCTATCACCTTCCACCTGTCAGAATGGCTAACATTAACAACACAACAAACAATAGGTGTTGGTGAGGATGTGGAGAAAAGAGAACCCTCCTATACTATTGGTGGGGATGCAAACTGGTGCCACCACTCTGGAAAACAATATGGAGGTTCCTCAAAAAGTTAAAAATAGAACTATCTTACAATCCAGCAATCACACGACTAGATACTTACCCAAAGAATACAAAACTCCTAATTCAAAGGGGTACATGCACCTCGATGTTTACAGCAGCGTTATCTACAATAGCCAAATTATGGAAACAGTTCAAATATCCGTTGACAGATACAATAGTTTTTAAATAGAGGCTTCACCCAAATGTCTTCTCTTTGTTAACACATATTAAACATAAGACTGCACATGCCTTCTGAAAATATATGGCCATCTTCAGACATTCTTCTGCAGCTCCAAACACGTAACATAAACTCAAATTGATTTACCAAGTCTTTATGTGGTTATAGTTGTTTTTTGACTTATAAGATGAGAAAAAAGGGCAAAAAGGAGTAAGTGTTTTGATGCCTTACTATCTTTTCTCTTGAAAGCAATATAAAGGAGATTGAGTAGTTTAAAGTTGCCCTAGTTTTATTTATTATATACCATGTAATTGCAAAAAACCTTGGCCCATATTTGTTAATAAGTGATATTAAATTCTTTGAATGCAAATAAAATGTTCTGTTAAGAGCAAAACATGAAGTATTTAGCTATTATAAAACAGGACTTAAAAATTTTTTTTAAGTAGGCTCATGCCCAGGATGGAGCCCAATATGGGGCTTAACCTCACAACCCTGAGATCAAGACCCAAGCTGAAATCAAGAGTCCTACACTTAACCGACTGAGTCACCCAAGCACCCTGTGTGTATTTCTTTTAAGTTATTTTATGAAAGAGATGTGAAATAGTTTTGCCTACTAATAGTTAATAACTAAATAATATTTATCTATTAGAAATACTCCCACCATCACAATGTACAATAAATGCAAAGAAAAAAACATATGACCTCCATAAAGATGTTTAATAATGGAGAATTCAAATCATAAAATTCATTTTTTTTAGAAAAAAATGTAGCCACGTAGAAATCAACTAACAAAATCTGTAGAGTTGAGGGATATATCTTTCCATGTCCACTCTACCTCTTTTGTTGTAGCCACTTGCTTTGCACTTGAAAATTTTGAAAGATTTGTCAGTAACTTCTTCATGTGCATGAAAACACTTGATAAGCATCCATGTAAAACAGAGCTTGGAGGCAGGATATCCAGTAATGTGCAGTGAGGACTTTTATAAATCTACCCATACATTAAAAGCAACATAAACACTGGCAAAATTATCAACCCCAATGTTTTCAGGAAATTGCAAGTAGTAAATAAAGGCCTGATCTCACACAAAAGGTTTTCAATATAAATCAGCAACTTACTTCTCACAATAAAAGCATGGAGAACAGAAAGCAATAGGGTGATATATTCAGTGTTGAAAGAAAAAGAATATTAATCAAGAATACCACATTCAGTAAACTAAGATACTCCCAGACAAATAAAAACAGAGAATTTCTTGCTAGCAGACCACCCTACAAGAAAAACGAAAGGTAATTATTTAGGCTCAGTACAACGTGAGGAATGCCAGATAATAAGTTAAATACACAGAAAGAAAAACAGAGGACTAATATAGGTAACTAATTAGGTAAACCTTATGTTTCTATTTTTGGTAATATTTTTTTCTCTCATATAATTTGAAGGACAACTGCATAAAGTAATAATTTTAAAGATGGTTTAAATAGTCAATAATATATATAAACCTAACGTACATGACAATAATAGCACAAAGGAGGGAGAAATGGACCAATCTTGGAACAAGTTTCTGTAAAGTATTTAAGCTAAATTAGTATTAATCTGAAAAAGATTGTGTTAAGTTTAATTGTAATCCACAGGCAACTCTTCAGAAAATATAAGTTATATGTATGCACAAGGGAAATAACAAGGAGAATTTAGTCTAGGTAACAATATTAAAACATACACAAATATAAAACACACTGATAAAGATAAGTATATAGTCAAATTCATAATATCTAATACTGTGTGATGGTGTTGTGTTAAACGTTTGAATCTAGTATAAAGTTTACAAAAAATACTATTTTTAATTTTTAATTCAATTTAATTCAATTTAAATTTGATTAGCTTAGTGATTAATTAATTATGCTCTAGCTATAATAATTTGTTCCTGGATAAAAATACAAAAAGATGTAAATTGTGATATCAAAAACATGAAAGGGGGAGAAATAAAAGCATAAAGTTTTTGTATGCCTTCAAAATTAAGTTGTTATCAGCTTCAAATAGACTGTTATAACTATATTTCATGGGAGCCCCATGGTAACCACAGTGCAAATATCTATACAGAGAAGTTAAAGATTAGGGAACCAAAGCATAAAACTACAAAAAATCATCAAAGGATTAAGAAAGATACAAAAAGAGGAACAAAGGAACTACAAACAGTTGAAACAAAACAAAACAAAATGGCATTCCTTACCTATTAATAACTTTAAATGTAAATGGACTAAATTCCTCAATCAAAAGACATGGAGTGGATGAATGGATAAAAACAAACAAACAAGAAACTACTCTGTATTGCCTATAAGAGATATACTTCAGCTTTAAGGACATGCACAGTCTGAAGTGGAGGAATGTAAAAAGGTACTCTATGCCAATGGAAACCAAAGAGAACAAGAGTAGCTGTACTTACAACTGACAAAATTGGCTTTAAGTAAAAGGTGTAGCAAAAGACCAAAAAAGGTCATCATATAATGATAAAGGTGTCAATTCACCAAGAAGATATAACAATTGTAAATATATATGCACCGACTTGGAGCGCTTAATGATATTAAGCAAATACTAACAGATCTGAAAGGATAAGAAGACAACATTATAATAATAGTAGGGGACTTCAATATCTTACTTTCAACAATCAATAGATTATTCAGACAGAATACCAATAAAGAAACATTGGTTTTGAACTTTAGACATACATGAAGCATTCCATCCACCAGCAGCAGACTACTCATTCTTCTTAAGCCAACAAACAACATTTTCCAAGATACAACATATTTTAGGTCTCAAAGAAAGCAACATCTGTAATAAGACTGAAATCATACCAAGTATGATTTTCCCACCACAACTGTATAAAACTACAAATCAAGAACAAGAAGAAAATTGGAAAATTTACAAATATGCGGGAATTAGACATCATACTTTTAAAAAATGTTTATTATTTTTTTTGAAAGAGAGAGAGACAGAAAGAGAGACAAAGAGACAGAGAGAGAATCCCAAGCAGGTTCCACACTGTCAATGCAAAGCCTGTAGCAGAGCTCACTTTCACAAACCATGAGATCATGACCTGAACCAAAATCGAGTTGGATGCTTAACTGAGCCACCCAGGTGCCCTGAAATATCATAGTTCTAAACAGCCAATGTGTCAAAAAAGAAATTAAAAGGGACATAAGAAAATATCTTAAGACAAATGAAAATGCAAACACAACAAGTCAAATTTATGACATGCAGCAAATGAAGTGTTAAAGGAAAGTTTATAACAATAAACGCATACATTAAGGATAAAGAAGGATCTCAAATAAACAAGCTAACTTTAAACCTCAAAGAAGGAGAAAAACAAGAACAAACAAGGTAAACAGAAGGAAGAAAATAACAAAAATGAGAGCCAAAATAAATGAAATAGGGAGCAGAAACACAATAGGAAAGCTAAACAAAATTAAGAGCTCGTCATTTGAAAAGATAAATCAATTGACAACCTTAGCTAGACTTACTAAAAAAAAAAAGGAAGAAGACTCAAATAAATAAAATAAGAAATGAGAGAGGAGACATTACAATGGATACCACAGAAACACAAAAGAACCATTAGAGACTACTATGAACAATTATATGCCAAAAATTAGATAACTTAGAAAAATAGATAAATTTTGAGAAACATGCAACTTACCAAGATTGAATCATAAATAAATAGGAAATTGGAACAAACCAATATTCAGTAAAGAGATTAAATCACTAAGCAAAAACCTCCCAATAAATAAAAGCCCAGGACCTGAAGGTGTTACTGATGAATTCTACCAAACGTTTCAAGAATTAATATCAATCTTCCAAATACTGCTCCAAAAACTCAAACAAGAAGAAACACTCCCAAACTCATTTTAGAGGCCAACACTATCTTGATAACAAAGCCAGATAAGGTCACTACAAGAAAAGAAATTTATAGACTAGTACCCCTTATGAAAATAGATGTATAAATTGTCAATAAAATACTAGCAAACTGAATTCAATAGCACACTAAAAGAATCTTATATTATGTTCAAATTTAATTTACCCTTGGGAAGCAAGGATGATTCAATAGATGATAGATAGATAGATAGATAGATGATAGATAGATAGATAGATAATAGATGTGATATATAACATTAACAGAATGAGGGATAAAATTCCAATGATCATCTCAATAGATGCAGATAAAACATTTGACAAAATTCAATATACTTTCATGATAAAACTCTCAACAAATTAGGTATAGAAAGGTGCACCTCAACATAATAGAAGTTATATATGACAAGCCTACAGCTAACATCATACTCAACAGTGGAAAGCTGAATGCTTTCCCTCTAACAGCAGAAACAAGACAAGGATGCCCAGTGTCATCACCTCTAGGCCACATAGACTGTAAGTCCTAGGCAGAGCAATCAGATAAGAACAAGAAATAAAAAGTATCCATGTTGGAAAGGAAGAAGTGAAATTGTCTCTCTTTAAGATGGGATGATCTTCTACATAGAAAACCCTAAATACTCCATGAAAAAAATTTTAGAACTAATCAATAAATTTAGTAACGTTCCAGGATACAAAATCAATGTTGTGTGTGTGTGTGTGTGTGTGTGTGTGTGTATGTGCGTGTATATATATATATATATATATATATATATATACAATGAACTATTGAAAAGAGAAGTTACAAAAATAACCCCAGTTACAATAGCACTGAAACAATAAAACACTTAGCAATGCATTCTACTTAAAGTCCTGCACACTGAAAAATGTAAGACTGTGATGAAAGAAATTGGTGCAGATACAGATAAATGGTAAGCTATCCAATGTTTGGGGATGGAAAAATTGATACTGCTAAAATGTCCATATTACCCAAAGTAAGGTACCGATCCAGTGCAATCCGTACCCAAATTCCACTGACATGTTTATCTAAGTAGCAAATACAAGCCTAATACTCATATGGCACCAGAAAAGACCTCGAATAGCCAAAGCGATTTTGACAAAGAACAAAGCTGGAAGTATTCTTCCTGATGTTACACTCTATGGTGAGGCCACAGTAGTCAAAACAGTTTTGAAGTGGCATAAAAACAGACCCAAAGATCAACAGAAGAAAACAGAGAACTCAGATATATCCAAGCATATACAGCCAACTGATCTTCAACCAAAAGCCAAGAACAAGTAACGGCAGAAGTGTAATCTCTTCAATAAGTGTTTTTTGGTTTGTTTGGGGGGGGGGGGGCTGGGAGGGGTAGGGGAAGATGTCAACAAGTGCAAACACCCAGTTACAGGGTAAATAAATCCTGGGGAGGTAATGCACAGCATGGTGACTCTAGTTACCAATACTCTGTTGTATATTTGAAAGTTTCTAAGAGGGTAGATCTTAAAAGTCTTAAAAGTTTTTATCACAAGAAACAAATTTGAAACTGTGTGGTGATGAATTTTAACTAAACTCATCACGGTAATCATTTTTAATATACACATACTTCAAATTATTATGCTTTAGGCTTAAAACTAAGACAACGTTATGTGCCGATTATATTTCATTTTAAAATGTGATCTTTGAAAAACTGGAGTTTCACGGTGAAAAGAAAGAAAATGGACCCCTATCTTATACCACTCACAAAAATTAAAATGGGTTAAATGCTTAAATGTAAGACCTGGATCCTTAAGACTCCTAAAGAAACATAGAGGAAAAAGTTCTTTGACATTGGTCTTGACGGTGATTTTTTGGAATATGACACAAACAAGTAAAGGCACTAAATGTAAAAATGAACAATTGGGTGTGTGTTAAATTAAAAAGCTTCTGAAGAAGAAAGGAAACTAGCAACAAGGTAAAAAGTCAATCTATGAAGTGGAAGAAAATATTTGCAAACCATATATCTGATAAGGAGTTTCAAAAATATGAGAAACTTAATAGCAGAAAATAGATGAATAAATAACCTAATTAATTAATGGGGTATGCACTTGAACAGACATTTTGCCAAAGAAGATATACATGTGGCCAACAGGTACATGAAAATGTTCTCAACGTCGCTAATCAGCAGGAAAATGCAAATCAAAACCACAATGAGGTCGGGGCACCTAGGTGGCCCAGTCAGTTAAGCATCCGACTTCTTCTCAGGTCATGTTCTCGCAGTCTGTGAGTTCAAGACCCGCATAGGGCTCTGTGCTGGCAGCTCAGAGCCTGGATCCAGCTTTAGATTCTGCATCTCCCTTTCTCTGCCCTTTTCCTGCTCACACACTCTCTCTCAAAAATAAATAAACATTAAAAAAATTTAAAAAAAAATCCCACAATGTGGTATCTCCTCCCATCTGTTAGGATGAGTTTTATGAAAAATACAAGAGATAACAAGTATTTCCAGGATGTGGAGACAAGGGAACACTGTTCCCTTGTACACTGTTAATGGGAATGTAAAATGGTGCAGCCCCTGTGGAAAACAGAGGCCCCTCAAAAAATTAAGAATAGAATTATCATATGATCCCAGATCTCACTGCTTGATATATACTTAAAGGAAATGAAATCAGTATCTCAAAGAAGTATCTGCCCTCCCATATTCATTGAAGTATCATTCCCAATAGCCAAGATACGGAAACAACCTAAGTGTTTGTTCACAGATGAATGGATAAAGAAAATGTGGTGTGTGTGTGTGTGTGTGTGTGTGCACGTCTGAGTAAAATATTATTCAGCCATGAGATAGAAAGAATTCCTGACATTTGCAACAAAATGGATGAATCTAGAAAGTATGCCAAATGGAGTTATCCAGACAGGAAGACAAATACTATATTATTCGAAAAACCCTAAAAAAAAATGTTGAATTCATAGAAATAGAGTACAATGGTGATGAACAGAGCCTGGAGAGTGGGAGAGACAGAGATGCTAGTCAAAGTACAGCCCTTCTTTTATAAGATGAATAAGCCTTGGAGATCTAATGTACAGCATAGTTAATGATACTATGTTGTGTACTTGAAATTTGCTGAGAACGGACTTTAAGCATTCTAACTACACACACACACACACACACGTGCACGTGCGCACACAGACACACACAAAAGTTAACTACATGAGGTGATGGATGTATTAATTAGTCTCATCGTGGTAATCATTTCCCAAAGTATACATATGTCAAATCATCACATTGTACGCTTTTAACATAGACAAATTTATTTGTCAATTATATCCCAATAAAGCTGAAAAAAATTAAATAGTAGTCCAAAAGTGGCAACAACCCAAATATCCATCATCTGTTGAATGGATAACAAACTGTGATAGCCTTCAACAAAAAGGAGTGAATTACCGACACGCACTACAATGGGGGTGAACCTTGACAACATTATGCTAATGAAAGACATAGTCACACACAAAAAAACCCATATTGTATTATTTCATTTATATGAATAGTTCAGAATAGTCAAATGCATAGATAGAAAATATACTAGTGGTTTTCCCTAGAAGAGGTGTAGGGGAGATGAGGTGAGACTGTGGAAGGCACAAGATCTCTCCGTGAGACAATGAAAAACGTCCTAAAATTATTAAAATGCAGTGATGGTTGCACAATTCTGTGAATATACCAGAAAACAGTTAAGTGTGCACCTTAAATGGATTAATGTTATAGAACCTACATCCTCACTCAATAAATCTGTTAAAAATGAAATTTCCCGGTTTCTATTACATTTATCTGTTTGAATTTCCGCCTTCTGCTGTAGATTGTGTTTCCCAGGGATGTGAACTATGTTTTATTGTTAGTTAATCCCCAGCTAATGTTCAGTTTTGAGTTCATTTTCACTGATTGTGAAATCTTTACCCAATACATAAATATAAACGTTATGTTTCCATATCATAAAACTAAGGGCAAAGGGTTGTCTGCCATTTTCAACTTTTTAACTCTTGTAGAATCACCACCTCAAATAGTGTTGTTCCATCATAAGCACCAAATATACTCTTTGGATAAACTATTGGTAAATGGACTGTTTTCTTCCAATCAGCATTTTTGTGGTACATTTTGCCATGGTGATAATGTTGAAGGCTCTAAAATAAGACCAATTTCTCTTCTTTCTTTTTTTTTTTTGGAAGTCTGAAACTGTCTAACCCTGAAACACTCAAACATCCCTTCTGTTATCCAGGTAAACTCATTGCTTTAGTAATTTGTAATGTATAATTCATATCTGACATACGGCTTCACTTCTTGTCTTAAGTCTGTATTAATTTGTCAAAGGATGTTTTAATAAATATACTTTCATACAAAAAATTTTCTGTATTGTTTACAGCACGACTTACGCCTAAAAAGGATAAAATCCTTGAAGGCAGAGTCTTATCCAATTGTACCTTTATTTTCTAAAACAATGTCATCTCAAAGTATATCAAGCAAGATAATCAATATTTGGCAAGTGTATCAAATTTTTCCCTACAATAAAATTCTGTGTTTTCTGCCCAAAATTAAGTCTCATTTCTGCGATACATAACAAAGAGATATATCCCCTAAGTAATCCTAGAATCCTAAAATGGACATCCTCCTGCCTTTAGTCATTTTTTTGCTAACATTCCTGAATAACATATGCCTATATCTTAGCATGGCACATCAGCTTGACAGAATCCTTTCTGAATCTTCCATCAGGTATAGTCATTTTCTAGAAGGAGCTCTTTCTCAGGTGGATCTTGATCTTGGCATTCGCATGTTTTCTGATTCCTGGCATGGCTGGTGAGACCTTCTTAAGGAAATCTGTAACAACCATAGAAAGCAATAACTGTTAAGTAGATACACATTAAGGTAACTACTAAGTAATGAAACTACTAATTAGATTCATGCTCAATGGGGGAACGGATCCTAATGCAGAGGCTAGGAGTTTTTTAACCTATAGAGATTCCCCCTATTAAACTTAGGTTTCATTTTCTCTGATAACATCTTAAGGTGCCCATGTGCACATCATAGGGCTTTCTCCACTTGTCTGCCTGCCCGCGGCTAGTGGCTGGCTGTCCTGAGTTTTCCTGCTGCCATTTTGGTACTTTCCTAGTACTAAGATGTCCTGTGATTCTGAGAAGCCATCATCAGGGCTCCCAGAGGATCAGTGTATCTATCAGCAGCCTCAGTGAGTGTAAATGAAATGAACAAAGACAGTGCCCAATGCCCAGATTTGTCTGCAGCGTTAAATTATGAAAGGGTTCTAATAAGGCATCTGTTTAGGTTGACAAAGGTTTTCAGAGTATCAGAAGAAGCTTGGCTTGAATTTTTAGACAGCAGGGCTCTAGGAGCTGCAGAAGATGCCAAGAAGGACCTAGCTGTATGAGACAAAAGCAGTCCGAACAGAAACCAGATCGAAACACTTTTCATTCTATTAGACCATCAAATGTGAGAGACAGAGAAGTCTGGTGGTCACCTGTAACTTTTTCAACGTTGATTTATTTTTGGGACAGAGAGAGACAGAGCACGAACGGGGGAGGGGCAGAGAGAGAGGGAGACACAGAATCGGAAACAGGCTCCAGGCTCTGAGCCATCAGCCCAGAGCCCGACGTGGGGCTCGAACTCACAGACCCCGAGATCGTGACCTGGCTGAAGTCGGACGCTTAACCGACTGCGCCACCCAGGCGCCCGGTCACCTGTAACTTTTAAGTCTATGAAAATTAGCATATTCTCTCAAAATATGTTCTTGGTTCTTCTGTCTGGACTGGCTGAGAAAATGTCTGCCCCAGAACATTCTGAGCCCAGGTAATGGCTCTATCAGGGATTGTACCTTTCATATACCTAGGATAAGAAAGCATATGCTGCTTCAAGCACTGTAATACAAATGTTCTAATTTAATGCGTGAGTGATTTTGATTCGGTCAATTATTATTCACATTGTTGGTCATGGCTAGTGCCTCAATGAGTCTTTTGAATCGAGTATGTTCATTCTGATGCTCCAGGTTTTGATTTCAGTCTGTACAGATACTCTTTTCACTCATTTTCCCATAAATATATCTTAACCACCCCAGTATCTCTTAATTCTGAGCGCTCTCTATTTTGTGGTTCAAGATCATCTTTGAAACAGAATGAGGCACCCTACCTGACCTTCTGAATTTTATTGCCGGCCCTGCTGTTAGCCAATCCGCTGCTGGTGCCTCAGTGAAGTGAAATGCTCACCCATCCCTGGGCTTTGATTCACCCACTGCCCGGAGTGATCCTACCTTCCATACAACATGGCTCTGGTGGTCTTTTCAGACCCAGTTCCAAGTTTAACTTTGAGGTAAAACCTTCCCTCGATTCTGCCAGTTGCAGGCAACCTCTTGATTCCAAATCTCCCTCCCCAGCACATCTAACTCTCTGGCACAGTGTTTGCCATGTTGTTGTTGCTGTTGTTGTTGTTGTTCTCTGGTGTGATTTGTGTGTGTGGCTGGCATCTGCCCTGTCCTTGAGGGTTGGATTCGTGTAGTAAGTGCTCAACAAACATGGCGTATAAATGAAGGAACTAGATTGTGGCAAGAAACCAATGATTAGTCCCCAGCTGGGTGATCCGGGGCAAACTGAATAACACGTCTATTAAATAGGAGCTCCCCTTTTCTAAAATGAGTGAATGGAGGATGTCATGTCTTCCCTGGAGCTCCAACGTTGGGTCATCTACCCCAGTGGAGAGTGGAAGAGAGGCAGGCCCTGGGGAAATCAGGGTAGTTTATCTAACGCTTTGTCTTCCTACAGCCTTTGCCCTTGGGAGTATCATTCTGATAGGGTGTGCCCGGCGCAGCAGCCTTGCTATCCAACTGTAAGAACGGGTACACGAGGTAGCTAGTCACCTCCCTGTCATCCAGTAGAAATCATAAGGGATTTAACCCAGATAATGTAGTTCTGTTTTGTTTTCCTTACATGATCCACGTTAGCGTGGAAAAGTCGCTCAACCGCCATTTGCCTCATTTCAAAAATTTGTCAAGTAGGGACCATAAGGTCAAGCACACAGGTTTCCTAAAGGATTTAATTAAACCAGCAAGCATGAGGCAGTGTACTGGACATTAACTGTGAGGTCACGGGAGCCACTGTCCAGGTGAAGATCAAGGATCTGCAAACTCCTGTGTGATCTTGGGAAAGTCATTTAACCTGTCTGTGTCTTAGATTTCCACGTACAGAGAGGATCACCATAGACATCTGATCAAATGTTTCCAAGGATTGAAAGAGTTAACCCTTAACTGAAAGGTTTGGAACACGTGAGAAGTCTCAATAAGTATTAGGTCTGTTCATTAATTACTCAATACTTAGTTCATTTCACTTTACGTGGCAGGCTTTCCCGTCCATTCATTCAGGGATGAGAGGAGGGTTAAACCAAGAAGACAAAACCCTCTTACTGTGGTGCACGGACTTCCCTCTCCTGACCTTTAAAATTTTCTCGAAGCAAACTGGAAATTCTAGTTCATTGCCTCAACCTTACCATGTTTTCCATGCTATATTTGCCAGTCTTGTCTCTTGTTGAATGATAGGCCTGGAGACCAAAATTTCATGGTCTTTGATTGACAAAGTGCATATGTCAAAAAAAAAAAAAAAGCGCGCTGGAATTGATATTTGAAAGACACTTAAAAACAAAAAACAATAAAAATTCTTTTATGATTAGTCTAATCTCACCTAACATGTTTTCCAATTTCTAGGGTTAAATGAGGAGGAAAATGTCGAGTGTTAAAACAAAGGCAGAATTTGCTTAACCTTTCTGCTGTGGACAAAAGAATCAAACGGAAATAAAAGCGTTCAACTGATAATAATTTCTCTAGCAGAAACTTTGTTTTTTTGGAGAGAAGGACACACTGAGGGTTGATGGGGGTGGGAGGGAGGGGAGGGTGGGTGATGGGTATTGAGGAGGGCACCTTTTGGGATGAGCACTAGGCGTTGTATGGAAACCAATTTGACAATAAACTTCATACATTGAAAAAAAAAGAATCAGAAAAACAAACAATGAAGAAAAAAACAAGAGAAAAGGAAATCATATTTGAACCCAAACTTCAAAGTGAACATCAAACATTAATTGGTGACCATTCGTCTCGGAATTGTATCAGTCAGAGCTGCTACTTTTTACTGAGCTCCTTACCGCCCTCTTGGTGCTTAACATGCACTATCTTTTTTTTTTTTAATTTTTTTTTTAACGTTTATTTATTTTTGGGACAGAGAGAGACAGAGCATGAACAGGGGAGGGGCAGAGAGAGAGGGAGACACAGAATCGGAAGCAGGCTCCAGGCTCCGAGCCATCAGCCCAGAGCCCGACGCGGGGCTCGAACTCACAGACCGCAAGATCGTGACCTGAGCTGAAGTCGGACGCTTAACCGACTGAGCCACCCAGGCGCCCCTAACATGCACTATCTTACCTCCCGTCGACATAGCTACTCTCATTTCCAGTACGGACAGTAATTACAATGAAGTGAGGACCCCACATTTCATTCCATTGGAGCTCATCAATTAAGATGCCGACAGTATGGCCTTCTATGTCTACTCTACCCAGTGGCATCTCCCACCCACTTTTCTTCCCTCCACTTGTTACCACTTGACATCACAATATATACGCATTTGTTCGTTTGCTGCTAACGTCCCCTGCTACCTAGTCCTTAAGTTCTGGGAGGGCAGGTGTTTCCTCTGTTTGGTTTACCACTGTGATGGCAGACCCCGCAACAGTAGAGGTTCCACAACTCTTTGCGGCATAAAAACATGGAGCTCTGAGGGATCGAATCACTTATCTCAACCAGATTGCCCAATTAATAGGGTAGAAAAGTAGGATTTAGACACAGGTTGGCATTATAGTGAGGGCAGTTCCCACCAGTATGCCGTATCACTGCTCATATTTCCAAATTACTGTTTCCTGTCGCTCACATTGACAGAGGGAAACCCCATGTCCCCCACTCACATCCCCCCCGCCCAGGGTCATCGCCAACACAATAGCAGAAATAAATGGAAGGCCTAATCTATCCCCAGAGCCAAGAACACCGTCTAGGATGCTGTAAAGCGGATGCTGCATAAGAGGGACTTTTTAACGGGAAATGTGATTGATTGATCTCGAACTTACTAATTGCATTTTAGAGAGAGAGTGTACACATGCCACTTCTCGGGAAGCTCAGAGGAAAAAGGGAAGGGAAAGAAAGAACATTAAAAAGAAGAGTATGCCGTTCATGTTGACTAATGAAGGCATCTCTATCTTATGTGACCACCTTTTCATGTGTTTCTTTTTAAACCGCAATCAATGAAAAGGACAGACATTCTCAGTATTAATGGACATTTGATTAGGCAGAAGTATGCCTTCCCCATGCTAATGATCAGTAATGTTCCTCTGTATGTGAATTTCATTGCCCTGAGAAAAATACCTCTTTCATTTGCATGATTTAAAAATCCCTCTCAATCAGCTGGCATTAATTCAGTTAATATTTTTAACTCAAAAGATAGTTCAGTATAATGGTGAATGTCTTTTCCCAAAATTGCTTTGAATTTCCAAGTGTGATACCTTGAAAATTGGGATCTCTATAGACTTTGATGATTACACGACTTTAATGGCAAAAGGATCTCTACCCCCACCTCATTGCTTTCTGTTCTGATCCTTTTCTCAAAATTGCTCACACCTAAGCCCAGTTGGAGCCCAGGTGCCATTTCTGTAACTTAACTAGCAGCTGCGTCTTTTAAATCATTGCCCATCCATTGAAAAGGGGGCATTTTAAATACATTTTTCAATAAAGAGGATATGTCTAGCAGCTGTATAGGAGCTGATCTCATGCCTTCTCTTTTATCTCATATAACACTCACCACAGACCAACATAATGATCCTCATCCATGAGAATTTGTAATTCATTCTAGCCCCAGAATGGGAAAATTCGGTGAAAGCAATGATCCTTCAAAATGTTATTTCTTTTCTTTCATTCATATATGAAACACTGAAACTTCATGGCTAGCCGTTGTGAGTGAAGGTATAAGAAATGAAGTAAAAACAGTCCTTAAAATTGGAAAGAGGAGACTGGCATGCGAAACAAAATAAGTGGGCATACAAACTAATTCGTAATCACACCTTCTGTTTATTCTCCACAGTGAACTTTCAGAGAAAAATAGTATCTTACGCATTTTGCATATTGGTGCTCGACGTCCCGCCCCGATCAGCTTCCCGTACTTTAATACGGTCTGGTCCAAGCTTTGAGATGGGAACGTAGTCCTTCTGGTAGAGAATGGTCCCACGTTTTCAGGAAGTCAGAAATCCTCACTTGAAAGGGAAGATGAGGCGAAGTGACTATTAGCTGTGTTTTTGTGCTTACTACATGAGATTACAGGTTTCTTTCTGCAGTGCTCTTATTCTTTGCATTTGCTGTGTCCATGGAGTCACTGTAAGAAGTGAGTCTGTATCTTTGCAGCTGACAATAGCATGAGGAGTGATTCGATAAATAATACAAATAACGCAAGGCAGGATGCTAATTAGGATCAAGCAGAAGTCCGGATTAAGTGCTATAACATTTCGGGGATAGACTGATCACACGCTCTTGGAGGAATTGAATAGATTTCCAGAAGAGAAGCGTTGGCTGTGCCTTCCTATGCGGGACGGAGGCAAGCACTGAAGAAGCGATCAGGCATTATAAATAGTGGTTGTGCCACGAACCAGGCTCTGAGCTGGAGAAGCGTGGAGAACGTTCTGAGAGGGGACAAATACATCTCATTTGCTGTGGAACGAAATGATCATCAGGGGTTACTGGCAGAGAGACTATATGGGAATTTGGGGTTGGATCAAGGAAACCTGTAATTCAGGACAGCTTCTTGAAGCTCTAAATACACAGAGGACTTTATGTCAAGCAAATTCTTTTGAGACTAAATGACAATACGGCTATTTTATTTTTATTTAAAACCCATGTATTTGATACCAGTGATATCTAACACTGAGCGCTCCCAATGTGCAAAGGAATCTACATAAATTACTGTATTTAATTCTTACAATAATGCTGTCCTCTGGGCATTATCATTGCCGTTTTGGAAGAGAAAAAAAGTAAAACCCACTGAGGGTAAGGAATCTTCCATAAGGTCGCAGGTCTCAGAACTGGCAAACCAACGTTGGGCCCAAGCCATCTGACACAAATACTTGCCTCTTACCACGTCATGCCCCGTGGGTAAGCGGTTTGCCCCAGGGGTTCAGAGCAAGTGCAGGGAATGGAATTGCACGTTTGTAAGTCGTTCATTTAAATGATATAAACAAGGAAGGTAGAAAAAAATTAAACTATTAAGGAACTATCTTATTACCATCTACATCTTTCTCCCAACTTAGACATCTTTCACCCCCCTCAGGATCTTTTTCTTAGAAGGCTCCGGAAAGGTGGAAGGAATAAACAGTAGAGGATCATGGGACTGTGACACCAACCGTCACCACCACCACCTTGTGATTTATGTCAGTGAGACTTACGCAGAGGGGGGAAAAATCTTTGCATTAGAAGGATGCTTTCTTCACTTCTAAAAATATTTTCAGACATGGCAGCTACCAACCATGTATCAGACAAGCGGAGGATAAAATCCTTCTGTTGGCCTAAAAAGCATTAAATGTTCTGCTCAAAGCTCGTTGGTAAATACTCTTCTGGGAATGCAGTTCCTATAAGCTGCCATTATGAATGCAATAAGACCATGTGAGGGTAGGGATGCGGAACCCAGCCTCCGGTATTCAAGGTTCCATCTTACCTGCATTGGCTCTGTTTCCCTCCCTTGCCTCTGCTGCCTCTCTCTCTCTCTCTCTCTCTCTCTCTCTCTCTCTCTCTTTCTCTCTCTCTCTCTGTATTTGTGTGTGTGTGTGTGTGCGTGTGTG
Organism: Prionailurus bengalensis; assembly: GCF_016509475.1. Lineage (NCBI taxonomy): Eukaryota > Metazoa > Chordata > Mammalia > Carnivora > Felidae > Prionailurus > Prionailurus bengalensis. The sequence goes on along the minus strand of NC_057354.1, from coordinate 56,148,429 downwards.
TCTAATGTTTACTTTGTAAACATTACCTCTTCTAAAATGCTAGGAATCCAAAAACTAACACAGTGTTCAAAGTGAAATTAAATCAGTGGTTTATATAGAATAATGTCATAATATTTTCCATACTATTTTCCCTTGCCTTATTAATATAACCATCAGTCTATTAGCTTTAACTGCTGCTGAAGACTGAGCAGATGTCTTCAATGAATACTTCCATCCATAATTACCCCTTATTTTTTTTTCTGAGAAGTTCAGCTAATTCGTATCCTACCAATGTATATGAAAAGTTTAAATGATTTCTCCCCAAATGCATTACCTTTTTCTTATCTACATTAAATTCCATCTGTCATTATGTTGCAGAGTCTCACATTTTGATTAGATCCTTCTGGAGTTTTTAACAATCCTTGCTAGTTTTTTACTAACCTAAATAATCTCACGGCATTTTATAGAAGAACTTTTTACCAGTTACGACTTTTTGCCAGCCTTGCCTTTGTATGGATTTGCTATTAGAATTGTGTATGCACAGAAATGCGCGAAGTGTGATGTGTCAGCAATGAAAAAGCATAGGCACTTAAAGCAAAAACAAACAAAAAACACACAAAAGAGATAGGATTGAGTCTGGAAACCTTTCACTGCCTTTTTGTGCAGTGTTAACATATATGTGTTTCTGAGATGAAATTCATTCATCGCCAACTAAAGGAATCAGAACTCATTGGCAATTGTGTCTTCTTCCAAAAATTTTGAGTATGTGAGGAGCTTACTCTCTGTGTTTTCCAAATCAATGGAAATCATTTTGATCAGAAAAACATCTGTTCCTTCTCCTTATTCTTCAGACGTGGTTTAAGTAAAACTATTTGCCATTATACTATGTCCCACTACGAGGAATAACATGCCTGATTTCTAAAGCACAAATTGGTTGTCTAGCGAGTAAGAACTCCTAAGTAGGCATTTCAAGGAACATGGGAAATTTCTTGTTTTAACCAAAGTTAGAAATGAAAAGGTATCTAGTTCATTTACTTCCACGTTTTAGGATTATTTTTCTACTTTCCGAGCAGAATCACTAAATCCAAACAGAATAGCTTCTTAAAGTGGGAAGCATCTAAAGGTCATCTGTCTTAACCATCAACTCAATGAAGCCTTCTCTTCTGCTTACTGATTATTTGGAAATAGTAAGTGAATCCCCACTCTTTCTGAGGAACGAGAATATTACCATGAACAAAACAGACATGGTCCTTGCCCTTCTGAAGCATCCTTGACAAGTGACCCTATCACTGGACTGGAGTTCTTCCATTCTTAGGGAATAATTAAATACAGTTTCTTAAGGGCTAATTATTTCAGGCATTATGCTAAGTAATTTGTCTAAATTACCTTATTGAATATTTGTTAATATTCTATACAGACACTATTCCCATTTTAAGGATGAGGAAGTTATTAAAGTTTGGATAATTCATGGTCAAGCTCAAGGTAATACTGCCAGGCAATGAATGAACTGGAACTTGGATCCAGATATTTCCCAATTCCAAAGCCCTTGGTCTAAGTTGTTCATTCCTTTTGGACACCAATAGTTGCTAAGCATTCTATTTTACATTAATCTGCAGTCACCTTCTTGGAAACTTCGAGCCATATGTCATGGGTCCGCCATATGAAATTACAAAAACTCATTTCTGTTTCATACAGAAATGTCTTAAATCTTAGAAGAAGGTTTTCAAATTTATCCGATTTCTTCTCTCTTCAAACTTGCTTCTCCCATAAGCTAGTAATTTCAGATCTCTTAGCATTATGACCAAATTTCTCTGGACTTACACTTCTGTTCTGCTTTCCTTCTTGCAATGTGTCACCAAGAACTAGACACGCTTGTATGCTTGTATCCCGCTTAGCAGTTTATTATCTCATTTGGTGCCCATGGAACTATTAAGTTGTAGGTTATTCTCACTGGCAATGAAGAAACCAAGTCGTGTTGAAATCAAGACATTTGAGAGTCAGGACGCACAGGAAGTAGAGGAAAGAGAACTATGGCAAACCAAACCAAGTTTTCTGGAGTCCACTGGATCAATTACAAAAATAATTTTCCTAGGGGCACCTGGGTGGATCAGTCAGTTGGGCATCCAACTCCAGCTCGGATCATGATCTTGCAGTTGGTCGGTTTGAGCTTTGCATGTGCTGACAGCTCAGAGCCTGGATCCTGCTTTGGATTCTCTCTCTCTCTCTCCCTCTCTCTCTATCTATCTATCTATGCCCCCTCCTCACTCATATTCATATTCTCTCTCTCCCTCTCTCTCTCTCTCTCCCTCCCTCTCTCTCTTCCTCTCTCTGTCTCCCTCCCTGTCTCTATCAAAAATAAATAAACTTAAATTTTCTTTAAATAAAAAATAATAAAAATAATTATTCTACATACAATGACAGTGAACAGGTCTTATTGACTGATATTTGAACACTGATACTTGAAATCTAAAACACGATCTAAATTAACTTCAATAAAAACGAGCATTTACCTTCTCTGGAAATATGTGGCTCACCTATAGTTCTGTTTACCACTAAGCATACTAATCTTCCTTTGAGAATAGTGTTCTGGGTGACTAACTTCTCAGACCTAAAGGAGTACAAGAATAATCTGTTTTCACATGAAGACAAGATCAACTCCAAGCTTAGAATGCCTTTGGGAGCAATATATACAAAGCTATGCCACGGGGACAGCATAGAGGGACATACAGATAAAACAGTTTGGGGACAGAACAAAAAGAAGGAGAGGCTGTGACAAAGATTTTATAAGGCTTGAGAGATTTACACAAGGAAAAAAAGAAGAAGACACTGGTCCCAGGTAACACGCTCCTAACGACACTCAGTGAGTGTGTGCCTGTGTCTGTACGTGCTCATTCAACAAGATTTGAGTGAGTTTTGTGAATCATCAGGTCCTGCTGTATGCTCTGTGTGGAGAATACAACTAGCATGAAGTCCTCTGCCTTTAAAGAATCCATGGTTTCATTAGATCCAAAATTATATATACATTTACCCACACATTGATAGATATATACATGTATGTATATATATATATGTATATATCATATATACATGTATATATATATATATATATATTGCTGGATTAAGGTCAAGTTGTTCTTAGCAAGATCCTTTTCTCTCACCTTGAGGAAAGGCTCTACCCACCCTGCAGCAACTGACGCCAAGCAAAAGGAGGACCGCAGTTTGCTGTGTCCCAGAGATGCTTCAAACCACACACGTACCCGTGGAAGGAGTTGGTGCAAGAGTGGTTTTATATGATATTTTTTTTCAGGGTCTTTTCACAGGGGGCACTTCAGACAAGCACATGATTCTGATTGATATTCCTTGCTGCTATTATAACGCACAGATCATTATAACCATTTAGAAGTCTTCAGAGGAGCTTATGTAGACCAAACAATAAAACGAAACCGGTAGTAGGGTCGGTCCAAGTCAAGTTGCAAGTGACAGCTAAGGGAAATGCCCTCAGGAATGAAATCTTCCTGGACTCTCCGCTTCCTCCCGTGGCTCAGATAATCAGCTGGAGAACGACCTTTAAGTTATCGGTACCACCAACCATGACCCTTCTCAAGAAGACCCTTTGCAAAAAAATGCATTATAGTTGATAACATTAGAAGACCGTTGGTTACCTACTGGTCTGTTCCTTTCATGGTTTTTGAAAATGGTAGCTTCTCTGGAAGGTTTTCTTGAATATGCGCATGTTTGTGAACCATGCTGGGGTCAATAGCTTCTCTTTGGTAGGCCGTTATTATTCTCTAGACCGGGTCACAAATCTGTTACCAAAAAACTCACCTCGATATTTTGCTGAGAGGAGTATAATCTATTCCCCCAAGCGCCTTTCAAGACATGCTTGAACGAGCCCCCTGCTCTAACTACCGTATCCTGCTGCAGAATACGACATAGCTTGTTTACAATGCCTTCCTATAACCAACTCATAACATTTTAATTTAATGGGATTTCTAACTCATGTTTCAATTAAAAGTAAAATTATTACGTTCCTTAGTTGGTGTGATTTTTTTGATAGAATAGTACATTTATATGGTAATTCTCCAAAGATCAACTTTATTTATCGGTAAGAAGCTATTCCAAGATTGTTGTATATTTTCTTTGCTTCTGAAATGTTATCACATTTAATTGCCTGATCTTATTTGGGTTGCAATCATAGTCATTAATTAGTAGGAAGGTGAGGGACAGCATCATATCTAACTATCTGTTATGGCTGCTTTAATGAGGAAAATACCTGCCATCATTTTAAAGGCATCCTGTATACTTCACAAATACAGCTTGCTGTAACGTTCTCATTTAGGCTGTGAACATCAAAGGAAATTGGTGTCAGGTGTGAACAGAAGCTGTTGACTATATCTGCTGAAGAAACTGAGTAGTATGTCTGGGTAGGAGAGATGAAGGGCAGCTTATAACATTAACGAAACTACAGGTAATTAGTGTAAACTTTCAATGGTTGGTATGTCTGAGGAATAAAAAAAAAAGTGATTTGTATATGTGCCCTTATAAAAACCACAAAGGTTTAAAGTATTTCTATTGCCTTTATTTTCTACTTCTATAAAAGGGCGGGGAATTTTAAGAAGTGAACAGTGAAAACTAATGGAGACAATGGTTTAGAAACAAAAGAAAACTGTGTTTTGTACTTGTAATCAAAATAGCAACTTCTGAGTTTTAGGTGCCCCTTTTGCTCAAAGAAGCAAAGGGAAAAGTAAATGGCTGATTAATCAGTAACATGAATGGCTTTGAAGAGAATCTCTTTTAGCGCAAATCTAGGTACTCTGAATCTGCAAGATTTTTGAATGAATTTTTTAAAAACTAAATTGAGTCATGGTGCGTGTGTAGGCAATGTGCCAAATAATACTTACATTCCCCAAAAGGTGTTACAATGCATTAGACAAAAAAATAAGCTTCTTGAATCAACAGCAAACTACAGAGGGACACGATACACTGTAGCAACTTTCAGGAATTCTTGCAAGTGTCACTTCCTACCCCCAGGGATGAAATCCTCATTCCCAGATTGATCCTTAGAAACAATGTCATTGATAATAGCATGGTGTTTTCTTTGGCTTTGAAAGGGTAGATTTCCAATTCTAACCCCTCTCTTTCATGTTCTGAAGTTCCTCATCCTTCACCTTCTTTTTTCAAACGTAGCTATTGGGGTGTGCAGATGTTTTCTAGAAATAAGTTTCCCAGAAGGGATGTTCCTCTGTGCCTCATACAATATTTTCTATTACGAGTAAGTGATTTTTAGTCGTCATGCTTATGACATAATATTATTCTTTTTTTTTAAAGTTTCTTTATTTTTTAAGAGAAAGAGCATGCGTGGGGGACAGGCAGAGAGAGAGGGAGACACAGAATCGGAAGCAGGCTCCAGGCACTGAGCTGTCAGCACAGAGCCCAACAGGGAGTTTGAACTCATGGACCATGAGATCATGACCTGAGCTGAAATAGGACGCTTAACTGACTGAGCCCTCCAGGTGCCCCAATATTTTCTTTATTTACACACATTGGTCAGTTACTGGTAGATTTGGATGATTAGATCCAATTTTCTCAGTAACAGCTTTTGTCTGTAGGACCAGATCAATGAAATTGACAAGACTTAGTCTTACTTAAAATTCTGCTACTCCACATACTGAATGCTTCAACACTTGCTTGTAGGATTATAGCTTATCTGTTCCACTATTCCTTTGTGAAATGATGGTTGTAGCGTCCACTTTCCTAATTTTAAAAAATATTTTTTCTAACTGTGTAAATAAAGTAAGTCACAGTCTTATATGCCCACGAGTACTCTAAATCTATACTGCTCAATATAGTAGTCTTACACACATGTAGCTACTTAAAATTTAATTGTAATTAATTAAAATTAAATTTAATTAAAAATTATTTCCTCGGGTGCACAAGCCACATTTCAAGTGCTCAGTGACCATGTACTTTATACGCCATTTCTAACATCACAAGAAGTTCTTGAGCTGGCTTAGGTGATGCAAACCTTTACCATCTCTTGAGACAACTACATTAATCATATCTTCAAAAGCGTCCCATCTAGGGCAGAATAACTTGTCTAAGATATAAAACTTGCAGATGTCAGAGATGTGATCCACTTACTTAAAATTCTAAAGACTTTGAAGTATAACATTCTGAGATAACTAACCATTATTTCTTTTTCTTTTTTTTTTTTAATTAGTTAAGATCTTTCATATGGCAAAAACCTTTATCCAGCCTGAAGTAGTAATTAAATATAGGTATGCATCTTAAGCCAGTAAGGAATATTGCACATGGTCTGGTCTAATTGGTTGTGGAAGGACACCAAATTTTCTACTGTATGCTTAGCTCAGTTGGCCTGAGTGGCTTGAGGTATTCTGACATCAGTCTTCCTGGTTTCCGATCCCAGCTTTACCTCTTGCTAGGTATGTGAGTCAGAGCGGTCATTTCACTTCAATAAAGATTAGTTTCCTCATTTGTAAGATGGAGATAATAACATACTCACCTCTTAGGGTCGTACTGAGCGTTAAATATGTTCATATAAATAAAGCCTTTAGTGCAGGGACTATCGCATCATATATATGTATTGTCAGAATGAATATGGCCATATTGATTATATTTTCATTATGCTTTTTATTGAAGGGTTGGATGATCTGCTTCTAGGCCTAATTATTTGGCTGTACCACATTTGAAACAAATGTTAACGAAAGAGTAGAAGTTAACTCATCATTACAGCACTTATGGGGCAAAACACTTTGAAGTGAAGCTGTCGTGTCTCCTTCTTCAGCTCAATGTACCTGTGGCTACGACACGATCCTGGTGTGAACATTCCAGTGCAAAAGGGAGGCCAGATGCATAGTGGTTGAAGGCCATAGAGTCAGTCAAACCTGGGTTTAAACCCAAGTTCTATCTCTAACGGCTCTTTATTATTGGATACAATATTTACCTACTCGAAGCCTCTGGGACATTATATAGTAGGAAGACCAAATTAATTCTTATCTTAATGGATTGCCATTTGGGGGGATTCAATATGTACTTAGTACAATTCCTGGCATATTGTAATTATTCGATTTGCTATAATTGCTATATTACTGATTTCACATCAGACTGTAAGTCTAGAAACTTCAGCTTGAAGACCCTGTATCCATTCAATTATTCATGGAACACATTTTTGTTGATATCCCAGATGGAATGCTCCTATACAAGGAGGAACAAACCAAGCCCTTGGGGATAGAGCAGGGAACAAGAGAATCATAGCTTCCTCTCTTGGTTCTTATTTAACCATCAGCAGATAGTGGACTAGATTTGGAGAAATCACATAATGGTAGTTCCCATGCAGAAAATTTGAATGGGATACTATAATAGAGATGTCTAAGAGCTACTTTAAGTTGGAAGGTCAACAATGCCCTCTCTGAGGTGACACTAAAGTTATAAGACAAGTAATAAAAAAAGTCATACAAAGTATTCCGTTATATGCCCAGAACCACTGGTTCTGTATGCTTAGTTTATTAAATTAGCTTTGTTGATCTCCCATTCTCCACTTCCTTGATGTTTAACATAGCTAGGATTTTGAGAAATAGAGCTTTGGCTATTATTTAGAATGGAGGCTTGTGTAAACTTTCCTAAACCAATATAATGATCTTTATTACAGCTTTGATTTTCCAGGAACAATACAAAGGCCAGCTTTATGCATGAGAATAGGAATACTATTAACTCCCTGAAACTTTACTCGTGTTTAAGGCCCAATTAACAGGCCAACTTCTCCCATCACCATTCATGTAAAATGGCTATAACTAGAGACCCCAATCCTAATCCTATGAGACATTAATTCACCAATTTACACTGTCATTTGTTCCTTGATTAAAGTTCTCCACCACCTTGATTTCTGTCACACTTTATGCTTTTTGTTTTCCTACCCCTCTTTTTGTCTCTTCCTAGTTCTCAGGTATCCTGTCAACCTTCCTAGTTCCAATTACCGTCTGAAGGTTGACAACTCAAATATACAACTCCAGCCCCAGACACTTCCCTGAGTTTGAGAATCACATCCAATGGTTTCCAATTGGATATTGCACAAGAACACCAGCTTCACCACAACAAGTTGAACTCCTCTTCACTCCCCTCCCAAGCACACTCACCTCCCTCTCCCAAGCATGCTTACCCCACACCCCCAACCACTCTTGCCTCCTATTCACAGTCATGCTCATCTCCTACCCTCAACCGCTCTTACCTCCTATCCCCAACCATGATCACCTTCCACCCCCAACCACACTCTTCTCCCACAGTTGCTCTCTCAGGGAATGGCATCCTCATGCCCCCAGTCTCCCAAGTTGGAAACGTGATCTCATTTTACCCATCGTCCCTCTTTCTAGTGTCACGTAATCAGCTTCAACTCAAACTCTCAAAATTAAACATAGCTGGTGAGTATGTTCCTCGCGCAAATTTACGTGAGTGATGCGGACATCCCCGGTGAGTATGTTCCTCACGTAAATTCCTGCACGCAATTTAAATTAACACTTAAATAAGCACATTTCAGAGGTACCTCTAAATACGTCTGTAGCAGAGATGCGCAGAATGTTCTGAGGCAGAGTCAACTTCGATGTTCCCTTAATAGACCGTTTCTTTATTTCACTTTTAATGTGGCAATAGGAAAGTTCACAATCACTGGTAACTTATGAGAGTTTACAGCTATTCCTCCATACCTACAGTTTTTCTCATAGAAAGGCCTGTAGATTTGGGGAGGAACACATAATTTATTTAAGCCTGAAAATGGAAAAAATGTGAGTACAAATATGGAAAATATAAAAGATGAAATGTGTTGGGACAATGTGTCCTGGGGAACAGATGGCTGTTGGAGGAGGGAGATGATTAAATAACTGTCCTCAAAGAAAAGGAGAGTCTATAATAGGAAGGCTCTATATAAATCTTCCCAGAAAGCTAGGGAAGAGAAATTCAAACTAGGTGTTGAACGGAATGTATTTGTTTCTTTTGCTTTTCTGGAGCCCAGAGCCTTTGGCTAAGTGTATATTTCCTGTACTTCAGTTTCTTTTGTTCATTTGTCTGAGAAAAACCAAACATTGGTAAGACACTTCTAAATAGCTTACTCCTCTCAAGGCAAAGAGTTTCCGTGTTTCTAAAACTTGCTCTCATTTACTTCATCCCTTTCATGATCTCCCATTATTCCTTAGACTTTTTCCTTCTCAATTAAGAAATCAAATAGTGTAGGGGCGCCTGGGTGGCTCAGTTGGTTAAGCATCAGATTCTTGGTGCTGGCTCAGGTCATGATCCCATGGTTCGTGGGTTCGAGCCCCACATCAGGCTCTGAACTGACAGCATGGATCCTGCTTGGGATTCTCTCATCTCTCTCTCTCTCCACCTCTAACCACTCTCAAAATAAATAAACATTTTTAAAAATTTTTTAGAAAGAAATCAAATCGTGTAATCACTTTCATCTTTGCCAATAAATTGTTCCCTTATATTGCCTGTGTAACAAACCTAGTTGCCTATAATAGTAGCAAGCCCAGCACAGAAATATTCCAAATGATCCAATTGTTGGGGACACCTGGCTGGTTCAGCTGGAAAAGCACGTGACTCTTGCTCTCGGGGTCATGAGTTCGAGCCCCGTGTAGGATGTAGAAGTTATTGAATAAATAAACTTAATTTAATTTTTTTTTAAAAAAGACCCAACCATGAAACCCTGTTAATTTCAACACACATCTAAATCCCACCTTAGAAACCCAGCCAAATGTAACAGGAAAAAAAAAAAAAAAGAAATTGATTAATCATCAACCAGCCACACATTTTAAATGAATCAGAATGTATTTTAAATGTTCACCATTCTGGATATGTAGGGGGATTCTAAGAAAAGCGAGAGCCGCACCTCTCTGCCAGTGCAACATTTCCTCTATGAAGTTAAACAATAGAAGAGGCCTCCCAACGTCTTTCCATGTGTTCATCCCGGCGACCTGCGTGAGTGTGCAGTAATTAAGCAATCTGAAACAGCGACTGACCCAGAGAGAAAGCCACTGCATTCGAGGGAAGTCCTTGAAATGTCTTCATCATTATCCAGCCGGTTTTCTTTATCTCTCTGAGACCAGCACAAGTCCGGATCCTCTCTTTTCCCAGAATGGTTTCTGCAAATAGAAATGGTTAATCTTAAATGAGTACGCACAAACAATCCACCACAAAAGCACAGTGGCTACGCGGTGTCCTGTGGTAAATGCCTAAGGGCACAAAATGAGGGAGCTTGAGAGCCAGAGTGAAAGAAATGGAGTAATTAACCCGAGTCTGGCTGAGGGTGGACCGAAAGAAAAGTTGGAAGAGAGGTTTGGTTCCTTTTATTTTTTAAGGTCAAAAACATAACCAGCATTTGAAAGGACATGAAGACACAGTACCAAAGGGACCACACGGACCAAATGTGTGTCACTTAATGTCATCAGCCGTCAGAGCTGGGATAAAATTAAGAGCGCCTTCTGTGATTGATAACTCGCGTCTCAGGCATGGCAGGTGCGACAATGCCCAGGTTCCGGGGCGCGGGAAACAGGGCTGAGATCACTTTGCAGGGATCCCTTTTGAACGACCCTCTTAGGGGTTTTAAGGAGTTTCTGAAATTTGTGACATTCGGAAAACATAAAAACACATGACTCAGTTGCTAATTGAGCGAGGTGATATAAGAGAGCACTGCTGATTTTGCCAGCAGCCGTAAGACCCTCCTCACAGTCAAGTGTAACTGAACTGTGACCAAGCCATGGCCGGAAATCAGGGCTGGGGGAAGGGCATTCCCCCCGCAGCACAGTGAGCGGGGTGCAGCTTTGCTGTCTGAAACAGGCAAGGCTTTACACAGACTCTCATCACGTCTCCGTGGCTTTTCTACAAAGACAGAAACTCGCACGCCCGCCACATACACGCCATTTATTTTCATAACCTAAGAAGGCATTTCTTCCCGAAGGAAGGTGAAACGGCCAAAGGGGTTCTGGGATCGTGGCCATTTTACATGTATTGATTGATTGATCCTTATTGTCTTAGTGCATTAAAAATCCAATTTAAAAGAATTTCGTGAAAAACAGAAGTTGCTTTGCTGCATGTGTTGGGTGATAAAGGTCTTTATCGTTTAGAATACAACCTGATAATCAGCAGAATCCAGACTGTGATTCAATTTGGGACACGATATATTTAACAAACAAACAAACAAACAAACAAAAACAAATTCAAGCGTGTTTTCCAATCAGGTAAAATATTGGAAATATTCACTCTCTGTAGAACTTAATCTGCATGCAATTTATTCAATCAGCCGTTCACTTAACAGATAGCTTTTGAGGACCCACTTCTGTCTGAGGTGTTGAGATTGGAAATCTAGAAGGGGGACGAGGCAAGGGATGTTTCCCACAGGCCAGATGGGACAAACGTCATTTCTCTTGATCGTCATATTTTACTAATTTCATGTGATCTCTCTTCTATGGAAAAGTAAACAGAGATTCAAGCTAACCTGCCCAAGGTCAGGAAGCTGGGAAATGGCCAAAGGGGAATTTGGATTCGGTTCTCTTTGATAGGAACAGTGCTTCTGCATGCTAGTCACTCACTGTCCCACCTACACCCAATGGTGACAGAGGGATTCAAACTCCACCGACTCAGAAAAGGATCAAAGTTTAGTTTACAGGATCATTCTGGCATTCTGAGGGGAAAGCCAAGCAACCACCTGTTCATTTAAAATATGGCAGTTTCGGAACACCTGGGTGGTTCAGCTGGTTAAGGGTTCGACTCTTGGTTTCAGCTCAGTTGCGAGTTCGAGCCCCGAGTCTTAGGAGTCTCTCTCCCTCTCTCTCTGCTGTTCCTATGCTCTCTCTCTCTTTCTCTCTCTCAAAAGTAAATAGAAATAAAAAATAAAATATGGCACTTTAACTATATCTTTGTTTCCTGTATAAATCTCCATTTGTGAAGGGTATTTTTTTCCTTTTCCTGAACACGTGCTCTGCTTTTATGTACTTATTTATTTATCCATTTACTGATGAACTTAATTAAATATTACTTCAAAAGTGATTTGACCCAATTTTGATGTGTATTTTTTCCTCTTTACTTATTTTTGAGAAGGAGACAGCGTGAGCAGGGGAGGAGCAGAGAGAGAGGGAGACGCAGAATCCCAAGCAGGCTCCAAGCTCTGAGCGGTCAGCACAGAGCCCGACGCGGGGCCCGAACCCACAAACCGCGAGATCATGACCTGAGCCGAAGTCGGACGCTCAACCGACAGAGCCACCCAGGTGCCCCTTAATGTATATTCTTATGCATATTTATCTACATGTATGTTTATACACACACACCACACACACACACACACACACACACACACACACACATATCTCCTTAACAATATAATATTCACTAAATGTTAAACAAGGTGGATCCCATGAAGAATACACACAACTTATCTGAGCTTCTGCGGTTATAAGACAAAATAAAAGAATAAATGTTACTTTGGTAAAACTTCAACATTATCGTAGCATTTCTGCTACTGATACCTAAGAAAACCAGTATGACTCCTCAAGAAGTTCCTTTTCTTTCCTCATCAAAAGGTGCCCCTTTTCCTTGTCCAAAGCCCTAGGCAAATGGAATGTTCTGTCGTCCTTAGAGAACACAAGTGAAATACTTGCCACAAAGGAATGGGGGTCAAGGGGTTAGGGTGTGATGCTAATGACACCAAATGTAATTTCCGCACGAGCCTCTCTGCTTCTCTAAGAACAACAGATACCCTGCTCATTGCTTCCATCTTGGATATGTGTACCTTTAAATGCCTCGCCTATCTTTTCATCGACGTGAATCGTGTGGTCACAGGAAGATCAAGACGCTTTGCTGAAGACGCAATTCTAATGTCACTACGACAAAAAAAACACTTTCAAACACGTCGCCAACTGGGAAGGGGTCAACGGTGGTGATTTTAAAGCCTTTCCTCCAGTTCCTGGACACTTCTCCCTTCAAACGGAGAAGGCTGATTCCTTTCTTCTTGAATATGGCCAACATTTTAGGGACTCAGCTTTAATTAATAGAATGCAGCAGAAGTGATGTGGTATGACTTCAGAGGTCAGGATAAGAAAGGCTGCCACTCAGCTCTCCACCTTAGGACACATGTCCCTTGAAAGCAGCCACCGTGCGGTGAGGAAGCCCAGAAACTCTGTGGGAAGGTTAGATGTATGTGCTGTAGCCACAGCAGGGGCAGGAGTGCCTGCCCCGAGTTCACGACTGCAGGTGGGGGCTGCCTGTGAGCTATCCCAGCTGAATCAAAAGGGAGCAGAGATGAGCGGTCACCGGGAGCCCTGGCCAAATTTCAGATTTGGTGAACAAACGAAATGTTGTTGCTGTTTTCTTCAGGTTTATTTGTTTCTTGTGAGAGAGTGCGAGAGAGAGAGCTCACCAGCAGGGGAGGCACAGAGAGAGAGAGGGAGAGAGGGAAGCCCAAGCAGGCTCTGTGCTGTAGGCGCAGAGCCCAACATGGGGCTTGATCTCACAAAGCGGGAGATCATGGCCTGAGCTGGCGTCGATGGCGGGACGCTTTCAGCCAGGGGCCCCAAGTATGGTTATTTCGTAAGCCACTGAGGTCAGGATGATCTGCGACTTAGACACAGAGAAGGAAACAGTCGGTAGGCCTAATTTCTACGATCCAATGGAAAGGAGGTATTATTTCCTCCTCCTTCCATGGTGTATTCTGTTTGCAGAGACAAGGGTTTTCTTCAGGAACAAGGATGAACCTTCTGACCTGAATCCCCTGCGCAGTGTGCACGTTGGCAAGGGTGTTAGACACCTATGATCATTCATACGCTTACATCAGCAGGGCCCTCACTGGGTTCCTGATCGTGCTGTTCCTCTTCGCTGAGACGTGTGGCCATAGTTTCAAAACTGGAAATGAACGTACATTGTCTAACAGAGCCAGGGCCTACATAATAACATGAAATCATAATTCGTTGTACATTGAACAGATACAATGGAAAGAAGAGGAGTGGCAAAACTACTTCTTAGGTTTTTCCAGGCCTGGCCTCACAACGTAGCACAAGCTGGCGGCGTAAAGAACGGGATGTTTTTCTTTCCTTCTCACAGTCCTGGAGACCGGAAGCTGGAGGCCAAGGTTAATTTCTTCTGCGGCTTCTCTCCTTGGTTTGCAGATGACCGTCTTCTCCCTGCGTCTTTACATAATCTGTTTGTCTGTGTCCTAGTCTCCTCTTAGAAGGACACCAGTCATATTCGATTAGGGCTCACCCTCACGACTTTCTTTTAGCTAAATTATTTCTGTAAAGACCCTGTCTCCAAATGCAGCTGCAGTCTGAGGTTTTAGGGGTCAGGACTTCAACCTAGGACTTGGGGGAGGGGAACACAACTCAGCCCATGACAACTGTTAAGGGACTTGTACGTTTCTTTTTTTTTTTTTTATTTAAAAAAAAAAAGGTTTTTTTTCAACGTTTATTTATTTTTGGGACAGAGAGAGACAGAGCATGAATGGGGAAGGGGCAGAGAGAGAGGGAGACACAGAATCAGAAGCAGGCTCCAGGCTCTGAGCCATCAGCCCAGAGCCCGACGCGGGGCTCGAACTCACGGACCGCGAGATCGTGACCTGGTTGAAGTCGGACGCTTAACCGACTGCGCCACCCAGGCGCCCCGGGACTTGTACGTTTCTAATGCACACTGTCTTCCAGGCCTGGGCTAAACATTTTACATTTTTTTAATGTTTATTCATTTTTTTTCTTGAATTTTTTTTAATGTTTATTTACCTTTGAGGGAGAGAGAGAGACAGAGCATGAGCAGGGGAGGGTCAGAGAGGGAGAGAGACACAGCATCCGAAGCAGGCCCCAGGCTCCGAGCTGCCAGCGTGGAGCCCAGCGCAGGGCTCGAACTCACAAGCTATGAGATCGTGACCTGAGCCGAAATCTCAGTTCAGCGGACACTTAACGCTTAACGGACTGAGCCACCCAGGGGCCCCTGGGCTAAACATTTTATATATGTGCGATCTCACTAATACCTTGTGGAATGGTTAATATTATGCCCATTTTGCAGATAAGAAACCAAAAGGAAAAAAAAAAAAAGGAGATGGGCTATTCCCCCTAAAGAAAGCAGCCCATAAATGGCCATTTACAAGTGTGCATGACTCCAAAGAGCATTCTCTTTTTATCACATCGTGTTGTTTATCCAATGGGTTAACTCCCATTGGGGTTTCATTTAATGGTTACGATCTGAAAAGACCCAATCATTGACTGCTAGAGTGTAACCTTAGTAGCACTTACGAGCTATATCCCCCACCCAAGAACAGGATTATTTTTCTAACATCCAAAATATATAATTTTTAATGATGAAATATGATCTATCACAAGAAGTCAACAGAAGAGGGTTTTCGGTGGGTGATGAAATGGAAATGAACTAATTTTGCCATTACTCACCACAAATAGTCTAGAGAAGAAACTATTTGGTATAAAGCAAAAATATGAATATACATATTTATGTAAATATAAATAAATCTAAATATAAACATGAATATAAAAATGTTTTCAAGATAACCAGAAAGTAGCAATGGTAGAGATCATTGCAGTGCAGAAATTGGAAAATGTTATAAACCAGACCTTTTTTTTTTCTTTTTTCTGGAAAGCTCTTTGTTGAACATGTACCATCACAGCACTGCTTTAAGATACTAAAATGAAAGACTTTCATATCCTCAAAAGAAACCCCATTCAAACATAAAACCAAACAAAATGGACACTATGAAGAAAGGTTTTAAAAATTAAAACACTCTTCAAATGGTGTTGGGAAAACTAGACAATATACGTGCAAAAGAATGAAACCAGGCCACTTTCTTGCACCATACACAAAAATAAATTCAAAATGGATCAAAGATCTATATGTGAGGCCGGAAACCATAAAAATCCTAGAAGAGAGCACAAGCAGTAATTTCTCTGACATTGGCCATAGCAACATTATTCTGAAACTATGTCTCCTGAGGCAGGGGAAACAAAAGCAAAAATAAACTATTGGGGATACATTGAAATAAAGAACTTCTGCACAGTAAAGGAAACCATCAACACAACTTAAAGACAACCTACTGAGTACGAGTAGATATTCACAAATGACATATCTGATAAAGGGTTAGTATGCAAAATATATAAAGAACTTATGCATCTCAATACCAAAAATAAGTAATTAAAAAAAAACTGAGCAGAAAACACAAACAGACATTTCCCCAAAGAAGACATCCAGATGGCCAACAGACACACGAAAACATGCTGAGCATCACTCGTCATCAGGGAAATGAAAATCAAAGCCACAGTGAGATATCACCTCACACCTGTCAGAATGGCTAGAATCAAAAGCACAAGGAACAGCAAGTATTGGGGAGGATGTAGAGAAAAAAGAATCTTCATGCCCTGTTGGTAGGAATGCAAACTGGTACAGCCACGATGGAAAACGGTATGGAGTTTCCTCAAAAATTAAAAATAGAAATACTCTATGACTCTGTAATTTCACTACTGGCTGCTTACTATGCACCCCTATGTTTATCTTGGCATTATTTACAATAGTCAAATGATGGAAGCAGCCCAAGTGCCCATCGGTAGATGAATGGATAAAGAAGGTGTGGTATGTAAATGCAATGGAATATTACTCTGCCATGAAAAAGAGGCAACCTTGCCATTTGCAATGACATGGATGGAGCTAGAGAGTATAATGCTAAGAGAAATAAGTCAGTCAGAGAGAGAGAAAAATACCGGATGATTTCTCTCATGCGTGGAATTTAAGAAACCAAACAAATGAACAAAGAAAAAAGAGACAAATAAAAAAGCAGACTCTTAACTATGGAGAACAAACTGATGGTTACCAGAGGTGGGGGGTGGATGGAGGGATGGGTGAAATAGGTGATGGGGATTAAGGAGTGTACTTGTCATGATGAGCACCGGATGATGGACGGAAGTGTTGAATCATTATATTGCACACCTGAAACTAATATAACACTATATGTTAACTATATACTGGAGAACACAAAGTAAATAAATGGCGTAATTAATTAATTAAGAATAGAAATAGAAATCATGGGGGGCGCCTGGGTGGCTCAGTCGGTTGAGCATCTGACTTCGGCTCAGGTCATGACCTCGCAGTCCGTGAGTTCAAGCCCCGCGTCAGGCTCTGGGCTGATGGCTCAGAGCCTGGAGCCTGCTTCCGATTCTGTGTCTCCCTCTCTCTCTGACCCTCCCCCGTTCATGCTCTGTCTCTCTCTGTCTCAAAAATAAATAAACGTTAAAAAAAATTTTAAAAAAAGAAATAGAAATCATGGAATAAAATATGCCGCAGACAACTCTACCTGATAAATAAATACAAGTGGGCTAACCTAGCCTACGAAACCTAAAAAAAAGAAGGACTCTCATTGGATTTCAGAGGAAAACCCAGTTACACACTGTGTACAAGATGCTCCCTAAAACAATGACTCTGAATGCTCAAAAATATGAAGATGTGCAATGGAATGTCTGGCAAGTGTAGATGAATTCAAAGTTGAAGTTGTAATCCTAAAACTGGAGGAAGTGTTACCAGAAAGCAATAACAGTAGCTGTCCCAGGGAAGAAATAATAATTGTAGGATACGGGATTCAAAGGTACTACATTGCACTTAGGACGTCTTAAATCTTACTGTCACGTGTGTTTATTACGTTATTATTAATACAACTGTATGTTCCTTAAAGAATATTAGCCTCATAAGCCAGCGCTTCTCAGGCATTTCTGTGCATCAGATATATCTGGAGTGGTCATTAAAATGCAGATTGCTAGGCTCTGATAATTTGCAATTTTTTTAAATTTTTTTTAACGTTTATTTATTTTTGAGACAGAAAGAGACAGAGCGTGAACAGGGGAGGGGCAGAAAGAGGGGGAGACACAGAATCGGAAGCAGGCTCCAGGCTGTGAGCCATCAGCCCAGAGCCCGATGCGGGGCTCGAACTCGCGGACCGAGAGATCGTGACCTGAGCTGAAGTCGGACGCTTAACCGACTGAGCCACCCAGGCGCCCCTGCTAATTTGCAATTTTTATGCAGTAGACCCGGGATGGAGACTAGGATCTGCATTGTTTTGTAAAACCCACATATGACAGAGATTTATTCATGGGAGGCAGGGGTGCAGAGGCAGCTGAATCCAAGAACTACCTCCAGGCACTAAGGAGTCTGTCCTAAGAGAGAATTCACACTGGTGATACAACTGAGGCAGAGCCTTGTGTCCTCGATCACATGGAAAGGAACTCCCTTTTTCAGAGAGACTCACAAGCCCAGGGGAAGCCAGGATAAGAATAATTAAACGTTTATTTTTTGAGGGGTGGAGGGGCAGAAGGAGAGGGGCACAGAGGAGCTGAAGTGAGTTTCACATCCACGCTGACAACAGTGAGCCCAGTACGGGGCTCGAACTCACGAAGCCTGAGGTCATGACCTGAGATGCAATCTGACACTTAACCTACTGAGCCACCCAGGCAACCCCCGTTGAAGAACAATCAGATGTAGACATCATGGCTGGCTTTGTTGCGTTATCCTCCTGCTGAGCGTCTCTTCCTTCCCTCACTCTGTACTGTCAGCGACTCCTGGGGACTAGGACCTTCTTCTCCAAAGCACTTAGCCCTACAGACCTCACACTTTCCACCATTGCTCTGCAAAGCCTTCTCAGAGTCCACTGTCCAGTGTTTGCCCATGCTCTTTTCACATCTAAATAACAGCAAAAGCAAGGACTCACACTTCCAGAAATCTTGTCACTTGATAAAGCTTTCTCTCATTTACCCTGTCATTCGAGACTTACTGCAAATGAAATATCGCATAATTTTTTTTTTTTAATGAAACTCGCTTGACGGGAAACGGCCACTGTCTAAATGACCACAAATACCTAAATGATAAGTAGAGGTTCATGTTGAAATCTAACCATGGCACAATTTTTGGAGGAGAGGTTCTGAGAACAAGGGGACTTTCCAATCCGCCCCCCCCCCCCCCACCCCGGAAATAGCTCCATACAGGTGGCTGTTACCGTGGCCTGTGGATGCTGGGTATTCAGCCGCTGGGTGCTTTCGTGGAAGCCTCAGGCCATAACCCACTAAAATAATTTTGTTTGTTTAACAAATATGTTTTAAGCTGCATCTGAGTCAGGTCCACACCACCCACCACGGTGAACGCCCGCTTCACATCTCCCAGTTTCTGGAGTGGATCAAGGAAATCGCCCCACAGGGTGACTTGGGTGGATAGTAAAGGACCATATTGGTGTAGCAGGTACCAGGCATGGAACATTGGAGGGAACTGAAGGTTTTCTGAGCAAGGAGCTGTGTGGTTTTATATGAATATTTTTTTTTATGTTTATTTATTTTTGAGAGAGAGAGAGAAAGAGAAACAGGATGTGAGCAGGGGAGGGGCAGAAAGAGAGAGGAAGACACAGAATCTGAAGCAGGCTCCAGGCTCCCGGCTGTGAGCACAGAGCCCGACGCGGGACTGGAACCCACGAACTGTGAGATCGTGACCTGAGCCTATGTCGGAGCCTAACCAACTGACCCAGGTGCGCCTGTGGTTTTTAACTCAATACCCGGAGCAGAGCCTGGCATCTTGTAAAGCCTAAGGTCCCGGTTTGCAACTTTGGATGCACGTGAATCACCTGGGGAGGAGGGGGGGTTCTAAAACCATGATGCCTAAGTCGGTCCCCAAGAGAGATTCTGATTTAATTAGCCCACCACTCTCCTAAAGCACACGTTGAGAACACCAAGTGCTCCTAAGTCTGAAGTTCAGAATAAGGGTAGTGGTGAAATTTCGCAGCTGCGCTTTACTAAGCAATGGTGCTTCTGGCTGATGAAGCCCCTCCTTCTGGATTTGTTTTCCACATTCCCAATCAGGCCCAGCTAATTCAAGAATCAAAGGTTTTTAAACAAGTAAAGAATCCTGTGAAGATTATCCATTCTAAGCTCAGTTCCATGCCGACATCCCTCCACTGGTGCACGTCTTATAAAATTATTAAGTGTGAACCTGCTAGGCGCCAGGATTGGCGATACGGCAGTGAACGAGACAGATGTATCTTCTGCTTACAGAAGCTTCCTGAACCAGCTGTCATGTCAGCTCATCCTGCGTCCCTTGCAGCCTGGGGAACTCACTCACTCAATGTGAATATGAATTCCATGTCAGAGACTGTCCTAAATGCTTTGCATATACTATCTAGTTCAACCTGCAATTTGTTCTGACAGACTTATCTCTAATTAGCACCTTAGGTACTTACGCTTAAAGCTGTACCTACTCAGGACCTACCCAGAGGTATACAGCCAGCAAGGGCTAGAAACAAGATCTAAATCCAAGTGCACCTGTCTTCAAAGCTCATGTTCTCATCACCCGTGTTTGTAATCTCTCAGAAATTTGGATACCTTGCACTGATCTACAATCAGCTGCCTAGAAAATGTGAACTGGCCCTCTCTAAAAAAACATCAAGCGGCGTACTTATCACGATGAGCACTGAGTAATGTACAGAATGGCCGAATCGCTACATTGTTATCATACATAACACTGGATGTGAACTATACTGGAATTAAAATTTAAAAATTAAAAAAAAAACGTTTAAATTAAAAAAAAATAAAACAACATCAAGCAGACCCTCCGAGATGATACCTTTTCAGACGTTGGAATGTAGCAGCATCTAAGTTCACTTTTTTTTTTTTTTTTCTGCTCCAGATGTCAGTTATCCTGGTCATTTGTCCCTGGACTGGTGCTCATTGGGGCCAGTGGCCTTCTTAAATTGTGTCACCAGGGACGGTGCCCGTCGTCATCACACCTGTTGGTTCCCTGAAGTTCCTTTCTCGTGCTTTTGGATTCACAACGCCCTTATATAGGGTATCATTCTCGTCATCAAAGGCACCAGGGATTGGTGAAATAAGATAAGATTATCCAGCAAGTCGGTGGCAGGGAAAGATATTAAGGCAAGTCGGCCTCCGTGTCTGACATGATGGAGGAGATGGCCAAGAGTGACTTCTTGTTCTCACTAAATCAAAGCAACCCTGGAATGGTTTTTCTAATGGATCAGCAAACCAAGTTATATCATTTAATGCAGCAATACGCAAAAAACAAACAAACAAAAAACCCCAAAAGCAAGGAGATAATTGTCACAAAATCAAAGTACTCTTTGGAAAGGACACTGGAGAGGGGTGCCAAGAGAGCTTCTGAAATAGTAACGATCCTTGAGTTTGGTGGTAGTTACATGGTGTTTGCTTTGTAATCATCCTTACGTATCTATTTTTCCCCATTTTTCTGGTTGTATGTTCTATTTTACAGAAACAAAAAGACTTCCTTTGATTTTTGGTAAAGAAAAATCATAACTCTTATTAATGGCACCTTTTAAAATAAGTGGCATATTTATTTCCATCTTTTAGAAGGAAATAAAAGAAGATAAAGGGGCACCAGGGTGGCTCAGTCGGTTAAAGCGTCCAACTTCCGCTCCAGTCATGATCTCGCGGTTTGTGAGTTCGAGCTCCACATCAGGCTCTGTGCTGAGAGCTCAGAGCCTGGACCATGCTTGGGATTCTGTGTCTCCTTCCCTCTCTTCCCCTCCCCCACTCACACTCTGTCTTTCTCTCTCTCTCTCAAAAATAAATATACATTAAAAAATCGGAAGATAGATCATATCTATGACTTCAACAACCTACCAAGAAACTAAATATAATTCATCAAAAAGTCATATGTTCAAATTAAGCTGTGTCATAAATACACGTAAGGAGAAACATTTATCTTTTTTCACCTTAGCCATGCCATGAAAAGTTAATTTTCCTTTTTCACTCCAAACCACATCAATTATAATGATAGTGCTATAATGACAGCTCCCAAAATCTATAGGCCAGTAAGCTGGAATCCTCAGATGAGTCTTTTGCCAGCGTCCTAGATCTCAAGGGGGTGATTTTTTAAAAATTATTTTTAACGTTTATTTATTTTTGAGACAGAGAGAGACAGAGTATGAACAGGGGAGGGGCAGAAAGAGAGGGAGACACAGAACCCGAAACAGGCTCCAGGCTCTGAGCTGTCAGCACAGAGCCCTACGCGGGGCTCGAACTCACGGACCGTGAGATCATGACCTGAGCCGAAGTCGGACGCTCAACCAACCGAGCCACCCAGGCGCCCCAAGGGGGTGATTTTAATGAGGAGTTTGACAAAGTCCCAACCCTGTTGTAAAGAGAAGAGCACACAGAGAGCTCAGGTCCAAGGCCACAGCCTAAATCGGCTTTTCTCATCAGCTTACCAATTAAACTAAGCAAAACATTCAGCAAATCAGAAAGAATGTTCTGGGGAAACAGTTAGGTTCCAGGGGCTCAAATGGTAGGAGTCACTTCAGGAATTCCATAGTATATAGTCAAGAACAGGATCGGGGGAAAAATACAATAACATGATTTCAAAAATGACATGATTCATATTATTTTATTATCTCTTGAGGGATGAGAGTGCGCTTGAAATAGCATAACTAGCATAAGCAAAAATAAATGATCACTTTTCCAAGTGTTTTGCAAACTGTTCTTCTTAAACATACCTACATTTGCATGTCCACGTTTTCTAAAAATGTTGGCACTTTCCAGAACACGGCCTGCAGTTAAAACCATGTACATTAGGGGCGCCTGGGTGGCTCAGTCGGTTGAGCGTCCGACTTCAGCTCAGGTCACGATCTCACGGTCCGTGAGTTCGAGCCCCACGTCGGGCTCTGGGCTGATGGCTCAGAGCCTGGAGCCTGCTTCAGAGTCTGTGTGTCCCTCTCTCTCTGCCCCTCCCCCATTCATGCTCTGTCTCTCTCTGTCTCAAAAATAAATAAAAAACATTAAAAAAAATTAAAAAAAAAAAAAAAACCATGTACATCAAAGGCTTAGCCTATGTTACAAAAGACCAAAGCCTGGGCCTGATTTTTTCTGTAAACATAAGATCCAGGTATGTGCCAACTTGCGGACATGATTGGCCATTTGAAAATGTCTGATTCCAGATTGTTTAGGTTTTTATTTATATCTTGAACACAAGGAAGTATACCACACACACACACACACACACACACACACACACACGACACACCTATGGTATAACTGGAGCCTCAGCCAGAAATCCACACCTTAAATTTAGAGAGCATCAGCCCCTAATAACAAACCCAGGGGCAGAGTTCTGTATGATAAGACATCTGTGGACAATTTATATCCCCTGACGGATAACCTTGACAGGCTTTGAGAAGTATGTATTGTAAATTCCCATGTTAACCCAAAGCATAATATTTTAATGCTATTTAATGCTATTACTTAAGGGTGTATGCGGAATACACATTGTAATTTGCCTAACAAAATATGCATTGCATAAAGAAACAATAAAACCATTGTACCGGTATCTTAATCTTTTCAAATACATCACTCCATGGCAAAATATTGCAAGGTGCCAATCGCAATTACATTTCACTGGGAACGATAAATAAATGCATTCGCAGGGGGTCCTGAGGGCCATCCTCCTAGGATTAGGTGACATCGATGGGCTGTAACCTCTGAGCATTCATTTCTCTCCCTCACCCATATGGAGAGTTTTATATTTTTTTAAAGATGGCTTTGATGAAACATATTTCATCTTCAAATTGCAAAGCAATTCGCAATGCACATTACAGTCTGCCTGCATTGGGTACCGCTGCTGGAATACTGAAACCGAGCCTCCGGGACAGTACGTCCAGCAGAAGCCCTGAGGAAGCGGACAGACCTCCATGAGCTAGCTTTGAACGGGTCAGCCGAACTGCAAGGGAACTTCATTTTTTTCTGCCTGAGTTGCCAGCTTGTGTGTGATTTGAGCTTAGTGTGACCAGAAACGTGGCTACCTTCTCCTCCCTGGTCCTCTGCCTTGAAAAACTACTTAGTTAACCTAATGCTTTTCAGGAGCCGCAAAACACAATATATGCTTTCCTGTTTCGCAGAGGCTTGAAATAATAATAGTATCAATGAGTCAGGCTGGCTGTCTATTGATTGATGGCCTTACTTACAGAAGAAAATGAGTGGATGTGGTGCAAAGCACTTTATTAATCATTTTTAAATTCCAAGTTTCTGAATGGCACTCTTTCATTATCCTTCTAAGTGAAATCAACCAAAGTACTTTATTTGCCTATATATCTTAAAATTAAAAAAAAAAATTAATACCGTACATTCATCTCAGATGATTCTTCAGCGGTTTAAAAAAAAAAAAGTGGCATGCTGGATTTATTTCCATTAATGAGCCCAGCCATTAACACACCATAGAAGCAAGATTTCTACTCATAGCTGGTGACTTATGGCCAGATGATAACCAACAAGTCTGTCTGTCTACAATCAATCAATCAACCAACCAACTAATCAATCAAAGCTTTTATTAAATAATTGTAATGGCTTTAATGGGACTTTAAACCCAGAAAAAAAAAACTTGTGGAATGTCTGAGCTGTAGGGCTTTGAAGATATTCATGAAGCAAAGGTGACTGTGGCCCCTGACTGCTCCAGTGCTGTTTCAGTTTGGGGGTATTTATAACAAATGCATTATTAAGGAGCTTTATTGCTAGTCATTAGAACTCATCAGCTTGGATTTATGAAAAAGTACAGAGGGCAAGAGGGTCCTCATATTCTTATAGCAACACAAGCATCGACCACAGAGGGGAAAAGAAAATTCAGTTGCACAACTGGTGAATTCACTGGAATGGACTGTTTATATGTCTCTGAGCTTGGCTACAGAATGATAATTAGCCTTTCGATATTGGATGCTCCCAAGTGCCTGACGTGTATTAGGTAGTCTAGAAATGAATTATAGAGGAAGAATTAAATAAGATGCAGAATATAGGGAAAATACATTTAAAGGAAACAAATAAACCTACACTGAATGCTCCCCACCTATATTCTCTGCACTAGTGAGAAAAAAATAACAACTCCAAGAGAGAGGAGGTGAAAATTACAAAAAGCAAAAATTAAAATGGAAACAACAAAAAAAAATGTTTGCCAAGGGGAAACACACTCCAGATAAAAATAAACAAAATTCTCTTTGCATTTATGTACTCATAATTTTTCCACTGGGTACATTTGCACAGTTGGAATTAGAAAAAAAAAAAAAAAAGCAAATTTCCCACTAGCACATTTGTTAGAAGAGGAAAAAGGGGAAAAAAGCCCCGTAGGTCAAGTCTCACGGAGAGAATGCCAAATGTCTTTGTGTCCAGTTATTTATGGTTTCAGATAATTGTACAGAAAATATCAAATTTGCATAGTGTGATTATTGCTGATTATTTATCTAGCAGTCAAAATGTTTCAGTGGTTCCTAGGATGACAGATTGACAAGTCCTTAAAACTCATTCATTTTATGAAATTTGCATGTAATTAGGCAATAATGAAGGGATGTTTGTGGACAGAGGGTTATACTACAATATGCTGGAAGCAATTCAAATGCTTGACAAAGTGTTAACATTATCTTCAGACTCAACCAAGCTTTAAATGCTTGGTTCAGAATCACTAAATGTATGAATTGGGTGAAAAGATCTAGAAAATTTTCAATGGAGTCAAATGCATTTTTTTTTCACTTTTTAAAACACATTCACTCACTAGACTTAACTATATTTGGGAGTATTGTTGCACCGAAATTAGTCAGTCGTGGTCTAGAATAGGAGAGCAAGGCAGGGAGAGAGATACCGTGGTCACGTGAAAAGAACAGTCCAGAATGTCCCTCAATCCTGCACATGAATGGCAGGTCAGCCCCTCTCAAGGTATGTGACCTTGGCCAGGTTACTTTTGCACCTCAGGACCATAGATACTGTATTGTGTAGACTTGAGATAATAATCGATTTCCTCAAGTCTAGGAAACATTTTTTTTCTACGCGCTTATAATGACTTTTAAAATCTGGAGACTTCTGCAATTGCCATGGAGGTTTTCATTTAACGTAATAATGTCTCTTTTGTCCCCAGAGAAAAAGTTGCACATTTCAATTGACAGCATCCTCAAATTAAAAAAATATATAGTGTTTGTAAAAGGAAAAGCATGAAGCCAGGTATAAAGTTCATCCTTAAAAAATGATACCTATTATTCTGGGGCCTTCTTCCTGCTGAAATTTTACACCATTGCTTCTCCAAGATTGAGATGGACGTTATAAAATCTGCATTTGAAAGTTACAGATTGTCTCTGATCTTTACACAGAACCATCTTTTCAAGTAATTGATGTGTATTATGTAAAATGCTTCCTTTCAAAACCAGACTACCTGAAGTATTGGGTTATTATAGTAATTTAAATCAATGAAAATCTTAACAAAGGTTTATGAAGAGCTATAAGAGGAACAAAAGTTATTTCTTTTGACTGCTGGATCCATAGTTTATGACTTGATCTCAGAAAAGTGCTCATTACTTTGTGATTCTACTCAGGACTTTTAAGTGTTGTCGGGGTGTGGGTAGTGGGGGTGGGAGAAGGCAACCACATTTTGGCTCAAAATAGTAAACGAAATCTCTAGGCACAGGTTGTAGAAGGCCTTCAATGCCATTCCAAAAGATACAGACCTCAGTCAGTGAACAATGAGGGATCCTTCAGATGGTTTCTACCAGGAAATTCATCCCATCAACCACACGGGCCACAAGCTTTCAAGATTCAAGAATATATCGGAAACCGTCAATTTATAACTCTCTACATCTCTTGCTGCGACTAATATGGAGGTAAATTTTAGGCACTTTACAGCAATGTTGAAATCGTACCAAAATATTAAATGAATTAGGAAACAGCGATCTTAGCTAGAGGCTCTTGGAGTCCTTTCACTGAGAAGGTTAAATTCAAGGTTGGTTGTCACGGCAGACTAATAACCCCACTCCCCAATATCATGGGCTTAGCATCATACAATCAAAGGAGGTCAGAGCAGAGCTCTGCTCAATGCAGACACTCACGAGTCCATTATCCCTACGTTCTCTGGATCGTCCCCAGAGCCAATGCAACCAGTCACAGTGAAGGACAAAGAGCCACAGGATGGGGTAGGAAGTGTTTATAGCGTGGAGGCCTGGCAACAGAACATAGCATTTCCATCCATGTTCCATGGGCTGGAATCCAGTCATTCCTTGGGAGGGGTCATCTAGATGTGAGCCTACCAGGGAACGGACATGGGCTTTGGTGAACACGGCTTTGTCTCTGCCGTAATCATGTCCAGATATTGCATAATAACGTCTGGCTACCCATGGATTGATCATTCTGCCAATTGATCCCTATCTCTTGGAAGCAAATTCCTGAAAAGACTCATCTCTAGCGCCTCTCTCCCTATTTTCTCTTGAATTTGCTCCAGTTAGGAGTTCGCCTCAGTACCAACACGAGTGCTTCTGTCAAGGGCATTAGTGACCTCTACGTTAACAACTTCGATTGTTATACCATATGATTTCACTCATATATGGAAGCTAACAAAGCCGATGAATCAACAAAAAGCAGAAACAGACGTGTAAATACAGAGGACACACTGGTGATTGCCAGAAGGGAGAAGGTGGAGGGATGGGTAAAATAGGTGAGGGAGAGTGGGAGGTCCAGGCATCCAGTTATGGAAGGAATAAGTCACAGGAATAAAAGGCACAGCACAAGGCATTAGAGTCCACGGTATTGCAATAGTGTTGTACGGTGACATGTGTTAGCTACACGTGTAGTGAGCACAGGGTAACATCGTTAGAAGCTGAATCATGACGTTGCACATCTGAAACTAATATAAGATTGCGTCTCAACTGTATTTAAATACAAATTTTATTAATCCGATTGTTATTTCTCAGTCCTCATCAAACGAGCCCTGCTAGCAGAATCGAGGGCAATTATTTACTCTGCCTTGAAACACTATCTTTCCTGGTCTTTCAGAGCCCAGCTCTCCTTGCTTCGTTCCCATCTTGCTAACTGCGTCTTCCGAACTTTCGAACTTTCCTTTCTGGTTCCTCATCATTTCTCTAACCTTTAAAAGTGAGGGTGTCTTCCTTCCCACATTCATTCCCACATTACATATCTAGCTCAGACCTCTTCACTAAACTCTAAATACATATTCCCACTGTCTGGTCAGCTTTCCCATTTGCATTTCTTTTTTTTTTTTTTTCATTTTTATTTATGTTGAGAGAGAGGGGGAGAGAATGAGTGGGAAGAGGAGCAGAGAGAGAGAGAGAGAGAGAGAGAGAGAGAATCTCAAGCAGGAGCCACAGTGTCAAAGAGGAGTCCAACACGGGGCTCGATCCCACGACGCCGGGATCACAACCTGAGCTGAAATCAAAAGTCAGATGCACAGCTCACATAGCCACCCGGGCACCTCCCCGCCACTTGCATTTCTAAGACACCTGCCAAACTTAATGTATTCCAAGCTGAACCCCATTTTATTTCCTTCAACCTTGTCCTCCATCAGCGACAAGACCATCTTTCCACCTTTAAAACCCAGAAACAAAACTTGACTCTTCTTTCTTTTAGCCCCTTAACTGGTTCGTCCATCAATCCTTTTGGCTCTGCTTCACAGTGACCCAGCTGATCCTGTGGAACCTTGTCAGCTATGCCACTCATTTACTAACACCTCCAGTTATTTCCTGCCATCCTCCCTCCAAAGGCCCAAGTCCTTAGTGAGACTTAAATCTGCCACCTAATTCCGAGTCTGACCATACTTGCTTCTCCCTTCCCCATTTATCCTTCTCTTCCAGTCACACTGGCCTCCAGAGACTCCTCAAACCTTCCAGGGATGTCGTTCTCCCTTCTTGGTACTTAGATCCTTTCTGTTTTCTCTGCCTAGAATCGTCTTCCTTAAAGTATCTTTATGGTTCATTCTGTCACTCCTTAGGTCCATTCAGGGAGGGCTTCTCCCCGTCCCCCGTTACATTGCAAACTACTACCTTCCTCTATCTCAGCCTTCTTTTTTTTTTAAATTTTTTTTTAACGTTTATTATTTATTTTTGAGACAGAGAGAGACAGAGCATGAACGGGGAGGGGCAGAGAGAGAGGGAGACACAGAATCGGAAGCAGGCTCCAAGCTCTGAGCCATCAGCCCAGAGCCCGACCCGGGGCTCGAACTCACGGACCGTGAGATCGTGACCTGAGCTGAAGTCGGACGCTTAACCGACTGAGCCACCCAGGCGCCCCTATCTCAGCCTTCTTGATCGCTCCTTCCTACTTTTCTCTTTGGTCCTATCACCATCATATTTTTCATACGATTTACTGGCTTACCTTGTTTTGTCTGTTTCCTCCAGATATCTGTTTTATTTGTTCCGAATCCCCAGCTCCTAGACGAATGCCTGGCATCTAACCAACGCTCGATAAATGGTTGTTGAATGAGTGAATGAATGAATTTCTCTGGCCGCTTTCTGGACCATCTTGAAAAAGAAATGCCAAAGAGCCTGTCCATGAATTCAGACATTTCCAGAGAAAAAGACTAGTGTAAAAACACAAATGGAGCTACTGGACCTTACTGGCAATGAAAATGCCCGAGTACGAGATACTAATAGTCTACGTCAAGAATTGATATATGATCAAGTATATAACTGAGACTCGGTGAAAGGTTCGACATCTGAATGTTGAGGGGATGCAGTTCAGTCCTTAACAGCTAGGCCCCACCAAAGGTTTATTTTCAAAAACAGACAGAGGGCTAGATTTGCTCCACGAGCCACAGTTTGCTATCCTTTGACCTCGAAGGGTGTTACATACACTTTACGTATGAATGCGATATTTGATTATTTATAAAGCACAATATGGAATGGTATATGGCATGATCACAGCTATCAAAGTATGTGTATATGCATTGGCTTCTAGTCTGGTGACATTTACTTTTGTTCACTGTGTTTATTATTAATGACGCTCTATGGGTAACAGAAAAAAGATGGAGGAAAAGACAAGAGTAGGCGAGATGGCAAGAAAATACTGAACAGAAGCAAACATTTATCGTGTGCCTCCTGGAAGCCAGTCAGTCTGCGGAGAGATTCACGCAGCTCTCTCCTTGACTCCTCATGGCAATTGCTATGGTTTCTGCCATTTTACAGATGAGACAACTTAAGGCTGAGTCTCATACATCACCCAGGGTCTAATAGCTCATCTGAGACTTTCAGAACCAGATTTGTCTAATGCTAGAACCTAAGGTACGAACCATTTCTAATCTCAGATTCCTGGATATGTACAGTTTTTAAAGTAAGAAAGTAAGTGGGGAACCTGGATGGCTCAGTCGGGTAAGCTTCAGACTTCAGCTCGGGTCATGATCCCTCAGTCCATGGGTTCGAGCCCCGCGTTAGGCTCTGTGCTGGCAGCCCAGAGTCTGGAGCCTGCTTCAGATTCTCCGTCTCCATTTTTCTCTGCCCCGTCCCTGTTCTCTTGCGCGCACATGCGCGCTCTCAAAAATAAATAAACATTAAAAAACGTTTTTAACTGAGAACAAACTGAGGGTTGATGGGGGGGTGGGAGGGAGGGAAGGGTAGGTGATGGGCATTGGAGAGGGCATCTTTTGGGATGAGCACTGGGCGTTGTATGGAAACTAATTTGACAATAAATTTCATATAATAAAAAAAAAAAAAGAAAATTGCTACTGGCAAAAAAACCCCACGTTTTTAAATAAAGTAAGAAAATAAGTTTAATGAATTATATTTATTTTCAAATAGTATGTATCAAATGCCAATTAAACAAGAACCTTATGAAGCTGTAAACACAGTAGGAAGGCCTTGCTTTGAAAGATTGAACCATATGAAACTCATTTATTCTAAGTCAAAATTGACCAGCTATGGACAATTTCGTATGGGGCAAGTACATCGCACCTCAGAGTTAAGGTGGAGACTTGGTCTGGCCTTGGCTGCCACTCAAGTGGGCCTACCCCAGGAGAGTTTTTCCAAGGTACACACCAAGGCCTGCCACA
This sequence comes from Prionailurus bengalensis, assembly GCF_016509475.1. Classification (NCBI taxonomy): domain Eukaryota; kingdom Metazoa; phylum Chordata; class Mammalia; order Carnivora; family Felidae; genus Prionailurus; species Prionailurus bengalensis. The sequence goes on along the minus strand of NC_057354.1, from coordinate 56,117,613 downwards.
GTCTGGAGAGCCTGATCAGGCTGAACAAGCTACAAAGATTTCCATTTACGGGGGTGCAGCCGAGGAGGGTCTTCAAAAGTATTTTCGTATTCTTTGCCAGCGATGTGCTCTGTGTTTGGGTGCAAAATATAAATAGGCTGCAAAATATTTGTTTATTAGTTTAGGAAATTTAGCACTTGGGTCAAATGCCAAACTGAATAGCTCCAGAGACTGAAGCTCTTTATGCATTCGCCCGACTGCACCTGGAGTTTGGGGAACGGTACTACCAACTTCCTCCATGGCTCTGCCTCTCCAGGGAGTATGAACGGTTGGTGGAAAGGGCTGCTTCTCACTGTCAAGTAATCCACTGGTCTCACCATAATTTGGTTTCTGGTCTCTAGTCCAAGAGGTAAGAATTGGTGGCAAGTCCAATGGTCACTGGTCAGAATTCACCATGCGTCAACCACTGGAGAATCTATGGTCATCTCCAAACTACTAGCCGGCAGAGACTCTTTACCGGGGACAGTATTAACAATTCACAGTGAGAGCTCACAGAGAAAAGCCTATCTGAAAGCTTAGGACATGGAACTAGCTAGTGGGCATGGTCTGCTCTGGGTGTTCTTTTCGCTGTTCGCTGATGTCCGTTCCTGGTTCTGGGATGGATGTCTCAATCCGACTGTAGGGATTTGGAAATAGGCAAAGATCGCTGCCTTATGTTAGCTTATACATCCTCAGGAAGAATAGGACATACCTCCTAACAGAACTGGAGCATGCCAGAGTTGAACATTCCAGACAATCCCCTGAGAGGACGATCACCTTGTGTGCCCCATTTCAGGGGAAATGGGATTTCCAGGACACTTCTCTACCGCAGGCTGTTTTTCCAGTCCCTGGAAGGGAAAACGCAACATTTGATAACATCCCAAAGCACACAATATATGATTAATGAGCTTGGCCTCCGTCATGTCCTCCCCTACACCAGGTCTCGCGGAAGGCAGTAAGTTCAATAGCATGGCGGATGATCCTGAGAGGGTAACTCGGGATGCCACAGGCCAGTTTCTTTGCAGGAACTAGACGCCCTGTGTGTCCCATGCCCAACATGGGCAAGTTTAGTGTCCGGTTTAATTGTCTTTAATTAACGGATACAAAAGGTGTAGTCTCACACACGTAAAATTAGGCCAGGGCACTTTCCATCGTCACTCGGGCAAAGCTGGTAACTCTTCTTGAGCTATCTCTCTTCGTCTTTATCTTTTACAGCGAAATCTCCCTATGAATGTACCCTTGACACTCATTAGAGCCCAAAGTCGCCACTCCAACAGATGTCAAGGTGGAGATGTGAGGAGCTAGGGGAAATCTTATCTGATGCCATCCTCCCTGTGATCTCATTGCTTCGGAACTGAAAGTTACTCTCCCTGTCAAGGTCTAGGCCCGCCAGCCTTTAATACCCTGACTCACTTCTCTCTCCTTGGCCTTCTTTGTCCACTGAGGCTACTCAGTCTTTTTTCCTTCTGCATTGAGTAAGACCCACTGAGCTTACGGCATCTCGACGTACCCATCTTCATTTACATTGAAACGGACTGGGGCATGGGAGGGAAATATAAGGAAAGCTCCGTGGTTCAATCTATTCTCGAATCAAAACCCCTCGAGAGAGTATTTTTTTGGTCTACTTTGTATATCAGCTCTTTGGGTAGGGGGAAGTTCCCATGCCACCCAGTGTGTGACAATTAGTTACAGCAACCCTGGGAAACCAATATGCCCTGCAAGGACCCACTCTGCCTAATACTTTTTGGAGATCAGTGTCCTTCAGTAATCTGTACTAAATAAGAGAAGAATCTAGTGTGATTTCTGATATAATATGGAACAGGTTTTCAATACAGAGGAATCATGTCTGACTAATTCATTCAACAAATATTTAGCCATGCAACAAATATTTATCGAGTGTGTGCTCTTGCCAGGCTCTCTTGTAAGTCCTGGAGATGAGCCCTTTCCCTCGGGGATCTTATGTTCTAATCTTCCTAGAGCTCTTTGATGAGGGCAGAATGTGTTTACAAATAAGCAAACAAAGGAGAGCCGGGGGCCCCAATGCAGTTCAATTGGAAAATGTCCTGCAAAAGTTCTGTGCAAGATAAATATTAAAATGGAGGAATTCCGGTGCCAGAGAGCAGTGCCTGGTTCTGGATTAGTAACCAGCTCAGAAAAAGGAAGCCAAGAATGGAAATGAAGAGGCTCCTTCACGGTAAGAAAATACAAAATAGAAATCCACAAAGTATAAATTCTGTAACCAAAGTTCTTTTTTTTTTTTTTTGAAACTATTTGGAATGATGAGGGTGTAGTGACATCTCCAAACTGCTGTCGCTGATAAGCTGCTGCAAATAGTGAACAACAATAAAAACCCAGGAAGGAGTAGAAAAATGGCAGATGAACTTTTGGACGAGCAAGGACAAGGCAGAGACTAAAGGTTGCAGGGGACTCAGTCGAACTCGGGCTCCAACGATTTTTTGTTACCTTTCCTTTCTCATCATCCGGAAGTGATTCTACTCTATTGTCTGAAGTTTACGCCTCCTCCAGTTCGCTCTTCACCTCTCAAAAATAATTCCAAAATGCAGGACAAAATTGAGAAGGTAGTTGAAAACAAAAAGAAGAGACACAGCTAAGCCATTAAACAAGCTGGTTGTACTTGTGCTGGCACAGTCAGAGTGGTTTTTTTTTAATGTATTTATTTCTTTTGGAGACAGAGGGAGACAGAGCATGAGCAGGGGAGGAGCAGAGAGAATAGGAGACACAGGATCCAAAGCAGGCTCCAGGCTCCGAGCTGTCAGCACAGAGCCCGACGCGGAGCTCGAACCCACAAACCGTGAGATCGTGACCTGAGCCCAAGTCGGACGCTTAACCGACTGAGCCACCCAGGCACCCCTGACAGCGAGATTAAACTCGCCTCTTCATGGCCAGAAAAGAGTCACCGGATAAGGAATATAAAGACATGGAGGTCTGCGATATAAGGACAGAGTAAATAAAGTAAATAAATAGTTTTATATGCAAAAATATAAAATACCTCTCCTGAGTTCGCAAAGGTTACACACGCATAAAAGATGTGGATGGTCACCACTTATTTTTCTACGAGATCTCAGAATTAAAAGGCTCCCTTTGAAGTGTATTTAATATGCGTGCCCTGGGTATACACAGATACACAACGGATGACTGGTACATATTTATTGGTGGATTATTAACTGAAAAAAATACCACAATGTAAATAAAAGATGAGTTGCTTCATCAAGCAGGGAGGGAATTTAAGGAAAGTGTTAATCATAGAGGTGAAATAGATTGACCACAGAAATAGACTCAAAGGGAGTTCCATTGAGGCTATTGCAGGATGAAGTTTTCTGGGGTGAGAGAAATAAAGGGCTTGCAGAGGAAGGGGCAGAGAAAAGATGTTGTAACCTTCAAGTAGCTGGCATTGTGAACATTTCACTCTTTGAACAAACAAACAAATAAACAAAGCCCGGGAAGTTGAAGAGATGCATATTCTTACTTGTATAAGATCTTTACTTTTTTTTTTTTTTTTAAACGTTTATTTAGTTTTGAGACAGAGACACGGCATGAACGGGGGAGGGGCAGAGAGAGAGGGAGACACAGAATCGGAAACAGGCTCCAGGTTCTGAGCTGTCAGCACAGAGCCCAACGCGGGGCTCGAACCCACGGACCGCAAGATCGTGACCTGAGCCGAAGTCGGACGCTTAACCGACTGAACCACCCAGGCGCCCCCTACTTTTTTTTTTTTAATTACTACCTTAACCTTTAAATTTTGACTTAATATATAATGCTTTCTTATGAATACAAAAAAAATTTTAAATATAAAATGTATACAGTCCCTCTAAGGGCGTATACTCTGTCTTTCATGTCTGTTCCCCAGCTATAGTATATGCACATTTATATACATGCACACACTTCTATCTTCTTGACAGAAAAAAAAAAAAAAGACGTATTCTTCATACTGCTCTGTTTCTTATTTATTTTCACGTGAAGATTTTTTGGTATGCACTTGTGCATAAAGAATCTCCTCATTACTTTTGAAAGATCTATAGTATTTCATGGTATAGATACAGCATAATACATTCAACAAGACCCTCCCTGTGACCGTTAGGTTATGCTGAACTTTTCTTTTGTTTACAAAATTGCAATGAATGGATGCTCCTGTATATCTGTAGGATAAAAAATTCCCAAATGTGGAATCACTGAGTTAAAAAATATGTACAGTTTTTTGGCATCATCGATGGCACCACATGGCCTTTCATGACAGTATAATGACTTATATCCATGTGACGTCATATGAAATCCCTTCTCTTCCTCAACAAACATCTTCCTACCCAGTCTGGCACGGAAGCCTGATGTTTTCCTGTGAGGATGGCCAATTCCTGATGTTGTAGGCTCACTTCGCTATCTGTAGGCAAAAATGACGCAAAATGACTAGACTCCGTAGGACGCTACGCGTTGCATTTGTGGATATTTGTCTACCTCATTAGCATTGACTGTGAGCTCCTGAAGGGAGATGTCATTTCCTTTGACCTTGCTTTAGAACACTCCCAGCAGAGAGCCGGCGTGTGTGGGGCTTGAGAAAACTTATTTGATGTTGATGATAATGACAAATGGCATTTTAATTTACTGAAAGAGCAAATCACGTTTCAGAAGTCTTAGAGTCTCCCTTAAAATAACATTCAACGACAACAGCCTACCTTTGCTATGCTTTTCATGGGCAGCTAATATAAATACTTGCAATAGAACAGTTGTGTGTAAACAGCATGAACATCCTTTCATGACCTATTTTTTTTTCAACATTTATTTATTTTTGGGACAGAGAGAGACAGAGCATGAACGGGGGAGGGGCAGAGAGAGAGGGAGACACAGAATCGGAAACAGGCTCCAGGCTCCGAGCCATCAGCCCAGAGCCCGACCCGGGGCTCGAACTCACAGACCACGAGATCGTGACCTGGCTGAAGTCGGACACTTAACCGACTGCGCCACCCAGGCGCCCCTCATGACCTATTTTTTGAAACCTTCCGTTTTCACTGGTTCCTTAGGCACGAAAGCAGATTTGTGTTTGACAAAGTATATCATCCTCGATTTCCTCCGTGCTTTCTGAAACACAAAGTGTATTAATAAAACCCAAACTGCCGGTTAAAAATAAGAATGAAGGGGGTCCCCCAAAAGTGATTTATGGCTATCGCGTGAGGAGTTGGTACATCGCGTGTGGTTATTGTGGCAGCTGCAGATACCAAGATAATCTTGTGTGGGATGGTTTTTGACACGTAGACCAATCGTGGGAGCCTCTAAGTGAAATTTTATAGCAGATCCCAATAACCCAGAGAATCATGAAAGCATTTTCTCTAACATCTCCTGGCTCCAACCTGGGCTGCCGAGGAGGTCGGTTATGCATTTTGAGCTCTCTCTTCTCACAAAGCTTGCCTCGTGAAAAGGCGATTGCAGGTCACAGGATTGCCGGTGTCATAAACACATACTGCTGTTTGTAGAACAAACAACGGGTTGCATTTGAGAAAAACGTCAAATCGCAGGAGTTACCTGTGTCGAACTAAAAAGGTACGTGCCTGATGAGAGCAACCACTGGAAGAAACAAAATCAAATAAATGAATTTCGTTTCATGCGTGCCTTATTAAGACTCCCTGGGCCCAGGACACACGCAGTAAGATCCCCTGCAACTGAGGCCTGCGGGTAGAGATTCCTTTATGTGCCTTCCTCAAAGAGCCCAAACTGAACAAGAGATAAGCTCAATATGACTCAGAATATCTCTCACAGAAGCAGAGAAGAAGAGAGAGGTGGGAAAAGGCAGGCAGACATGTGAGAGGAGCCACAATGGGGAAAAAGCAAAGGGAGATGAAAATTCAACCCTAAGGGGACAGAAGAAAAGAAAAGAAATTCAGGAAATGCCATAGGCTGTCGCGTAAAAGGTGTATCTTTTGAAAGATAAGAGAATCATCCCAAATGCATGTATGCACAGATGAAATCCCAAATTCCGTGGAACGCTGTTGACCATTACATCAAAATGAAGACGGGAAGATTCAGGATATTCCAAGAAGAGAATTAAAGCTTTGTAGAGTGATCGACTTTTTTTTTTTTTTTAACGAATCACCCGCATATCTGGTTTTTGGGTTTTTTTGTTCTTAATTAAGTGAAGTTGAACCAGCGACTTGTGAGCTGCATTACTATTTTATGTAACTCCTCTGATACTGAAGCTCAGATGACTTAAAAGAAAGGAGCTCTGAGGAGCAAAAAGTGGACAGTGAATAATTCGCAATTATGTTGCCAAGGGCCAGAGGATGCGACTCATCCGGCAACACTGGTGATCAGTCGGGGGTCCCAGGCGGAACACAACAAGGCAAGCTGAGGGAAGTCGAATGAGGGACTGTTTCCAGAGGTGTAGGGGCGGGGGCATTGAGGTAAGGCAATCAAGGAGAGGGAAGCTCCATGGGGCTGGCCATAGCAGGGAAGCAATCGTCCTCCTGGGCATTGAGGGCAAGGTGAGAGCCACGTAACCTGAATCTGACAGGAGGAGCCAGCCAAACACCAGCCGCTGTCAAGTTCAGCCCAGGGGAAGGGAGAAGAGGGTCGATGGCCTGAAATCACTGTCTTTCTTCTCTGGGACCTCCTGCCAGTTCTTCCCACTGCCAAACAAGCAGAGCCAAAGGGCAAGGGAGCCAGGGGTCCCAGCCCATAAATGCCACTTCTGCAGGGCAAAGGGAAGGGTAGGGAAGGTGGGGAGCCATGGCACAAGCCCATGGAAAGTTCTAGGACGGTGGACACACTTTTGCTGAATTACGTGGCAGATCGGAGTGATTTGTCCCAGAATTGGTTGCATCATTTCCAAACTAAGAGAAATTCGCTAACTGAAAGTTACGCATTTGAGGACTCTGCGTGAACTCTTGGTCTCTGAAGACTCCAGCCAAAGCTTCTTGATCCCGCTGGTCACAAATCGCCAATCAGGAAGACGGCGTCCAGCCGGGACCTACCTGCATGCGCACCGTGGAGCACTCGGCTCTATCCTGCTTCATGATTCCAGGTTAAACCTTCAGCAGTCGTGTAACTTTTTGGCAATATTTGCCCACAGGAAGATGGAGAGAGGGAAAGTGGATGAATATGCAGAAATCTATCCTTGTACTGTGGGCAACGAATCAACTTCAAGTGTAAGTCTTAATACTAGTGGCTGACCCCGCTGGCTGAGAATGATTTTAACATTGCAGCATACAGGACTGAAAAGTATTGACGATTTCCCCAGATTGCGTAATTCATTGCCAAGATTGGCACATGGCTTTACTAAACGTGATTGAAAACTGAGCCGGTAAAAAAAAAAAAATCTTAATCCTTATCGGCCTTATCATTGTGCATCTTGCCTTCTGCACCTGTTTTCTCTCCAATTCGCCCAAATGCTGGCTCTTCTTTTATCATTCGTGGCCCAAGCGTAGAACTCATCATCATCACCAAGTGCTCCCGGTGAAAGCTTTCCCCATGTTTGAGTCCCTGGGTATGGTTGTACAGGTTGTGCACTGACAAATTGTACATGGTGGCCCTGCCACTTTTCCAGATTTTACAGGGAACTTAGCTGCCTCTAAGCCCTCATATTTCTGTGTTTCAAGTAAGATTTCTCCCCTTCCTTGAAGTTGCCAAATTTCAGCTCATGGCAGAAAATAGCAGCAGCCTAAAACCACCATACAATCTGGCTAAAGTCCCTATCTGACTAAATAGTAGGTTGCATTTTTTGTTTGTTTGTTTCTTTGTTTGTTTGTTTGTTTTTTACTTTTCCATGTATGCATTCAGGGGCAAAAACCAGGGATCCTTTCTAAACGTGTTGTTCAATTAGGAATAGCCCATTACAATGGCCTTCGCTTCGAGGTGCTCACCTTGCAAACCCAAACTTAAATAACAGCCAGAGGACTGTTCAAGTCTATCCAAGAAGTAAGGTGCAAGAGGAGGTATAGACTGTAGGCTTAGCAGGAGGTCAGAGAAAGGAGCTACTCACTGGGATTCCTGGCTGCCGGAGCTGTCTCAGGCTCTATGGAGAAAGTGAGGCTTGGGTTGGTTGCATGTCGTAACAACCTTAAGGTTAGGAAATAAGCCAGCAAAACATTCTTCAAGTCCCTGACCCCGATTTTTCCACACGTGTCATCTTACCATCTTCCTATTTTATCCGTTCCAGATCCTAGCGTAGTGCCTGACCCATAACAGGGTTTTAATAAAATCTTCGGAATTAATCGATCTCTGCTTCTTCACTACCACACCTATTGTTTCATCACTGCATGAATTATTTAGAGGCGAAGCCTTAACTGGTATAAGAACGGAGAACATCAGCGATATTTTTAAACTGTTGCAGGTTGTCTGTTCAGAGCTCCAGCCTCCTGAAGCTTCGTTCCCAAGGCCCATCATTCCGCAGATCTTTCTGAGCCACTGTTCTGGAATCTTCGGTCTGGGGAAAGGGAGAGGAGGGCAGTGGGAGGGGATGCCAAGCTGAGCGCAAGGACCGGTGGGAAGAGTCTGTCTTACAGCCTCCTTAGGGGAGGAGGCTAAGTCACCCTCGGCACTGAGAGCAGGATTCCAGACTCTCAGTCCACCAGCGCTAAGCGGGATGAGGTTAGCTATCTGTCCTAAAGGAATTTAGATGCCAGAGAAGTAAATAGAAGTCAGAGAAACTGGGGAAGGTTTTGTGGAGCAAGTATGACCTAATTTTGGTAGGGGGATTATGAAGGATTTAGATAATTAGAAAGCAGGTGGAAAAGACTTTCTGCTGCAAGGCAGAGCACAGCCGGAGGCAGAGGGGCTGACGCGAGACTAGCAGGTGAATGACTAGCAGTGAGGAAGCTTCTCGGATGGCGTGAAGGCTGAGACAGGGGGCAGGAGTCCGACAAGCGACCACAGAAGGAAATACATTTCTTTATCATTTTTAAAAATTTTCAATTTTTAAATTGAGAGAGGGAGACACAGAATCGGAAGCAGGGTCCAGGCTCTGAGCTGTCAGCACAGAGCCCGATGCGGGGCTCGAACCCACGAACCGTGAGATCACGACCTGAGCCGATGTCGGATGATTAGCTGACTGAGCCACCCAAGCGCCCCCTCAATACATTTCTCAATGAACGCACATCACTTCGTTTGTTCAGCCAAACGACTATAGAATTCTGCTGGGAAATGCATCTTAATCTCCTTTCCCCTGCATGCCCATTGAATAAATGAAAGAATAAATAAATGTCCATCAGCCTCTTCAAAGTCATCATCATAAAGGGATATAGATAAAGATATTCCAAATATGTTACCATTGCTTAAAGCATTCTCAAATCTTTTTTCCCGTGAGCATATTCTTTCCAATGTTCTCAACCATGAGAACATGTTCTCAACCATGAGTCATGTCCTTCAGCTTTTGAGGATGGCCTGGATCTTGGTGAAAAGTTGAAGCAATTCATGGTCAAATGGAATATAGAACAGATAAGCTGGATCGTATATACTTGAAACATAAGAAAGCGACACAAAATGAGGTGGGAGTTTTTGTATGGTTTGGGCACAGCTTAGACATGTGTGGCATTGGGGGTGCCTGGGTAGCTCAGTCGGTTAAGCAGGCGACTCTCAATTTCGGCTCAGGTCATGATCTCGCAGTTCGTGAGTTCGAGCCCCACATGCGGTTCCGTGCGGACAGTGTGGAGCCTGCTTGCGATTCTCCCTCTCTCTTCTCTCTGCCCCTCCCCTGCTTGTGCTCTCTCTACCTCAAAATAAATAAGTAAAAACTTAAATTTCTTTTTTTAATGTGTGGCGTTAAAGATGAGGACTTTTTCCCTCTCAGTAATGAAATCACCACACTGTGACCTCTCCCGACTGACGATCTCTTAAACAGGGAGGCACCCATTATTTTGACAGCTTTGTATTTAAATGCACATAATGAGAACCACAAATACAAAATTTGGGCCAGCAAAATATGTTTCTAGGTTCAAATTAGTAGAGGAGATGTGAGGAAACAGGTATACACCTACTTTTGGCTTTGCACAACAAATGGACAAGTTCAATATTCGTGTTACTCACCTACATATGAGATCTTTTGAGCTCAAAGCAATTTCTAATGTAAAGTTTTCCATCTACAGTTCACACTATTTTAGTTTGCGGTCACTGCTTCTTGTGTGGTTAAATGTCATTCTCATTGGAAGGTGTCTATGTTTTTAATTTCACCTTTTTTTCCTGGACTTGGGACGAGGATATAAAACACAATGGCAACTTTGTTGAATTATTTTTTACAATTTGTTTTTCAGTCACTTAAAAGATATAATGTAGATTTTTTTTTAAATTTTTTAACGTTTATTTATTTTTGAGACAGAGAGAGACAGAGCATGAACGCGGGAGGGGCAGAGAGAGAGGGAGGCAGAATCAGAAGCAGGCTCCAGGTTCTGAGCCATCAGCCCAGAGCCCAACGCGGGGCTCGAACTCACGGACCGCGAGATCGTGACTTGAGCTGAAGTCGGACCCTTAGCTGACTGAGCCACCCAGGCGCCCCAATATAATGTAGATTTTACGTCAGCGTTTGTTTGATGCAGGTGGTGGTTGCATGTCAGTCTGTTATTTTCAGTCTTATGTGTAGGTTTGGAATATTTGGCAATTATAAATAAAGTTATTGGATATAATGTATTAGAAATATGTTTTAAATCATTAAGAAAAGGAGCATGCACAATTACTTTGCAAAAAACAGAGAAGGGACCACCACTAACACTTTATACAATCAATTATAGAAAGACCAATGGGCAGAAAAAGATCAGTGTATGGACGATCCGTTATGCCGATTCACCTGGTCACAAAATTCTCCGCCATTTATTCGGAGGGGCAAAGAAAACTAACTCTCGTTCTTTTTAGGAATAAACACAAGGGTTCTAACCCACATTTCTGGATTTTTTTTCCCCGCCTTTAAGATCCATCGAAGCAAATTCAGGCTGCTTAATAAAATAATACCCAAATTCACTCCAGAGTACAAGCGTGTTCTCTTAGATATTAAGAAGCTGCATTCAGAGGGCAGCTGACCCTGTTTGGATCCTGTCACTAGGAAACTGATTTCCTTATTTACCTACGCCAGGATTTTTTCTAGTCATTTGTCATTTACATAACACTGAGCAACCAGTGCGGAGAATGTCCTAAACAACAAAAAAGCCTCTATAATAATTTTTGACACAGGGGACTTCATGGAGAAGTCCGTAAATTCATCAGCGGCAGATTCATTGCCCTTTTCTGTTTAGCTAGTCATTTCCTAGTGGAACACTGATGTTTTATTTGGCGAGCAAAGGGCTACGGGAACAGGAGAGCAGTTGTATTCATGAAGCCAACGATTGGAAAGAATTTCCTTGCTTATTTTTCTCCTCTGTGTGTGTGTGTTTGTGCTTGCACATGTGTGTGTTTTTATTCAAGATCTTGGGTGCAAAAGCCCCCTTATTTGTTTGCGAGAAATTTGAAAACATGTCTGTACATCGTTTATATTTATGATTCCTCTGTAGTCCTCTTTCTTAAATTAAGTTTTTGTAACTTACCAGCTATTTTTGCAACTATGTGATGAACTGTTCCTACTGCATCAAATGTGTGTTACCTCGGCTACTTTTAGCCTAAGCCCATCCTCCACCATCATTTCCTTAAAGAAATTTTTTTTTTCAGCGATCATTTTTTTTTTCAAAGACAAAAATGGAAAGTGGGGGAAAGGAAATCTGATCATACTTAACAACAAAACTGCCCAACGAAGTGTCATTTACTAAAACGTGTTAGGTGATAGTTCTGAGAAAGAATAGTCTGTTTTCACATTTAGCGGCTTTTTCAGTTCATCTCACCAGTCATAATAATAAAAAGACAAGCTAACGTTTTATTGATAGTGTGCCTTTTAACAGATCTATCTTGCAAGTAAACATTAACTTCTGGCCTTTGCAATCACTTTTTCTATCTATGCCTTTCATATGCTTGTCTCTTAAGATTTATTTAATTATCTCTACAGAAGAGAAAATGATTTTAATAAAAGGGAACAATTTCCTTTTTTGATATTTGATTCATTTTTCTCCCCTCGTTCGAGAGAGACACAATATTTGGAGTAATCTGGTATATGAAACCATCACTCATCATTGTGGTCCCTTTTAAGCACATGTGGAGATTAGCATGCTTTGATTTATTTTGACAAGGATGGTAAAGTTGTTTAAGAACAATAGTCTGCCAGAAATATTTTAAGAGCCTTTAGTTACACCGGAAGAATAAACCGTGTCAGGTGTTTCATAGGCTTGAAAGATGGTCTCCAAAATCCCTTTTACTCTTGTTTATCCTAATGTTTTTGAATAATCCTTAAGATTATCAAGAAGTTAGGGGCACCAGGGTGGCTCAGTCGGTACGTCTTCGGCTCAGGTCATGATCTCGTGACTGTGAGTTCGAGCCCCGCGTCGGGCTCTGTGCTGACAGCTCAGAGCCTAGAGCCTGCTTCCGATTCTGTGTCTCCCTCTCTCTCTGTCCCTCCCCTGCTCATGCTCTGTCTCTCTCTCTCTGTCAAAAATAAATAAACATTAAAAAAAGTTTAAAAAAATAAAAAGTAAAAGATAATCAAGAAGTTATTAACTCTGCCATTCGAATACAGTGCACGAGAACGACGTTCAAATGTAAAATCTATTTTAAAAAACTTGCAAGGCAGAAAGTGACCTTGGTGTGCTCTTCATCCAAGTCAGAGAGCATTTCAACTCTGCCAGGATAGTTTAACCTCATTCTTAAGATCTCTAGGAAATAAAATTATTCACTTTCCCAGAGTAACCTACTCAAATGTGTCACACCTTCCCTCAGGGAGGCAAGATGTCTAAATGAAAGTTTCATACAAAAATTGAATGTTTTTCCGGTACAAACTCATGTATAATATCTTGAGATCAGTGTGGCTACCTGGGAAACTGAGGATGGGGGCCAGTCATGCCAGTGTTCAGCTCTCTGAACCTGTGCCTCGTTCATCACTGAGGTCAATACAATGCAGCATTTCCAGACCTGATAGATCTACATAAGCAGGACACTCCTAAGGAAATGGGCAGAAAGGTCATACATAAGCCATCCACATGAATTCTCAACCCAGAGAGGGTGCCATTCATATGAAAATCCCTTTATTACTTCGAGAGGTAACCTTCATATTATCAGGGTCAGCAATTTTCCATACAAAAGCATAGACTGAAAGACCAAATCTGGTGATAGAAAATTTTTTTTAACATTTATTTATTTTTGAGAGACAGAGAGAGACAGAATGTGAGTCGGGGAGGGTCAGAGAGGGAGGGAGACACAGAATCGGAAGCAGGCTCCAGGCTCCTAGCTGTCAGCACAGAGCCCGACGTGGGGCTCGAACTCACGGGCCGCGAGATCATGACCTAAGCCGAAGTCAGACGCCTAACCCACCGAGCCACCCAGCCGCCCCAGAAAATTCTACAATTGTGAAAACTATACTGTACTTGTCAGAGTACTTGACACGGTTGCTAACTATGATTTCCTAGGGGAAGTGAGATGTTTTATCCAAAAGTTCACACCGATTCTTCAGAATCATTTGAGGTCTTGTATTGTTCCCTCTTAAAAATTATGAGTATTTTAGGGGCACCTGCGTGACTCAGTTGGTTAAACAGTCAAGAGTCATCTTGAATCTGGCTCAGGTCATGATCCCAGGGTCATGGGATCAAACCCTGCCTCAGGCTCCATACTGAGTGTGGAGCCTGCTTAAAATTTTCTCTCTCCCCCTCTCTCTCCCTCTCTCCCCTCCTCCTGTGCGCTCTCTCTCTCTCTCTCTCTCTAAAATAAAAAAATAAATAAACCAAATCTAAAAAATTATTAGTACAATAGTAACAATTAAAAGTATGTAGCGAGGGGCGCCTGGGTGGCGCAGTCGGTTAAGCCTCCAACTTCAGCCAGGTCACGATCTCGCGGTCCGTGAGTTCGAGCCCCGCGTCAGGCTCTGGGCTGATGGCTCGGAGCCTGGAGCCTGTTTCCGATTCTGTGTCTCCCTCTCTCTCTGCCCCTCCCCCGTTCATGCTCTGTCTCTCTCTGTCCCAAAAATAAATAAACGTTGAAAAAAAAATATTTATAAAAGTATGTAGCGAATAAGCACCTGGAAATTTCCTCAATGTCGTATGCCATTAGAAAACTATGAGTTAAAGCAAGAATGAGATACCGTTATACGCCTATTAGAATGGCTGAAGTCTAAAACACCACCAAGTCCAAATGCTGGCAGAATGTGAGGTAATTGCAACTCTCACTCAAGGGGAGAGAGGAAAAGAATGGAAGTGGTACAGTCCCTTTGGAAGACGGCTCGACTATTTGTTACAAAAGTAAATATAGTCTTACCATACGGGCCAACAATTTACACATATTGGTATTTACCCCCAAAGCCCTGAAAACGTATGTCCGTATGAAAACCTAACACGGATGTTTAGGACAACTTCATTCGTAACTGGAGTATCCAAGGTGACCTTCAGCAAGTGAGTTAATAACATGGTACATCTAACAAGGAAGTATTATTCCACTCTTCAAAAATAAAGCTATTGGGGCACCTGGGCAGCTCAGACGGTTAAGCGTCCAACTTTGGCTCAGGTTATGATCTCATGGTTTGTGAGTTCAAGTCCCACATCAGGCTCTCGGCTTTCAGCACAGAGCCCGCTTCGGATCCTCTGTCCCCCTCACTCTCTCCCTCCCCCACTCACATTCTCTCTCTCTCTCTCTCAAAAATAAATAAAAACATTAAAAAAAAACACAAGCTATTAAGCCACAAAAAGACATGGAGAAACCTTACATGCATTTTACTGAGGGAAAGAAGCCAATCAAAAAAGGCTACAAACTGTATCATTTCAGCTCTATGAAGATCTAGGAAAGGTTTAAACGGTGGAGACAGTAAAAAGGCCAGCAGTTGCCAGGGGTGAAGAAGAAGAGGGATGATGGGGTGCCTGGGTGGCTCAGTTGGTTAAGCGGCTGATTTCTCCCCAGGTCATGATCTCATGGTCCGTGAGTTCCAGCCCCGCGTCCGGCTCTGTGCCGACAGTTCAGAGCCTAGAGCCTGCTTCAGACTTTGTGTTTCTCTCTCTCTCTCTCTGCCCTTCCCCTATCGTACTCTGTCTCTCTCTCAAAAATAAATAAACATTAAAAAAAAGAAGAAGAGGGAGGGATGAGTAGGCAGAGCACAGAGGATTTTTAGAGCAGTGGAACTACTTTGTATGATACTAAAATGGTGAAAACATGCCATTATACCTTTGTCCAAACCAGTATAACCTTATAACACACATGCATACAAATGAGTCCTAATGTCATCTATGGACTTTAGTTAAGAGTAATTTATCAATACTAGGGCATCTGGGTGGCTCAGTCAGTTGAGCATCTGACTCTTGATTTTCTTGATTGAGGTACAGGTCGTGATCTCAGGGTCATGGGATCAAGCCCCACATCAGGCTACATGCTCAGCATAGATCCTGCTTAAAATTCTCTCTCCCTCTGCCCCCTCCCCTGCTTATGCTCTCTCTCTGAAATATAATAATAATAATAATAAACTTATCATTGTTCATCAGTTATAACAAATTTCTAACTAAATGCAAAATGTTCTTTTAAGTTATTTAGTTATTTATCTTTGAGAGACAGAGAGAGAGAGAGAGCAGGAGAGGGACAGAGAGAGAGACAGAGAAAGAATCCCAAGCAGGCTCTGTACTGTCCACGCAGAGCCCGAAGCAGGGCCAAAACTCACTAACAGTGAGATTGTGACCTAAACCGAAACCAAGAGTCCCACATGTAACCAATTGAGCCACCCAGGCACCCCTAAAATGCAAAATGTTAAGGGAACCTGAAGGTGGGAAGGTGGAAGAAGGAATATAAGGGAACTTTGTGCTTTATGCTCGGTGTTTCCGTAAGCATAGAACTACTCTTAAATCATAGCCTATTAACCTAAAGAATAAATTAAATAAATGGGAAAAAGGGGAAAAAACTATGTTGGAAAAATCACGTCTTCAAACCAGTTATTTACAAGGCAAGGATTGCCTATTGCTTTTTAACAATATGTCCATATCACTCTCATCAGAGCTTAAAGACTTGGTGGGTAAGGATCCTATTTAAGTCACTTCACCTGCTATAACATCCTCAACAAACACGTGTCCACTGTAAAGAATGGATTGGTGCCTCCTTGAAGCAGATTCTGGAAAGACTGGCCAACCCACCGTTTCAAGTTATTCAATATTCATCATGAACCAACAAAAATAATGAACTCTGCAATGTAACAAAAGACTCACATTTCAGTAGTTAACATTCCAACCCAACGCGGTGTAGAAATTACAAAATAGGTAATAGCATTAAGGAGGCATAGGTTCGTCACTCATTTGTACGTAAATCCTTCCCATCGAGAGAGTTTCCTTCTACAAATAAAGGAAGATAGAAAATCATGTAAAACTGGAGAAATGCGAGTTCCTCCCACCATAGCTATGTGGTGTAAACAGAGATTAAATGGATTGTGAGTAGTGATACAATGTTGAGTTATGAAGATGCCTTTCTTTCTGTAGGAAGGAAAAAGCAAACTAAGAGAAACTTAGTGGAGTTGGAAACCCGTTATGAAATGTTTTCTTTTACCTATGGAAAACCTTCTAGAGCCGCTTCATAAAGGAAGCAATAATTTCCTGGCCATGGCTAATTGCTGAAGCTACGTGAAGTCATCTGATCTCCTACACCAAAACATGACAATTAATTCTTACAAAAGAAGGTAACTGAAAATAGGAAATTTTATAAGCCAATGAGAACACAGGGGTTCAATGTCATTACTCTTTGGCCTGTGTGGTTGATTTATTCATTAACAACTATGTAGTGACCTCTTCATATTACATACCAGGCCCTGTTCTAGAAAACCGCAACACGTCGGTGAAGAAAGGCGAAAGTATTCTGCATTCTGGATCTTAGATTCTAGCTCTTGAGGTTTTTTTTTTGGCTAGAGTCACTTCGGGTGGAATTGAAGAAGGAAAAAAAAAAAACATAAAAAGTAAGAAGAGGGGCGTCTGTTTCCAGTCGGTTGGGCAGCTGACTCTTGGTTTGGGCTCCGGGCATGATCTCACACAGTTCAGGGGTTTGAGCACCGCTTCGGGCTCTGTGCTGACAGTGCAGGGCCTGTTGGGACTCTCTCTTTCTCCCTCTTCCTCTGCCCTTCCCCCACTCGTGCTCTCTCTGTCTCTCAAAATACATAAATCAACTTGAAAGAAGAGAAAGAAAGAAAGAAAGAAAGAGAAAGAAAGAGTCTTGAAGAAAAAGTGCAAGAATAATTTTATTTTAAAATATTTGTAACATTAGAAATGCATTAATCTAGGGGCGCCTGGGTGGCTCAGTTTAAGCATCTGACTTCAGCTGGAGTCATGATCTCGTGGTTTGTGGGTTCGAGCCCCGCATTGGTCTCTGTGCTGACAGCTCAGAGCCCGGAGCCTGCTTCAGATTCTGTGTCTCCCTCTCTCTGTGTCCCTTGTCTGCTCACGCTCTGTCTCTCTTTCTCTCTCAAAAATAAATAAACATTAAAAAAAATGTTTTTAAAGAAATGCATTCATCTATTGAGGGCCTACTCTGCACTTAGGATAAAATACCGAGCAAAAGATATACAGTCTTGGTCCTTATGGAGCTTACAATCTGGGGTGGAAACAGAAGTTCAACACATAAAAAAACATGAATCTAGAAGCAGAATTTGCAAACCATGCTATTAAAAGCGTATACACAAGGGGCTGGCCAGGAGTGACTTCCCTTCAGAAATGGCATTTGCGCTAAGCTCTCAAGGATGAGAAAGAGAGAATGTGACATGTTTGAAACAAAAGAAATAGTGGAAAGGGTCGTGAGACAGAGGGTAGCAAATACTAGTCACAGAAGGAAAGTGAGTGCAGTTGAAGGGCCGGGATACAGGAAGGCCATGGGCTCAAAGAGCGGAGCTTTTTAATGCCAGATACAGAAAATGAACGTTTCCATGGCCGTAGCATAGACATGTGCACAGAAGCTTTCATCTACATAGGAGAGGTTTTATTTTTTTGTTTCCTTACAACCTAAAAAGTAGGGAACCGTTTTGTTGACGGTCCGCCTGTCGACTTGGCATTTACCTTGGTGATAACCAGTTTCCTCACAAGGGCGTTGTAATTCTAGAGCGCTGTGCAGGAAGTGCTGATTGTCACAACAAGCCATCTCCCGAAGGCGTCTATCTGCTGCTTGTGCGGCAGTGGCAGGGATTTTGCGTTACTTATATTTACAAATTGAAATGTTAGTTCAAAAAATTAGGATGCGTCCATGGCCATCATGAGAACGCATATACTTGCACATTAAAAGATGGGGAATTACAGCTTGAGAACGTGGCTGATCCTTCTGGGTGGTTTTTGCCAGCAGAAGGAAACCAATTCGGTCCCTACGGTGCTCTTCAAAGACTTGGAGTCAGAGAGTAGAATAGGAAATGAAGTGAGGTTCAGTGACCCTTGCTGGCCCACACTGCGGGAGCCAGTAAACACAGGATTTCCACTTTATTCTTGGCTTTCTTTGTGGTGGCCCTTGGCCGTCTCTTCACATGCAAGCCTCCTTCAGATATATATACACATGTTGGTATGTAAACACGCAATGGCTTTATTTATCATATATTACCGTGTCACTTTTAATTATTGCCATAATGGCTGGGGAACAGGGTACAGTTTTAGAAACAAATTTGAAATAGAGCCCAAACAAGCCAGGCAATTTCCTTTGGGTTTTATTAGTGATGAAACTGCAAGTTCTTCACCCAGGTCTCTTTGCAGAATGATATAAAATACAGCTTTCAGCCTAGCCTATAATTTTCCATGTAATGGAGATGCTTCCTTTGTCACATATCAGAAGCTGTACTCCAGGAAAGAGATTATGAGCCCAGCCATATCATGATGTCATACGAGAGCAGCTCGACCTTGCCACCGGGATCCATTTTCATACCATTCTAGAAAATTCTTTGCTAACACTGATAAAGGGTTTAAGTGACATCTCATGCCTTTCCCTAAAATTATATGTGTATGAACATATTATAAAACTGGACTATAAACATATAAAAGCATGTCTAAGGAGTACAATACCAATGATCGAACATCATATTCCTGTAAAGATGTGCTGTTGTTGTTGGGCTTTTCCATAACTAGATGTTTCTTTATCTTTAAAAGAACTCCCTGGGGCGCCTGAGTGGCTCAGTCAGTTAAGCCTCCGACTTCGGCTCAGGTCATGATCTCGTGGTTTGTGAGTTCGAGCCCCGCCTCGGGCTCTGTGCTGACAGCTCAGAGCCTGGAGCCTGCTTCCGATTCTGTGTCTCCCTCTCTTTCTGCCCCTCCCCCACTCACACTCTGTCTCTCTCTCCCTCAAAAATAATATAAACATTAAAAAAAATCTAAAAGAAATCCCAGACTTTGTAACTATTTCTTGTTAGGCAGAAATACATACATAATGGCATCCAGTTTTACTAATGTTGGAGACTCTGTTGGCTTTTCCCCCTTTAGAAGTAAAGGAACAGCTCAGATTAAATTAGCATGTGCAGACTTGGAGAAAAAGAAGGGTTGAAAAGCCATGTTATGAGACATTTAAGTAAATGAGCATGCAGGGCTTTAATGTGATTTTCTTTTCCTTTTGTATTTTCAACTTGGTCTCAGGAAATGTAGTTCAAAACTCAAGACTTAATGCCAAGAAAGGACTTAAAACAAAGCCAAGGACTTTTGAGTTTGGTCGTGACAGACTAACAGATATTGGAATACCCCCTGTTTATAAACCGCTGTGATACTGGACAAAGTATATGAGACGACTGTTTCCAAACATTGGACAATAGGCAGCGGAGTGGAGGAAAACACACAATGTGATTGCAACAATAGCCTCAGCTTTCTGCTGACGGAACTTTCCGGATGGCAGTGCAGGAATGTAGAGCTCAAGCAGAGCAGGACGGTCACTCTAAGAAAGAGTGAGGGATCACATTAGGGAACCGCTGAGATGGCCAGAAGTTGAAGGGCATGGTACCAAAGAAAATGGGGTTGGGTGGAAAAGGAGTTCCTGATGGCTGCAAAGAGGTCCCCTTAAGTTATCGCCAAGATACTAGATCGTGCCTGTGCGTATTCTGTGGAGCCAGGAAGGGCACTGCAACTGGAAACCTGTGAGATAATGGAGATATCTGAGACCACGATATGGACTTTCAACTGAGATGCCAGCAGGTCATACCGCGAGAGCCGGACTTTCCAGCCGAGAGTAGGTCTACTCTAGACTTGCTTAAAGAGGAAAAAAAGAAAAAAGCTTCAGTAATCTAAAATAAAATTTTATTTCTGGCATTTGTTGAAATGGTAAGGAAGATTTTATCCAAGACTGTTGCAATAGTAGGGAGAGATTGACCTCAACCCCAAATACAACTAGACAGTTGGGGATTTATAGCTTCAGACCAAAGTGAGAGGGTCAGTGGATGGAAAATTAATAGAGGAACCTGATCAGATATCAAGGGGGCGTGAGGTTCCTGTCAGACTGGTGCAACAGGAGTTTTGTTAAGGGCAAACCAAGGACTTAGACACAAAATGTTAAATATCAACAGGAATTAACAGAGGAATTTGAAATTAAAAGCACAATACCTCTTACATTAGTACTCACTCAAAATAAATTCTTAGGTAAAGTCTAACAAAATATGTACGAGATCTTTATTAGGATGACAACAAAACTTTCATGAAAGCAGTCAAAGAAGAATGGAGTAAATGGAAATATATTTCATGTTCATGGATAAGAAGACTCAATATTGTCAAGATGTGAGTTTCTTTTTAATGCTTATTTATTTTTCAGAGAGAGAGAGAGACAGAGTGTGAGTGGGGGAGGGGCAGAGAGAGAGGGAGACACAGAATCCAAAGCAGGCTCCAGACTCTGAGCTGTCACACAGAGCCCAATGCAGGGCTCAAACACACAAACCGTGAGATCATAACCTGAGCCAAAGTCAGATGCTTAACTGATTGAGCCACCCAGGCGACCCAAGATGGGAGTTCTTTTTAACTAAATTTATAGATTCAATGAAATGCCAGTCAAAATCCTACTAAGTTATTATGTAGCTATCAAGAAACTGTTTCTAAAGTTTGTAGGGAGAGGCAAAAGATGAAGAATAACCAACACAAGGGGCACCTGGGTGGCTCAGTCGGCTGAGCCTCTGACTTCGGCTCACGTCATGATCTCACAGTCCGTGAGTTCGAGCCCCGTGTCGGGCTCTGTGCTGACAGCTCAGAGCCTGGAGCCTGCTTCGGATTCTGTGTCTCCCTCTCTCTCTGACCCTCCCCAGTTCATGGTCTGTCTCTCTCTGTCTCAAAAATAAGTAATCATTAAAAAAATTAAAAAAAAAGAATAACCAACACAATATTGAATGAGAAAAACAGTAAAGAGACTCACACTACCTGACTTCAAGATTTACTATAAAGTTATAGCAATTGGTTTTACTATAGTAATTTTACAATAATAGAAAGTGGTATTGGTGAAGGAACAGACAAATCAAAGGAACAGAATAGAATTCTCAGAAATAAACCCACACAAACGTAGTCAATTGATTTTCGACAATAGAACAAATGAAATACAATGATGCAATGGAGAAAAGTCACCCTGTTCAACAAACGGTCGTAGAACAACTGGACATATACACGGATACATGAAAAAAAAAAAAAAAAGAATCTAGACACAGACCTTACCCCCTTTGGAAATGCTAACTTACCTCACTCAAGATGATACGCAGATGGCAAATAAGCACATGAAACGATGCTCAACATCACGTGTCACTAAAAAATCGCAACTTTAAACAATGATGAGATACCATACTTACCTATGGAAATGGCTAAAATTCAAAACACTGACAACATCACACGCTGGTAAATGGCCCGGATTCATTGCTGATGAAAATTTAAAATGGTACAGCCAGTTTGGAAGACAATATGGCGGCTTGTTACAAAATCAAACATTTTTATTACACAGGACAGCAGTCACACTCCTTGGTTTTTCTCCAAATGAATCAAAAATGTTACATCCACACAAAAACCTGTACAGAGATGTTTACGGCACTTTTGTTTATAATTGCCAAAAGTTGTAAGAAACCAAGACGTCCTTCAGTAGATGAGTGGATAAATAAACGTTGGCACATCTGGATGATGGGATGCTATTCAGTACTAAAAAGAAAGAAGCTATCAAGCCATGAAAAGACCTGGGGGGAACTTAAATGCTCATTATTAAGTGAAAGAAGTTCTGGCATTCTGGAAAGGCAAAACTATGGAGGTAGAAAATGATGAGTGGGGGGGCGCCTGGGTGGCTCAGTCGGTTAAGCGTCCGACTTCGGCTCAGGTCATGATCTCACCATCCGTGAGTTCGAGCCCCGCGTCAGGCTCTGTGCTGACAGCTCGGAGCCTGGAGCCTGTTTCAGATTCCGTGTCTCCCTCTCTCTCTGCCCCTCCCCTGTTCATGCTCTGTCTCTCTCTGTCTCAAAAATAAAAATTAAAAAAAATTAAAAAAAAAAAAGAAAATGATGAGTGGTTGCCAAGGATTAGGGAGAAGAGGGGGATGACCAAGCAAAGCACAGTTTATTTTTGGGGCAACGAAACTATTCTGTATTCTCCTACGGTAGAGATATGTCATTAGACATCTGTCGAAACCCGTAGATTGTAGAACACCAAAAGTGTTCTAGACCAATGTAAACTACAGACTTTGGGCGGTTAGGTTGTGCTGATCAAGGTTCATCAATTGTAATAAATATACCACTCTGGGATGGGGTGCTGTAGTGGAGGGGGCTGTGTTTACACGTGGGCAGGGAGTACATAGGAGCACTGTATTTTCTGCTCAATTTTTCTGTGAATTTAAAAGTGCTCTACAAAATAAAGTCTGTTAAAAAAAAAAAACACTGGGTAAACAAAGAAGTAGGGCATTGTGACCTACAGATAATAGGAATGCTGATTTCAGTAGATAGAAACTTGAAATAGTTATTATTAATATTTAATATGTCATTATTAATATCTTCAAGTACCTAAAGGAAGATACAAAGAGGAAATGGGTCAGAAATATCAGTAGAAAAAGAGAAAAAAAACAAATAAAAAAAATAAAAGAAAGAGAAGAAGAAACAAATGGACATTGTGAACCTGAAAAATACAATTAGTCAGAGACAAGAAACAAATAACACAGGAGAACAATAATTAAAATACTATTGACTTCTTAACAAAAACAATACAAACCAACAAGCAAAAAGAATTAAATCTTTACAGTTGCTGGGGAAACATATCTCAACCTAGCATTTTATATACGGGCAAAAAATATTCTCCTCATAAGCTTCTAGAAGGAAACATAGGAAAATATCTTTGTGACCTCTCAGGAGACAACAATTTCTTAAAAGGGACACAGAAACACAAGTCATGAAATTTAAAAACCAGTAGTGTTGACTTCCTCAAAATGAATACGTTTGATTATCAAAAGATACTCTTAAGAATATGAATAGGTGAGCCACAGATTGAGAGAAACTGTTTGTAAAATGTATATCAAAGGGGGTGCCTGGGTTGCTCAGTTGGTTAAACAGCCAACTCTTGGTTTCAGCTCAGGTCATGATCTCATGGTTCATGAGTTTGAGCCCCATATCAGGCTCCACACTGACAGCACAGAGCCTGCTTGGGATTCTCTCTCTCTCTGTCTCTCTGTCTCTGTCTCTGTCTCTGTCTCTCTCTCTCTCTCTCTGTGTTTGTGTGTGTGTGTGCGTGTGTGTGTCTTGCTCTGCGTGTCTCTCAAAATAAATGAAGACACTTAAAAAAATTTTAATATATCAAAGAACTGTGGGTCAAAAAACTTGTAATCATAATGTATGAAGAAGTCCTAAATTCTATAATAAAAAAGCCCATGTATGCATGAAATGAGCAAAGGACTTGAACAGGCACTTCTCAAGGGATTGGCCACTAACCCTTTGAAAAAGTGCATCACTGAAAATTATTGGTCATTAGGAAAATGCAAATTGAAACCACAATGTGATACTGTTTCTCACTTTTGAGCAGCTTGAGTTAAAAATAAATGAATAAGGGGCACCTGGGTGGCTCAGTCAGTTAAGCATCCAGCTCTTAGTTTTGGCTCAAGCCATGATCTCACAGTTCGTGGGTTTGAGCCCCACATCAGGCTCCAAACTGACAGTGCAGAGCCTGCTTGAGATTCTCTGTCTCCCTCTCTCTCTGACCCTCTCTCTCTCTCTCAAGAATAAATAAATCAACTTAAAAAAAAGAAAAGAATAAATAACTAAAACTGAGAACTCTAAATATTTTTGAAGTTATACAACAATCCAAACTCCCAATGTTTGCTTTTACCTGTATTGAATAATAAAGCTACTTTTGCAAAATGGGTTGGCCTTTTTTTTTTTATAAAGGAGTTATGTCTTTCATATGTCCCACCGTTTTAAGTCCTAGGTATTTATGAGACCAATGAAAACATTTGTCCACAAAACATTGTATAAGAATATTCATAGTAGCTTTATTTATTATAGCTAAAGACTGGGGAGAAAAATTTTCACCAGTAAGAGATTAGATTAAGAAATTATAGCATAGGGGCGCCTGGGTGGCTCAATCAGTTAAATGTGTCCAGCTCTTGGTTTTGGCTCAGGTCATGATCTCATGGTTCATGAGTTCGAGCTCCACGTTGGGCTCTGAGATGACTGTATGGAGCCTGCTTGGGATTCTCTGTCTCCCTCTCTGCCCTTCCCTGGCTCGTGGGTGTGTGTGGTCTCTTTCTCTCTCAAAAGTAAATAAATAAACTTTAAAGAAATTATAGCATATTCACACATTGAAAGACCAGAAATATGTGCACTGACATTAATCACATGGGAGAATAGTGTAAATACAAAAGAAGTGTCTCTTGTGGGTCCTCAATGGGAGCACTCCCACCCCTGTGTAACTCTGTATGATCCACTCCAGTTGAGTGAGGGCAGGAACTGTTAATAGGGCAGATGTCACCCTTAGGATTACGTTACAAAATATGGCCACAGTTAAGTTCCCAAACGATTTGGGGTTCATTAAATGAGAGATTATATTGGCAAGTCTGACTTCTTAAATGGAAGAGACCCTATCCTGTTGGGCTCGAAGCAGTAAATGGTCCTGTCGCGAACTGCCTATGGGGAGGGTCTTATTCTTAAAGTTACTGAAGTCTGTCAAAAACCTTAATGGGCTTTGAGGGAGACCCTGTGCTCCAAATGAGGACCCAGTCCTGTAGTCACTTTGATTTCATCCTGTGAGACCCTGAACAAAGGACCTAGAAAAACAATGGCTGGATTCCCCACACATGGAAATTGCGAGGTAATAAAGAGTGGTTTTTTTTAAGCCATTAAATTTGTGGTCAATCTCTATACAGCAATAGAAAACTGATACAAAGCCAGCCATAAAAGAATACTGTATAGTGCTTTCTATACGAAGTTCTGGAACAGGCGAAAAGAATCAACGGTAAAGCTTTGAACAGTGGTTGCCTCTGCTGTGAAGGGGATTGACTGGGAAGGAACCTGAGGGAACTTTTGGTGGTGACGGAAATGTTGGAGCTATATAATTAAAATATGTACATTTCGCTGTCTGTTAATGCATCTCAAAAATGAAGAAAATCAAGCTTGTATTTATATGTAGCTTATTTCTGCAAAGCCACTGCTCTTTGTGATATTTCTTTTTTTTTAATTTTTTTAATGTTTATTTAAGAGAGAGAGAGAGAGAGAGAGCAGGAGAGGGGCAGAGAGAGAGGGAAACCGGGAATCCGAAGCAGGGCGGCTCTGAGCTGTCGGCACAGAGCCCGACGCGGGGCTCGAACTCACAGACCACAAGATCATGACCTGAGCCAAAGCCGGATGCTTAACTGACTGAGCCACTCAGGTGCTCCTCCGTGATATTTCTTAATTCAGACTCATCTGAAACCCCTAGTCCCGACCCACCCACACTATTTCTAGTCATTCAGTGACTGTAGGTAACTGGGTTTATCAAATCACTTTTCATATTGCAATTATTTTTATTTTAATAAAAGGAGGTGGTGAACTATCTTTTGAGGTACCTATAAACTTATTTTTTTTAAGTCACACAAAAGGTATGCTGTGTGACCCTGAAACATGCTATGGATCGTTATAGCAGGGTCAGCAACTTATGGTCTTAAGCCCAAATGTGGCCTGCTATCT
Source organism: Prionailurus bengalensis (assembly GCF_016509475.1). Taxonomy (NCBI): domain Eukaryota; kingdom Metazoa; phylum Chordata; class Mammalia; order Carnivora; family Felidae; genus Prionailurus; species Prionailurus bengalensis. The sequence continues at coordinate 56,091,476 of NC_057354.1, read as the reverse complement.
GTTTTTGTAAATAAAGTTTTATTGGAACACAGCCTTGTGTATTCATTTACATAGGGCATATGGACACTTTAATGACACAGTAGTAGAACCGAGCAGCCTGCAAGGGAGACCTACCGCCCACACAGCTCTATAGAAATAATTTGCTGACCCTGCTTTGTACCATTAACTTTTTCTCAAAACGTGAGCCTGTGATTTAAAAAAAAAATGTAATTTCAAACTCTTGCTTTTTATGTTATATCAGGCAAATTATTTAACTTTTCTGGGTATCTTCATCCACCTAGACAGACACACAGACAGACTGACAGAAATAGTTAAGTGATTAGCACAGTTTACAAACCATTTTTCCCATTAGATGGATTGATATGTGGAATATCAATATCATTTAAGCATGATAAGTAAATATCATGTGGGATAGCTGATCACGAAAACAAATGATCGTGTAAAATGACTACTACGTGGGGCGCCAGGGTGGTTCAGTTGGTTGAGCCACCGACTTCAGCTCGGGGTATGATCTCGCGGTTTGTGGGTTCGAGCCCCGCGTCGGGCTCTGTGCCGACAGCTCAGCGCCTGGAGCCTGTTTCGGATTCTGTGTGTGTCTCTCGCTTTCTCTGCCCCTCCCCCGTTCACACTCTGTCTCTCTGTCCTTCAAAAATAAATAAACATTAAAATGACTATTGCAAATAATGGCTTAAAATAATCATCTTAAACTCCCTTTAGCTTTTACTGCCTTCCAGAGAGGACTAGAGCATGCAGGGTAGGAAACCCTACCGTGTATTCCTCCTATTGTCATTGTAGTTTTGGCTGTTCTGCTCTCATGGTCGCCAATGGTGTGAACTTGGACAACTTCTTTAGCCTTCATAGACACATTTTTCCATCCTGAAAATAAGTATAAACATAGCATACATTTCACAGAGCTGTTTTTAGGATTAAATGAAATGATATGAAAACATGCATAGTAAGGCAAATAACAAATATTCCACAAATGAGGGTTCTCTTTTCCTTTCTTTTTTTTTTTCTGCACTTCCTCATCCCATTGGACCCTTTCTCGACTCCTCTTTAAATGCTCAAAGTTATCAGCCATTTGGATTCAAATAACTTGTTCTGACGATATTAACTAACTCGGTATTGACGTTTGCTGTGTCTTTCATTTTTAACTCTCGAATATCTCTGAAATACTAAAAAAAAGAAGGAAATAATCATTCTATTCTTTGTATCATAATAACTGATTTTTTAAAGCTAACCTTCCACTTAATTTGGGGCAACTTCTCTTTTCCCCCAGTCAAGAAGTCTTATTTATTTTTTGAAGTCATATGCTCTATTCACATACAGCAGGACTCACATTTTGGCCTCTGGAAATCAAATTAAATTTGGCAATTCAGATGGCATCCTTACAGGATCCATTATTTTGGTGAGGAAGACAAGTTTCATGTGGACAACGTAAGACTCAAGAAAGAAGGTTGAAAGTAAATGCTCTGGAAGGGAATCAATGCAATTGTAATTTCACACAATAGAGGGGCCAGAGTAGGAGCTCTTAGAAAACAATGGGGTTCTTTAAATTCCACCCTTGAGAACTGAGTGACAGTTTGTCCAGGGAACTATTGTGTTCCAAATTCCATCTCAGGACAAGCCCTGCCTTCCCACAGGCCTCTGAAAAGTCCTTTCTTTTGTCACCTTCTTCTAAAGGCTCCTTCAGAACCTTCCCAACAAACTAAGATTTTTCTACCAGAAAATAGCTCCTTTTTTTTTTTTAAGAAAAGAAAGTATTACCTTCAAATTCAATTTCAAAATAAACCTCATGACAAGGAAAACTCTAATAATTTCTTGGTAGATTTCATAGTCCACGCAATCTGAACTTTTTAAAATGTTGTCTCACATCTAACCATTTTAATTTCTTTCTTCTTGCCATCTTTATTGTCTGGTTACTCACAGATAACATTATATCATAGACGTAAACTCAGATGACTAATGAAATCAACAACCTCACTATGAAACGTGCCTAAGAATCTATGTTTAAGGACTAGTCGTTTAATCTGAATTTTCTAAATAGTCATGTAATTTTTTAGAACAATTATACTTTCGGAATGTACCCTTAGAAATTATCTCCCTAACAAAAGCACTAAAAAGTTTAGAAAGAATATTAAATAATATATAAATGTAAACACACACGTGCGCGCGCGCACACACACACACACACACACACACCACGTATGGTTTGTAAGGCTCTTTAATATTTTCATTAATAAAATGTATCCATACCAAGAATTGCTTCTGATATATGGGAGGTGGTCTAAAATGAACATTAAGGGGGCGCCTGGGTGGCTCAGTCGGTTAAGCGGCCGACTTCAGCTCAGGTCATGATCTCGCGGTCCGTGAGTTCAAGCCCTGCATCCGGCTCTGTGCTGACAGCTCAGAGCCTGGAGCCTGTTTCCGATTCTGTGTCTCCCTCTCTCTCTGCCCCTCCCCCGTTCATGCTCTGTCTCTCTCTGTCTCAAAAATAAGTAAACGTTAAAAAATTTTTTTTAATAAAAAAAATAAAATAAAATGAACATTAAGAATTTAAGAGTAGTTGTATTCTGTAAGTCACCCAAAAATACTCCCTTAAAGAGAAAATGTGAAATATGTACTGTTTTACGAGATTCTCGTTTACTGCCTAGATGTGAGGAGACACTTGAATTTTGCCCAATGTCTTTTATCTACGGAAATAATCATATGATATTTTAACTTCAGATGATTAAAATCACAACTTGTATCAGTGGATTTACAAATAGTGTGACTGCTATTATTTTATTCCTGGAGTGAACTGCACCTGTTTGCAATTAATTACGTCCACTTAATAGCTGTGCATAAAAGAAAATTATAAACCGTTACATTGATATATTTATTGATGCAAAAAATGTAAATTGATTAACAAATAGAATCTAGTAGCCCATTATGAAAAAAAGATACATTGTGACTAATAAGATTTTGTTGCAGCAGCATGGAAAATTGAAGATACTGAAACAGTTATCATACCTATAAAACATAATCAGTTAGAAGATATAACAGAAGGAGATGTTTTAATAATGCAAAAAATAAAACATTTAGACATAAATTTTAAAGCATATATATCAAATTTTATCAAGAAAATGTTAAAATATTTCTGAAAGGCACAGGGGTAGACCTGAACAAGTCCAAAGAAAAAAACTTCTTTTTAAATTTTTTTAATGTTTATTTATTTTTGAGAGAGAGAGAGAAAGGCAGAGTGGGAGTGGGGGACAGGCAGAGAGAGAGGGAGACACGGAATCCAAAGCAGGCTCCAGGCTCTGAGCTCTCAGTACAGAGCCTGACGCGGGGCTCGAACTCATGAACTGCAGGATCATGACTTGAGCTGTAGTCTCATGCCCAACCAACCAACTGAGCCACCCAGGCACCCCACAACTCCTTATTACATAGGAATATGTACACCTTAAAGATCTTGATTTTACTAAGTTAATATAAATTTATTATATCATCAACAAAATAACAACAGATTTTTTAAAGATTTCCAAGTAGATTATAACATATATATGAGAAAATTTATCAGTAGGAATAGCTAGAAAATCCTTGAAAAAATAGGTAGGAAGACCAGTCAAATGATCACCTTATAAAAACAGCAACGTATTTGTGAAGGAGGGTTGTGGAATAGAGATTCTGCCGGGCTTCTCTGAATATTTCATGTTATGTAGTTTGTGGACACATTTCAAGTGACTATAGAACAGACGTGTGGACTGTACCTCCACAGATCTACACGTAGGAAGATAACTCAAAGACAGAGAGAGCTGTAAATAGATCTAAAAATATTCACAAACCAATTTGTTAGTGGTAACATTTGTTACTTTTAGAACCATTTCATATGTATGTTTCCACATGATGCAAATAAAAAATTATATTAATGTCAGGAGCAAGTATTTCGATCTAAGCTAAAAACATATGGGTATAGGGGCGCCTGGGTGGCTCAGTCGGTTAAGCGTTTCTCGGTTTCAGCTCAGGTCATGATCTCACGGTTTTGTGAGTTCCAGCCCCACATCAGGCTTTCTTCTGACAGTATAGAGCCTGCTTGGGCTTCTCTCTCTCTCTCTCTCTCTCTCTCTCTCTCTCTCTCTCTACCTCTCTCTCTCTGCCCCTCCCCTGCTCACGTTGTCTCTGTCTCTCTAAAAATAAATTTAAAAAAATTTAAAAAATCTTAAAAACGTATAGGTATAAAATCAAACAAGTAAACTTCTGCATGTTAAAAATATTTGTATAGGGGCGCCTGGGTGGCGCAGTCGGTTAAGCGTCCGACTTCAGCCAGGTCACGATCTCGCGGTCCGTGAGTTTGAGCCCCGCGTCAGGCTCTGGGCTGATGGCTCAGAGCCTGGAGCCTGTTTCCGATTCTGTGTCTCCCTCTCTCTCTGCCCCTCCCCCGTTCATGCTCTGTCTCTCTCTGTCCCAAAAATAAATAAACGTTGAAAAAAAAAATTTGTATAAATTCATGTTTATTTTAAATATCTACTTAGTAACTCTGCCTCCTAAAACTGTCCATGATCAGCGATAATCCAGTAGCAACGAGCCCTCCCAGTGCCCAGATTGTGTTCTCCAAATGCCCTTCTCCACTAAAATGACTAAGGCTTCTTAGAGTCATGGCTAATTCCAGATGTAAGGCAGGAAATACACACGATGAGTTCAGAATGTCTTGTGTCAGAAAACCAGAAAGTGATCAAAGACAGATTGGTTGAGCGTGAAGGACAAAGAAGGCAACGTAAAGATCTCTCATCAGCCAAAAGCCAAGGATGGATCAGTTTTAGCATCAAAAAGAATAATTTATTTAAATATATTGAATATGTAAAAACATATAAGTTCACAATGATATGAGAGAGAGAGAGAGACTGGGGGTGGTATGAAATATCTAGGACACCGACTTCTTACACTGAGTATTGAAAATTTCATTGAATGGGGGGAAAACTAAGCATTTATCCTGACTGTCCCATATACATTCTGATTCACAATACACAAACAAGGATATTTGATAAGGTATTTCTTCTTTACAGAAAAAAAGGTAGCTAATAAATGTGTAAGGAATGACAAAATTAGAAAAACACCATGTTAGAGACGCCTGGGTGGCTCAGTCGGTTAAGCGTCCAACTTCCACTCAGGTCATGATCTCATGGTTCATGGGTTCGAGTCCCACATTGGGCTTTCTGCTGTCAGTGCAGGGCCCACTTTGGATCTACTGTCTCCATTTCTCTGCCCCTCCCCCACTCATGCTCTCTCCTTCGTCTCTCAAAAAAAAAAAATAATAAACGTTAAAAAAATAAAATAAAATCACCATTTTGCAACAGCTAAGGGATTCATTCAGTTGGGGAGTAATCCTCAGTGAGATAAAAGATGTTTGAGAAGTTTGACAATGAAAAGATCAGGCTTTCAGCACCTGAAAATTATCGATCTCAGCATTTCTAAAAATGGGACAGACTGTGTGAAGCACATAGCAACTGCTTATGATGGATTTTTGGAAGAAACAAAAAAGTTGAACCTGAACTTGAATCTAATCAAGTCTCTAGAGCCTGTGGAAACGTACACACACACACACACACACACACACACACACAGGAAACACAGAGGTAGGGGATAGAGAAGCAAGCTAAATTACAACAAAAGGAAGGAAGAAAGAAAACAAATGAGAAATTGAGATAATCTACAGAACCTGTACCTATTTTCTGTCACAAGTCATTGACATAAAAACTAAATAAATATGTGGAAAGAAAGCAGTAAGAGAGGGAAACACTCGATTTTAAAAGTCTTGGGGGCGCCTGGGTGGCGCAGTCGGTTAAGCGTCCGACTTCAGCCAGGTCACGATCTCGAGGTCCGGGAGTTCGAGCCCCGCGTCAGGTTCTGGGCTGATGGCTCAGAGCCTGGAGCCTGTTTCCGATTCTGTGTCTCCCTCTCTCTCTGCCCCTCCCCCGTTCATGCTCTGTCTCTCTCTGTCCCAAAAATAAATAAACGTTGGAAAAAAAAAAAAGTCTTTAGGTGTCATAACAAGTCAATACCATGTGCAAACTTCTTCTGGATACAATTTTGCAGATATTTTTGAGATCTCTCATACCATAAAATGATTGTTATCTTGGTCCCCTATAATAAGGGGATGGTACATAAGAAAAAAAAATTAAGTTGCATACAAAAACAAATAAGAAAAAAATACATAGAGCAGTAAAAAGACATGACTACCGAGATTAGCTTCCAAAGCAAATCTTAAGCAAAAGAAAAGGAAAAGGAAATAATACAAAGAAATAACTGAGGCAAAGGTGACAGGATTTAATAAATGTGGAACCTGCTTGATGTCCACAGTGTTCATTACGCTGTTCTCTGTACTTTCGTGTGTGTTTGGAAAGGTTCATAACATTTTTGAAAGATATGCTCAGAGAGGCAGCTTGGTATCTCAGCAAAAAAGCAGTAGGTTTGATATCAGGCTGACCTGAATTCAACTCTAGCCACCCCAACTACTCTATGGCTTGGAGAGAGTTGTTCATTCTCATTAGGCAATTTCCACTACCCTCCATGCCTCATCTATCACATAGGCAATAGATTTGTGAAGCTGGTTAACTAGAATATAGGGAAAAGATTCTCCTCTTGATGATGGTGCACTGGCACGGATTAATCAGAGAGTTTCTGGCTTCTTGTATCATGTCTAAATTGCCTTTTGATCTCAAAGGAGTTGCTAGTCTTTTTTTAACCTATGAAGGTTTTATAAAATATCCTACACCTAGGTAATGCTGGTCTAATTATCACCAACAAGAAACTCGCCATCTGAGGATTTCCTCGAAATTGTGCTGTTATTAAGGAAGGTAGCGTGATTACCATGATATATTAACAAAATTGTGGTGTGTAATTAATTCGCCATATCAACACTGGCCAAAGTGAACTATAGACCATTCAGGCAACTATGCCTACTGATATGAAGAGGCTAAAGAAGGTCTAAAAAGGATTACAATTAAGGAAATGTGTATACTATGATAAAGTTTTAGAAAACCTGGGATAAAGCATTGCTTATAGCGAAATGTAATGATATTAATCAAAATTATGTATGGTAACTTCAAGCAGTATGGACTCTATAGTATAGCCTGTTTAACATATACTGTAGGACATAGAACAAGAGGAAATACTTATAGAAAATCATGTTTCTCAGTCACAACTTGCCATAACCTATATAGGGAAATCTAACAAAAGATTCTCTTAGGATGTTAAAGAATGTTTATTCCCGAGGATGAGTGGAGGGAAATACACACACACATACACACACACACACACACACACACATATATGATCTAAATGTACCATTTCCCAAAATTATTTTGAAAGGGTATTAGAAAAAAAGCCACACACACACACACACACACACACACACACAGCACGGCAAAAGTGAAAGCTACAAGACACAATTTGATGGGATCTTCTTAAGAAGAAAAGGAAGGAGCCAAAAAGGAATCCCTTAAGTAAAACTTGTTCACTAGGAAATCAGAGATTGCCACATAAAGTACATATATTCTATATGTCCCATTGGTCGGAGATTTTATCCAGATGCTTGCAAAGGTTCAAAAAGAAGGCACAGTCCAGCTTTTTAAGGGGTGGTAATTATTACAAGAGATAGAAAAGAGCGAATATTTCAAGTGTAATGTGCTAACTATTTGACACAAAGAATCATAACTAAGAATGGAGCCTCCACGGGGCACCTGGGTGGCTCAGTAGGTTAAGCCACCAAGTCTTGATTTCAACTCCAGTCATGATCTCTGTCATAAGATTGAGCCCCCTGGCAGGCCCTGTGCTGGGCATGGAACCTGCTTGGGATTCTCTCCTTTTCTCTCTCTCTCACTCTCTCTCTCTACCCCTCTCCCACTTGAGCACACAAGCACAGGCACACGTGCTCTCTCTTGCTTTCTCTCTCTCTCACAAAGAAGGATTCATGAGGTTGTTTCATGCATAATCTATTGTGTTCCTGTTTGTTGCTGAATAGTATTCCAGAGTATAGATATACTACAATTTCTTTATGTTTCTCATCAGTTTCCAGTCATTGGCGTTTAGGGCTATTATAAATAATGCTGCCATGAACCTTTACGTAAACCTTTTTGTGGGTCCCTATATATTTCAATTTTATTGGGGAAATGCCTAGGAACAGGATTAGGTAAAGTTATTATAACTCTGTTTTCCAAAGTGACTGTATCACTCGGGCTTCCCCTCAAACAATGCTCAGAGAGTTCCAGTTGCTCTGTGTCCTTACCCAGACTTGGTGATGTCAGGCTTTTTAAATTTAGCTATCCTGATGAGAGTACAGTGCTATCTTATTGTGGCTCTACTTTGCATTTCTCTGATATTCTGTGATGTTGAGATCCCTTGATAGGCTTAAAGACCATTTGCACGTCTTCTTTCGAGACGTGACTATTCAAAATCCTTTGCCCATTTTAATCGGCTCTTTTCCTTGGCAGTTACCCCCCACTCTCTTTGGGGCTGATAGCTTAGCAGCTTTGGTTTTCTGGTTCTCCAGGCAAGAGAGACGGGGTGTTTCCATGGGTGGCCTCTGTCACTGCTATTCACGCACTGCCAATTGTATGTAGTCTCATGCGAAAAGCTGGGAAACAGAAATTCATATCGTAGAGTTCTCCATTTGTCCTCTTCCAAATGTGCCTTTTCCATAAAAGTGTGTCTGCTTTTAACCACTCTCAATACCTTATATATAGCTTTTTTTGCATTATGTCCCCGTTTTCTGCAGCCCACGGTCATCCAGAAGGGTCTTAGACCATCGTATGTGGACAATTGATATCGTGTATCTTCTTTATCATTCAGACTAAAATATTTTCTGTGTCTTTTTGTTTCATTTCTCTATTTGAGGTTTTCCTGGATATTGTATGGTAACTGATAATTTTTTTTTGTAACTGATTTTTAACCTAGTTCCACTGTAGTCGAAGAATAGACCGTCTGATTTCAACCCTTTTAAATTTATTGGGAGGCTATTTTATGGCTATCATGGCAAATGATCATGTGCAGTGAAAACACGTATGTTGTTGTGGAGACTAGGGCATTATAAATGTCAGGTCAAAGTGGTTGATAACGATATTCAGATCATCTATAATTTTACTGACATTTTGTCCACTTATTTTTAATTATTAACCCACTCCTTCAGAGAGTTGTTTTGTATTTTGCCCAGAGTTCATAGTTGTGATATGCAGGAAGGCTGATTTGCAAAGAGCTTTCTCAGCCATATGAAAGTGGCTCTTGTCCCGTTTAGTTTTACATTCTCTTTCTAGGATATTTATACTTGCTGAAATGCATAGTTTTAATCTTTTAAAAAAAATTTAATGTTAATTCTTTTTGAGACAGAGAGAGACAGAGCATGAGCAGGGGAGGGGCAGAGAGAGGAAGGGATATACAGAATCTTAAGCAGACTCCAGGCTCTGAGCTGTCAGCACAGAGCCTGACGCGGGGCTTGAACTCACAAACCGCGAGATCGTGACCTGAGCCGAAGTCAGATGTTCAGCTGACTGAGCCAGCCAGGAGCCCCTGAAATGCATATTTGTAATCTTATCAATGGCCTCTTAGTTTCTTCTGAAATTCTCTTAGTATCTATGTTCTAGGAAAGAATATTCTAACGGATTTTAATAGTTGTTTTGTTAGGTGGACAAAGTATAGAACATTCTGGGGGCATGGATTTGAGGAAACACTAACTTCCATGGTCCCTTCTTGGAGATTTATGAGGCTCATTAGCAAGTAGTTCTGAGAATTATGTTAAACTTTGTCTAGATCACCAATGGCCCACTCACTTGAGTATGAGAACTCGCCTTCACATAATATTGGAGAATATGACATGGAGCAAAAGATAGCGAGCCCTTATCTAGTTCATTCCATTTACTTCTTTTCATGACAGTGCATTTTTCATATGGCATTTCTTTTCATTGTTACTCTCATTTTTCTCTCAGAACCTAATGGAAGGTCTGTCGAATGTAGGTAAACCCTTATCCACTGTTACACATACACCTTTAGCATAAAGCTAAAGTATAAGGAGTTTTATATTCCAAAGACCCATTTTACGATGGTATCTCCTACTGTTTGGGGCTGGTAAGCAGGTGATCTGTTCACATTTGCAAGACTCCAAATTTCTAGCATTTTTCTTTTCCTTTTGCATTTCTCTTGCAAACTGGCCAATTCTTTCTAGGGCTCATCTCTTTCTTCTGATACCTTGCCAAAGACATTACCAAAGACTTCTCATACCTTGCTAATAGCAACTGAATCCCATGATTAGTATTTTCTGATCTTTTCCCCTTGAGCACACATACCTTAGGTAATCTAAAGATCGGCCGCTCAAGTATCTTGCAATGATTCACCATCTTTCCAGAATGAATAGTGTTTTCCTCATCACCCACCATGCAGCCATAAGTCAATGCCAGATATTTTAGGGGTTTGTAGAACCCCGTGTTTAGCACCAATTTATGTGTTATTTTATGGCTTTTTTTTTTATATTCCCTAAATCATACCCATCTGTAAAGCTGCATAGGGTTTTCTCATGCATCCTTAGCATATGGTCAATTGTGTTCTGTAGAATTTCCTAAGTCTAACATATGGAAAAGTTTTTGATGGCCATGCTCTAATATCTATTAGACCACATTACTAAAATCTCCTATTAGTTACAATCGGTTTTTATTTTACTTTTAGGTTTTTTAGGAAACAAATTGAGCTATAAAAAATAATGTGGATTTTCACTCTCATTGTATTCCCTACTATCTCTAAGCCAAGGTTAAAAGGTATTGGTAATAATAGATTCACACTTTATTCTGGCTTTGCATGCCTCCAAGATTTCATCACTAAATATGAGACAGTTGAATTTATATAAAAGCAGTATTTATAATATAAGGATGTAATCTTCTGATTACATCAAGAATGGATTTCGAATACTGTCAAAGGTCCATTTACATCTGAGATTAATTATCTAATTAATTAATTCATTAAGTATTTATTGCCACTTATTATGTGATGACACTAGACTTACAACAGTGAACGAGAGTGATTCAGTCCCTGTCTCTATCGATTTTCCAGTCAGAGATGAAAAGTATTTTTCCCACGTTATTTATGTTACATTTTAACATATATCAATCTTACATCACTGGCAGGAACAGTACTTTTTAATTAATAACGTTCTTCTTAAATGATTAATTTCTATTGTTTTAAAATATTTTGCATCTATACCAACAAGCGAAGCAGACTTAGCTTTTATGTTATATTTTTTCAAACGAATATTGTGCCGTGTCTATGGCAGCTTTTAAAATACAGTGAGACATTTTCCTTTATTTCTATTTTCTGGAAGAGTTCTGAATATAAGTATTTATTTTCTTTGATGGTTTGAAAGAAATTATCCTTAAAACCATCTGGAAGCAGTTTATTTTTTTTAAGTTTCAGTGTCTTTTGTTTCCATTTCTTTGTTATTTTTCTAGTTTATAAAATGTTTTCCTTATTCTACAGTCACTTTAAGAATTTGTTTTTGAGATAATTATCACTGTAGAACTTTTGGTCCTTTTTTTTAATCCCGGCATTTTGACCCAGTAGAATTGCTATTCACATTGTTTTGACTCTTTTCGTGACTACAATCATTGTAAGAATAATTGTACCAAAACTAGTGTGTGTTCTCTGAGAAAACATTTAGCACTTTCAACTCATTATTTAAATTTTACATAATAAAATGGCTTTCATACTTTAATAAATATTAGGTTTTATCTTCCTTGTCTTCCATAATAATCATCTGGCCTATTATTATTTTTATTTCTTTGTACATCTTCCCAGCACTCTGGAGATAGATAGATAGATAGATAGATAGATATACATCTTAGATATCTATCTTTTATATTTACTATATATTAATTATATTAATAGTATATTTGCCATATGTATATCATTGTCTTACCTTTTTCAAGTCTCTATTCACTAATCCGTAAGCTCCTTGATGATAAGGAATGTTTGTACCTATTTAAAATGACTATCCAAATTTCGGTCATGGAGTAGCCCCTCAACAAGGGTGAGATAAAGAAGAATTAGGACATTCAGTGAGTGAATATCATGCTAATTAATGTTGCAGGTTACTACTAAATTCTCAAAAAAAAAAAAGAGAGAGAGAAAGAGGAAAAGATTAGATGAACCATGGATATGCAGGTAAAGAGAGGAAGCAACTGTTTCAATAGACAACCACAGATATGTGGTTTTAGATATATTAAAAATAAGAAAGGGGCACCTGGGCGGCTCAGGTGGTTGAGTGTCTGACTTCAGCTCAGGTCATGATCTTGCGGTCGTGAGTTCGAGCCCCACATTGGGCTCTGTGCTGACAGATCAGAGCCTGGAGCCTGCTTAGGATTCTGTGTCTCCCTCTCTTTCTGCCCCTTCCCCCCTCATGCTCTGTCTTTCTCTCAAAAATAAATAAACACTAATTTTTTTTAAATAAGAAAGGGATAGAAGTCCCTGAGATAGCTTCTTTCCAGATTGTGCTGAAATAAACACGATGATAGAAGATATGATTATACTCACCACATTCTCGTAGGATAGCTGGTCAACCCACGGAGAGGGTCGTGAAGCCATTTCCCTCCCCAGATACGGCCACTGTAAACATTTTGTGCAATATAAGCTCCATCACTGGTAACAGAGGAAGCCTTATTTCTCATGCCATGAAATGACTAGAAGTTTCCATGTCTTCTTTCATCTTTTCCCACTCCGGCATTTACCCTGTGCTCCCATGAAAGAAACTCAGGGGTTAAATCAGCCAGAAAACCTGGCAATGATCTTTTCTTTTCTTTTTTTTTTTTAAACGTTTATTTTTGAGACAGAGAGAGACAGAGCATGAACAGGGGAGGGACAGAGAGAGAGGGAGACACAGAATCTGAAACAGGCTCCAGTCTCTGAGCCGTCAGCACAGAGCCCGACGCGGGGCTCGAACTCACAGACCGCGAGATCGTGACCTGAGCCGAAGTCGGACGCTTAACCGGCTGAGCCACCCAGGCGCCCCGGCAGTGATCTTTTCAATGCAATTGTCGTTTGAGGCTCAGAACCTACCACCAATCTAGTGTCTTCCTCTCCAGGGATCTCCTCACTGGTACAGAATGGACTGTTTTTATTCCACTACGTCAATTGGTCCAGAAACGCCCTTTATAGCATTTTCTCTTTTCCCAGAACGGCATCCAGTCCAAGATCAAGCATTGCATTAACATCCATGTCTCTGTCACTTCTTTAATCTGAAACATTTCCACCGTTTTTCTTTGTCTTTATTGACATCGGCACTTTTGAAGACCATAGCCCCTCCCTCCTCCCATTTACTTTCGCAGAACGCTCCTAGTTCTGGGTTTTTCTGAGGTTCCCTGGTGACCAGTTTCTAAGTCTGCATTTTCAGTCGGACTACTACCCATACTATGCAGGGGTGGTGATGTCACAGGCATCCCATCCGGATTTGAAAGAAAAATCTTCCCGAATCTTGCCGCTGTCTGATGTGGGGCAATATCCTTCCAGCACCCAGCAACATTTTCCATATTGCTCCACACCCTGTCGACATGGGAAGCCACACGGTTTAGAGCTTTGTGGTGGGTGCTGTTATGGTATTACCCCACCTCTAGGTAGCTATTCATTTATTTGTTAGTTTACACTACACCGTACTGTTCCCTAAATAACCTACAAGCTTTCATAGCTTACAAAAGCAGAAGATTATTTCCCCTTCCTGTTAAATGTCAGCTGTGGGAAAGCTCCAGCTTTGCTCCATTGTATCTTCGTTCTGGGACCAAAGGTGAAGGAGCAGCTGCAATATAAGAGGTGCCACTCGCGTAGCAGAGGGGAAAACAAAGCAAATGGTGGTGCTGTTTCGCCCTGAATGCTGCTTCTTAGAAGTAGCATAGTTTGGTTCTTCCATCATTGTATTGGATGAAGCAAGTCACATAGCCCAGTACGGCATCGAGGGAATTCGGAGTCTAATACTGTCCCAGAAAGGGGCAGAAAAGACTTGAGGACAGTAATGCAGCCTACCGAATAGCCTGAACCAGGATAGAAAATGGAAAAAGTAAAAAAGCGGCGGGTGCGGGTTGAGGGTCTGGTGAATCATGGATCCGGTTTGCGGCACGTGCAGCCTACGGGGACGTTCCGTCCTTTGCAGAATTCTTTCTCCGGGGGAAAGTCTGAGCTCGGACCTGACAGTACCCTAAAATGACAGGCACCTTGTTGCCTGAGTCAGGAAATCCACTCAATCAGCCTGAAATCGAACTTCTTACAACGTGCTAGGTTGCGCTGTTTCATTTCTCTTCTAACGATTTTTTAATTTTATTTTATTGTGGCAACAATATTTACCATGAGGGTCTATTTTCTTAATAAATGTTTAAGAGTAGAATACAATATCGTTAACTATAGGTACCACTGTTGTACAGCTGGTTTCTAGAATTTACTCATCTTACTTAAGTAAAATCTCATGCGCGTTGGTTAGCAACTCCCCATTGCCTCCTTCCTGCAGCCACCATTCCAACCCCTCGATTCTATGATTTGACTGTTTTAGAAACCTCATAATTGTAATCACGCACGATTTGTCCCTCTGGGACTGGCTTGTTTCACTTAGCATAATGTCCTCCAGTTTCATCCATATGGTCACATATTACAGACTGTCCTTCTTGTTTAAAGCCGAATAGTATCCCATTATATGTATATGCCACATTTTCTTTATCCATTCATTCGTCCATCCGTGGACAGTTGGGTTGTTTCCACATCTTGACTCTTGTGAAGGATGCAGCAGTGAGCACGGGAAGGTTAACATCTCTTTGACATCCTGATTTCAGTTCTTTTGGATAAACACCCAGAAGTGAGATTTCTAGATCACATTGTAGTTGTAGTTGTAATTTTTGAGAGCCCTCCATACTCTTTTCCCTAGCAATTATACAATTATACTAGTGTGCATTCTTAGAAACAATGTGCAAAGATTCCGGTTTTTTGACACACTTTTTACCACTTGTTATATCTTAGTTTTATGATAATAGTCATCCTGACAGGAGTGAGGTGGTGTCTCATAGTGATTTTATTTTAATTTTGAATTCTTTTAAATTTTATATAAATTCAAGTTACTTAACATATATTGTAACAATGGTTTCATTAGTAGAATTTAGTGATTCGTCAATTACATATAACACCCAGTGTTCATCCCGACAGGTGTCCTCCTTAATGCCCATCACCCATTTATTCCATCCCCTTACCCAACACCTCTCCGGCAACCCTAAGTTTGTCCTCTTCAGATTTGCCTCCCCCTCTGTTTTTATCTTACTTTGCCTTCCCCTCTCATACGTTCATCCTGTTTTGTTTCTTAAATACCACATATGAGTGAAATCATATGATATCTCTCTTTCTCTGACTGACTTATTTCACTTAGCATAATACCTTCCAGTTCCATCCACACTGCTGCAAATGTCAAGATTACATTCTTTTTGATCACCGAGTAGTATTCCATTGTATATATATAGCACATCTTCCTTATGCATTCATCCATCGATGGACATTTGGGCTCTTTCCGTAATCTGGTTATTGTTGCTAGTGCTGCTATAAACATTGGGGTGCATGTGCCCCTTCAAACCAACACTTCTGCATCCTTTGGATAAATATGTAGTAAGTAATGCAATTGCTGGGCTGTAGAGTAGCTCTATTTTTAATTTTTTGAGGAATCTCCATACTGGTTTCCAGAGTGGCTGCACCAGTTTTCATTCACACCAACAGTGCAAGAATGGTCCCTTTCGTCCACATCCTCACCAACATCTATTGTTTCCCGAGTTGTTCGTTTTATCCATTCTGACAGGCGTGACGTGGTGTCTCATTGTGGTTTTGATTTGTATTTCCCTGAACCTGAACCACTTTCTTACACTGTACACAAAAATTAACTCAAAATGGTTGAAAGACCTAAACGTAAGACAGAAACCCCTCAAAATCCTAGAGGAGAAAACTGGCAACAACCTCTTTGATCTCAGCCACAGCAACTTCTTACTGTGCGTGTCTCCAGAGGCAAGGGAAACAAAAGCAAAAATGAGCTATTGGGACCTGCACAGGGAAGGGAACAACCAACAAAACTAAAGGGCAACTGACCAAATGGGAGAAGGTGTTTGCAAATGACATACAGATAAAGGGTTAGTATCCAAAATCTATAAAGAACTTATCAAACTCAATGCCAAAAAAAAAAAAACAAACAAAAACAAAAACAAAAAAACAAAAAACAAAAAAACAAAAACAAATAATCCAGTGAAGAAAGAGGCAAAAGATACGAACACTTTTCCAAAGAAGATATCCAGATGGCTAACAGACACATGAAAAGATGCTCATTGTGGTTTTGATTCACATTTCCCTGATGATTAGTCATGTTGAGCATCTTTTCAAGTCTTCTTCAGACAAATATCTATTTGAGTCTTTAGCCCATTTTTAGTAGGGATACAATTTTTTTTCTATTGAGTTGTAGGAGTTCCTTATATATTTTGGATATTAACCCTTTATCATATATAAGGTTTGCAAACATCTTCTCCCCATCAAGGTTGCTTTTTCACTCTGTTGATTGTTTCCTTTGCTGTGCAGGAGCTTTTTTAGTTTCATGTAGTTCCATTTGTCTATGTTTTCTTCCGGGAGTTTTACAGTGTTTTATCTTAAAGTCTCTAATCTATTTTGACTTGATAGTTGAGTGTGGTGTTAGATGAGCGTCTAATTGTGATCTTTTACATGTGGATATCCAGTTGTCTCAACACCATTTGTTAAAGATAGCATTCTTTCCCCATTGTGTAGCCTTGACGCCGTTGTCAAAGACAAGATGGCCATAAATGTGTGGATTTATTTCTAAACCCTTTGTCCCACTGGCCGGTCTTTACACGAGCATCGTACTCTTTTAATTACTAGAGACTTGTGATATATTTTGAAACAGAAACTTGAACGCCTCCTGCTTTGCCTTCCTTCTCAAGCTTAATTCGGCTATTCAGACTCTTCTGTGGGTTCTTGTGATTTTTCCGGATTTTATTTTCTGTTTCTGTAACCAAACGCCATTGAGATTTTGATAGGGATTGCATTGAATTTGCAGATCACTGTGGCCGATACGGACGTTTTAGCAGTGTGAAGGCGTCCACTCCATGCACCCAGGGTTGTTTCCGGATCCTCGTGCTACTCTCCAGATCTTACATTTTGCTCCAATGACACATCATTCCAGATCTGCAAACAGATCAAACTCTTCTCGCCCTATGCCTGCGCTGCTGTCTACTCTTCCCTGAACTCTCTCTGTTTGCTGTTTCTGACGCCTTCCACTCGCTAAACCTCACATTTCGCATAAAAATCATTGTATGAAGACACCTGCCCTCATTACTCTCTCTAAAAGAGTCCTTCCTACATGGCTGCTTCTCCTATCACAGCATTCTTTTTATATTCATCTTTGTCTTTCTTGTAATCTGTAATCGTTTCGATTGCTTATTGCTGTGTTTTCACATTGTTCATTTCATACCCTAACATACGGCCTCCTTAAAGAGAAAGACCTTCTCTCTTAGGGTCACCGTTCATTTCCAAATCTTTGGCATAATGCCTGGCATATGATAATTGATACTTTTGTAAGAATGCCTTTAAGTGGACTTCTTATAAAAATCTCTTGGTAAACCTGTTGGCTGCAATTTGGCAATAAAAAGATGCTCAGAAATAGTTTATCACCTCTTTGTTCCATAAATGCTTCCCCAGAGGCGACTTTTAGCATGATATCTGTGACAAAAATGAGTAACTCGACTCTGAGTTTGCTATAACCGGTATTTGTAGCTTAATTAATTTTGTCTCTTCCAGTGTATTCTTTTTAGATAAGGAAGAATGTTGATCAATGTGCTCACAAGCCAATGGAGGTTCTGGGAATAAAAGGATCAAGACACCCAGCTCTTCCTTTTTGAGATCCAAAGGGACTGGGATGGTCTTCAGGATTCCCATAGAGAAGGAAAAAGGCTATGGATTGGTTACCAGGGATCAACACCCAGGCTTTGATACTAATGAAAGAGGAGTACCTAAGTGGAAAGGATGGATTAAGCTACATGGTCTTCTGACCCAACTGCCCCACGAAGGTTTTGTGAGTACAAACTGAAGAGTTTTATTTCATTGGCTCTTTTGTGAGCCATTGGGTTGATCTGTGTGGGAATCTGGACTTAGCTATGTTAGGATGTCATTGCAGTTCCTGCCAAGAAAACGTCTAAGAGCTTGGGCTCAATCTCTAACGCTGACAGCACCATGATCAATATAAAGGCTGCTGTGTGAGTGACGTGTGTATACAACCTCGCTTCCCAGTTCTGCTCCAATTACAGCCAATCATCCCTGTCCCCCAGCTTCTATCAGTTCTTCTCACTTCCCTTTTTCCGTCTCCCTGACAGTATGTGGGATCCAATGCTAGGCAACCAGAAACATGTCTTCCCCTGGACATTGCGGTGGGTATGGGGTGGGCACAGGATCCAAAGGACAATGAGAATCCTCCCTACATATTGCTAACACAGGAATCTGATAAGATACTTTCATTCTCTGGGGTCTTATATCAAAGGAAAAATGTGCAGTGGAGTTGGGTTTGCCCTTCATCATCAGAGAAGAATGCAAACAACACAAAATATCCAAAGAGGGAAAGACAGAGAGAACCGATGATGTGACCTGAGCTCCATGTTTTCATTCTGCCAGAAGCCAAAGTTAGCCCTAAAATTTTTATTTATGAGAACCAATCATCATCTAGTATGCTTAAGGTAGTATGAGTTCAATTTTATAATCTGTAATGCAGAGTTTTAACCAATATAGATGAAAAATACACAAAAGAAAAAAAAATGTTTTTTCCATAATCACACAGAATGGATTGGGGGTAGATGTTAGCATTTGGGGAAGATTTTTTTTTTTTTTTTTTTGCCTACCTGAAAAACACCAAAATGGAAAAAGAAAGGAGAGAGAGACAGATTATCTCTTACCGACCCTGAATAGATACCACGCTGTTAATGAAGTGGTTACCGTAGAGTGAAAAAAATTAGCTCAAAAAAAGCCATCTCTTTTCTATGACAAGCATTTAGACTTACTATTTATGAAGGCAGATATTATCCTTTAACGTTACTCTGCGAAAGTAAATAATTAAGAGTTCACATTTCTCTGGCATTTTAATAATTGAAAGAGTAGGTTCTAGCTTTAAGTTTCTGACATCTCTCCATTACGTTGAGTCTTGAATAAAACATAACTTCTACTATGACTGCTGAGCTAGCAACATCCCTTTCTTAGTCCGTTCAGGCCGGTGTAACAAACCACCACAGACTGGAAGGCTGAGACGACAAACATTTATTTCTGAGCTCAAAGTCCAAGATCAAGACGGTGGCACATCGGGTGGCCGATGAAGACCTGCTTCCTGGCTCACAGCTTCTCTCTGCATCTGGACGTGGAGGAAAGGGTGAAGAAGGTCTCTGGGATCTCTGTTATTAGGGCATTAACTCCATTCCTGAGGGCTTTGCCCTCTTGACCTACTCATCTCTCAAAAGGCCTCCCCCCAAATATCATTACATTGTGGACTATGTTGCAACATAGGAATTTTAGGGGAATGCAAACACCTCAGTCCCTAGAAATCATAGTCTCCATTGGGCCACCGGATTGAGATTATTATGCATTAAGATACACTTACACAAGATTGATTTCTTTATATCAAATGAAGGCTTTCCAGGAGCAGGTATCATTTCTGGATGTGATATCTCCAGGATGACAGGCTGAATAAGAGCCTTCTAATCACAAGAGAACCAACACTTTGCTGACTACTTCAACAGATGATACCCTGGAGGTATTGAGAAAGAGAGATTCACAATCCTGCCAAATCCAAGAACCAAAGGGTTTCCCACCCTCTTACAACAGAGTTCTCTGACACTTGTAATTGTCAGCATTTCTCTCTCTCTCTCTCTCTCTCTCACACACACACACACACACGCACACGCAATTTTTGTACAAATTATAACCACTCTGATCAGGAGAATGGATGCACGTTATTCAGCAGGAAGATAGGGAAAGAGTCCGGTGACAGCTGTGGAAGGAACAGTTTGAAATTGTGAGTCAAATCCCTTTATCAGAAAACATCTCTATATTTTACAGATGTCGAGAATAAAAGAGAAATAAATATGGCACTATGCTTTGAATCCTGCTTATAGTATGTGGAATTCATGCAGCTCATTTCTGAGATACTCTCCAACTAATATTCAAGGCTGAGTGAAGTCAATGTTTAAACCTTTGGAAGTAAGTAGGGGTGTGGGGGGATGATTTCTTTTTAATAAGTATTTATCTGCAAGGGGTTGTCTAGCCAGTGAAGTGGGTGCACTAACGGTGTCGGTTGTTTCCATTCTCAACCTGGACGGGGGCCATCCAAAGAGGTATTCAATCCTCCCTTCAATTAGACAATGCACAGTTCCTAGGAATGTTCTCGAAGCTGCGAGGCTCCACTGCCCGCCACCCTAGCCCCAGCGCTGGAAGCCGGATGAACTGGAGGAACCTGTCTGGACTCTGACGATGGCGACATACCTGTTTCAGGAAAAATGTCCGACGTCGTCTTCACAGCTCCTGATGGCATGTTACCCGCTTTCTCCGTGGAGATCAACAAAGCTAAACTCACAATCTTCTAGACCGAACTGTAAAGACTGTCAATGCAAAATCTTTGAACTGACCAGATGAATCGAACTGCGAAGAGTATGATGACAGTGGAGGTGGCACTGGCTCCCATCTGTCCCCCCCTGCCCTATCAAGCCCAACCACCGCAACAAAAATTAGTAAAATAAATGTTGGAAAAGAAAGGAAAGGGGCGCCTGGCTGGCTCTGTCGGTTAAGCGTCCGACTTCGGCTCAGGTCGTGTTCCCACGGCTGGTGGGTTTGAGCCCCGCATCGGGCTCTGTGCTGATAGCTCAGAGCCTGGAGCCTGCGTCCGATTCTGTGCCTCCCTTTCTCTCTGCCCCTCCCACACACATTCTCTCTCTCTCTCTTTCAAAAGTAAACATTAAACATTTTTAGGAAGAGAAAGTAAGGAAAAGAAAAGAGAAAGAGAAATAAAAATAAGAGGGCAAGACACGGCTCAGGGGAAAAGACACGATAATGAGGAAACAGCAAGGTTACATCATAGTGCTGTATTTTACAACCCTGTCTACACACAAGAATCCCCTGGGAGCTTAGAAAATTCTGAGGCCAGAGCCACACCAGACTGATGGAGTCAAAGTCTTTGGAAGCGGGTGTTGGTTGGGGTATTTTCTTTTACTCTTCCTTGAAGGGTTTCTAACGTATAGTAGGCTTGAATACTACTGACTAGATGGTCACATTTAGCAATTAACTTTTTTTTTCTAAGTTTTAATCTAAATTCCAGTTAGTTAAGCTGCAGTGTAACATTAGTTTCCAGTGTACAATGTAGTCATTCGTCACTTATATGCAATACAAGATCGTGATGCTCATCAGATCAAACGCACTCCTTAATATCTCTGCATTCCCCACACACCTTCCCTCTGGTAACCTCAGTTTGTCCTCTATTCTTCTCCCTATGCTCACTTGGTTGTTTTTTTTTTCTTAAATTCCACACATGGCTGAAGTCATTTGGTACTTGTCTTTCTCTGACTCATTTCACCTAGTGTCATACTCTCTAGCTCGATCCCCATCATTGCCAACAGAAAAATTTCATTCTTTTTTATGGCTGAGTAATATCCCATCGTATATACCTGCTATATCTTCTTTATCCATTCATCAGTTAATGGGCATTGGAGCTGTTTACAATCAATGTACAGGAATCTGTTGCATCTCTACATACCAATAATGAAGCAGAAGAAAGAGAAATTAAGAAATCAATCCTATCTACAGTTATACCAAAAACCATAAGAAACCTAGGAATCAGCCTAACCAAAGGGGTTAGGAAAACTATAAAACACAAATGAAAGAAACTGAAGATCACATGAAGAAGTCAAAAGGCATTCCATGCTCATGGATGGGAAGCACAAATATTAAATGTCTCGACTGCCCAAAGCAGTCTACACATTTAATGCAATCCTTATCAAACTACCAATACATTTTTTTGCAGAGCTAGAACAAACCATCTTAAATTTCATGTGGAATCACAAAAGACGCGGAATGGCCAAAGCAAACTTGAAAAAGAAAAGCAAAGTTGGGGGCATCACGTTTCTTGACTTCAAGTTATATTGCAAAGCTGTAGTGATCAAAACAGTATGGTAGTGACACCAAAATGGACACATAGATCAATAGAACAGAATAGGAAACCCAGAAATAAACCCACAACTATGTGGTCAATTAATCTTTGAGAAAGCAGGTAAGAATATCCAGCGGGGAAAAGACGGTCTCTTCAGCAAATGGTGCTGGAAAACTGGATGGTGATATGTAGACGAATGAAACTGGACCAATTCCTTACACCATACACAAAACTAAATTCAAAATGGGTGAAAGACCTAAATGTGAGGCAGGAAACCATCAAAATCCTCGAGGAGAAAGGCAGTTAACTCTTTGACATCAACCATAGCAATTTACTAAATATGTCTCCTGATGCAAGGAAAACGAGCAAAACTCAACTCTTGGGACTCCATCAAAATAAAAAGCTTCACTAATTAACTCTTTTAATTTCTTTATGTATGTATGTATGTATATGTGCCTATGAATATATGCACGTATACATACATATATGAAATGTATTAGTCTCTCATTTCTGCCAGACTCCGAATTATGGACAAACATCATTCCTGTGTGATTATTATCGGTTATGCTTTGTTGGGATTTTGTTAATATTATTATAATTAAATGTTCTATATTTTTGGCTATTTTTAAGAAATCACAGATTCCTTACTAATCTTATTAATGAGACAGCAAAAAAAAATGATTTATGCCATAATATATTGTCCACCATAACATCACTTCACTGTAACTTGATGCTAACTCTACAGAGGAAAAAAATTCAGGACAACTTCAAAAAAGCCAAAATGAACTTAAAAGCAAATAAATGGATACAATAAAACAAAATGCCTATGCAAATGTTATTTTTTTTTTACCTAAAATCTGTTCTGTAATATTTTTTTCAGATGCTCACAAACTATCACTCAAGTTTTTTTTAAAAAAAATGTTTTTAACGTTTATTTATTTTTGAGACAGAGAGAGACAGAACATGAACAAGGGAGGGGCAGAGAGAGAGGGAGACACAGAATCTGAAGCAGGCTCCAAGCTCTGAGCTGTCAGCACAGAGCCCGACACGGGGCTGGAACTCACGGACCGTGAGATCATGACCTGAGCCGAAGTCGGACACTTAACCGACCAAGCCACCCAGGCGCCCCTATCACTCAAGTTTTAATGACTTAAACGTTATTAAAGCCATAGTGTTTAGACTGAGTTCTCTGACAATAGTAAAACTGACAGGTGGTAAAGTAATATGAGGGGAAAAAAATAAGAAAATGCTACCTGCAGAACTCCTTTTCAATAAGTAACTTATGAGAGACACTAGCTTGTACATTTCCAGTATCTTGCCTTCAGGGAATTTCCCTGTTGAATACCAGACCTGCAAAACAAAATATGGGTTTGTTCAAAAAACTGCTGCTTGGTGCATGTAGGAAAATCCCCACTTCCTTCCCTGATAACCAATATTCTCCCAACATGAAAGAAATGGGCTCTAATGCAAATCTTTATGGATTTACTGTCCTCCTGATACTTGTGCAGTTTCCAACTCACTGCGGAATACCGTCAGACTGCATTATACACTAGAATCACAGTACCATTGCAAGTGAAAGTCTCAGTATCACACATACCAAGGTTTTGATAGCATATGAGGGTGTAAAATTTAACAATGTATTTTTTTCTGCCTGGTGAACATTAACTCCTACTGAGCCCAGGGCTAACATATAAATAGCCCGGCTATAAGCATTTCATAGCCCAGCTAAAGACTGCTCCCATACTCCGCTTATTCTTCCTGCTATAAACATTTTGAAGGGCTTCTCAGGTTTGTAAATCCGTGAAATCTTTCCCCCATGGAGGTCACCTAAAGAAGGAAAAGAGCGGGGGATGTGGAGGTCTCTCAAAGCCTGCACACGAGTGGCGAGCCATTACGGATTCCCCCTTCACTTTAGTCAGAATTGGAACAAATGTCAAAAGTCTCAACAGCTGGCTTTGTGGAATTGCAAAATGTACTTCGTCACCGAGGGGATTCGACACTACTCTTCTCCAACGCTACTGGAAAACTCACTTAAAATTATGTATTTAATGACAACAGGCAAGATATTATTTTTATTAGAAGATAGGATATTTGTTTATGATCCTGTGTGTTATTTTAAATTCCAAATCCAATTTCTACTGTCACAGGATTCCTTGAGTGAATGAATTCTTCCAGTCTATCCTAAGAAGCATAAGAGACGGCAGCCGTTGGTTTTAGTTAAGCATACTTGTAAATTAGAGAAAGTGATTTATTGTACTGGACAAATTTGACTTTGGCTATGAACATTCAAAAGAAAAACATGCATAATATAAAATAGAATCAACATTCTTCCATGATTCAAAGCTCATCAATACTCCTCTAAGTTTGCATACATATCCTGCTACTTTTCTCTAAAACAAGAAAAGATTATATACTAGTGAACTAAAAAAAAAAAAAATTCTAATAGGTAGGGCACCATAGTCTGTTTAAAAAAAAAAAAGTGGCCTTTATTTTCTCCTCTAGGTTTTCTTAATAATCTGTAATGATATATTACTTTCATAATAAAAAATGATAAGTAATAAAGTATATGGCTTATATCTTAGAATTTGACCGTATTTCACAGATGTTACTCTTTTGAAAAACTGTGAAAGGAAAATAGTTTCCCTGATGAGGAAGTTAATAACAGAAAGGCATTTCACTTTATTTATATGTTGAAGATTTGTATTTTCAACAATTGCCAAAAATAGAAGTTTGAAAGTTTAGTAAACCCCTTCTTCGTATGTGTATCCAAATCAGAGAATGATGCCATTAAATTATTCATTGATCTGAAGTTAAAATTGTTATAAATATAAAGAAATTATGTAACAAAAGTAGCAAAATCCAATTTTCCCTGAGTTACAAAGAGTGGGTAAAAAAGCGACAGTGATAGGGGTTCCTCTAATAATTTTAAAATATCCTCATCCATGTTTTGTAACATGAAAAAGGTTAAGTCTATGGAATAATGATACTCACTAGTTTATTCCTCAAATTCTGGAAAATCTTATTACATTCATGAAAAGCTACCAAAACACATAGAAAAAAAAAGCCTCATTTTATGGGTATGAAACTAATCCTTGGTGGGGGACTAGCTGTCATTCTCCAGGTCACTAAGTCAGATTTCACAAGACTTGGGGCTTGAACCCAAGTTTCTGTGTCTTAGTTTAGGCACAATTACTTTAGTTTGTTGTTAACTCTTGTTGTTTGTTCTTAACGTTGCCACTTTTAAATGAATTAAAGTTAAATTTTGTCAATAAGATATTATAAGAATGTTCAAATATACAGAAACACTGCAAGAATTCTGTAGTGAATACTCACATGCATACCATCTAAATTCTACCATTAACTTGTAACTGTATCTCAAAATACTCTTCCTCTTGAAGTCTGGATTATCTGATGTTAATGTAGGCACTTCAGTATTATGGTTACTATTTGAATAGTATAATGTTCCATCTAATTAATTTTAGGCTATTTGTGTTTTTACATATGAAGTGCTTCTCTTTAGATAAAACATAGTTGGGTCTTGTTCTCTTATCTATACTGATAAATCTTGCTGTTTAGTTGGAATGCCTAGGCCATTTATATTTAATGTAATTATTCATATGGTTGTATTTGTGTCTACCGTTTAAATTTTTTTTCTGCGTCTCATCTGTCTTTTGTTACTTTCTTCTTCTTTTCCTTCCCTACTTCAGTTATTTTTAAATGTTATGTTAATTTATCTATTAGCATTTTCACTATACCTTTGCATTATTCTTTTTTTTTTTAATTTTTTTTTCAACGTTTATTTATTTTTGGGACAGAGAGAGACAGAGCATGAACGGGGGAGGGGCAGAGAGAGAGAGGGAGACACAGAATCGGAAACAGGCTCCAGGCTCTGAGCCATCAGCCCAGAGCCTGACGCGGGGCTCGAACTCCCGGACCGCGAGATCGTGACCTGGCTGAAGTCGGACGCTTAACCGACTGCGCCACCCAGGCGCCCCTACCTTTGCATTATTCTTTTAGAGTTGTTTTAAGGAATACTATACATAGCCTGCAATGTTTACAGTGTATTTAAAATTAATATTATATCGTTTCACATAAGATGGAGAAAATTTTTATCATGTTATTGCACACTGTTCTGCCCTGCACTGTTTCTGACAAGAAATTAGTCATCATAAATTCAGTTGTTTTCTTATATCCAGTGGAGTGGTATTTCTCTGGCTGCTTTCAGTGTTTTTGTTTTACTTTGCTGAGCATCTTCAATCTATAAAGTTATGTCTTTCAATAAATTTGAGAAATTTCTGGAAATTTTTTATTCAGATATTTTCTTCCTGCCCTGCCCTTGCTTTTCTATTTCTTCATTCTGGGACCCTGATTACACTGGGATTAATTGCAAAGGTTAGACGTTTTGGTGTTGTCTCTCAGATCCTAAAGCACTGTTTTTTTTTTTTTTCTATTTCTTTCTCCCTTTTCTTCAGACTAGTAATTTCTATTACTGTATCTTCAGGTTCAGTACTCTTCTCATTGTTTTTTTGAAAATCTCCTCTTAGTCATAATCAGTAAATTTTTTAAATTTCAGATTTTATGATTTACAGTGCCAGTGTTCCTTTTTTTCTATTTCCCCCTCTGTTCTGAAATTTCCTATTTTTTTTTTACATGGGCTGCAAGTATGTTCTCAATAATTACAATAGTTGAATTAAAAATCCTTCTTTGACAAATGCACTGCCTGCCCATGTCAGAGTTGGTGTTAAACAGCCTTTTCTCTGTGCTGCTGTTTCTTTGTAGACTGAGTAACTTCGGATTTTATGCTGACGATTTTGAATGTTACGTTGTGGGCTTTCTGGGTTCTGCCATGTTCCTCCAGAGAGTGTTAATTGTTTTGCCTAGCAAGCAGTGAACTCGGCTGAACTGAAACTTTAAACTGCATGATAAGTAGAAGCTGAAATATTCTGTTGGCTCTGGCTGCACTGGACTCTGGACAAACTTGAAGGTTTGTCCCGTCCATGTATAGCCCAAGGTTTGGCAAGAGCTGACATGCAGAACTGGGGGCTCCATATCTGTGATTTTCACTTCCCAACATTCCTATCACCTTTGACTTTCCAGCTGTTGGGATGGCTATCACCTTTTTCCTTGACTTCTTTGAACCAATGTGTCTGACTGTGTCTTTTGGTTTAGTCCAGCCACACTGGAAGGCTGGGACCTGTCCTATGGCCAAATGCTGTGACACTGGGGAAACTCGCTCAGTGGCATTTTCTCTTTCAAACATAGAATCCTTTTTTTTTTTTTTCTTCCTAGTTTTGGTCATTCTTCAATTGATAATTGTTTCCTAAGGAAGAGTTTGTTTGAGAAGAACTACTTGATTATGACATGAAGTAGAACCATGTTAAAATTAACTTTTGTCTTCTCTTTGCTTTGTTTATATTTTAATCCTTGTGACGGTAGAGTCATTTTGCTTAGTGGCTATGAGCAGAGTCATACTACTCGGGTTCAAATATTAGCTCTTTCACGAACTAGGTGACCTCTTTGCTTTTCGTTTATAAACTGAACATAGTGATAATAGTACCAATCTCCTAGAAGTGTTTGTGAGTACTAAATAAGGCATTACTTGCACAGTTGTTAGGATAGCGACTGGTACATGATCGATATTTAAATGCTAGTTATTGTTAATATAAATAACATTCTTTTATTAAACCATGTATATATAATTTCTACCCCTGGACTTCAGGCCACTCAAATACAGAAAGATCTTTTATTGGCCATTTTTATAATCAAATTTTGTACCACTCCCAACTTGCAGCCTCCTTTTTGATGGAAAAAGAAAACATGTCAACACATAAATGTGCTTAGGGATACCCGTCTTTGGGAAATGACTGAATTTTGGCTAATTAGAAATGAATTACTAAAGTTTCATGCACTTTTTCCCCTCTGGCCAATTATTTTATGTGGCCGGCTAAACTGTACTTTTGCTCTCTAAACAGCAAATGTGGACACGGACCGTACAGGGTTTGGAGCCTCATTTATTTATGAGAAGGAGCCATGTACCTTTTAATCAACAGAGCAAGCTTATTTTCTTGCATCTGGCCGCACGACTGTCTTCTATCCCATTTCCACTTGCAAAAGTCAGGTTAAGCCTACTGGCGAACTATTAAAAATTACTTAAAAATAGCATAATCGTTTAGAAGCCTGCCTTTTGCAACTCAAAAATAAATTAAAAATCAATCAACTAATGAATCCCCAGTTTCTCTTTGTTTGGACTACCTCCAGCTGCCTATTTGCAGGGGCCTATTTTTGTAAACATGTTAATAGAAGATAGTGACTGAAAGACTTAGGAAGTCTGCCTTTTTTTTTTTTTTCGTCTTCTGCAGCTGTCTCTAGCTGCAGATACAGAGCTTTTAAAATTTAGGGGTATGAAAGAAACTATAGGACCTGTGAAGGGGTGCCTCAGGAAAAAAAAAAAGGTATAAACTTCAGAAGACTCATGAATCACAGGCACAATGTACTGAGGAGAAACTTCCATGGTCTACAGACAGCATATCAACAGTGCTTCCATGACAGCCATCCCAGGTTGAAATCCCGACCATTGCCCAGGCAATATTGTCACCATCCTGCATTGCATTTGTCCGATTTATATCGTGTCCTTCAGGCAAAGATCAGACGGGGTTTTCACATGTTGGTAAAGAATTTTTCCAGGTTGTTATCTTACAAATATAAATTAATAATAATAATAATAATGCTCTATGACAAAGCAGATTTTTACAGTGAGACATTGAAAGCAACTCAACAGAAAGCATCAAGATTTAGCATAACGTAGTGCTTGGCAAAACATTACAAAAGCTACCAGCGCCTCTGGCTATAATATTTTATTCAGCCGCATACGTTTGAAAGTTTTTCTTTTTCCCAGTAAGTACTGAAAAGTGTTGTTGAAGCACTTTACGTCGCTTCCGTTGCTTTCCGTTTCTATACGGGAGGACTGATGAATGAAATTTTCCCGCATTTGTAATTGAATATTTATACCCGATATTTTTTTTTCCTTTCAAATAATTGTAGCTAAACTTCCCTTGAACTAAATTAAAAAGCGGGATGCAAATTGTCTGTGTATTGTGGTTGCAATTATGTAAAAATATGACTGCATATGAAAAAAGGACTGGAAGGGAATATGCAAAAATTACTTTAATTATATAGGTACGATGGAAATTATAGGAGTTTCCACATACACACACCATTTAAATTTTATGTAATATTTTGTTATGGTTTTTAAGATAATATTTTATTTTTTTTAAAGTTTTCCCACCTACAAATGCAAGTCTGTCGGCTTGAAAATACATTAAGTGACTTTTAAATTAAATCACTTTTTTTCTACTTTTCAGAAGCTCCTGCTTCTACCTTTCCCATCCCTTCCTCTTGCAGTAAATTCATTCAGTGAAACATTTAACTGAATTTATTGAGCACCAAAAATACGCCAGCTCATGTGGATGCAGTGGCCACGAAGACATGCCACGTCAATTGATTTTTCCTTCAAATCTTCGCTGTCTGCCGACTTTCCAGAATGTTCCAAGGATGCCATGTCTGATGACCACTCCAGCTCCCTTCCTGTCACTGCCAAGTTTCTATAAACACAATCCCAAAGGAGGTCCATGTGATCAAAATGTAATCCCTAACCTTTTTTGTTCTTACCCCAGTTTGGCAAACCACACAACACTCTTCTCTTTGCTCCCCATAAACAATCTGCTTTTCAAGCTCGGTGACATTTTCTCATTTTCCATCATTTCTCATTACAGCAGGACATTTAACAGACTTAACCAGCTGCTTTTTTTTAAACTTCTTCTCCTCCATTCCTTCTGCCACTCTAAAATCAACTTTTCTCTCATTTGAATGATCACTCGTATTTCTTCATCCGTCCTCCTTCTCTCTTAGTGATCTCCTACTTTTGAATTCCCTGTTCCTCAAAATTCCTTTTTTTTTTTCACTCTCTCCAACCCTTCTCCATCATTTTATCTGCTGGGACAATGCTTATAATAATCATTATATATATATAATTACAATAGCTCAACGTTGTTGAGGGCTCATTATATGCCAGGTGCTATGCTAATCGGTTCAGGCTTTGTTTCCATGATTTTATTTAATCTTTGCAACAACCATAAAAGGTAGAAAATCTCACTGTGTAGACATTCTTCTTATCTTTTTTTTTTAATTGTTTTAATGTTTATTTTTGAGAGAGAGAGAGACAGAGCACGAGTGGGGGAGGAGCAGAGAGAGAGAGAAACACAGAATCCGAAGCAGGCTCCAGGCTCTGAGCTGTCAGCACAGAGCCCGACGTGGGGCTTGAACTCATGGACCGCAAGATCATGACCTGATCCCAAGTGAAGTCAGATGTTTAACTGACTGCGCCACCCAGGCGCTCTTTTTTTGTTTGTTTTGTTTGTTTGTTTGTTTGTTTGTTTTTGTTTTTTAGAGAGAGAGAATTTCTGGGGTACCTGGGTGGCTCAGTCAGTTAAGTGTTAGACTTCGGCTCAGGTCATGATCTCATGGTTCATGGGTATGAGCAAGGTGTCGGGCTCTGTGCTGACAGCTCAGAGTGGAGCGGGCTTTGGATTCTGTGTCTGCCTCCCCCATTCATGGTCTGTCTTTCTTTCTCTCTCAGAATTAAAAAAAAACCACCTCAGAGAGAATTTCTGAGCTTCTAGGAGTGAAATCATTTTTCTTAGAATTGTACTGTTTTAAGTAGAGGGATTGGACTCCAACTCTACCTGAGTCGGAGTACAGGGGCCACCCTCCCGAGGGCGGGACTGTGCCCCTGCCAGGAACAACCCCAGTAGTGTCCACTCCGACCCGGCCTCTCTGGCCAATGCATTTCTCATCATTGCCATGCCATTCAAGTATTTTGTTAGTCCTTTCCTCAAAAATGGCACCCCAGGACCTCACACACAGCATTTAAGACAGATGCTCATCCCCTAAAATGCTTCCTTCTCTGATCTCTCCACTTATTTCAATAGCATCATCACTGTCATTCACTTTTAAAATAGTGGTCTTGGGGGGCGCCTGGGTGGCCCAGTCGGTTAAGCGTCCGACTTCAGCCAGGTCACGATCTCGCGGTCCGGGAGTTTGAGCCGCGCGTCAGGCTCTGGGCTGATGGCTCGGAGCCTGGAGCCTGTTTCCGATTCTGTGTCTCCCTCTCTCTCTGCCCCTCCCCCGTTCATGCTCTGTCTCTCTCTGTCCCAAAAATAAATAAACGTTGAAAAAAACATTTAAATAAAATAAAATAGTGGTCTTGGGGCACCTGGGTGGCTCCGTCGACTGAGCGTCCGACTTCAGCTCAGGTCTCGAGCTCACGGTTTGTGAGTTCGAGCCCCGCATCAGGCTTCACGCTCACTTTCTCGCTCTCTCTTTCTCTCTGCTCCTGCCCCTCTCATGAGGATGCGCTCTTTATCAAAATAAATAAACTTAAAAAAAAAAAAAACCCTAAAAAATAAAACACTGGTATTCATCTCTGCCTTGTCCTTCTCTTTTGTCGCCCACATCAGCAAAATTACCAGAATTCATTGACTTGTTTTTTCTTCCAAACCTCTGTTAATTTACAAGAAGGAACACACACATATGCATACACACAACAGCAAAAGCCTCCCAGCAAAGGTTTTTTTTAAGATAAAGAATTAAGAAACTGAACATAAAAACAGATGATAGCCGTCTTTCATCTCAACAAATTTAGATAAAAAACTTATCAACTGAGAGAAAAAAAAACCTCTCAAATTGTAACAAAAAAAGGAAACCAAAGTGTACGTGAAGATATATCTAAAATAAACTAGCTAGAAAACTAAAAGCAAAGAATATGGCCAAGTATACCAGAAAGAAATAGAAAGCAGGAATCATGTATTCAGGGCTAAAATACAAAGCAAAAGCTGATACAACACAAAAAGTATACTTGATAATGAAAAAAGTGCATAATCTTCAGTGATAATGGTAGCGTATAATCTCCACGAACAGTCCTCTGACTCATTTTGAATTTTTATGATTTTATGAGTAGGCGATTGGCTGAGGTTTTTTTCACTGCCCTGACTCGGGTTTCCTGCATCTCTAATGCAACTGTACATAGTCACAGCACGAAACGTTCTCTAAATGACCTCTCCTCTTAAAAGCAGCGTGACACAATGGCTATGAGAACATATTTGCAAGCCAGGTGCCGGTTCAAAGCCCAGCTCTGCTACATACTCCCGTGGAAACTTGGGCAAGGTACTTAACCTCTCCATCTTGATTTTCTCGCAGGCAAACTGGGGCCAGCACTTGTATTGACTCACAGTTTACAAAAATAAATTAATTATTATTTGTATAGTGCTTAGGATTGTACCACATAGATACTCAGTAGTCCATAAATACTCGTGATTGCTAAATAAACATGTACACTTATCTGGCTAAACCATTTCCACGGTTATTTCTTGACTACTGAATAAAATGCTGACTTTTCAAGCTTGAAACTTCACTTCCTTTGTGTTTCAGAATATCATCTACCTTTCCAGCATTGTGTACCAATACTCTTTGAGTACTGACTTCGCTTTAATTGCTACTAGGTCAGATAACTCACTGAAGACTTGGCCACTTCTATGTTGTCCTTAAAGCTGAAATGCCACCCCATTGTCTCTGCTTCAAGCCCTAGTTCAAGGGCTGCTTTTATCTGAAACCCACTCCCCGATCATCTCAGATTGATCTGGGTTTCCTTGTAAGTCTTGTCCCTCTGTTATCATCCTATGAAAGGGGTGGATTGAATGACGAGAATGTTACAATCTATTTGTATTAGGTTTTTCTATCCTCAGATTTTAAGCTCAATGAGTAAGGGGGGGGTGTGGTCATGATTCCTTGTAAATTTACTGTGTGGGATGCATGTTGTCTTATATGTGTTTACATTACTTGGTGTTCTGAAATACACTTTGAATCAATGAAAG
The DNA here is from genome assembly GCF_016509475.1 of Prionailurus bengalensis. Classification (NCBI taxonomy): domain Eukaryota; kingdom Metazoa; phylum Chordata; class Mammalia; order Carnivora; family Felidae; genus Prionailurus; species Prionailurus bengalensis. The sequence goes on along the minus strand of NC_057354.1, from coordinate 56,058,344 downwards.
AAAAGATTTTTGCATTTACTAAAGCAGGAAGTGCATATTTTAATGCTAAGTAAGTTTATAAGCACCAAATAACACAGTTCAATTTGAATCAGTCACGTGTCCTCCTTGCTTACATAGAAAAATTTTGTTATAGTATGTCTCAGACTTCCCTTTTGTTCCTTTTCATGGATTACAAAGATAGTATCTTTTGGCTTTATGTGACGGCATAGTGGAAGAGTTCAAGTAGGAAGTCTGAAGAAGTCTGAATCCTGTCTCTACCATGGGTAAAGTTTTCTCAACTTGAGGGTTGCAAATTTCTCTGAGCCTGTTTCATCTTGTGTAAAATAAGGTAATACCACCTATCATGCAAAATCAATGTCAAGATTAAATAGACTTCTATGATGCATTTGGGCCGTAAGAGAAATGCAGTCAAAGATAAGTAATCAGAATAGTTACGATAATAATTTTTCTTATAGGCTTTGTTGTAAGGCTCTTTTAATTTCATCTTATTATATTTAGATTTCTTACCAAAGGTATGCTTGCTCTTCTCTATATTAGCAGTAAAGCTATAGGGCTAACATTGTGTGCCTTTTCACTTCAGACTCCTTATTTATAACATCTTCCTGTAAAAATAGACCATATGTTAGGAGTTATCACTTAGTGCATTCATCTTTCTAATAGTTTAGAATATCACATACCCAAAGTCTATTTCTTCTCAGGCTAGTAATATTTTTCTCCTGTAAATACCCTAAATACTCTGTAATATCATTTACCTGTTCATGAAAGCGGTATGTGATAACACGGACAGCTTGCAAGACAGTATATGTTCACGTGATCCATGATTAATGTGTGACGCTTCATTAATAAGTTGGAAGTCATTAATCAATGGGACAACTTTTGAAATGCTCTCTTTCTCCCTTTCACACCACTCTGTGCTCCTTTGCTATCTCTTTCTCTCCATGTTTAGTGTTCTTTCTCCTTCTCTACTTCCTTGTTCTATCATTCAAAATGGTGGCCGTGACCAACTGATCTAATCTCTTACTAGAACTTTCAATCTCGAGACAGGGCCGCTGTTACGAGCCTTTCTTTATCGCAAACACTTCCGGTTTCAACCCAAAACAGTTTAAAGTATTCTGTGGGAAGTTAACAATTACTAATCTCCAGCCAACGTATCTATTGAGGATTTCATCGTCTTTCAGTAACCGTATCTGAATTGTTTGACCTCCTGGCATCTGTTCAGGTTCGGATGCATGATTGGGAGGGCTTTGGTCACCGGTAGTTTGGGGTCAAATTTGAGCTCTGCTATTTGCTTACCTGGTCTCTTCAGCTTGCCCTGTTGGGTGTCTGTGTAATGAAATCGCTCACCTATAAAACGGGGATGAAAAGATCAGAGGCAGTGGGTGCACAACACTCAGTCCAGGACCAAGCACTTGCAGGGTGCCTCAGTCACGGAGAGTCTTGGCAGCACTATGCCACGTTAGGCTGCGTGAGGCCGAAATTAACTGCACGAACCTAGCTTGGGAAACAGTCACCTTTAACAATTTTGTTTCCCCGAGAAAACATGTCTTGAGTTGTAAACAACCAATTTGTAAATGTGTGTTGGGAACACAATTACGATATCAGGCACTGGAGTATATGTAGCAAGGGTTGGTCTGTGAGTTGTGCGCAAAAAAACGTATACAATCTAAGATAAGCCGTTAACTCCCTTATTGTTTTGCCTAATTTTAAGAACAATTTCAGTATTTGAAGCAGAGGGAAGAATAAAGTTGGTTATTGAAGATTAATTGTTCGCTTTGCTTTCCTAAGGAAAACCAGAGAGCTGTTCTTGGTAAACATTTACCCACGGGCCATTTACCTTCATGGTCTTAAGAAACCAATAGATGCTTATACCTGCTCATTAATATAAAGGAAGTCAGCAAACTGACATGGGGACAAAAGACATATTTCGTCGTAAGTAAAGGAAACTACAAATGCGATAAACACAGAGTGTTTGCCAAACTGCAAAGCAGCATGTTCATTCATCCTCAAATTTAACGTCGTACTTCTTGAGCACCTACTATGTGTCGGACGCTGCCTCGGGTGCTCGGAATTCCTGTGAGCAAGAAAGACGAGTTCCCTGTCTTGGTGGAGCTCAGAACCCCACGGGGAAGACACGGAAAGAAGCAGCCAACTGGCATCCAGCGGTTAAATTCCAGTCAGACAAATCACCTGCTCTGCTGGCACCAGAAAGGGCAATCGATCCCGAAATCTGGAGATTGTTAAGGGGAGAGTGCCCATACCTGGGCTGACCCAGGAGCGACTCAGAAAGTCTTCCACCAAAACTTGGAAGTAGAAATAGTTTGTTTCAGAATGCCCCCATCCTTAAGCGCCCTCCTTCCCTCCTGTCTATGGCAGGTAGGCAATACGGTACTGTATTCACACTCCACTCGCATATGTTCATCAAAACTTCCCCTTAGATGGTTTCTATTAACAGTGTAAGAATGAACGTCCCCGGTAAAGTTACGAATCTCAGGGCAGTTTTCATTTTCACTAAATGAAATTCTTTTTTTTTTAAAACATTTATTTATTTCTTCTGAGACAGAGAGAGACAGAGCATGAACAGGGGAGGGTCAGAGAGAGAGGGAGACACAGAATTTGAAACAGGCTCCAGGCTCTGAGCCGTCAGCCCAGAGCCTGACGCGGGGCTCGAACTCATGGACCGCGAGATCATGACCTGAGCTGAAGTCGGACGCTTAATCGACTGAGCCACCCAGGCACCCCAGAATGAAATTCTTAAATTAGTATGTGGTGAGTGTGGAATTTGCCAGAAGGATCACCGGGTGAGACAAGGAAGAGTCATAGCCCCCATGGTAGTTGCTGACGAGTCCTCAGGGAGATACTGTTGAAGGATGAGTAAATTTATCCGAAGGTACATCCACAAGATCCCACTTTCTGGCAATAAACCTTTTTCTACAGGATAAAGGAAAAGTAGACTCAGATAAAACTGGAACTGTGAGGGGTCCCGTCTCTTGGCTAACTCGTACCATCATAAGTACAAAATGTGCACCTGGACAGAGGACATTTCTTAAGTGCAAACAGCAATGGACCTCAGGAATCGGAAGTGTCCCATCTTGAACATTCCTGCCATGGTCAACTTCTTGATCTGCCAGCTTTCATTCCCTTCCAATACTTTTTCTTCAAAGCCCTCCTTCCCCAGGCGTTCTGCAGGGCAGTGACTCACCCGGATCCTACCCTGTGGGCAAAGTCCTGCCCATCCCAGAAAAGGCAAGTAGCTCATTAAAACACAAACAGTACGTATCCTCCCAGGGTCTCTGCCAATGTTTGGTTTTCGCTTTAAGATTGCCGTATGTTCTCATGAAGGGAAGCAAAGGATTTCCACTTTAACTTGTTCTAAGCTCAGGCCGATTTTTGGGTGACAGAATGATTGAAGAGCTCTCAATTTTGGCAAAACTAATCAGTGCAACTCACCGTGGCCTGCAGTGACAATTACCCTAATGACGTTGCCTTGGAGAAAGTTGGTACTGTTTGGTTTGACCTTAACCATGCAGTTGAATGAAGGACTCTTAACAAGGCACAAAAATCGGGGCCCAGATACAGCACCGCTCAATAGAGTAAAAGACATTATCAGCCCGAAAAAATGTTTCATCTCTAGAAGTTTGTTTGTCATGAACAAGATCTATGCTTGCTTTCGGGGACCTCACGGGCAAGGCAGCGACATGAACTAATCCGTATGTAGCACATTCATGAAAACCAGGCAGTGTCTTGCGATACAAATTAAATTGGTGCATCTGGAAAGAGGAATACTAGGATTCACAGGTTGTTGTGATTTTTCCTTATCGTGAAATAATGGAAGTTGTGGTTCTGATTTTTATCTGATTAAAGGAATCACTTCATTGTTCTAATTGGAAAGGTATGTAAAACTTTCAGGATACGGACATATGGATCAGCTTTGCTAATGGTGTCTCTTAATTTGGCATTGTTAACAGTCTGCTTTTTTTTTCCCTCGCGTACAAATTTTTAGTTAGTCACAACGTACTTAGTTGAGCAGTTTTTCTTTAATTCCCCCCCCTTTTTTTTTCCAGAGGGCTTTTTCACTTAAAATGTGTTGAGAATTTTTATTGCTATTATGTCTGTCTGAATTTTCTCAAGTAACACAGTTTTTATATGCTATTTGGATGAAGACATTTTAGAATCCCCCAGGAATAGTTCAGTTTGGAAAACATCCTATAGACATGTTTTGCTGGAGGCAAGCTAACATTACAGATTAAAAGTCTATACACCAAGACAATAGGAACAAAATCATAGTTTTCTCAAATCAAAGGGAAAGATAGTTTTTTTGGTTTTTTTTTCCCCCTACTGAGCCTGAAACACCTATTTGGAACTTTGAAACAAAAGCAGGTTATCACGAGCTTCAGACGGTATCACATTCACCCATTTGTTACCGCCTTCCTTTGTAGCCATGACCAGGTACGGGCATGTGCAGGAAATTGCAGGAATGCCTTCACTGCAGATTGGCCGCCTCGTGCTAAGCGACTAGATGGTGGTCCAGGAAAATAAGAAATGAAACAAAACCCAGCAACCACATCCCCAAACGGGCACGGGCCAAACTCTTCCCGGTTGGAAAACGATTCCCATCACCCTGCCTTCTGGAGCCCGATTGCCCGTTTGTTCATAAACAAACACAGAGAAAGCAAAACCCAGTGCTGTAAAAAGTCAACACATTCAGGAGCTTTCTAGTAATTTCGAAGTGAGAAAAAGTTGTAATGGTTGCTGAAGCTGCCTTGTGTTATATCGCCATTTGCGGCAGACGATCAGTGGGGAAGCGTGGCAGTCGCCTTACCTGATATCCTTGTCTTACCTTGCCTTGCCTTACCTAAACTGCATCAAGGAGGCATGTTCTTGGCTTGTACTCAAGGGGTGCCTGGGCGGCTCAGTAATTTGTGCGTCCAACTCTTGATTTCCCCTCGAGTCATGATCCCACGTTTGTGGGATCGAGTCCCCTGTGTCGGGCTCAGGGCTGAGCATGGAGCCTGCCTAAGATTCTCTCTCTCCCTCTGCCCCCCCCCCCCCCCGAGCCTGTAAAGAAAGAGTCATGTACTTGCATTCAAATTTAAAAAAATGACAATAGTTCCGTATAATCTTTTATTTTCAAATTTAGGTATATCCTTCTACCTTTTTGGATTATTTACAAAGGCTAACATTTTTATTGCATTCCTTTAACAAATTCTCAACTTTTTTTGCTTTAGACGGCTATTGGAGATTCTGTTCATAAAAGGTCCACGTAACGGTCATATAAAATCAGAAACCTATACTCATACAAAAGGGTCTGTTATTTCTAGGAGAAATACTTACTTTTACTTTTAGAGTTCTCGGCTTAAGTAGAATAAAAGGTAAAGTTGCTTATAGTTTTCTTTTTTTTTTTTTTTAATTTTTTTTTTTTTGCAACGTTTATTTATTTTTGGGACAGAGAGAGACAGAGCATGAACGGGGGAGGGGCAGAGAGAGAGGGAGACACAGAATCGGAAACAGGCTCCAGGCTCCGAGCCATCAGCCCAGAGCCTGACGCGGGGCTCGAACTCACGGACCGCGAGATCGTGACCTGGCTGAAGTCGGACGCTTAACCGACTGCGCCACCCAGGCGCCCAAATTGCTTATAGTTTTCTATCAAAGTAAATAAAGCCCATGCAAAGTATTAAGGAGTAAATTCAAGGCATCTTTATAACTTGAACAATGTCTTCATAATTGATCAAAATCATTGCCCAAAACCGAAAAACAAGGTTAATCCTGCAAGGATGTGGCTAATCACAACTGCCTACATGTTGTTGTCTATTTTAAAGGAAGAGGAAAGGGGACAGAACACAGAGAGTATGCTCCAAAGTGTCTCCTTGATCAGCCTCTTATGACATTATCTTCTCTTTCGAACATTCCTAAAATCTCCAGTATTGGAGTCAAAATAGCAAGCGCTTTATTCTCTTATTCAGTAAAGATGTCAAATTATTTATTTACCACAGAGACATGGTTGAACTCAGCTGTTACACACCAATACAGTGGTTCCAACAGTTAATAGTGTAAGTTTGAAAGAACCCCTCCCAAGGCATCAAGGTCTCTGCAACCCAGAATTCGGTATATCTTCATTCGGGACCCTGCTTGAACCCAACAGCTGGCATCCGTTCTTAATGGTCAGTGGCCTTGCCTTGTCTTAATGGTTGTTAAGTATTTTTAGTATTATCCGTGATTATAGGCAAGCATTTTTCCTCCAGAAAGTCAGGAGGGGAGAATACCTTCTGTTTGGCTCATGACATCATGAATAGATGTAGGGAAACAAACACTAAGCAGATCCATTAAACCCAACCCTGAGGAAATGAGAATCAGAGGTGATTTTTCTAACAATGGCCAGGGAAGGTAGCTTTTAGCACAATCCACCTGGGGAAGGAGTTCCAGGGTCCCAGATCAGGATGTGACAAAGAGAATTGGGGCTCTAGATCAGTTGGCAGTTAGAAATGATAGCATGGGGGAAGGGGGGTGGGGTCAAGTAAAGGGAAACAAGAAAAATGGGAACCACAGGCAAATTTGGCCTACTTTATTCTTTCCAAAGAGCTACTCGTCTGATTTAATGAAAAGTCCTAGTAGAAAGCTCCATTTTTTGGAAAGTGTTTCCATTTCACTTTGCAAACCGCAGTCGGCACGTCAGTCCCTCCCTCTCCCCTCCTCAGCACCCTGAAGCGTGCCGCACTTGGCTGAGCTATCATGTACGTTGCTTCCCTCCGACTCAGAGATCCTCAAGGTCAGAGATCACATTTTAGTCTTTCTGCATATCTAGAGCCCCATACAATGTCTGCACACAATCGTCCCTTAATAAATGTCAGCGGAATAGTCATTACGAATCAGTTGTGAGTTGACAAATGTGTGGGTTAGATAGTAATATTTCCCCATACCTGGAGTGGCAGGAGAGGGCTTCTTTGAATGAACAGATGGTGTATAGGTTCTTAAGCTTTCTTGGAAACACGTCCCCAAAAGTATTTTAAAATTCCTCTGTAATCTTGTTTACATTTGCGTTTGCCCAGCCAGAATGGAAAGGTGATTTACTCAGCAAGATAGTGACATTTAATCCTGTTCTATGTTTTCACAAATACAGGATTAGGAGAAAATAAATGACAGAATTATTACTGTATTTGTGTACACAGGCAATACTCCCTTTGCCCTGAGCTATTCCACTCAGCTAAGCAAGACCTTCAACAGAGGGGAGAGAGACCCGGTGCACAATGCGTTTTAAGTGTCTTTGAAAAAGTAACACAAAGGGAACATCTTAGTCTAGATTAGTAGGATACAATACATCTCCTAAAGGCTTATAGGAAACTACTTTCCCTTTTCGCTTACTTCTAGAGGTTGAAATTGAATCCTACCCGCACGGGTGAATTTCTAGAAAGGACTACTACATGCCTTTCCTATATGCCTTCGATGCACCAGCAGAACAAATGGACACAATGGGAATAGACAGTCTATGCCCTCTTTCTTAGTCACTCAGGCTGCTGTAACAAAATATCATAGACTAGATGGCTTAAAATGATGGAAAGTAATTTTCTTATAGTTCCAGAGGCTGGAAGTTCGAGATCAACATGCCAGGTGATTGGGTTCTTGGGGAGCACTGGTATTTCCTGGCTTGCAAATGGCTGCCATGTCTCTGTGTCTTCAAGTAGAAGAGAGAGGAAGAGAGGGGGAAGGAAAGAGAGAGAACCTTCTGGTTCAAAAACACTAATCCTATCATGAAGGCCCCATGAAGAACCTTCATGGACCCCATGAAGAATCCTATCATGAAGAACCTTCTGGTTCAAAAACACTAATCCTATCATGAAGGCCCCGCCCTATGACTTCATCTAACACTAATTATGTCCCAAAGGCCCCATCTCCATATACCATCACACTGGAGATTAGGGCTTCAACATATATCTTTTGGGGGACATAAATATTCAATCCATAACACCCTCATATGATAAAGTATGAGTATCTTCATTAGGGAAAAGTGAATTTTCTGTTCCTATAGAGACCAAATCATTGTACCCACATATCTGCTTCCAGCTGCAGCTGAGTTTAAAAAGCCATTACCCCTGGGCTAGGCACCGGACTATTCAAATCATTCAAAGACGAACAAAATGAAGAAACAGGTGCAAGAATGTTGAAAGCAGCATGTATCAAAATGCATGCTATGCAATACTAGTTTTGGGGATGCCCCTGAGCCTTCTAGGTCAAAGACATTGGGCCATTACTCAGTGATCATGAGCCTAAGTAACTCCTTACGGTGCCAGGCACTAAAGAAGGCTGTTGAATTCTAATGACCCTGGTGTATTTTAATATATTGGACAAAGAGAGACCTTTTCTCTATATGAATGGATGTCCCACAGAACTAGTGTCCTGCAGAGCTGTCTTTGGAAAAGGTTTACCTGAGAATTGCGTATGAGTCCTGTTGATAAATTGTCACGGCTGATAGGATAAGAACTGAAAAAAGTAGCAATCACGGAGAGTTGTCCATGAAGCACAGATACCTGTTTAAACAGGGGATTGGAGTCCAGTGGTGGTATGCATAAGGGTTCCCTTATCTCTTGGATAATAATAAACCCCATTGTCATTCAAAAGGTATGCTCACCATCTGCTCTAGGTGTTAGGAGGATTCCTCCCTACTCATAGAGATCTTATTCATTGATCAAATCGGAATTAAATAACATTTATGATGTTCCAGATCTCGAGCTGAGGACGCAGAACTGACAGGACGTGAGTACACAGGTTCCTATACAGACATTTCCACCTGATGGAAAGACAAGGAAGAAGAGTTCCTTGAATGTTGGTGTTTGAAGTGTCCTTAAATGTTATCTGACAAAGCTCACACCAGATGAAATAGACTGACTAGGCCTATATCTGTTAAAGAAATTGACTCATTAATAATCTTCCAAAACAGAAATCTCCAGGCCCACGTGGACTCCCTTGCGAGCTCTACTAAGCATTTAAAAAGGAAATTATACCAATTCTCGTCAATCTCTTTCAGGAGACAGAAGCGGAAGGAATACTTCCCAATTCATTCTATGAGCCCAGCATTCCCTTAATCCCAAACTAGTCAAAGATATTACAAAGAAAGGAAATCACAGACCACATCTCTCATGTATATAGATGTAAAAATTGCCAACAAAATCCATAAATGTATTGAGTGTATTATATACCATGTGCAAGTGGGATTTTTCCCTAAGTATGCAAGGCTAGTTCAACGTTCAAAAATCAATTAATGTGATCTACTACATGAACAAGATAAAGAAGAAAAATCACATGATCGTCTCGATAGGTGTAGAAAAAGCAGTTGACAAAATCCAATACCCATTCATGATAAAAATTCTCATTGAGTAAGAAGAGATGAAAACTCCCTCAAGTTGATAAAGAATATGTATAAAAATAAAATCCTTAGAACAAACACCATGCTTAATGGTGTGAAACAAAAACCTTCCCCACTAAGATCAGGAATAAGGCAAGAATGTCTCCTCTCACCACTGCTTTTCCACATCATACTGGAAGTTGTAGCTAATGCAATAAGACAGCAAAAGAAAAGGTATACAAAATGAGAAAGAAGGAATAAAACTGTCTTTGTTAACAGATGACATGATCACGTATGTCAAGGAAAATCAAGAAGTATTGACAAAAAAAAACCCTGAAATTAATAAGTGATTACAGCAAGGGGCAGCTGGGTGGCTCAGTCGGTTAAGTGTCTGACTTTAGCTCAGGTCATGATCTCGCAGTTCGTGAGCTTGAACCCCACGTCCGGCTCTGTGCTGACGACGTGGAAACTGGAGCCCATTTTGAGTACTGTGTCTCCCCATCTCGGTCCCTCTCTCACTCACGGTCCATCTCTCTCTCTCTCTCAAAAATAAATAAGCATTAAAAAAATTTAAAACATAAGTGATTACAGCAAGACTGTAGGATACAAGATTAATATACAAAAGGCAATTGCTCTCCTATATACCAGCAATTAAAAAGCACAAGTTAAAACTAAAAATATAGTACATCTACATTAACAGCCCCCCAGAATGAAATATTTAGCTGTATATCTAACAAAATATGTACAAGGTCTGTAAAACTTTGATGAAAGAAATCAAAGAAAAAATAAATAAATAGAGAAATAGTCCTTGTTCATAGGAAAATTCAATATTATCAAGATGTCAGTATTTCCCAACTTGGTCTATAAATTCAATGCAACCACAACCAAAACCCCAACAAGTTATTTGGTGGATATCCACAAACTGATTCGAAAGTTTGTGCTGAGGGGCACCCAGGTGGCTCCGCCCATTAAGCTTCGGCTCAGGTTATGATCTCACAGTTTGTGGGCTCGAGGCCCACGTCAGGATCTGTGTTGACAACTCAGAGCCTGGAACCTGCTTCGAATTCTGTGTCTCCCCCCTCTCTCTGTCCCTCCCCCATTCGTGCTCTGTCTCTCTCTCTCTCTCAAAAATAAACAAACATTAAACAAAAAATTTTAAATAAAGTTTGTGTTGAAATGCAGAAGACCTGGAATAGACAACACAATATTGAGGGAGGAGAACCAAGTTGGAGGATCTGCATCTCCCGACTTCAAGACTTGATATAAAGCCCCAGTTTCAGAACAGTATTATTGATGAAAGAATAGGCAAACGGATCAATGGAAAAAAAATAGAAAACCCCCAAACACAGTCAACTGATCTTTGACAAAGGAGCAAAGGCAACACGATGGAGAAAAGACAGGTGTTTTTTTCATTATTGCCCAGACAACTAGATATCCACATGAAAAAAAAAATGAATCTATGCAAAAAGCTTACACCCTTCACAAAAACTAACCCAAAATGGATCAGAGATCTAACTATAAAAAACAAAATTATAAAACTCTTAGAAGATAATGTTGGGGAAAATCTGGATGACCTTGCATTTGGCAATGACCTTTTAAATACAGCACTGAAGGCACAATTCAGGAAAGATATAATCAATAAGTTGGACTTTCTTAAAATTAAAAATGTCTCTTCTGTGAAAGGCAATGTCAACAGAATGAGAAGGCAAGCCACTGACTGGGGGCAGATATCTGTAAGAGACCTATTGAATAAAAGAAACAACTGCTACCCCAAATATACAAAAAATTCTTAAAATTCCACAATAAGAAAACAAACAAGCTGATTATAAAATGGACCAAAGGCCTTCAAAGCTACCTCACCTAAGAAGATATACAGAAATAAACATGTGGAAAGGTGCTCCACATCAGATGTCATCAGGGATATGCAAATTAAAACAATGAGATATCACCACACACTTGTTAAAATGATCAGAATAAAAAATACTGACCACACCAAATGCTGGTGAGGGTGGGAAGCAACAGGAACTCTCATTCATCGCTGGTGGGAATGCAAAATGATACAGCCACTTGGGAAGACAGTCTGGTGTATTTTTTGCAAAACTAAACCCACTCTTACCAGATTATCTGGCAAGCACACTCTTTGGTATTTATTTACCCAAAGGCGTTGAAAACTGAGGTCCACACAAAATCTACACCGAGAGGTTTATGTCAGCTTTATGCATTGATTATTGCCAGAACCCGAAAGCAACCAAGATGTCTTTCAGTAAGTGACTGGGTAAATGGGGATCCATCCAGATCATAGAATACTATTCTATGCTAAAAAGCAACAAGCTATTTATACTTGAAAAGAGATAGAAGAATATCAGTGCGTATTGTTACGTGAAAGAAGCCAATCTGAAAAGGCTACACACTATATAATTCCAATTAAAGAGACCAAAACTATGACAAAAACAAAAAAGTCAGCATTGCCAGGGGTTCGGAGGGAGGGGGGGATAAATAGATGGGCACAAAGGATTTTGGAAACCTTGTCAAAGACTTAGTCCAAACACAGCGTACATGGAATGAGTGACCCAAACAAAAGACCACATTGTGTTTCTATGCTGAATCTTGAAATGCATAAGCCTGAAAAGAGTGTCACATAATTATGGAGGAGTTTCTTTCACCAGTATTAATATCTACCATTTGTGATATTGATAGTAGTTAGTGTTAATGGAATACTTGCTTTGTGATAGGTATTGTGCCCAGCCTTTAACCCTTCAAATTAGTAATGAGGTAGTTACGGTGTCCTCACTACTTTCAAGAGGGGAAACTGAGGCATGGGAGGGTCCAGATTCTGTTGAGGGTCTCATGGCAGCCAGAGGCAAGGCTGAGATCGAAACCCAGTTCTCTCAGATTCTGAAATCTGTGCTTTCATCAACAATGCTACACATTCCTTATGGGAGTTTGGTAGCATTATAACTCCAAATACAGTAAACTCTTGGCTCGTGAGCACAATTCATTCTGGAAACACGCTTGGCATCCAAAGCACTTGTATATCAAAGTGAATTTCCCCAAAAGAAACAATGGAAATTCAGCTGATTCATTCCACAACCCAAAAATATTCATATAAAAATGATTACAATACAGTAACATAATAAAAATAATAAAGACAATACAAAATATAAAGAAAAATAAATAAATTAACCTATACTTACCTTTGAAAACCTTTGGGGCTGGGGTGAGGGAGACAGGAGAGAGGAGGGTTATTGTGTAGGACTATCACGACCACTAATGGAATTTCTGCCATCAATTGGCTCAATGGAATCTTTCTTTTCATGCAACGTTAACAAGAAACCTATCTAAGGACACTTGCTTTTTCCTCCTTTTGCGAGTTTCGTGGAAATGTGACATTGCATTGTCGTTAAAACAGATTCATCACTCTCACTGCTACAGCCTTGTTCAGGTGCTGATTTTCTACAGAATTTTGCACTGTTTCCCACATTTTACACATCTCCCTAATCTCATTTGAAGGGAGAGATCCCTCCACGTTTCTCTCCTCTTCCTCTGCAGACAAGATGCAGATGTAGACTTCTTATAAAATCTTGCAGTTTCGGCCACTCACGTACCTCATTCGTACTTCTGGACGATTTCCTTCTTAACTTCCACCGTAATCATCTCCTTCTTCTTACCGCCTTGCTTTTCAACCCTTTTCTGCATCGGGCCATTGCGAATGCCCACACGGATGACTATAGTAAAGTATTAATAAACTCTTGCCATGTACTGTATTTAATGTAACTGGCAATAAGGCAGCAGAGGAAAGGGTCTCTTATGCAGGCAGCCTGACTTAGAATGAAGCAAAGCATTCCAAAGCTTCCTCTCGTATGGAAAATCAAAGGACTGTCCGTAGGTGCTTTGAAGTGACAAAAAAATACACGAGTGACAGTTGTGGGTACCATCCAATGATCTGAAAAATCACTGATTTCTGCCAAGCACCATGGCCTGAGTCTGAACATCTGAGCATGGGAGATGATCACCCACAATCCCATAGCAAGAGAGAGACAGACAGACAGACAGACAGACAGAAGAACCATTGAATCGGTTGTGATCATGTGACATTCAGCATCATGTACAACCCCTATTGCAAGATATTGCTCATTCATCAAGTTAAAATTTATTAGAAATGTTTGCTCATCTTGTGGAACACTCGTAGAACAAGTTACTTGCAATTCAAGGTTTTACGGTACTTACAACATTTACCATTGGTGTCATCAAAAGGTAATGGCAGAGTGTGGTTCAAGGTTTTGGGGTTTTTTTTTTCTTACAAAAGAGGAAACTGAGGTAAAAGGGAAATAGAAACAACCTCGTGAAAAGAATGACCACAATGCATGCTTTCCAAAGGCTTACATTTGTCGTATCTCCAGTGCCTAGAAGTCGTGATGGGATACTTACCAAATAGCACGTAATTTGGGCTAGGCACTAAGCGGGAACTCAGTACATGCCCAAATAAAGAAATAAGAAATACATTTCTTAGTGAGGAATTTAACAATATCTAATGTCAATTTTTAATAAATAGTTTTTAGAATACAACTAAAGGTTCAGGACTACATACAACTAGAATACAACTAAAGGTTCAGGAATTTTAAACTCTTTGATATCTTGACTTAGTTATAAAGGAAATGAATTTAAGTTCAGCTTGCTTCATAAAGAAACTAATCCAGATATTCTTGGCATGAGGATTCTGGATGAGTCAGGATTTACACACACATACTCACACACACACACACACACACACACACATCATGCAATTGTCGGGTATTCCAAAATGACTTAGGGTAACTCTTATTTTCAAGGAGAGTAATAAAAAATACTTTTTAATGCTGAAATTCTCATTCATAATTGCCTATTTAGTAAAAATAGTTTGAGCAAGCTTGTGACTGCCTGAATTACCCATCTATGCAGGGAAAACGGTCTTGAGCATGTATTTCTTTCTGGGCTTGTGCTAGCAGAGTTTGAGGTTTGAAAAGGAGTATCCAAACATTTGTTTCTCCAATTCATTTTATCCTGGATTGTTTTTAAATAATTTTTTTAATGTTTATTTATTTTTGAGAGAGAGAGAGAGAGAGAGAGAGCGAGCATGAATGGAGGAGGGGCAGAGAGAGAGGGAGACACAGAATCTGAAGCAGACTCCAGGCTCTGAGCTGTCAGCACAGAGACCGGCGTGGGGCTCGAACCCACGAACTACAAGATCATGACCTGAGCTGACGTTGGACGCTTAACCGACTGAGCCACCCAGGCGTCCCATCATGGATGGTTTTAATATAAAGATACCTTTCTTTTTTCTCAGATGTTTTCACCCACGATTTCATTATTGAACACCTTAATTTCGTCTCTACCGGGGACTACATAATTTTAAGTTTTCTGACTTCCCCAGAAGACGCACCCCCCCCAATCTGGGCCACTGTCTACCTTCACCCTGGCAATAATTAGTAAGCAGCACAGAGGAGCTTTTTAATGTCTGGCTGCACAGAGGTATAGCAACAGGAAGGTGCTAAGAATCCATTATTCATGTTTTGAGCAAAAAAAAAAAAAAGAAAAAAAGGTAAAAAATCTTTAAAATGGGAATTGTGCCATTTCTCTAACTTTACCAGCTAGTCAAGCGCTGGTCTGTAACTGTGGAAAGAGAGCAGATGTGACCATGTAATGCTCCACAGCCAAAGCAGCTTGAGTTGCCAATGGAAAGAAATGCTAATAAGAAGTAAATGACTCCAATGTAAATAAGGCAAAGTATAAACAACCAAACAATCCAAAACATCACATAAAACATAAATCAAGAGCCACCGAGCCCGGAGTTGTGTAAACTCAAAACCAAGTTCCTAAACTTGCTGGAAGCGGGAGGGTATGTTGCTCCGTTTTGAGTTTTTGTTTGTTTCTGAGAATGTGGAAGTCACCCATCATAAAGGGCTCCCTTTTCTTCAGATAATCAGGCAGGGAAAGGCCCAAGCCAAACAAAGCCAGAATAAAGGACAAATATGTACAAGTACACAATAGAGGGGGAAAAAATAAGCAGTCCCATGTTTCAAAACCTATATTAAAAATTCAAGGGGTGCCTGGGTGGCTCAGTCGGTTAAGCGACCGACTTCATGATCTCACAGTTTGGGAGTTCGAGCCCCGCATCAGGCTCTGTGCTGACAGCTCAGAGCCCGGAGCCTGCTTCACATTCCGTGTCTCCCTCTCTCTCTCTCTGCCCCTCCCTTGCTTGTGTGCTCTCTCTCTCTCTCTCTTTCTCTCACTCAAAAATGAATAAACATTTACAAATTTAAAAAAATGTTTAATAAAAGAATTCAAGAGTAGATTTTGAAGGTGAAAGATTCGTCCTTTCTGAAGAGGGGTAGCCGTAGCGAAGAGGGTAACTAGCCTAGTTGAAAACGTGAGAAAGCAAGTTGAAATGATCTCCAGAATGTGGATGGAAAGGCAGTTTGATATAGCTTGATTAAGCGACCTTAAAACTAGATTTGGAACATGAATCAATTAATTCGCTTATTTGTTGAAAATTCTGTTTGAACTTGGTACGGGAGGGGGAGGGGAAGGTGCTCAGAGTCAAAACCATCCATAATTCTGCTTCACACCGATAAGCACTATTAAAATCTTATGCATATGTTTCTAGATATAGAAATTAATCCTGTATACGACTGTCATAAAAAGTCACGCCAAGCATAGTGTTTGGAAAAATAGCTATAATAATTTGAAATAGTACGCATATATCCTTCCTTATCACTAACATTCTTCTACAATATTATTTTTAATGTAGACGCCGTAATTTCATTTCAGGAACTGATCAGAGCTTACTTAATTTCCTCTCTGCAATTTGGATTGTTTTCATTTTTCCCACTATTATGAACTGTACTGTGGTGAATATCATTGTGTCTACGTCCATGAATGGATAGCCCTAGGATAAAATTTTAGGTTTCTTAGAGACAGACCAAATATACAAGCATGTCTGACTGTTTGATGTAATACTAAGAAAAATTTCCATCAAGAGTCTTGGCCGGATCCTCCCATGAACACCCCTTCACTTTGTGTGAAGGTGTTCTCCATGCAACCCTACCCGCTCTGTGGGTGTCTCCATATTTTTTCACTGCAAGTTTGAGTGGGTAAAACATGATCTTGCTGTTTGAACTGTTAATTACTAGTGAAGTTAAACGTGGTTTTGGCTATTTTTATATATTCTTTCATGAACTGCCTATCTGCAGTCATTGTTAATGTTCTCCCTCGGGACAAAAGAAAAGTTTGTCCTTTTCTTCAGGAGCTTATGAGTTGTGATGCTGTTGGTAAATTTTCTGATTAGCCCTGGCACATTTACCTGCATTTCGAAGAGGACAGATCTTGGCCTTATAATCTACTTATTAATTCTAGTGTTTTTCTATTTTCTGTTTCATTAATTGGTTTTTCTCTTGTTTTCCCTAGATTTATTTAATGATTTCCTCTAAAGATTCTTGAGATGAAAGGTTAATTTATTTACTTTCATTATAATCACCACCACAAGGATCATGTCGGTTTTACTTACCATGAATGTAGTGTTCAGAATATGGGAGGCAAAAAATAAAAGTCTTTATTAAATTAATTAATGACAATTTAACGATATAAATTTTTCTCTAAGTTCGGCAATTTCCATAATTAATTTTGGATATATATCATTTGCAATTCCATTATTTTCTAAATAATATGAAATTACAGGTTGATTACTCATTTGCCATAAAATAATTAGATTACCATTTCTATAAATTTCAATGTCAAGTAACTATGATATTACTGTTTGTTTTTTCAGGTAATTTGACAGGTAGAAATTCTGTTTGAGTGGAAAAAGACTACAGTGTATTTTTTTTAATTTTTTAATGTTTTTTATTTATTCTTGAGAGAGAGAGAGAGCACGAGTGCAGGAGGGGCAGAGTGAGAGAGGGACAAAGAATCGGAAGCAGGCTCCAGACTCCGAGCTGTCAGCACAGACCCCGACGCGAGGCTTGAACTCACAAGCCATGAGATCATGACCTGAGCTGAAGTCGGACTCTTTACCAACTGAGCCGTCCAGGTGCCCCTACAGTGTATTTTTATTTACTTTGTTGCCTGGAGAATGATCAGTTGTTAAAAATTTTCGTGAACTTGAAGAGACCCAGGATTTGTCTAATTTTTGCATCTCTCCCAAGATATTTGTTAGCAAAAGAGAGAAAAACAGGACCTTCGCAGTTGGAGAAACGCAGCAGACACCATCATAACCAACTAATTAAAGTCAGTATCACAACTAATTAGACATTTCAATCCAGTGAATCCCATATGATGCACTGAGAAGGAAATGATACCATTTTATGGTATTTCTGCCAAACCTGTGTGATTTCAGTCCAATCTGAGAAAACATCAGATGAATACAAACTGAGGGACATTCTATAAAACAACTGGCCAAGTATTCTCCCAAAGTGTTAAGGTCATGAGAGACGAGGTACGGAAAAGGAACCATTGCAGAATGAAAAAGACTAAGGAGGAATTCAATATGAGATCCAGGATAGGATCCTGGAATAGAAGAAGGACATGAGTGGGAAAGCGAGTGGACTATAAATAAGGTCTTTAGTGAATGGTATTGCACCAACGTTGCTTGTAGGTAAGGTGTGAACTTCAGACAAGCTAGGTGAGGGGTTTAGGGAACTGTCTGTACTATTTTCTCTTTTTCTAAGTCTAAAATTGGTTCTCACTTTTTTTTTAACTGTGTCTGATCTATCACTTTCAAACTATGTAATCTGGCAATCTCTTACTCTCTTAAGTTTTCGTGCCCTCATCAGTAAATCTCGAACACAGCTACATCACAGGATTATTCTGAGAAGTAAACAAATACGTAAATTCTCTTGGCTCATTGTACAGGTCCAACAAATGTGTAATGCGTCTAAAAACGATTGTCTCAAATATTTCTGAAGGCAATGCGTATTCCTTACTTGGAGGATGTAAAGTTTGATGCAAGTCTATTAAATCCATATTTATTTTTCAATCTACTTTATCTGCTGAAGACAGAAAAGGGGATATGAAAATCTTTCGATTTTCAATTTTTTAAAAAATGAAATAGCCCTTTTTAGTGTTATTTGGTGGATCAATATTTATGGCTGTTCTGATCTTGAGGGTATGATACCTGTTTCTTTCTACCCTTTTTTATCTGATAATCAGTAATGCTCTGGCTGTTTCCTTTTTTTTTTTAATGTTTTATTTTATTTATTTTTGAGAGACAGAGAGAAACAGCATGAGCAGGAGAGGGCAGAGAGAGAGAGAGGGAGACCCAGAATATGAAGCAGGCTCCAGGCTCTGAGCTGTCAGCACAGAGCCCGACGCGGGGCTCGAACTCACGGACCATGAGATAGTGACCTGAGCCGAACTCAGCTGCTCAACTGACTGAGCCACCCAGGCGCCCCTGGCTGTTTCGTTTTTATTTGTAAACGCTGGTATATAATTTCTCCCTTTTAATTCCTTCCTATTGGAGGTTTAATCTTTTATTCCAAATCTGTAATTATTTGTATATTTGAAAATTGTGTCTTTTCTCTGTCATGTATGTGGAAAGCATATTATCTTAATACATCTTTTGCATTTTTATTTGAACAGTGTGAATACAGTTCACATCGAATGATACTTTTTTCCATTCCCTGGTTCTTGGGAAAGGAAGCATATTTAACAAGTGTTATCTCTTGAACCACTTGAAATGGTTCTGCCTCCGATTGGGTGGATACCTGGTCAAATCTCTTGGGCAGAGGTCCAAAGACAAAAGAAAATTTATATTGACTCTTCTAAAGGACAAGTGGCCTGTCAGGAGTCAGGAAGGAGGTGGCTATCGATGTGAGCTTTAATTCTGGGCCAAATTGCTTCTTTGTTCAGTTTGAGTTGGCAGCCTAATATCATTGGCTTTCTCTCTGGCCTCCAGTCCTGCCCTTACGTCAGTGCAAGTGAGTCCCATGTTCCACTATATGCTATTTATCATGGCACCTGCAGGGTTTCCTAAGGATCTGAGGGGTTCAAGTATGACCCCCCCACCCCACCACATTCTGCTGTCATGTCCCTAGTGATCTCTTCCACCCACTCCCCTGGCCAGTGTTAGCTTCACCTGAATGTAAAATTCAAATTGGTCCGTTTTGTCTTCAGTCTGCCCTTACCTGTGCTGAATCTTAAAGAAATGCAAATGAGACTCTTCTCCAGATGCTAGTCCAAGTACTAAAATCCTTTCTCCAGTTTGGTGTTATTTTAAGACAGTAGGGAGATAAAGGTACGAAGTCAAGTTGTCACATTGAACGTAAAAAATCACCTTTCCATGGAAATATCAAACGTCAGGTGACTAATGCTGATGGGATGAAATCAGGTTGAAACAAAGCAATGTTTTTAATTTAAATATGTTATGGTTTGGGCTGGAATCCATTTTTTGTTTAAGCTGGGGAAGGTGGAAAGTATAGATGGAAAAAGATGGAAAATGGAGGGGAAAAAAAACAATAGACTTGGTTGTATTTTTTAATTCCTATTCCTATCTGTATGCTGTAACTCCCCAAAGTTTACTTAAACTCAGGTTTTTGTTTTGTTTTGTTTTTTTCCAGCTGATAAATGGGATTAACAGCAGAATCTCTGGCCTCAGAAGGTTGCTTTAGGCTTTACATAAATTATTGTCTGTGGAAGCACCTTATACATTTGAAAAGCCCGTGTCAGCATTGAAGCATGCACAACTCAAAAGGCCACCATTTACAGTAAAAACGGTGCCCTCGGAGCAAAACTCACATGGGTTCACATGAGCAAAACTCCCTAACTCACATGGGATTCACATAAAGGCGAACGGGACGCCCGCAGATGTATCAGTGGCCCTGAGACGGACCGAGCATGGTCGGTACCATTACAAGTCAGACGCAGTAAATGAATAAAGGACGCAGTGGTGTAGGTTAAGTTCGATCAGAAAGAGACTGTTACGTGAGACCATACTTGGTGTCAGAGGATCTAGGAGAACCTAGGTCTGGAGCAAAGGTTGGGAAGAATTTCAAAATCCCATTCCGTTGCAAGGATCCTGAGCCAGAGTACTCGGTTGCTGGAGCAAACAACACAGGTGTCTGGGTTACTCAGGAATGCAGTGGTGCATTGGGAAGAACCCACAGTCTGGTAGATAAAACTTAGGAAGATAACCTAGGCTGTTGGCAAAACTTTATCAAAGTAGGGCCCCTACCCAAAGGGTAGCCTCTAGCTTCGTTCCAGGAGGTTGGATCTGTGGACCAACAGAGGCATCTTCACCACGGTGCTTGTTAGAAACGCAGAACTTCAGGCTACATTCGACATCTACTGAATCAGAGTCTGATTTTAACAGGGTCCCCATGCGATTTGTACACGTTAAATGTCAGATTTTCTGGTCTACAAGGATCACTTTATTTCAGGTCTTCTTCTTTTAATGAAAAAAAAAAATAATAATGCTTATTTCTTTTTGAGTGAGACAGAGAGACAGAGCACAAGCCGGGGAGGGGCAGAGAGAGAGGGAGACACAGAATCCGAAGCAGGCTCCAGGCTCCGAGCTGTCAGCACAGAGCCCGACGCGGGGCTCGAACTCACGTGCTGTGAGATCATGACCTGAGCCGAAGTCAGATGCTTAGCCGACTGAGCCACCCAGGCGCCCCTTCTTATAATTTTTTAAAATATTTTTTTAATTTTCAGAGTGGGGGGACACAAACATGGGAGGAGCAGAGAGAGAGGGAGACAGAGAATCCAAAGCAGACTCTGAGCTGTCAGCGTAAAGCCTGACACAGAGCTCAAACTCACGAGCCGTGAGATCATGACCTGAGCTGAAATCAGACGCTTAACCAACTGAGTCACCCAGGGGCCCCTATTCCAGGTCTTCTACATGTGATATTTGAAGGTGGTGACTACAGGATAACAAAAAGCACAAGTATTGCCTTGTGTTGTGGTAGGGCCTGATGTTTTTTACAGAACTCTCACACTTATTTTTTCACTTGAACCTTACAACCATCCATGAGGAAAAAGCTTTAAAAGGTTTGATTGCCCGGCCGAAGTGAAGTGAATTGAACGGAACTGCAAGAAGAGATGATCATCTTATTTCTTTTCAAGTGCTAGCTTAGTGGAGATCATCGTTCCTTCCTTCTCATAAAATCCCATAGGAATTTGCTTATGTCTTTACTAAAGCAATCGCTACAACCTGCCTTATGTGAATGTCATTTATGAACGTTGGTTATGACCTCATGGAGGTCTGGTGTTCTCCTCTAGGACCGGATACATTCCTCAGTCATAGTAGGTGATTTCAAAACTCAGAATTCAACTGAGTTTTCTATAAAGTTCAAAATTTACTTTTTGCCATTTTAAAATTATTTACGTATAGGGATGCCTGTCTCGCTCAGCTGTAGAGCACATGACTCTTGATCTGTGGATTGCGAGTACGAGCCCCAGGTTGGAAGTAGAGATTACTTAACAAAAAAAAAAAACAACCAACTAAGATTATTTACCTATAGATTGCTGATGGGAATGTAAAATAGTTCACTACTTGGGAAAACAATTTGACAATTCTTTAGGAAGTTATGCAGACACTTACCATCTGGCCCAACAGCACCAATCTTGGGTATTTACCCAATAAAAATAAAAACATATGCCCACGTAAAGAGTCATATGAAAAGTCCATACCAGGGGTGCCTGGGTGGCACAGTCGGTTAAGCGTCCGACTTCAGCCAGGTCACGATCTCGCGGTCCGGGAGTTCAAGCCCCGCGTCAGGCTCTGGGCTGATGGCTCAGAGCCTGGAGCCTGTTTCCGATTCTGTGTCTCCCTCTCTCTCTGCCCCTCCCCCGTTCATGCTCTGTCTCTCTCTGTCCCAAAAATAAATAAACGTTGAAAAAAAATTAAAAAAAAAAAAAGAAAAGAAAAGTCCATAACAGTTTTCTTCATAGTCACCAAGCATTGAAAACAATTTCCACCTACTGGTGAATAAACAAATTGTGATATTTTCTTACAATGGAATACTATGCAGTCATTAAAAGGAAAGAAATACTGATACATGCAACAACACACATGGACTTCCAAAGCATTAGGCTACGTCAGAGGAGTCACGCACAAAAGACCACACACTTTGTGATTCCCATTTGTGTGAAATTCTAAAAAAAAAAAACAACAAAACTGTATTAGCAGGAAGCAGATCAGCACTTATGGGAGGACCAGAAGTACAGAAGAAAATGACCTACAAAGGGGCACAAAGGAACTTTTTGGGGGGGATGAGAAGATTCTGTATTTTGATCGCGGTGAAGATTTCACAACTGTATGTAGTTGTCACAACTCACAAAATTACACGCTCAAAATGGGCTAATTTTATTATATGTAAATTATAAATCAATAGAGCTGATTTCAAAATTATAGCTGGAAAACTCATCATTAGGAGATACCAAGAGATGTGTTTCTAGGTTCACATAGTTTTATATGGTAGAGAGAGAGAAATAGAAAACTAAGAATATATTATAAAAAGCATTGGAGGACTGGAGAGAAAAGGAGGAAAGACATCTCCTATATAAAGTGAAGAGTGTTTAAGAAATACTGAATAAGGCTCCTAGGTCACTTCCTTTTAATCCCCCCTAGCTTTATTGAGATATTATTGGCATATAACACATGTAAATTTAAAATGGATTATTTAAAATGTAAATTTAAAATGTACAAGACGATGGTTTGATACACATATATATTGCAAAATGATTACCACAGTAAGGTTGGCTAGCACCCCATCCCATCACAGAATCGCATCACGGAATCCCTATTTGTGTGTGTGTGTGTGTGTGTGTGTGTGTGTGTACATTTAAGATCTACTCTCTTAGCAGCTTTCGAGTATAGAATACAGTATCGTGCATTATAATCGCCATCTCGCATATGACATCCCCAGAACTTACTCATCCTATAGCAGGGAGTTTGTAGCCTGTGACTTCTCCCCATTTCCCCCACCCTGCCTCCAGCCCTTGGAACTACCATTTTACTCTCTACTTTTACAAGTTTGGCTTTTTAAAAATTCCACATGGAAGTGAGACATGCAGTATTCGTCTTTCTCTTTCTGACTTATTTCACTCAGTATACGGTCCTCAGCTTCCACCCATGGCGTTGCAAAAGACAGATTTACATAAGGTAGATTTTTCTTCTTTTTTATAGCTAAATAGTATTCCATTTCACATTCTTTTTTTTTAATTTTTTTAATGTGCATTTATTTTTGAGACACGGGGGTGGGGGGGGGGGCAGAGAGAGAGAGACACACACACAGAATCCAAAGCCGGCTCCAGGCTCCAAACTGTCAGCACAGAGCCCAGCATGAGGCGCGAACTCGCGAATTGGGAGATCATGACCTGAGCTGAAATCGAATGTCTAACTGTCTGAGCCACCCAGGCGCCCCTCACATTTTCTTTATTCATATCCATCAATGGACACTTAACTTGTATCCATATCTTGGCTATTGTGAATAACGCGGAAATGAACATAGGGGCGCAGATATCGTTTTGAGATAGTGTTTTTATTTTCTTTGGATGGAAACCCAGAATTGGAATATGGTTATATGATAGTTCCATTTTTAATTTTTTGATGACATTATGTACTGTTTTCCATAGTGGTGACACCAATTTACATTCCCACCAACAGCACAAATGTTTCCATTTCTCTTATATTTTGGATACTAGCCATTATAACAGGTATCAGGTGATATCTCTTAGTTTTGATTTGCATTTCCCTGATGACTAGTGCTGTTGAGCAACTTTTCATGCACCTTGTTGGCCATTTGTCTGTCTTCAGTGGAAAAAGGGTTATTTCAAGACTTTGTCCATCTTTTAATCAGATCATTATAAGATTTTTGCCATTTGGTTGTAAAAGTTCTCTATCTATTTTGGATATTAACCCCTTATAAGATATCAGGTTTGGAAATACTCTGTGCCCTTCTATAGGCTGCCTTTCTATGTTGCTGTTTCTTTTGATGTGCATAAAATGTTTCATTTGATGTAGTCCCAATTATTTAACTGTGTTTTTGTTACCTGTGCTTTTGACGGCTCATCTAAAAAATCTTTGCGAAGACTCCTGTCAAAAAACATTTTCTGGGGCACCTCAGTTAAGCATATGACTTGTGATTTTGGCTCAGGTCATGATCTCACAGTTGGTGGGACTGAGCCCAGCAACAGGCTCTGTGCTGACAGTCCGGAGCCTATTTGGGATTCACTGTCTCTCCTTCTCTCTCTCTGCCCCTCCCCCACTCGCACACAGGTGCTCTCTCTCCCTCTCTCAAAACAAACATTTAAAAAATATCTTCCCCTTTTTTCTTCTGGAAGTTTTTCAGTTTCAGGTTTTACAGTTAAGTCTTTAATCCATTTTGATTATTTCTGTGAGTGTTGTAGAGTAGGGGTCCAATTACCTTCTCCTGCATGCATCCATCCAGTTCTCTCATGAGTCACTTCAGATACTACCACTCACCCCTACAGGAGCTTTTAAGTGATGATTATTTTGCTTTTTTACCAAGTTATGAGCTATGACCCTCTCTACTCTCTACTGCATAGTGTGATCTTATGTAATGCCACCTTTTAGCATCTTACAGTCTCAATCCATCAGGCCCAAATCAGTTTTTCTCTTGAATCTCTCAGATATCCAACCTGGCAAGTGCTGAATAAACATTCATTGAGCAAACCAAAGACTTAATGAATCTATAGCACAGCTAACACTTACTGAGGCATTCAGCGTACTCTCGGTCTTCTCGGGAGCATATTTCAAGGGCCTTACGTGATTTCAACTACCTTAAACTTAGCAAGGATCCTGAGATATGGAAAGAAGGGGCTGGATGAAACTGAATGGCTTTCTCCAGTTACATCTTGCTCTCAGAACAGAGAGATGCACCCCCGGGCAATGTGCCACCAGACTTAACCGGTAAGCGCCCTGCCCCACTGTCCCCGGTGCAGGACAGACAGCGAGCTTTCCCTCTCGCGGTGGCACTCAAGTCTGCCTTGGAGGAGATCATTTTTGTTTTCCTGCTCTCGGTAAGTCAGCTGTGAGCACATCACAGCAGCTTAGCCAGCAGCAGTCAAAGGAACCCAGCCTCGTCGCGTGGCGGGTATTTGCCAACATCGTATTTCCAAAATGGCCGTCCACCCGGGAAGGGCTAAAAACTTGGGTTCCGTTTCCTTTGACAGGTCGTTTCTTCAAGTCGTCTTCTTAACTCGCGGCTCTTCTGACCCCCTTAGTAGCAGATACAATTCATTTCTTATGCAGACTGACAAAAAAGGATGCCTGGTATACCGCGCTGCATATCCTGACTTCATTATTCCCTCATGGCAAAGACTTGAAACTGTAATGTGCGAGAAGGAAGAGGTGCCAACATGACATTTACTACTGCTAATATGAATCTGATTAATTCTACAACAAGAAACATCGTCTTAACTCTTTCTATCCTATAATGAGCGAGGCCGTTGGAGGCAAGCCGCATACTTTCGCCGCATCACACGCACACATCGTGGGATTCTTCGGGGATGAAATGGTAAGGTAAACACTACCTTGGCAAGAAGCATCTGCAAATTCTCTGATACCAAAGGACCTTTTCCTACAGGGGGGAAAAAAAAAACCTCCAAGGGAGGCAGAGGCCGCTCTCAGTACTCAGTTGGGACTCCCCTCCCGCTTTCGGGGGAGTTTGCTCACGGAGGGGAGAGCGGGCCAGGCTGAGGGACCAGGCCACCAAGCGCAGGAGTACTGCTTTCCAGAGAATGCCACGGCTGGTTTTGTTTTATTTTATTGACTCCCTCAAAATGCTCTTCATTGTCCTGTGGCCTCGGGGTGCGTGTTCAAAAATGATTCTACATTCCAGCAAGCCTGTACTTGGAATTGCTATTAAAAAGAAAATGCCTTTTCACTTAGGGGCTGCTAGACTGAAGAAGTACACCCTCACTCATGACCTTAAGATTAATTTCCAACACACACACACACACACACACACACACACACACAGTTCAGGTTATTCAAGGTTTTGTGAGACAGCTAATTCCTAAGAACAACGTAGCCCCGACCTGCTTTCTACAGAATATTTCTCATTATAGAAAACTTTGATTTCTGCCAGGCTTTTTTTCCCCCCTATTTAACTTCCCCTCCTCCTTCTCTCCTTATAGCAAACACATCTCAAAATATTTATACATCTTTTAAAAATCACTGTATTATCTCTCATTAACTGTTGGTAGTAAATCTTTGAGTTCTCAAAATTCATACTAAAATACCATACCCCCCAAACTTTGCTTTCCTTCAACTATTATATTGGCAGTGGTTATTGAACGCTAAATATTGTAGTTCTTCAATTTGATTTCCCCTCCTAACAGGTTTGGCTAAAATGTCAAACATGTAGAAACTGTGAAAAATACCATAGAATGTGCCGAATAATGTATTACAAGAAAAATGTTTTTCATCAACATACACACATACGGGTGTGCATGCACACACACACACACACACACACACACGAAAAAAAAAGGAAACTGGCTCAGGGGATTGAAACATGCATTTGATCATGTATCTATAATCTTTTCCTTATGTATTTAGCATGTATGTACTTGGAAAGCTTGGCAGTTTTAAAGAAAGAGATCACTTTTTTGAGGGAGGTAAAAAAATTCTTTCTAAAACTGCATTTTAAGGAAAGTAAAAAGTAACTATTTTGTGGCTTTGTAAATAGCATCACCTTGGACTATTTATACATTTTATTATTTAGGGTAAAGGGGTGATATTTACATGTTCCTGGCAAAGTTGCCCGTGGTGAAAAAGCCAGAGCTCCCCAAACAAATGCTCTAGTGGATCCGGGACAGAAGAAATGGAATTTGGAACTGAGTTTATTTTAGAAGGTAAATTGTACGTGCTCTTGTTTACAGGCTACTGGTGACCAAGGGCAGCCATGGGGGCTGTCGCTTTGCAAATCAAAGAATACAAATAACTCTGAGTGCAGGCAAATGACACATGGGGCAGGGTTTTAACTGTGAACACATGCTCCGGAGGAGCCCATGCAGGAATAAAAAATGTTCCTGTTTGGTTAGTTTAGACTCTGAAAGAAGCTTTTGTGTGTAAAGATGTAATGGGATCCTGGGGCTGGAGCCCTGCCCTGTGGCATATAGGTCAACGTGTCTGTCCCAGCGAACCAGATCTAGAGCTTTGAGCACGCCTGTGCCCTCCCTCCTGGCACTCGCTTTTGTAAGTCTTAATTTGCTTTTGCCAGAATGATTAAGAAAGGGACCCTTTTGTGCCCCTCTGTGGAGGGCCTTAATAGGGAGGCCAGGAGGCTGCGGAGAGGTGTTTTTTTGACGATGGATGCTCACAAAAATTAAAGAGCAGTTCTGTTTCAGTATTATAAAACTCCACTCATTGAATGCCGTCCAGAAATCTGCTGGTTCAATTTCTTCGTCCCATCTGTTTCCCTCTCACTGGCTATATTTGTTAATATTTCCTCAAGCAGCATGCTGTATTGCCCTCACTGTGCTAGAGAAAAGGGCGTAGATTGATCATTTTTGCGGGACGGGGAAATGTTTATTTGGGGCGGGAGAACGGGGCCTTCACTTGCCTCCTGTCCAGAGTCAGAGACAAAACTTCTTAAAATCGAAAAAGAAAGAAAGAAGGAAGGAAGGAAGGAAAAGAAAAGAAAAGAGAAGAGCAGAAAAGAGAAGAAAAGGGAAAAAAAGGCCAAAACAAAACAAACAAACAAAAGAAAAAAACCCAAAAAAACAAAAAAAACAACCAACCAACCAAACAAACAAAAAAAGACAGAGGTTGTTTTGGTATTGGGGGTGGGGGTGGGGTGGGGATCGCCAGTAATGTCAGGAGAGCCATCAGCTTGCTTATCTGTCTTTCTACTTTGGCACGTGAAAGCTCCCAGCTCAGCACGCCATGTGTCAAATCTATCATTTCGTATGTCAGCAGCCATTATTCCCTCTTTTGTCACCAGTTTTGACCAAAGGATGAAAAATTGCTGTCTTGCTCAGACAAAATTATTGCTGGGGCAAAAAAAAAAAAAAAAAAAAAAAAAAGAGGGCAACTCCAGCACAGAGGAGTAGGCCAAGGTGAAACACAGACAGACTCTCCTCAGATTAGGTCTGGGTTAAGAGAGTATTGATCTGTGTGCTAAAAACTGTTGATCTCCGAGCAGAGGATGACAAATGGTGGCAAACAAACAAACAAACAACCACAACAACAACAAAATTGACTGTCCCCAAGGACATTTGAGCCGCTCAGTGCTCTCCGTTAGGATTTGTTTGGCCTGTGGGTTTCTACCCTGGGGGATTTCAACAAAAATAAGCAAATACTAAACAGAAATGAAGCGGCCACAAAAACGATACAGAGGAAAACCTGGGGGAAAAGCACAAGCCCAGAACCCGGGCAGGGTCCACATATTAAATAGCAGGCGCTGTAAACATAGACAGGGCTGCTTGCCTAAGCTCATGGATTATGCATTTTTTTTTTCTTTTGGATGTTCAGTGCCCGATTGTTGTAAATTGAAGAAGTGTTTTTTTTGTCCAAAGTAGATATCTTTAATTATGGCAGGTTAGGCACTTAAAAAAAAAAAAAAAACCGCAACCACATATAAAGTATGATGCTGACGTTCATAAACCCACAAATGGAAGGAAATATAGAGGCTTGCATTCATTAAGCAAATGCAGTATGACAAGGCATAAATTCAAATTGTTTGGGGGTTTGAGTAATTTTTCCCAACTGTAGGAACTGAACTTCAAGTATGGAGAAGGACTCAAAGGGCATAAAATAGCAACCAACTCACTTGGCCTTCTGGAAGAATGTGGGATTGTGGTTGAGGGAAGGGGACAGGGGCCCAATACACCCTCGCTGGAAGTTAGCCCTTCAATTCTTCATACAGAATTTGCGGTGAGATTTTTCACCTTTCGGACCCTCGGTGTCCACTTGTCCGACCACATGGGAAAAACCCTCCTCCATCCTATAGTATTTGTGTGAGGATTAAATAAATTGGCCTAATGGCACAAAACAAGCATGCAATAAATATTATCGTTGGTTTTTTTCTTCAGAAATGTATGGCTTTCCATTAGAAAATCCCTTCTCTCCGTGTCTTCACGACATCAGGCTCTAGGCCTTAGCATACTCTGTTCCTTGTGCACGGCAGGCACTCACCCATCCCCCACCGCCACCCCCACCCCCGTTGTCCACTTGAGTCCTTCCCATCCTCTAGTGCACGCCTCAGCCTTACATCCACAGAGAAGCCTAACCCAGCCCGCCCCTTCCCCAAACAGTATTGGACAACCTATGTTATTCTCTCCCTGCCTTCCTATTCACTTCTCTAGTGATCAGGTTATCACGGTTTCTCCCACAGATGCATCTACTCATTTAATGAATTATGTTAGATTACTTAATATTTTCTTAGTAGTGAATATCTTACCATTGGTCTAGTGATTAACTGGACAGAAGGGCCACCATGTGAAGGCCATGTCTGCTCTGCTCTGTTTGCAATGAACACCCAGCCCCTAGCCCCATGGCCCCCTTGGAGAAGATGCTTAAATAATATTTGCTAATAGAGTGAGCCAACAGATGAATGAATGGATGACTCCCTCAGTACCTCTGGGCAAGCCAGACTCCTGCTTGAGAACCGATCTGGAAGTCAGGAGATGGGGGGGGGGGGGGGCCTTGCTTTTGCTCTGTGACTTACAAAATCATCACCTCCCCTGCTTCCGGGCTCCTGGGCTACGCAAGGGTGGCATCACACCATTAGACATGACCTCTCAAAGGGCCTTCTCAGCCTGACTGTCCTGGATTCTGGGAGCCATTCACAATTTCCTGTCCTGAGCAGTTTAAATGTTTGACATAATTGAAACGTGTGTTTAGACGCAATAACGGGCACTGATTAAGTGAAGGTTGCGTTTACACACAGCATGGCAGAGCCTGGTGGTTCACCGGACACATGAAAATACCTGTTGAAATATATTCTTCAAAAATTATTTGTGAGGGTGCCCGGGTGGCCTTATCGCTTGAGTGTCCAACTCTTGATTTTGGCTCGGGTCGTGATCCCAGGGCCATGGAATCGAGCCCCATGTCAGGCTTTGTGCTGAACGTGGAAACTGCTTAAGATTCTCTCTCTCTCTCTGTCTCTCTCCCCCCCCTCCCTCTGCCCCTCTCCCCTGTGCACGCTCTCTCTCTCTTAAATTAAAAAAAAATTACTTGTGGAATGAATGAAAGAAAGAACTGCATTACAGCTCCATGAATATATCATTATTTAAATTAGAGTGAAGGAGTTGTTCGAGACAGAGTCTCTGTTAACACTGATTTTAATAGCCCTGTGTGAACTCTCATACCGAATATATGCAAATTAGCTACTTCCCTTCGATTAAAACAATGTGTCTCCATTCTCTTTCACCAGGCAAAAGTTTTGATCAGGTTAAATAAACGACCACAGTTCAAAACTTCGGAGGGAGAAAAAGATGTTGCTTTTACTTCTTGTTCCCGCAAATATAATTTTGGCTATTTGTTTCACTGAAATAAAACCAAAAATTAACAAATTTAATTGCCACCAAATGGTAATCAAAACCATGAAAGTATCTTTGCGCAACATGTTCTGTCTTATTCAGTGAAATGTACCAGTAATGGACTCTTTTCTTTTAGATGTTTTCAAGGAAAGAAAAAGTTTTCGTTTCTTTGAAACAGTACCGAGAGTAAGAGTTGTTTCAATACTAACTAAAAATTTAGTGCAGGGTAAAATGAAACCTTCACAGAAATTAATTTCATATTCTAGTGGACTGAATACTGCAAAAGAGTAAATGCTAATATTAACTAATAGTGTGATTTTAAGAGCACTGGGTTTACAGTTAAGAAGATTCATGTTCCACTCCCAGTGGTGTGATTTTCTGTCTCTGTGTGTTTTTTGGCAGGTATCTTAGACTCTCCATCTACTTTACTCATCTATATAACTCGCAATTCTAACAGGATAGATTGTCTTGCGAATTAAATTAACTGATACATAGGTGCCTACCTACGCAGTCAGAATTCAATAAAAGCGCACCTATACACTTTTATAAGTAGGTCACCGTGTATGTATTTCAGTATCTACTGGAAATCTTATAATGCAATGCGAGCATGCTATACCTCTTGGAGATTCAAGACTTTTCCAACCTGAGAAAACACGTTCCTCACATTTATGGTGAAATCTAAAAAACTGTCTCTGATAAGATTGCTTTCTTCATTAAGAAGATATCCAAGGCAATGCAAATGAACATATGAAATCTCATAAATGCATAAATATGGAACTTGCACAGTGTTTTGTCCTAATAAAAAATGTTTGCTCTTAATCTACTTGAGAATGCGGTGTCTAACACATTGTCAAGATACCATAAGAGTTTGTAATAATAACTCCACATATTAAAATTGTTAGCCTTAAAGTTAAATTCTAAAACGAAATTGCCTAGCCCCACATGGACCTAAAATGAGTCTTTAGCGTGAGAGGAATAAGAATGTATAAATTGGCTGTAAATTACAAACCTATCCTCTGCCATTGGCCTGAGTGACTTCCTTCAAGTTAGCATAAAACACGCTTGTATGTTCCGTTCACTTTTTTCTTAATCTCTTCTCTTTCTCCCGGTCACTCTTGCTTTTATTCTGATTCCCTCTCACTCACTCTTTTCTTCCTCCTTCCTTCTTATTTTCCTCGAACATGTTCTTACTCCAAAGAAGAACATATTCTTATTCCAAAAAGATATTGGGAAACGTGCCAGCAGGAAAGAGATGATTACAGTCGAATTAGGATATTCAGGAAGTGTAATAAGGAGACTCTCTACCAAAGCAAGATTTAGGGCAGTGTCTGGACTAGCCACCAAGGGGTTGGAAAGGGGCATTATGGGAAGGCAGGGGATTCTGGAGACAGGGAAGCCCATGTAGACAGGACTGCCTTATGTGAGTTGAGATCCTCATGCACCAAGAGTCCTCCGCTGCGGCCAAAGAATGAAGGAATAAATAGCCAGACTCTCTCTCGGTGCTCCCTGCTGTCTCCCACTGGAGCACTCCATTGTCAGAGCCCAGCTGTAAGCCAGAGGGCAAGGGCTTCTTTATCAGTCCATACAGACCAGACTGTCTGGACAGGCAGCAGGTGGAAAGAGTGGAGAATGACCTTGAGGGGATAAGTGGAAGTCATCCAGCCGGTCGTTTTCATCACACACACCCACCCACACCCACGCATACGCATTATCATAGTATCACACTATATAATGTGTTTAAAACAATTATGAAAGGGACTCAGGACTTCGGGACTGGGCAGGAAATATATAAGATGAGTATTAGATGAGCTTGCGGCTCACACAGGTCTTGTAGCTTCAGAAAGCAAGAAAGGGCTCAGAACCTCCCTCACGACAATCTGCAATGGTGGGCTATCCCAGCAGAGCACAGGAGCCAACTGAAAACCCACCCAATGGCCAGATCTGGAACACGTGAAGCCACAAAATAAAGTATTACTGGATTAGATTCTAATTCCAGGTACGAAATAAATGTCGAGTCCACACTGATTACCCCCCCAAAATGTTTGATAAAAAAATACATACGTAAATGAGAAGAGACCAACTTCCCCTGTGGAAGAAAGCTATATTCTCCAATTTAGTAGAATCTCCACCTTCAGAAACGTACAGCATGACTCCCCACTCCTTAAGTGCGGCCTGCCCATGGTGACCTCCTTCCAAAGTGGAGTGTTTAGAAAGGGAAGAGGAGAAGGAAAAGTAACTTTACACGGGAGAAATCGGAAACCCCAACCGGGCGCTCAAGTCAACATCAGTGGTGGTGAGTCCTGTGGATAGCATACACCCTTGATGCGATGTGATGAAAACGGCACTTTACCTCCCTGGTCTTCAGCCCCCACCCCACCCATCCTTCAGTCTAATCGTGGGGAAAGCATCAGACAAATCCCAACGGGAGGACAGTATCCTAAGCAACTGACCAGGATCCATCAAAACTGTTCAGGGTGTAACAAACAAGGAAAGTTGAGACATGACCAGTGCCAAGTAGAGCTGAGGAGGCATCGCAACTAAAGGAAATGTGGTATGCTGGGTAGAATCCTGGGACAGAGAAGAACATAAAGGAAAAACTAAGGAAATGGAAATAAAGCATCAACTGATCTTAATAATAATGCGCTAATCAGGCTCATTAAGTGTAGCAGACATATAACACATGTGCCAAGAGGTTAATAACAAGGAAACTGGATCTGGAGTACATGGGGACTGTCTGTCCTATCCTCATAATTTTTCTGTACATTGACCAACCTCGTTTCTTTTTTTTTTTTAAGTTTTTTTTTTTAA
The DNA here is from genome assembly GCF_016509475.1 of Prionailurus bengalensis. Taxonomy (NCBI): domain Eukaryota; kingdom Metazoa; phylum Chordata; class Mammalia; order Carnivora; family Felidae; genus Prionailurus; species Prionailurus bengalensis. The sequence goes on along the minus strand of NC_057354.1, from coordinate 56,024,719 downwards.
TTTATTTTGAGAGAGAGAGAGAGAAAGGGCACGAAGGTGACAGGGGCAGAGAAAGAGGGGAAAGGGAGACTCCCAATCAGGCTCCCCAGTCTACACTGTCAGTGTAGAGCCTGATGCACGCCTCGAACTCATGAACTACGAGATCACGACCCGACAGAAGTCAGGCGCTTTACCGACTGAGCCAACCAGATGCCCCCCCCCATTTTTCTGTACGCTTAAAACTATCCCCCAAAATAAAGTTTACAGAAATGAATCTGGGAGCATACAGATAGGAAAGTAAGATAGATGAGTCCAAGGGTGAGGCTGAGATGCCAGTAGTGAGTGCCATAATAAAGGTGACAATCTTTGCTGTTAGTTCGGGCCGTTCTGTTTTTTTTTGGAAACTGGAGTCCATTGCTGATCACAATAATCAGGACTATGAGTTCGCTTGATTCCCACAAGTAGGGATTTGGAAGCGTTCGCTAAAAATTCTACCCTCGCACTCTCATTTTAACTGCATGTACAGCTCCTTCACCCACACAAATGTCGCTTTCACACAAATGTGTAACATTTAACAAACGTGTTCTGAGCAGACCCAGGGAGCTCCATCAGCAGGGGTCTTTGCAGCAGGGAGAAGCAAAGACCCGCATGGGTCTTCTACCGCAATCATCCCCGCGACTCTCACTACCCTTTGCAACTTCTTTTTAGCTCCTTTTTAACCTGTAAAATTACAGGGCAAGATGAACTGCTACTCCTCCTGTCTCTAAAGTTCTTTTCCCAAAAGTAGCTGGATAATTGATTCGAGTGAGGGGAGAAGCGCACGCTCTCTCAAAGCTCTTTTTCCGGCCGTGAAGAAACATATGAGGTCGTTACCTTACTAACACCCCATCGCTCCAGAACTAACAGTTTATAATGGCCCGATGAGGACATCGTCACCTGTGTTCTCCTCCCAAATTCCCGGCATGTACATCCTGAAGGTATACTTGTTAGATGCTTGTGTTTGTATCTATGGGCAGAAAACTGAACAAATAAAGTACCTAGCCTTTGCATAAATTACTTTTCCATCATGTTTTCGGATACACAGCTTCGGGTTTTCCTAAGCCCGCTAATCTAGAGAATAACAAGAAAGTTAGTTTTCAAAGGTAATTTTAATGGAAAGGCCATATCTTTCACCCATTCCACCACACTGCCTTTGAAGTACTTCGGGACACTTTAATGACCTTGAATCTAAAAAAAAGGTGATGCCTCAGTTTCCCCTGTCTGTAAAATAAAGAAGTTGGATGAGATGACTTGTAGGAGTAATTAAAAGACCAGTAGACCAATCACCTCTTTAATCACTGAATCCCTTGTATAAGACTTCTAGTACAGGATGCTTCCTAATTCTAAAATTCAGAGATGGAATCCTTGATTTAATTATTGTGTTTTGTGGGTTAAATGATCACATGTGGCTTATAAAATGTCTAGATACATAAAAATGATTTCAAAACCTCACCTGTGTCTTTTCCAGCGTTAAGGGATTTTATTCAGACCACGGTGCAATAGTCTGAATGCCTGTGAGCCCAACTTCATACGTTAAATGTCCTAACCCTGAAAATGATAGCGTGAGAAGGTGGGTCTTTGAAAAGTACTCGGGTCATGAGGGTGGGGCCCTGTGAGCGGGATTAGTGCCTTATCCATGAAGAAGGCTCCAGAGAGATCCCTAGCCCTTTCTACCATGTGAGGACCCCATGAGAAGGCATTGGCTGTAAGCAGGAAGAGAGCCCTCACCAAGTGGCCACCACGCTGACACCTTGATCTTGGACTGTCCAGGTCTGTGAGAAATAAATGTCACTTGTTTATAAACTACCCAAACTCTCGCATGTTGTTATAGCAGCTGGAATGAGATACATCACCCCCCCCCCAATGTTGTCATTTTAGTATAAGAAACTCTTACCACAGTCATGGTACTGCAATTAATTAGGGCTCTTACCAAGTGGTTCCGAAAAAAATGGAACTTATGGAATCCTTTTAGAATCAGATGGAAGATATGAAGCATTTTCCCAGAAATGATACAATGATATGTGAATGCACGTTTAAAAGTGCATGAGCACGCAAACACACACACACACACACACACACGCACGCACACACACAATAAGCTCATGGACACAACTCCCCAAGGCCCATCTCTTTTTCCACGGTACATATGGATTTAAGTTCAAGAAATTCTGATCTAAGGACTGATACTTGCTGAACCAGGGAGAGTAGTAGAACGTGGATTATTTCCCCCAACTGTTCCCAAGACTCTTAAGGGATTCAGACCGCGTACAAATTATTCTAGTGAGGTTTTGACTGGAAATAAAAAAAAAATGTGTGAAAAAAAGAGAAATGCAGAGCAATGCACATAATATATATGACAAATGTAAGTAATTTTTAAGTTTCCTAGTAAAATAATATTGTTCTACCGACGTGTATGCTTTAAAGTATACAAGGTATACAAAGGACCAAATTTATGATCGTGATGACTCTTAATGAGCGAGGCAACCATTAGAATAAGTTAATTTGTTATCTATAATCCTATTTCTTTATAAGGAGGCAGAAGAAACTTGATACGTTGCTAACAGTTGTTGATCGAGGAGGTTGGCATTTGGGTATGGTTTGATCATCCTTTGTACTTTTTAGGGACAGCTTTGGAATGGTGCCCAATGCCCAGTGTAGCATAGCTGGCCAGGGCCATTTTCAGAGTCGGTTCTTATCTCTTGCTATAGGAGAATGTTCGAAAGCTGAAAACAGGGGTCTGTGGAGTGTTCCCATGGGGCAGGAGTGGTCAGGTGTGTAGACATTGGAAGGTAGGTGGAGAGGGCAGACCATATGCATGTAAGAAAGGGTGCATACATCCTACTTTTGTGAGGGAGCAAAAGCACGGCTGTGTGTTACCGCCCCTTTGCTGCTCGCAATCCCCATCACCAGCCCAAAACTATCTGCCAGTCCCCTCTGCTGTCTCCCTGTATTGACCTGGATGTAATCAGTGTTTAGATACCTTCCCTCAAACTAATTGCCTACACAAAGATTAGCTCTTTGAAAAGACAGTATGTTGTACATTTGCATGCTTTATAAATTTAACTCTCATTAAACTTTTTGGGGCGCCTGGGTGGCTCAGTCAGTTAAGCGTCTGACTTCAGCTGAGGTCACGATCTCAGGGTTAGTGGGTTTGAGCCCCGTGTCAGGCGCTGTGCCAACAGCTCGGAGCCTGGAACCTGCTTCGGATTCTGTGTCTCCCTCTCTCTCTGCCCCTCCCCCCCTTCAAAAACAAACATTAAAAAAATTCTTAAAAAGTACCGAAATTTTAGTTTCTGAGTAAAATAAAATGCTGAATAAATTACAGATAAAGAACTGATAGAAATAATCCAAATTCTTCTCATTTCAACAGTGGTATAAACTTTTTTGCCTGATATTCTCTTTACCCTAAAAGAAGATCTGAATAAATATTTTTATAACGAAAGAGTGACTGGATTTAAAACATAGACGATTGTTATCTAACATATTTTTTAATCAGCTGTTGTTGTTGATTAAGGATTTAAATGTCAAATTGCATGAGGCTAATTTCATTTTTTTTTTTAAATGTATATTGAGTACCTACCATGTGGCAATTACCGGGTTAGCTGCTGGAATAGAATTAGCCAACCTGAAGACATATATAAAATTGTTTTTCTCCATGAGGCCATCATTAAAAATAAAACTAACTTTCTCGTCTAGAGTTATATCAGATCTGATTTAAAATATGCTGTTTTAAAATGAATTATAAACTGTCAGAATTCATGGTTATGAAAAGAAATTTCCAGATATTTCTAATGACTTGGAATTTGTGTTTAATCTAATCAACCACACTGACTATTGAATTGATGTGTCTGTGAATATAAAGATTTATTGTCCCTGGAGGTAATTATTGACCTCAACATCTTATCAGTCAATATTTACTTCTCAGGCCAATAAATCTTGATATAACCTCATGAAAGTCAATATCTGTTTAATAGTATACATGGAAATCTGTAATAGTTTGATTACAGGCTTCAATGTCATGCTGGCTAGTGCACCTCTTCACATCTAAGGGACAGTGAATCTTTTTTTTTTCGACATAGAACATCTCTGATTGCTATGATTCACTAGTTCTCAGTCTAACATTGGGTTGGAAATATTTATATCTTCGTTAAATTCTCTTTTGCGTTTGTGTTTTGCCTCTTCAATCAAAGTGTAAGCCCCAGTGAAGCCGAAGACTAATTTAATGCTTTGTGGTTTGACTCTTTGCTCCTGGTACAGCTCTTCATCACTGCAAATAAAACAGTTTCCATGGATGGAAAGTCTTTCAATGCGAGGTCCCCCAGGGGTTTCAAAGTAAGCCATCGCCCTTCCAGCATGCACATTACAACATATCTTCCAGAACCAGGAAGGAGTCAGGGCTCTCACATGCCAAGACAGCAGAAATGACTATTTCATAATGAGCACAACGTTCCCATTCTGGAAAGTCAGAAAGTAGAGGCTTCGAGGGTGATAAGCAGCTTAAGGGTCATGCTGTGACCCCGGATAATATATAGCTAGTTTACATGGCACACTGGTTGCTTAATGCCCAGGTATTTGTTGACCAGGGCCCTAAAGAAGAAAATATTTAAATCAGTTTTGGGGACCCCTGGATGGCTCAGTCGTTTGGGCATCCAACTTCAGCTCAGGTAATGATCTCACGGTCCATGAGTTCGAGCCCTGCGTCAGTCTCTGGACTGACAGCTCAGAGCCTGAAGCCTGCTTCAGATTCTATGTCTCCCTCTCTCTCTCTCTGCCCCTCCTTCACTCAAGCTCCATCTCTGTCTATCAAAAAATGAATAAACGCTAAAAAATTTTTAAAAAATAAAATAAAATCAGTTTTGTTGTTTCACGGGCAAGTTCTAAAACATGAAAAATGCAGCGCAAAGAACCATTGGACTACTTTAAAGAGTCATATATATTGATGAAGCAAAACCATAAGCCAACAATTAGGTCCTGTCAAAGGGGCTACATTTTCCATGGCTATAGATATCCTCAGCAGGGTTTCCACACCTTCTTAGAGTTTCGCCGGCACCGTTGGGCCTCTGATGGCCCAAGATGAGAAGCTCTATCAGGCTTCAGAGCCTGGGCTCGGTTTCCAGGTTAATAACTGTTTGCCTTTGTAAACCTGCCTGCACTGGCAATAATTAGGAAGCCAAATGCATCTTCCTCCGATGGTACCTTGCACGTTACCCAGCACCAGGCCTGCCTGGTGCAGCAAACGTGGGGGCAAATCACATCGACATAAATGGTAACAGATGGGCTTTCTCATTGGTCCATTCAGATTCATATCTCAACAGCCCCTGGGATCTAGCAGGAGAAAGGTGCCTGACCCTGGAACCGTGCACCTGTTATGAAGTGTGGTTACGAAAGTGTCATCTCCTCTCCTGCTACCATCTGAGGCCAGGATACAAAAGTAAAAGGACATGACAGAACCTTGTCTCCTTCCCAATACTACCAGCTCAATGGAGATGGTTGGAAGTTAGCCTTAACTCCTCCTCTGGCACTGGGTACAGAGGTTGAGCATAAGAGGGAAAGTCTGGGGCCCAAACCTTGCTGTGGAACAGGATGAATTTCCAGAAACACTGGACTTGAGCCAGTTCGCATGGAGATCTACAAGAGGCCAACTGTTTTCTGAGTTCAGTCTTAGATAAGATACCTTTTACCCCTCCATCTAGGTTGCAAACCCAAAAGATATCCCTAAGCAGAATACCCCAGTCCATCAACAACCCTTACCACTTAAACCCCTAAGATGTCTGAGGCCATGTATCAAAATAATCACAGAGGGCACCAAAGCATGGTTAGAAATGGCTGAGTGACTGCATCTTGCAGACAGGAGATGTTCTTTTGTAAGAACAAGCTGGGATATACATATTTTCCCAGAAAGAATCATAAGTCCAGAATCGGTGGCCTTTTTGGAAACACTATTTCCAAATCTTTTCTTGTGACCTGGAAACCTGTGCCATGAAAGAGAAAAGAAAGAAAGAAAGAAAGAAAGAAAGAAAGAAAGAAAGAAAGAAGAAAAGAAAGAAAGAAAGGAAGGAAGAAAGAAGAAAGGAAGGAAGAAAAGAAAGAAAGAAAGAAAGAAAGAAAGAAAGAAAGAAAGAAACAAAGAAGAAAAAAAGAGAAAGAAAGAAAGAAAGAAGAAAGAAGGAAAGAAAGAAAGAAAGAAAGAAAGAAAGAAAGAAGAAAGGAAGGAAGAAAAGAAAGAAAGAAACAAACAGAAAGAAACAAAGAAGAAAAAAGAGAAAGAAAGAAAGAAAGAAAGAAAGAAAGAAAGAAAGAAAGGAAGAAAGACCCTCACACGCAATTCACTCAACACTGAGCCAAGAGATAGCAACGTCTTTAAGGTGATGTCTGCCCAGTTTTTGGCAGGTGTTACATTCCACGTGTCCCAATAGCTTGAGGAAGTCAGAGTTGTGGAGAAAAAAATATTCTCTACAAGTGTGTTGATCCAAACCATCTCCCACTCCTGACTCCGGGGTCACTAAGACACAGATGTGCGAAGGGAGAAGCCATAGGTATATTCAGGGCTTGCATGCACCAGTTTTGGGTAAGCACTAAGTTGGTGCAATTTGTCTTGATTTGGCTGTTCCAGGGTTCAAGTCCTCTCTCACTATGTGAGCCTTAAGGGCCATTGTATCCCATGTGGGATAGTCCCGCATTATACTATCCGAGTAGGGAAGGGTCTATGTCTGACTAAATTATATATGAATACCCTAATTCTTAACTATGATCGGAGACATCTGCAGTGTGTTATCTAATGCCTCTGAGTCTGAAGTCTGCCCTGAGGATTCGGATGTTTCCAGAAGGTGGTCAGCTAACAAGCACCCAGGGGTCATCCCTCTGGGCTGATGTTTTCCTATATAAATCTCGAACGATATAGTACAATTCTGAGGTTCCTCTCATCTCTGTCCTTAATAGTATGTTCATTAATCCTTTCTTTCATCAATACTTACTAAATAGTGACCACTATGTCCAATGTATTGGTCACTTAAAAATGTCCCGATGCAATTTCCAATTTCAAGAGTTTTACCATATGGAGTCAGTGAAAAACCAAATGTGCTTGTGTGACCAGATAAAATAATGGATTTAATGATGAATCAAAGCCACAAAACTATAAGATAGTATAAAGTGGAGTTGGCCTAAGTGTCTAGTGGGTATTGAGGTACCTGAATTTGTTCAGGATTATTAATACTGTAAATGAAAACATCTCAGTCTAAGCTACTAGAGGCCATTAGCTAGCCATATCAGGCCTCACCCAGATCTATTCTCCATACAACCCAGCCAAGAAAATATTTTTAGATAGCAAATCTGATCATATTAACCACCCTCGCTCCACTCCATTTTGGGGAAGTTGAGAAAGATAGGTTTTGACTGGCAGGGAAGGGCCAGAGACCATTCTAGGAGGGAAAAACCTTGTGAACAAAGGCAAAGAAGCATGACACTTTTAGGAAAAGATGCAAAATTTATGTTAGAAATGAACGGATGGGGGTCACCTGGGTGGCTCAATCTGACTCTTGGTTTCAGCTCAGGTCATGAGCTCATGGTGGATGGAGATGAGCCCCACATTGGGCCCTGAGATGACAGTGCTGAGCCTGCTTGGGATTCTCTCTCCCTCTCTCATGTGTGTGCTCTCTCTCTCTTTCAAAATAAATCAATAAACATTAAAAAAAAAAAAAGGAAACGAACAGCTGCAAGGTTGAAAAGATAACTCCAGCAGGGTATATTTTCGAGAGATGAGCACAATAACACGGTAACATTTCCATCCCCTGTGCTCTTCTGAAAGGTCTACTGTGGCTATCTTACGATGTCCAACCACGGAGGCGGAAAGCCTTTCTTAAGGAACTGCACTCAAGACTGACCTGGGGAGATGCATCTTAATCTGGACCTGGTCTAGTCACTGAGGTCCGAGACCTTGAGCTAATGCTGTAATGAGACCAGACTCTGGGGGTGTTTGTGCATTTTGTATGAGTACGGATTGCTGTGGCCAGAGGACGGACTGTGGCAGATTTCATTTTCTGAAGAGTGCAGCATCATTGTACCCCTCCCACGATGTAATTTAGACAATGCTACTACCAAATAATGGGGACATGACCCTTCCCATGGACCTTGAGTGAACCTTTGGGGCTGCCATGACCAATAAAGTACTGGAGACTCCTGAGGCTACTTCATAAAAGATCACACAGCTTCTGTCCAGACTTCTTGAAACACTCTTTGTCTACACAATCCCTATTACAACACTGCATCCTGGAACCCAGCTACCTTGATGAGAAAAAGCCCCAGCCAAATGGAGAAGCCACATGGAAATGCTCTGGTCAACACTCCCAGATGAACTGAGCCTCCCATTCATCCCGGTCCAGGTACCAGACATGTGGGTGAACAAGCCACCAGAAGATTCCAGCCACAGACATTTGAATCCTCCCAGCAGAGGCTCCAGACATCCAAAGTGGCACAGACACGTGGCATTGCTGCTGTGCAGTCTTAATTTCTGGCCCACAGGCTCTATGAGCATTAGGAAGGATTCGTTGTTTTCTGCCATTAAGTTTGGGGTGGTTTTTACGCAGCTGTGACTAGCAGGAACGACAAAACCAAATTGTGGAAGCCTTGCATACCAGCCTGAGGAATGTTAATTTCATCTTGAAGGTCAGTGATTTTCTAACTCCGGGCCACAGAGATCCCTGAGCAGCCCCAACAGGGGCAGGTTTGGGAAGGGAAGACGGTACTTGGGGTCCACAGCCATCTGCTTCTACCTTCTACCACACGTGTCTGCTTTCCGGGTTGGGCTTCCAAGTAGGTTTTTGCGTACTAGCTATCATGTCAAAATAATAGAATACAGATATTGTGGTCTGTAAATCATTAAATATATAAACATATATAAATAAATCTATAAACTCATGTGCTGGGGCAATGGCTCAATGGCTTGTCCAGGTGAGTTCGGCACATACATCTGTACGTTCTCCAATGTGAGGCCTGACTCAGTTGTGGGTCATCCTAGTGATACGTTACCTCTCTTTGCACTCCAAGCTCACGGTCAGGCCTATGCTACCCTAACAGACTATGCCTTTCATCTGATGCTAATTTCTCTCCAACTGACCTGGAATGCCCCTAATACTGCTCAAGTTACATCTCTGGATGGCCCTGAAACAGAATCACCTGTTAACAATGGGTTTCAAAGGCCTCTTCCTACATCTGCCTAGGAATCCGACTCTTTGGAGGTCGTAACAATCAGCTCTTCTTAATGTAAGAAATCGACTCTCCCTCTTGCTGGTACTCAACCACTCTTGTGGGGAGTGGTTACAAAGTCGTAACGTGAAAGATTTGGCTATAGGGAGGTCAATAATCAAGGCTGGCAACATAGTTTGCCACAGGGGTGGAGATGGAAAGAAAGCACATTTTTTAATGTTTATCTATCTATTTATTTATTTATTGCGGTTGCCGGGGGGGGGGGGGGGGGGGGAGGTGCAGAGAGAGACGGGGACAGAGGGTCCAAAGCAGGCTCCGTGCTGACAGCAGAGAGCCCGATGCGGGGCTCAAACTCACAAACCATGAGATCATGACCTGAGCCCAAGTCAGACACTCAACCTACCGAGCCACCGAGGTGCCCCAAAATATGCACACTTTAATATGCTTACTAGGGCATAAATGAATCTTTTACACATAGAAGTTTGAGAACCCTGGAATGTAGACATAAATAAACACATAAATAAGTAAAATAACCAAGCTCTGAGGACTATGCTGCATGAAGTCAACTCTTATTAAGTGACATCCATGTCACAAGAGCCATTCAAGATTTCTTTGACAGATTTCAGGAGGAACCTGTTAGCTTGGTGCAGGCTGGATTGGAGAGGAGAGAGATGGCCAACACGGACACCAGTTTAGGTTATGTTAGCAACTCAGGAGTAGGGTGACAAGGCCCTGGGAACTCAAGGCCAGGCATTTTTCCTTTCTGGGGTCTCCAGAGGACAATCCCTTTCCCTGCCTTTCCCAACTTCTAAAAGCAGCCTGCGTCCCCTGGCTAATGTCCCCCTCCTCCAACTTCAGAATCAGCAGCTGTAACACCTTCAAATCTCTCTCTGTCTCTGTCTTCACCCCCCTCTCTCCCTTACAAGGGCCCTTGTGATGATGTTAACCCAGGATAACCTTTCCATCTCGAGCTCCTTAGTTTAAGTCCATCTGAAAAGTCCCTTCTGCCATGGAAGATGACATTTCACAAAGTCTTGGAATTAGGACGTGGGTGTCTTTGAGGGCCATTGTTCTGCCTATCCCACCACCCCCTTCCCTTCTGGGGACCTTGTGAGGAAATGCTGTTCACAATGTGGGGTGAAAAAGCTGGGGTACATATCATTTGATTTCTATTCTCGATTGACTGATGGTTGCCCTGGAGGCATTAAACTTGCAGACACTTCCTGACTGCCCTGTCCTTGGACTCAGCAAGCTCCCATGACACAACAAAAAGCTCTCGGGCAGAGAAACAGAGGGACATGAGTGCTCAGGTGGGATGCTACCTTCAGGGATCTCCAACTGTGGTCCTAGGTTCCGGGTGAGCCCAGAGGTGGACAAGGGATTATGGGCTCACCTATCCGTGGGCTAATTTTTTCTGCCCCTCCTCTTTCCATTCTCTTTATTGAAACCATATTTTCTGATGAAGCACCAGCACAAATTTAACCTCATCTATGGAGTGTTCTAAGAATTAGTTACTTCTTTCTGCTCTTTCCCGGGATTTTGCACTTCGTAGTCTCTGTGATCTGACACCGCCTGGCTTTATTCTGCAACGATATCTATTCTTTCAACACCATTGCTGCTCGGCAAGTAGGCAGCTAACTCCTTGGAAGCAGGAGCTATATTTTTTTGAAGCCGTTTCTGTTTCCAGCCACAGGAATGGTGCTCAGTCCATGGTTGGTGAACGAGTACATGGAAAGCTAAGGATTGGGTCGGCTCCAGAGAGCATGGGTTTCTCCAATCAGTTATCAATTATTTTTTTAACATTACCTGGGTATTTACAGTTGGTTTGGGAATGATGGAAGAGGTTTCACTCGAGATTTTCTTTTGCATTTTCCTCTATGTGCGTGTGTGTGTGTGTGTGTGTGTGTGTTTTCCTTGTACCTAAACCTCAGATTTTACAGAAAGGGTGGAGGGGTGGGGAGTCATGGGTTGGTAAACCAAAGATCACACATGATTTGAGCACTGAGAATTAATTGAACCTTAAAATCTGCCCAAAAGTTAACCACAAGAGAATGAATCACCACCTTCACCGCTGAATCACTCAAGGCCCCTCTCACCCCAAAACACCATAACCTCAGCTGGGTTTTGATCCTTTTAAGCCCTGGCCTTCTCCACATCGGCGTGCCTGCCAGTAAAGTGGTGGAGAACCAGAGTATTAGAGGCAAAGTAGGTAGGAGACCACAGCGGTGACTTCTCAGCCTGTAATTATTTTTAAGAGATGGAAGAAACCCTTCATTTTGAAGAAGCAAACAAATGTGATAGCAAAGCCTTGGGCTTGAAGAAACACATCAACCTTATTTCAAACTAGGGATCGTACAATATTGATGTCAGCAAGTTGGCTGCTTTTACTTAGAAAAACATTATTATAGGGGCGCCTGGATGGCTCAGTCGGTTGACTGTCCAACTTCGGCTCAGGTCATGATCTCGCGGTTTGTGGGTTCGAGCCCCGCGTCGGGCTCTGTGCTGGCAGCTCAGAGCCTGGAGACTGCTTCGGATTCTGTGTCTCCCTCTCTCTCTGCCACCGCCCCCCACTCACACTCCATCTCTCTCTCCTTCAAAAATAAATAAACATTAAATAAAAAGAAAGAAAGACATTATTATAATGATTTCACAACTCATTATCTACTTATTTTAAAAAATGCACACTCATGATTTTATTGTTCATAGGAACTGCAAAGGGGTTACCCGGAGCCTCATCATGTAAATCGCATGCCCACTGGTCTTTGTCTAATGAGTTTACCAGTTCTCAAATAGTTTAAATGAGATACACATATAGTTTCCAGAAGGTGAGGTTTATCGTTTTACTTTCATGTAATTTGTTCTCTTGTCCTTCGTGTCAGTTGGATGCTAGAGTGAAAGATTATTTCAGGGAATAAGCACAACTGACAGGATGGTCTAATTTAAGCCCAGATTGCAGACGGGGTGACTTTCTAGTCATTTCCATGGATTGTCTCCTTTGCTTCACTTCCTTTCCTTTAAAAAAAATTATTTGAGACAAAGAGAGAGAGCTCAAGGGCACGCACAAATGGGGGAGGGAGGGGCAGAGAGAGAGAATCCCAAGCAGACTTCATGCTGCCATTGCAGAGCCCAATGTGGGGCTCGAACTCCTGAACCGTGAGATCATGGCCTGAGCCAAAATCAACAGTCAGATGGTTAACTGACTGAGCCACCCAGGCGCCCCTTCACTTCCCTTCCTATGTCAGGTTCTCTGAAGGGGAAATAAATGGCAGATGTTCATTTGTTCATTTGTTAACGTATTTTTATTCAACAAAAACTTATTAAAATCTCCCATACTATTTATAGTATAGTGACATATCACTGTCACTACATACAAATACCTAAAAAAAAATTGATATTGGCTATATGTTAGATTGAAAATTATCACTAGAGCAATGATATAATGAATAAGATATATAATTATTAAGTTACACTGTGTGATATTCAACATGAGTTTTTGCCAGAATGTAACACACTTATCTGACTCTGTTAGGTCAGACCTGAGACATAACTTACGTGTCACTGGACGATATTGTTCGTATTTGGGGATCTCATTAAGGTAATAATCACCTGAATCAAAAGCCACTTTTATGCTAGTTAGAGAGATGATCTCACTGTTGGGTTATAATGCTTGCTTTCATTTCTCCTACAGATCCATCACGTGATCTGCCCGTATATGCTGAACAGATTTTATCAATGCTTTTTGATTTATAATGCATATTACTAACATTATTTTAGATACCTGGCATAAGACATGAACTCTTTTTATGAATGTAAAAGTTAATAAGATTTAAAAATTCAAATCAATGCATTTGCCACGGTTCTCCCAAGCAACTAGAATGGACATTTTGGTGCTAGCTTTGGTTCCGTTCTCTCTCTCTCATCCCATATATTCAGTCAAGACTTGTAAGGGTTAATATCAGGCAGGGTCAGAGAGCAAAGTCATAGCCAAACTACTGATTTTATAACTCTCACCTTAACATTACTTACTTTCAACTGTACATGGATAAATTAAGTCCTACGCCAAGCATTTACAGGAAGAGGCAGTTTGGTGTGAACTTTGACACTGAACCGCAGAACACAAGTTAACATAATTTTTAAAGATTCACTCATGGGCATGCACACGTGTGTGTGTTTTACTTTGTAACATATCCATTCACTCATAAAGTAAACCTATTCTTTAAAAATTTATTATTCAAAATTTCAGGTGGTTCCTTCCAGATCTCTGGCCTTCCCATACACATCATCATCATCCTCCAGTTCTGGCCATGCCCCAGACACCAACCTTCCTTTGGAAACTGATGTCCACAAACCCTGTATTTATATGCACTACTCCTTAATCCAGAATGTCACATAGTCCCCAGGTTCTGAGAAAATAACAGTCTCCCGAGTCTAAAAATGAAGTCTTCAGAATCTGGCATCAGCTAAACTCCCATCTGAAACAAGTCAACTCTTCCCATGAGACTTGGCCTGGCCTCTGTATATCAGGTGCCTATATTAATTCTCATGCTTTTCTTCATGGCATCCACCTCCACTCACCCAAGCGTAACTGTCCTGTATCTACAACCTTCTAGAAACTTTCTCTTATCAACCCCATCTTCAGTGACCACTCGCTTCCATATCCTTGCAGCCATTTCCCTCCCAATTATTGACACTTAATTATATGCTGTCCTGTATCATAAGCCCTTTCTAAGGTGTGCTAGGAAAGTCTCTTCAAGTGGAGCTTGGTCCTGAAAGTGAGATGTTACCTGTTTTTTGGAGTCACCAGTGTGCCTAGCACAGAATCTTATTCTACGTTAGAATGTTAGAGGTATGACTTGGTGAATTGATGGAGCACAAAACTAAGCAAAATCATCCAGGATATTTCCCCCAAATAGATCCTGGCATAATCCTTTTCTAATTCTTCATTAGTCTGAATAATTCGCTCCATGTTCCAATCAAACTAGGAGATGTTCAAAACAAAAGAACCAAGTTCTGTAATTTGACATGCCATTGAATAAGCAGGGCTCTTGGGTGATTTTGTTATTTGAAAATGAAATGTGTGTCCCCGCCGTGGTGCATGGCGGAACCACGTGAAAACTGCAACACTGAAAATCAAGATCTTTGTTGTGAAGGACAATGGTGCAATGGTTAAGGCACATTGCTTCATCAAGAATGTCTCTTCAAACTCGAAAGTGAGGCCTGCATTTATGAGAGGCAGAGTCCTTATGATGAGAGGACGCTGTCATTCTCTTGAGCTGAACATTTCTTGGCTAGCAGCAGATTTTTATCCCAGTCCCCAAATCTCACAGCATTCTGGGTGGTTGTTAACAACCACTGAGCATGCTTTGACCGAGGGAATTATTGTAGCACATTCCCTAATAGTGGACTGATAATACAAGCCTATGATAACACTACAGCTCAAATGACCTTTTTACTAACTGCTCTGCTAAGTGGACATGAAAGAGAAGTATTAATGAAGACTTTATCCAAGCTATTTGACTTCTTGATCATACAAGAGGGAGCAGACTCATTTCTTCTGTGCTTTCTCTTTCTAAATATAACTAAAATCTCTGGAAATAGCACAAGGGACAACTCAAGGAAAACCGTCAAATGTGAAGAAATGAAGGAGAACATGTTAGGGACCCCAGGACTAGAGGAAAAACACGGCGGCAAGTCTTCTTTAGGGCCACTGCCAACAGCACAAGTGAAAAACAGAACTCGCATATCCCAACCTCCAACTTAGCGTCAAAAGGCAGTCTAGGGGCACCTGGGTGCCTCAGCCGGCTGAGCGTCTGATTCTTGATTTCAGCTCAGGTCATGATCTCATAGTTTGTGCGTTCAAGTCCCACCTCAGACTCTGTGCTGACAGTGTGAAACTTCCTTGGAATTCTCTGTCTCCTTCTCTCTCTGCCTCTTCCCTGCTTGGACTCTCTCTCTCTCTCTCTCTCTCTCTCTCTCTCTCTCTCTCTTTCAAAATAAATAAATAAACATTTATTAAAAAGGCAGTCTAGGAAATGTCCATCAACTGATGAATGGCTAAAGAAGATGTGGTTTATATATACAATGGAATACTACTTGGCAATGAGAAAGAATGAAATCCTGCCATTTGCAGCAATGTGGATGGAACTGGAGGTTATTATGCTAAGTGAAATAAGTCAGGCAGAGAAACACAGGGATCATATGTTTTCACTCATATGTGGAATTTGAAGAACTTAACAGAAGACCATGGGGGAAGGGAAGGGGCAAAAACTAGTTTCAGAGGGAAGCGAGCCGTAAGAGACCCTTAAATACAGAGAACAAACTAAGGGTTGCTGGGAGCGTGGGGGAGAGGGGAAAATGGGTGATGGGCATTGAAGAGGGCATTTGTTGGGATGAGCACTGGGTGTTGTTATGTAAGTGATGACTCACGGGAATCAACCCCCAAAACCAAGAACACACTGTATACACTGTGTGTTAGCCAAATTGACAATAAATTGTATTTAAAAAATAAAAATAAAACAAAGACAACACAAGAGACAGAGAAAAAGAAAAGCAGTCTAGGTAAGCTCCTTCCTCTAGAGGATTGAACTGGAGTCCCATCAAGAACACCAGGTGAGCTGAGCAGCACAGACAAAGGGGAATCGTGGAGGATCCTGCTAAAAATCAATAGTCAGGAGAACCGTTCTCCTTCTCCATCTTTGCCCTGAACCTCCGCCCCTCTCTACTGAGAGACACCTGGCAGTTGGGGAGTTCCAGCCAAGAGACAAGGTGTGGCTGAGCTGGCAAGCAAGAGGGATCCCACCACAACAAATGGCCAGCCTGAGAAGCTTAATGGTCTGAAAATAAATAAATAAATAAATAAATAAATAAATAAATAAATAAATCTATACATAGACCCGAATGAACATGGAAATACAACATATCAACATATGTGGGATGCAACTACAGCAGTACTGATAGGGAAATTTTTGCTGTAGAAAAGAGGAAAGTTTTCAGTCAATAACCTCAGTTCCTGCCTCAGGAAACTAGAAGAAAGAAGACCAAAGTGAACCCAAAGCAAGAGAAGGAGGGCACAATAAAGGTGAGAGTAGAAATCAATACAATTGCAAACAAAACAAAACAAAAAAAAAAACAACAAAGATAACTGATGAAACAGATAACTTGTTCTTTGAAAAAATAAATAAATAAAGTTGATACAACTCCAGCAAGACTGACAAAGATAAAAGAAAGGGAAAACAAAAATCACTAATTTTACGAATTAGGAAATATATCTATAGATCCTGCAGCTGTTAAAAGAATTATAATGGAATACAAACAGTTTTATGTTTATAAACTTTGTAACTCGAAGAAATGGTCCAATTCCTCAAAAGCTATGAACAGCCCAAACTCAACCAGGGTGAATAAGGTAATGTGACTAGTTTTAAAACCATTAAAGAAACTGAATTTATAATTTAAAATCTCCCAGAGAGAGCCCAGTTGGCTTCATTGGACAATTCTACCAAACATTTAAAGAACAGTTAATATGATGCTGCACGTTTTTCCCCAAAAACAGAGTTAGAGAAAGCACTTTCCACCTCATTATGAGGTAGTATTTCCTTGATACCCAAACTAGGAAAAAGGCAGCAAAAAAAGAAAACTACAGTCTAAAGCCCTCATAAACTTAGATGAAAAAAAAAATCAACAAAATATTAGCAAGTCAAATCCAACATGGCGGAAAATGAATATCATCCCATGACTCAGTGAGAGTTATTCCAGGTATATTAGATTGGTTCAACATTTGAAATCAATCAATATAATTGATCATAGCAGCATACTAGAAAAGGAAAACCATAACATCATCTCAAGTGATGCAAAAAAAAAGCATGTGACGAAATCCAACAGTCATTCATGGTAAAAACTCTCATTACATTAAGAATGCTAAAGAGACAGGAACCTGGGTGGCTCAGTCAACTAAACATACAACTCTTGATTTCAACTCAGGTCATGATCTCATGGTTCCTGAGTTCAAGCTCCGTGTCAGACCCTGGGCTAACAACATAGAGCCTGCTTGGAATTCTCTGTCCTCCTCTCTCTCCACTCCTCTCCTGCTTGCATACATGCACACATATTTTCTTTCTCTCCCTCTATCCCTCACCCTCTCTCTCTCTCTCAAAAATAAATAAACATTTTAAAAAAGAGAGAAGGTTTCAGCTTAAAAAAAAAAAAGAATGCTAGAGGGAATCACCACAACCTGATAAACAACAGCTACAAAAAAAACTACAACCAAGAACATACATAAAAGTGAATGTTATCCCCCTAAAATCAGAGACAAGAATACCTGTTCTCACCAGGTATTCAACACAGAATTGCAAATACAGCCACCTTAATAAAGCAAGAAAAATAAATTAAAGAAATATAGTTGTAAAGTAAGAAATAATACTATCCTTATTTGCAGATGACATGATGATTTACTTTAAAAATCCAGAGAATCTACAAGAATCTCTTAGAACTAATAAGTTTGATGAGGTCACAGGATACAAGTTCAACACAGAAAAATGAATTACATTTTCTATACAGCAACAATGAGTAAGGCAAAACCAAAATTGAAAATAACACGGCTTATAATTACGTCAGGAGAAATGAAATGCATAGGTACAGGGTCTGTATGCTAAAATTACAAAGTCCTGATGAAAGTGATCAAACAAGACCTAAATGAATGGAAA
Organism: Prionailurus bengalensis; assembly: GCF_016509475.1. NCBI lineage: Eukaryota > Metazoa > Chordata > Mammalia > Carnivora > Felidae > Prionailurus > Prionailurus bengalensis. The sequence continues at coordinate 56,006,801 of NC_057354.1, read as the reverse complement.
GACATGCTGTGTTCATAGATTGAAAGACTAACAGTAAACATAGAAAAGCACGTTTATTCTTCATAAATTGATTTATGGTTTTAATGCAATTTTTATCAAAATTCCAACATGTTTTTCCCTTGACAAAGACAAGCATATTTTAAATACTATATGAAAGGTACAAACTCTGGAAAAGCTAAGTCTACTTTGAAAAAAAGAAGAAAGTAGGAGGAATCATTGTACTCCTTATTAAGGCTAACTACAAAGCTACAGAAATCAGGACTGTGTGGTATTGATAGAAAAATGTATGCTATCGACCATAGCCAAAGTATAGAAAGAGCCCAGGGGCGCCTGGGTGGCTCAGTCGGTTAAGCATCTGACTTTGGCTCAGGTCATGATCTCGTGGTATGTGGGTTCAAGCCCTGCATTGGGCTCTGTGCTGACACCTCAGAGCCTGGAGCCTGCTTCAGCTTCTGTGTCTTCCTCTCTCTCTGCACCTCCCCCATTCGCACTCTGTGTCTCTCTGTCTCTCAATAATAAATAAACATTAAAAAAATTAAAAAGAAAGAGCCCAAATGTCCATTGACTGACGAATGGATAAAGAAGTGGTATATACACACAGTGGAGTATGAGTTGGCAATCAAAAAGAATGAGATCTTGCCAGTTGCAATAATGTGGATGGAATTAGAGTGTATTATGCTAAGTGAGACAAGTCAATTATAGAAGGACAAATATCATATGATTTCACTCATATGTTGAATTTAAGAAACAAACCAGATGAACATCGGGGAAAGGAAGCAAAAATAAGATAAAAACAGAGAAAGACAAACCATAAGACACTCTTAAATACAGAGAACAAACTGAGGGTTGCTGGCAGGGTATTGGGTTGGGGGTGGGCCAATGGGTGATGGACATTAAGGAAGCCACTTGTTGGGATGAGCACACTGGGTGTTATATGTAAGTTATGAATCACTTGATTCTGTTCCTGAAGTCATTATTACACTATATGTTTACTAACTTGGATTTAAATTCTTAAAAAATCACAGTAAGAAAAAAAAGAACAAAAAATGTATGGATCAGTGAGACAGAACAGAAAACCTAGAAAAAGACTCTCACAAATATGTCTAACCAGTACCAGAAGAATAAACAGGATGTAATATGAAAGAAATTCCGTCACGTACCCCTTGATCATATACTTTGCTTTCTAATTTTTTTTAAACGTGTATTTATTTTTGAGACAGAGAGAGACAGAGTATGAATGGGGGAGGGTCAGAGAGAGAAGGAGACACAGAATCCGAAACAGGCTCCAGGCTCTGAGATGTTAGCCCACAGCCCGACGCGGGGCTCGAACTCACGGACCGTGAGATCATGACCTGAGCCGAAGTCGGATGCTCAACCGACTGAGCCACCCAGGCGCCCCTACTTTGCTTTCTTATTGACCAGAACCATTCCATCCAAAATGGAACAAAGCTGCAAAAGCAAATCAGTGGACAAAGGATAGCCTTTTCAACAAATGATACTAAAGATATTAGACATCAGACATCCCAACACAAGTTTTACTACATACAAAAATTAATTCAACATGGATCACAGACATAAATGTAAAATACAATACTAAAAAAGTTTTAGAGGGGGTTGCCTGGTTGGCTCAATAAGCATCTGACTCTTCATTTTGGCTGAGGTCATGATCTCATGGTCGTGAGTTCGAGCCCCACATTGGGCTCTATGCTGAGCATGGTGCTGCTTGGGATTCTCTCTCTCCTCTGTCTCTGCCCCTGCTTGCTCATATATTCTCTCTCTCAAACTAAATAAATATTTTTTTTAAGTTTTAAGGGAAAAATGTATGAGAAAATTTGGGGAATGTAAGGTTGGGCAAAGAGTTCTTAGAGTTGACACCAAAAACATGATTAAAAAACTGATAAATTGGACCTTATCAAAATTAGAAATATGTGCAGAAGACCCTGTGAAGATGAAATGACAAGTTATGGAGGAAATATTTGCAAACCATGTACCTGACAAAGGACTAGTATCTAGAATATATAAAGAACTCTTACAGTGCAATAATTAAGAAATCCAATTAGGAAATGGACAAGGGTATGAACAGATATTTCACCAACAAAAGGATATGGCCAATAAGCAGATAAAAATAGGTTCAACTTCATTATCCATTAACAAAATGCAAATTAAAACTATAATGAGATATCATTGTATACCTATCAAAGTGGTTAAAATGAAAACTAGTGACCCATCAAATACTGACAAGGTTACAGAGAAACTGGATCACTCATAATGCTGGTGGAAATATAAAATGGTGCAGGCACACTGGCAATCAGTTCGGTAGTTTCTGATAAAACTGAACAGTTAAATTATCACACGAACCGACAATTCTATATTTGGGCATTTATTCCAGAGAAATGAACAACTGATCTTCAACACAAAGCCTATGTACGAATTTTCATAGCAGGTGTATTTATATGTCCTTTAATAGATTAATGGTTAAACATTTGTCAGAATCATTAGAATTTAGCTCAGATTCTTTTTATCTTTCTCATAGCTGCCAGGCCCGGGAGGGAGACCATCGTATATTTACACGTTAAAGTGGGACAAAGGTAAACAAAACACAGGTCTTAACCGTCTAAGAAATTAGAGGAGGCAACAGGATTTATCTTTAGTGGAACTCCCCAAGCAAAACCGTATCTAACGTGTTTGTAAACATAGTGAGTCGTCCTTGAACAGTAACTTCACATGCCTAAATTGATCACGACACTTGAGCTTTCTTGTCAATAACCAATCCTAACTGCTTTTTCTGCTTCAGGAGTCTGTCCTATTCTATGGTTCTCATCACTGAAACCACCAGAGGACCTTTTGAAATATACAGAAACTCAGGCTCCACCAAAGGAGGTTCTGACTTAGCCTTGGATGGGTCTTGTGCCTCAGTGCGTTGAAAGGGTCTCCTGGGGGTTCTATTGTACAGCCAGGGTTGAGAACCATTGCTCTGGAGTGAAGAATGATCTACCTGGAATGAAACCGTGGTTCCGTTTCTTGCTTGTATGGTGCACACAATGACTTCTCAGCACCCCTCTGGGTCCTAGCCTGGGATACATGACATATGCATTTCTGTGGATTTCTGGGAGTGCAGATGCCCTCTTCTGGGCATCTACTAAATCCAAATCAGAAGACTTTAGGAGCTCCATGGATAGTGCCCACCCTGGCTAAGAACCACTGATAATAGAATGCAAAGTCCAAATTGCTTTAATATACCTTTCAAGACCTCCCCAGAAACTGACTCGAGCCTTCCTCAGTCACTGTCATGTATGCTTGTCAATTTTGCACCTTATGAAACCAGTTGTATGTCTCGAAAGCGAGACCTTGTTTCCCTCTGTCAGGCCATGCCTTCTCTGCCTCATCTGCAGCCTCCTATTCCTCTGAAAAGGAAGCAAATAAATACGCAAGGCTCTCAGTCACAGTTTGCCATCCAGTGTGCAATTTGACCGAACTGTTTTCACAACTTGATGCTTTGGTACGTGCTCCACTCTCTCTAAGACCATCTTTTCTTCCCCTACCTTTTCCAACGTTTTAAAAATTCCTATTTATGGTTTAAAATGCAATTCACTTTCCTCCTTCTCTATAAAGTCGGTAGCAAAGTTGGGCACACCCTCCGTTATGTAGTTACGGTACAAGCCTTATTAAAGAGTCTTTTATAAGTGATGCCTGTTTTCCTGTCTCCACCCAGTGAACAGTAAAATCCACAGGATAGAAAGAAGGAAGGGACCTTATTGAACATTGTGACTGGGAGAATTAGTATTTGTTAAGTGACTGAATTTAACAAGTACTATCGTGGGCCCACTGTGCATACGACTTCATGCTATTTAGATGAATTCAGTTATGCTATCTAACTTGTTTTGCTGTTGCAAGATGCGATCCTATTTTTCTCATGTTTTAAAGGGAACCAGCATTTATTCGCAGATTTCTTCTCAAAGGTGTAGGAGAGTTAACTAGAACAATGGTTATTGGGTTTGTTTAAATCCTTAGAAACCTTCGAGGGGTGCCCGGGTGGCTAATTTGGTTGAGACCCCAACTCTTGATTCCAGCTCAGGTCGTGATCCCAGGGTCATGGGATTGAGCCCCACGTCAGGATCCATGCTGAGTGTGGAGCCTGCTTAAGATTCTCTCTCCTTCCCCTGCCCTGTTCCTAGTGCTCGCTCTCTCTCTCTCTTTCTCTAAAATAAATAAATAAATAAATAAATAAATAAATAAATAAATATCACCTTCAAGAAAGGCAAAACTGCAAATTGATAGAAGATGCCAAACAGGGTTAATCCAGTGTGGGGGAAATGAAATAGTTACTATTAGAATCATTGGATATGTTGAGAATAGAAGTCTGGAGCTTTGTTGTTTGGGACTTCACCGTTCTGAACAAATTTCTAAGCATTCTTTTGGCTTAGTCTAGTTAACATTAAAAGTCCAACTGTCATTCGGCTATGAGGGAAGTGTGAGAATCGCAGCGTTGGGACACCTGGGTGGCTCAGTCAGATGGGCGTCTGACTTCAGCTCAGGTCATGATCTCTCAGTTCGTGAGTTCAAGCCCCGTGTTGGGGTCTGTGCTAACAGCTCAGGGCTCAGCACCTGCTTAATATTTTGTGTCTCCCTCTCTCTCTGCCCCTGCTCTGCTCTTGTTCTGTCTCTCTCTCTCTAAAAAAAAGAAAAAAAAAGGAAAAGAAAAGAAAAAAAGAAAGAAAGAAAAAGAAAAAGAATCACAACATTGACTCAGCACTATAATTTTATTTAAAAAAAATTTTTTTAATGTTTATTTATTTTTGAGACAGAGAGAGACAGACCATGAACAGGGGAGGGGCAGAGAGAGAGGAAGACACAGAATCTGAAGCAGGCTCCAGGCTCTGAGCTGTCAGTACAGAGCCCGACGCGGGGCTCGAACTCACAGACCGTGAGATCATGACCTGAGCCGAAGTCGGATGCTTAACCGACTGAGCCACCCAGGCGCCCCATCACTATAATTTTAAAATCCAGAGGTAGTAGTTCACATATTTATTGCTGTAAGGAATGAAGAACCCCGCAGGAGGATTCCAGACTTAAAGACAAAAGGAAATAAACACTGGCCTTTAGGGAAATAAAAGTTGTATCAGGAGTTAATAATGATGACAAAAATACTCCAGGTAATATCTGAAAATCCTGGGGAGTCACACTGAAAATATTCTTCTTCACCAAATAACAGGAGATTGTAAGCGCTCCTAGAGAATAATGACCATAATACCACTACCACCACCACCACCAACAACTACAACAACAACAACAATAACAACAACAACAGCAATAACAACTGACTTGCCACTGTAGGAGAAAAGAAAGGTATACAAATTTCTCAGATTCAAAAATAAAAGACTGTATACCAAACAAGAACAACTTTAAAGGATCTAGATGTATCCCAGTTTTATAGACCAGCTGTATTAGATAAAAAGAAGGGGTATATGTCTTCTTTACTCAGCAATTGTTTGGTTGGTTTGCTAATTGCACGGTCCTTCACTAGGAGCTATGAGTGCTTCAGACAAATAAACATCATTCTTGCCCTCAAGGCGCGTGAAGCACAGACCATAGGCAAGATGCCCAGATACAAACAAAATGATGTGTGGTCAGAGAGTCTGCAACTCTTTCAGACAAAGGCTTGTTAAGGTCACTATTCTTTGGACAAGGGAATGTGAGTGGGGAGAGGACAGATTAAGTAAAAAGAATGCAGGAAGATTAAGTACGGAGGGTCTTTGGGGAAGGGCGGCTATATTGGCCTCATTATGGATAGGGGTTCAAGATGAGGCTGGAAAAGAGGATAAAACCTTCAAAGACAGCCATGTTGCTTACAAATTTGTTTACAATAGTCTGTTGGGGAGTCTGGGTTCTGGTCAGGAGAATGACAATGATGGAATCAGAGGTATTTGGTGGTGGTAGGGGCGGGGAATTAATCTGATAAATGTGTGTAGGACAGACCAGAACAGTCAAAAGTTGGCCACTAACCAGAGCAGAAAGAAGGCTGTTGTAACAGTGCACAAGTTACTTAATTGGGACTTGGATTAATGACGGCAATGCCAAGTCAGATGGCCAGAGAGATGCCTCCCAGGTCGATCAAGAGGGAAGGAGGAATTAAAGAGATAAACTTTGAGCATATGTAATCTGAGGGAAAGGCAGAGCACTGACGTGAGCTGTGTGGGAGGGAGAGAGGAACCTTCAGGCAACAGCAGCGTTGAGGGAAAATGTTTAGTTTTTACTCTAAACATGTCAGTGAAAGTTGGTCCCTTGCCACAAAGAGGTAAAGAAGCCAGTTAAAAGATAGTGATGGAAGGAAAGAAGGAAAGGAATTAAGGGAATAATCCACAGGAGGCAGAAAAAAAATCAAATCAAAATTCAGGTGGTTCACATTGACTTGGGGAGAGGGAGGATGCTTCCTTCTACACGACAGAAGAGAGGGAGGAGAGGGTACACAAAGAAGACGGACCTTAGGAATTTTAATGACCCCGATGTAATAAAACAATTGAGCTCTTGTAACTTAAGGCTATAGCTATAGATTTGCAGCACTTTAAAAATAAAAGGCCAGAAGGAAATAGACTTTCTAATTGAAAAGAAAGAAAGAAAGAGAGAGAGAAAATGATGCCCTCATCTCGTGCAGTTTCCTTTGTCAAATGCCACAGATGTTAAAAACATACTAGGGGCGCCCGGGTGGCTCAGTCGGTTAAGCTTCTGACTTCAGCTCAGGTCATGATCTCGCGGTCTGTGAGTTCGAGCCCCACGTCAGGCTCTGTGCTGTCAGTCCAGAGCCTGGAGCCTGCTTCGGGTTTTGTGTCTCCCTCTCTCTGTGCCCCCCCCCCCCACACACACTCACGTTCTGTCTCTCTCTCTCTCAAAAAATGAATAAACGTTAAAAAAAATTAAAAAAAAAATTATGGGCACCATGGATGTCAGCGTGGGACCGAGTAAGGTAAATGAGCTGAGTTCATTGCACTTCAGATCTCTAACAGACATGTGAAAATGTAGGGTGAGCACACTTCCAGTTATTGAAGTGACCGAATTGTAATTCTGAGGACAAAAAAATAACAAAGTTATAAGGAAAGATGTGTGTCACCATCCTTATCTACGTATTTTCAAATCCAAAGAAGCTAAACGTGTTAATAGAGACAACAATAAATAAGTGACTCCGAGAATGCTCGAATCGGAAATACGCAGAGGTCATTTACTTCCCTCACTGCAGAAATGCACTCATAATATTGCTAACAAATGAGTGCCCAGCAGTGGTCTGAGTGATTTAGAATATGGGAAGCTCACTCACTGTATTTCTAGAAATAGCATTCTAGTTGGAAGTAGAAGTTTCGGGACGCCTGGGTGGCGCAGTCGGTTAAGTGTCTGACTTCAGCCAGGTCACGATCTCGCGGTCCGGGAGTTCGAGCCCCGCGTCGGGCTCTGGGCTGATGGCTCAGAGCCTGGAGCCTGTTTCCGATTCTGTGTCTCCCTCTCTCTCTGCCCCTCCCCCGTTCATGCTCTGTCTCTCTCTGTCCCAAAAATAAATAAACGTTGAAAAAAATTAAAAAAAAAAAAAGGAAGTAGAGGTTTCTTTTACCCATTTACTTGGAATCTTCCAGCCATTTCTGGAGTAAGGTGGAATAATACATCAACAGGTATTTGAAGAAGATCATTGTGCCTCATCCCCTCGTGTCCTAATCTCCATGCCACATGTCCCTCCACCTAGTCCTCTTAGTGAGAGGACCTTCACCAACTCAACACTCTCCCCAGATGAGCTCAAATCAGTCTTCTTTCGATATGGAGGGGGACCCCACCATTTTGCTGGACACAGGCTTCAGCCAGCTTGCTCCCCACCTTGATCCTGTCTCTATTTCTACGTCAGCCTGCAGTTTTAATGGACTCATTGTTGACTCATCTGGTATGGGCAGACTATCCAAACATTCCGTGGGCTCCCTTGTATGTTGCACCTTCTCTTTCAGTTAGGTTGGGGGCTTGCACCTAGGTTGGGTGAAAGGATTCTGAACAACGGCGAAGTGTGTCACTTCCTGGCTGAAGTAATGAAGAGCCAACATTGTCCTGTCTTCTCTCTCTTCCACCCTAGTGGCCACCTTAGAGGTCTCATGTTCAAAATGGACAAGGGCCACCTGACTCACGTGACCAACTGATTATTTTATTGCTAAGCTACTGGTATTGAGGGAGTGATTTGCCTATATATATATTCTTAAAAATATGTATTTGCTTTTTATGCACATCGCAACCCATCTTGATCATGGTCAAAAATACCCACACCATTTTTCATATGAACTTCTTCGGAGCTTGATCTTCTTCCTTTTTTTTTTTCTGTTTTAACTTGATTGATGTCTTATCCCTGTCTTTGAGACAACAAGGAAAGAGATACTATGTTTTCTCTGTAAGGGTTCCCATGTACATTACATGACACATCTATAGATCCACTTCCTGGAGCCTCCTTTCCTTGCTTTCTTACACTCACATCGAATCCATCAACAAATTGCTTATTCGGACTTCAAACTCCGTCTCCGTTCCATTCACATCTCTTTTACAAATCACAATCCCTTCCTGCACCGCTTACTAACTGACCCCTCTTGTTCCAGGCTCGCTCTTTCTTCCTAAGCAATCTCTTCAAAGGAAACAACCGTGTTTCAGAAACGTACATCAGCGAATCCTGCCTGACACTCACCAGTGGTCTCTGTGAGGATTTGATAGGAAGATGTGGAAAAAGGAGAAAAAAAAAAATAAAAGTCCTAATGCAAAATGGACAGGAAGCATTGCACCTGCCTCTCTAAACTTGAAGGCAGGAGCTGTGATCTTCATGGAAAAGGTGTCCTGTAGAATTCACCCCAAAGACAGCAGTAGGCAGGCTGCCCTGAGAAGATATGGTACTTAGAGTACTTCGAGAAAACCACTGACAGACCTAAGTGTCAAAAAGAACCCAACATGGGGCACCTGAGTGGCTCAGTTGGTTGACTGCCCAACTCTTGATTTCAGCTCAGGTCTTGATCCTATGGTTCCTGGGATTGAAACCCCCATCAGGTTCTGCTTGGGATTCTCTCTCTCTCTCTCTGTCCCTCCTGCTCTCTCTCTTCTTTCTCAAAATAAATAAATAAACATTAAAAATGAATTAATTGAAGGAATATGTGGACACAAAAGAACGATGGTCATTTGCAGTAAGGGTACCTATGCTGAGAAGGTGGCCGTAGACAGGAAGCTGGCAATAGTGATCAAAATAGGAAAAAATAAAAACACTGAAACCGCAAGAATTAGTGAGGTACGTGGAGACATACAGTATCTCACTGCATGAGGCGGTGAGAAACAAAACAGCGTAATTTGGTAAACAAATGCGTTATTTTGTAGCGTCTCTACAGTTCATCCACATGCTGAGCTATCACTGCTCTTAAAATATGCCTACCAAGATTTAAAAAAAAAAATTTAGTGTTCATTTATTTTTGAGAGAGAGAGAGTGAGGAAGGGGCAGAAAGAGAGGAAGACGGAGGATGCGAAGTGGGCTCCGTGCTGACAGCAGAGAGCTCAATGCGGGGCTCGAACACACAAACCATGAGATTGTGACCTGTGCCGGAGTCGAAGACCTGACCAACTGAGCCACCCAGGTGCCTCCCCCCTTCCAAGATTTTTTTTGAGAAATTATGGGCATTGAAGAGGGCACTTGTTGGGATGAGTATTGGGTGTTGTAGGGAAGCCAATTTGACAATAAATTATATTTTTAAAAATAATTTTAAAAAAAAGAAAAATTATTTTGTCATCTTATTTCCCCTCCTCTTAAGGAATGTGAATATAAAATGTTTCCAAACTTGTCCTGTTTCAAAATGATTCAGATATTAATTAGCTCCACTGACACCACTTCCTTGACACCGCTAGTCAATTTTCTACAGAAGTTTGTGGATCGTTCATAGCTCTTCGTAGAAAAATACATTAGCAGTAATTTTGAAAAAGGGGGTGATGGCTAATCTTAACCTTTTGATCCCACAGTAGCTGAGGAATTGAGAATCTTCATAAGATTGTTCCTGAAAAACCTTGGTAAATTTTCATGTTAAACCTTGTTGACGGAGGTTGTTTTGAACTCAGTGGTACATTTTATTTCACTCTGCTGGTGCTAACTCCCTCCTTTCCAGTGGGTTCCACTCTGAATGCTGTGGTGGCACCGGCCCTGTCCTGGACCATGAATTAAGCCAAGAGAACTCGCTTTATATCTTCAGTGCTTCACCTTTAACAACGAACTTCATCCTCAACTAAGCAATGGCCTTGTCTGGAATTTGCTAATTCCCTGCCTTACAAATAGTTTTGCACAGGTCTATCCATCTATCTCCCCATCTTCTCTCTCCTGAGTTTCTGGTTTTCTTGAATATTATGTTCAGAGCCTGGTCGTTACTATAGATTGTGTATATTGTAATAATTGTAGTTAGAGTAATAACGATATAATACTAGTTCATCCCTACTGAGGACTTTCAGGCCCATAAGGCTTTTTATTACTTTGGGAAAACAAAGTACTGAATAAGGCAGGGCCAAGGTTAATAGTTCACTTATAATAATATCAAGCTGTTGGAACTATTTTTCTGTAAAGCTCTTGGCTTTCTCCTCATGCTTACAAGTTGACTGCTGCAGCCCAAAGCATCCAGTCTTCAGACAACACCTCCAAAGTTAAGAAGGAAGAAAGAGAACTTCGTCTAGATATTTCTTATCTCTTTATCAAAAGGGGAACAAATCTTCCCAGAATCCCCGACGGACTTCTCTCAGGCCCCCATCAGCCATAATGAAATCATGTGTCCATCTCTTAGCCAACGTGGGCAGACGGTAATGGGATTGCTACAGTTGACCTGGTCCTATCGAGTCTCATCCCCTGACACTGGGAGAAGAGCCCACTTTCCCTGAGTACCTCGTTCCTCAAAACCTGAACAAAATCTGATTCTCTTAGCTGGAGATATTGAGAGGAAGCTCCTGGCAGAGTATTATTTGCCCCAGGCAGAGCCCATTAGTGTTCTCAATTGAATAAATGAGGAAATAGAGTCTTAGGGGACTTAAATCACCAGCTCAAGGTCAAATAGTAAGCATGTGGCAGAGATAGGACTTGAACCCAGTCTAGTTCAAGTGACTTCAGAGCCCTCTCTCATCAAGCAAGCTGCTCTGGTTCTCAGTGAGTATGAAGCATGCCAACAATTTCAATATAAAACCAGCACTTTTTATTTCTAATCCTCCCCTGAAGAAATATTCTAGATCTTCCCTGAAGGCCTGAATTAGAGAAAGAGAAGAGCCATGGCACAAGATCCTTGCAGCTTTCCTCAGTGTGTGGGAAAATGGAGTGGCACCTGCAGAGAGTGAGGCCAGCAGGCAGGAGGGGCAAGGGAGGGCCTCTCTGCCATACCCAGTAAAGAATCAACACTCAGGCTCCAAGATGGCCCCAGGGTCCCTTGATATGGCTCTGGAAGCAGTGAGATGTGGGTGAAAGTGCAAAGAGAGTTCATAGTGTCTCTTGGAGGGCTTGCACTATAAGAAGGAAACAAATGTTCCGCATCAGCTCCTGTGAAGCATCAGGTTCATGCAGCCGGAGCAGCGGTAGTCAAGCGCCATCAACCTGCTCCCCTCCCATCCATGTGGCGGTGGTCTGTACCTTAATAATCTCTAATTCCTACAGAAGAAAAGCCTTCAGATTCCCCTGGACAAATTTATCTATGCGTCTTGGCCATTCAAGACTTCTTACCACCTTATCCCTTCCCCAACTGGCTTTCTTTCCAAGAATCGACTTGTAAGAGTGGACCAATTCACATGAGTAGCCCCTAAGCTGATTTTGCCTAGTTCCTACCTATTTATGTTTTCTTATCATATTTTCTACAACTAGATGAGCCATGTTGCCTCTCTGCTTACAATAGTTTTATTTATCCATGAACACGTTCAATGGATGCGGCTAGTTCCATCATCTAACCATTTGCATGTGTGGGCGCACACCCATACACACATTCACACACACACACATAGGTTAGACTTTAGGGTGTACATCAAAATAAGTAATGGGGTTGAAAGGTACAGAATAGGACATATGGTCAATGGTACCGTGATAGCGTTGGATCGTGACAGACGGCGGCTACCCTTGTGGTGAGCACCGCGTGCCGTATAGATGTGTCCGATCACTATGTTGTACACCTGAAACTAAGGTGAGATTATGTCAACTACACTCCAATGAATAAATACACATAAATAAATAAATTACAAATGGATAAAAGTTTAAATGTGCGAAGAGAAAACAACGAATGTTCTAGAAAGAAAGAAATGCAAAGTTTATGTCATACTTTTCAAGGAGTGCCTTGGTGGCCCAGTGGTTAGGCATCCCAACTTTGGCACAGGTCATGGTCTCGTGATCTCGAGCACCCCATCAGGGTCTGCGCTGACAGCTCAGAGCCTAGAGCCTGTTTCAGATTCTGTGTCTCCCTCTCTCTCTCGGCCCCCTCCCCCACTCATGATCTGTCTCCCTCTGTCTCTCAAAAAATGAATAAACGTTAAAAAAAATTTAAAAACAGGAGTCAGACACTTAACCGACTGAGCCACCCAGGCACCTCTGGTTATTAGTTTCAATATACAAAGAGCTCTTCTATGCCTTAGAAAAGATTAGCAGCACCAAGGAAAAGGGTAAAGATTTGGAACTAACTAATTCACAGAAAATAAGCAAATTTTCAATAAATACATATGGAGAGGGTCAGGATTTTTGTAATTAAATAAGCACTAGTTAAGATTAGGCGTGAGTTTTTCAACCTCAAACTGAAAAATAAAAACCCCAATTATAACAGCCACGCTGGTGAGGTATTATAGCTCTACTATAATGCAACTCTTCCAGCGATAAAATCATAAATTGGTGCAGCTTTTCCAAGTACGTAATTTGGCATACATTACACTAAAAAGTCTTAAATAAATAGATTGATACACCTTTTGATTTAATTATTTCACCTTTAGGACTTTCTCCCTAGGAAATTATTAGCTAAGATTCGCCTGCTGGATTTTTATTGCAGCATTGTTTAGGACAGGGAAATAAATAACCTAAATAGTCATCAATAGACAGTTAAATTATTTATGGTACATAACATCAGTTGGAATGCACTGCAGCCATTTAAGTGGAAAGTAATAAAACGATTTAATTTTGTAGAAAATAGTTGCAATGTGTTGTTATTAACAAAATTGCATTCTTAAATACATTTTCGATGTATCTATGTTTATGCATAGAAGCATGGTGAAAATGAAGAGTCTTTGCGTGTTTTTTTCCTTTTCTCCAAATTTTCTAGGATAAAAAAAAGGAATACTTTTGGACTAAAACAAATTTATCTTTATCTGATCTATCTTTCCAGGCTGGCTTTACATATGATCTTCATAAAATGTTCTCAGATTTCCCCAAAGGGGGCATTCCTTCTCATGAAGTCCTATAGCACTCATCGCCTAGGAAACTCATAAAATATTTATGAAAACCCACCTGTTTTGTGTGTTTTGTTGTTGTTATTGTTCTCTGTACCTGATTCATCTTCCTTATTTTACCATCCGTTCCTAAAAGGTGAGAACTTGACATTTGTGCTTCAGTATTCTCCATAAAATACTTTGCAATTAATATGTGTTCAGTAAACTAAACCATTATAACGAGGTCGTCTCCTTTCATAAAGCTTTCTGAAATATCGTGTGACAACGAATCCTGAAAATGCAAGAGCAAAAGCGATGATGTCCTTTTACCGTGCATCCTGTGACTCATACTGTCCAGTATCCAGGCCTCTGTATAGTTCCCGGCCATGTTGAGGGAGCTTGGCCGTGTGACTTTTCTTGGCCAATGGGACATCAGCAAAGGCGATGCGTGCAAAGACTTGATAAACACTTGTACAAACAATGAGGATTGCTTTCACGTGACACTACCACCATCATTTAAAATAATTCAACCTATCCAAATGAAGGGGCCACAAGAAAAGAACGAGATTGCTCCAGTCAATAACTTCAATTAACTGCCAGGCATGTGAGTGAGGCCATCTTGAATCATCAGCCCCAGGCCAGACACCAGTTGAAAGTAGTTGATTAAGTAACCCATGGCCAAAGCCAGAACTGCCCAGCCAAACCCAAACCAAATACAGAATTATAAACAAATAAATGGTTGTTGTTTGAAGCCACTAGGTTTCGGAGCAGCTTATTATAGCTGACACACATCCCTATCATTACCTCCTATCCTGTCTCTGCCCCAGGTGACCCACGTCCATGACAGGATATGCCTCATGGGTCACAACACTCTTTCACACTGAGTCCTGACCTGACGTCACAATCCTTTTCAACCAGGACCCTGGTCAGCCCTTTCCAATCATAGGAGCTGACACGGAAGTTTGAAACTTTGCCATTCCTGAATAAGATCACACTTTCTCTTATCTAAACTGAGACAGACAAGGTTTTGAATAAGATCGGAAGCCTAAGTGTCAGATAGTTCCAGCACTTAGTCTGAGTTACATTATTTTTTACAACCAAGGGAGCTCTGCTGCTAATTCATCTGTCCATAATTACACTGTCGGATGGATAGCAACATGTATGAGGCTTGCCTCCATTTTATGGGTGGACTGGTATATAATGACCTCTTACTCTTGTTTTCGGAAGGAAGGAAGGAAGGAAGGAAGGAAGGAAGGGACTGGGCAACAGTTGCCATTTCCTATGTATTGTGCACACCCTTCCTTCCGTGTAAGCAAAGAATTCAACATCAAAATCAGAAAGTCTCAGTGGAAGCCAGTATGGTGGTCCAACTTTACTTCAGGCGAATTTGGCCATCTGCGCCTCACTTTCCTCATCTGTAAATTGAAGACTGTTACATCTGTCCCTTACAGGGATCTTATCGTAACAAATGGGATAATATACACGAAAACATATTCTTCAGAGGAAACTAGCTATAATTATCATAATTTAAGAGAACACAGAAATCAACTTGTGTTTACCAAAGTGTGATACATCTTCCAGTTGTTGTCAATTGAATTCCTACCAGGTATGGGAATTTAAATTTTGTTTACAATGATTTCAATGAAACCCTCATTTAGCTATTTTAATATCGGTCCAGCTGTTTTATCAGCAGTAATTTCAGCTTGGGTAGAATCCTATTCAGATAAATTATATATGTATTGGAAACTCTAGTGAGTGTAATATTTCTCTGAGAAATCATTTTGTTTTATGCCCTAAAAGGAAAACTCTCTGAAGTCAACGATAGTCTGTAAAACAAAAGATGTATAGATAAAATTTTGCACATGAAGTTGCCATCTCTAAAACTGAAACATGTCTGCTGTTTAGCTTGAATTAAAATTTTAACTGTTATGACAGGTAAACTTTTTGGTTAACTGTGACTTAACAGAAACTTTTCCTTACACCAAAAACAAATGTAACATCCGTGGTGATTGACAAATCTTATAATCAGTTGTAAATCACGGAAATTTTGTCGCCAAAAGGTATCTAACTGATCATTTTAAAATCCTCTGGTTTGCTCTGCAAACTAAAATATTAGGGGAGGGGAAGAAGAAGAAAAGATCTCCAGGTCATTTCTTATTTTGCATGCTTAGTTTAGTGCCTAAAGGCAGCAAAATAAAATAGAGTTGAGAAAATATATGTGTAGCTCAACCTCAACTTTCCTCTCTGTTTCTTCTCAGATCATTCTGTAGTTAAACCAATTTTCATATTCCTTTTTTATCCTGTGCAAATGTAGATCCCTGCTCATAAGTTTTGAAATCCAACCTGGATATAAACCGTTTCATAGCAGCTTTCCTTTTTGGTATCGTTTGCCTCTTTCTTCTTCCTTAGTCTTCCCCAGCCCTGCAAGCATAGTTGGGCAAGACGTTAGTATTATTCATACTGTAGGGATGAAGCATTTGAAGCCTGGCAAGAGGACTTTGAGAGAAAACCATCAGAAGTAAACCCAACCATCTGGACATGTAGCCAAGGCATGGCCGGTTATCCTGGGCCACCTTCAAAAACATTGAGTAATGGAAACATGGAGGGGTCTCAAAATCCTTTTCCCAAAGTGGTGTGGTTAGCATGTGGGCTGTTGGGCCTTGCTGACATTACATTGAGTAGCATCAGCCCAGCCACAAAATGGCTTCTGTTTGGGTCAGGGGCAAAAGCTGTGCTCCAGGAGCTGTGGCACATCTGAAATCTTCCCCAACTTATTGTGTCAAAGCCCCACCAGTCAGTGAGCTTTGTTTCCTGGCACTTATTCTCTGCAAGACTCGTCTTCTCTCCATGGTCTGGAATTGTTTAGTTAGGCTTTGGCAGTGGGGGAGTGGGGGGGGGGTGCAGAGCCCCTTTTGAGAGCCACTGAAAGTGCCTACTTTTGTCCCCAGCCCACCGTCTGAAGCCCAGACACAGATCCAGCCCCCCTCGAACTGGTGTGCACCTGCAATCTCTTAAGGTGCAAGGCTCATGCTGCTGGGCCTGAGCAAGTGGAATCACTTGGAGTAACTGAGTTGCTTTAAAAGGAAGGAGTAGGCGTTTTATAACAAGTGAGGAAATCAAGACTAGCTGCTCTTTGCGATACTAGATTTGACCAGGTGAACAGGGGGAAGAAGGCTGAGAGAGGTAATCCAGCAGAAGCCATTTCCAGAAAGAAGAGCAGCACAAGGTGGGCAGGACAATGCCCAGACAGCAGTGTTCCTATGCCCAGGGATGAGCTCCCCTGTGTGTGTGTATGGGGGGGGGGGCAGGGGGAAGGGACAGTTCAGTTGACCACACCATGACTTGTCTGAGAATCTCCCCACAGCCCTGATCTGATTCCCTCCGATTAAGCTTCTCTGACACAATGAAGCTCAGGCCAAACTTCCCAAACCTGCAGCCCGGCTCCTGTTTAACAAAGTTATTCATTGCCTGGGAGTATTCATTTTTGAAACAAAATCAAGCCACGTGCTCACTGTTAAAAAGAGGGAAGTCTTATGGTCAGGAACCACTGTTAAAAAGAGGGAAGTCTTATGGTCAGGAACCACTGTTAAAAAGAGGGAAGTCTTATGGTCAGGAACGGGTTGCAGTGTGCAGAGACTATGATGCTGGGGATATAGAGACCGGATGGAGAAGGAAAGGACATCATACAAAGTGGCCTTGTCAAAAGAAGGTGTTCGTTCTTGGAAAGCTGTCAGTCAACAATGTTAAATGTCTGCCTCTAGGCTCACTGCTTGGCCCCCAAGAGTCTTGTTGAAAGCATAAGGTGAGGCAGAAGAAAGAACCTGCATAATCACCAATTATCATCCCCCAAAAAAATTTGTTTTCTTATATGGAAATTATTCAGTTAGTCTCCTAAAACTAAAGTAATAACTTTCTTTTGAGAGAAAGAGAGAGAGAGAGAGAGAGAGAATCCCAAGCATGCTCCATGCCCGACACTGGGCTCGACCTCATGACTGCGAGATTGTGATCGGAGCTGAAATCAAGAGTCGGATGTTCAACCAACTGAGTCAGGTAATAGGCTGAGGTAATACATTTTTAATGGAGAATTATTACAATACTTATAACTGTTCACCACAAATCTGTGATCCTGGTTATAAAAATCACTATGACACCATTTGGCATTAGAAACTGAGATTTGTGGTGATGACTCTTCCCTGGGCAAGGGCTTGTATGTGTGCCTGGAGGCTCGGCATAGGGTAATTCATCAAGGATGAGGAACATAAAACCATCATAGGAGTTGGACCACCTGACGTATTTGAAAGGACTTAGACTCGTGCCATCCTGAAGCTAGGAGGCCCGATCTAAAATGAGTACAAGGGGCTGCATTATCATCTGGTCCATTTGTGGAATGTATTCCATATTTGTACATCTAAATCTTTGTCAGAAAGAAAATAAAGGAAAGCAAAATTAGAAAGAGAGAAAATAAACACGGTGGACTCCTCTGGATGCCCCAAGCCCAGCAAGGGGGCTCCCTGGGTCTCTGGAAAGGAGCGCTGCAAAATCATCTTTCATCTCAGAGAAACTAGATCAACTAATAACATCCCGTCATGTAAGGGCTCCAGAGAGATACTAAAGGGAACTTTAAAGCGGATAGTTTTCATTCTTTTTGCCTGGGAAAGATCGATAAACCATACCTGAGAGTTATCGAAATCCACATCCTGGTTCTGTGTCCTCTATGTATAGTATAAAAGCCGGTACCGGGGCGCCTGGGTGGCGCAGTCGGTTAAGCGTCCGACTTCAGCCAGGTCACGATCTCGTGGTCCGTGAGTTCGAGCCCCGCGTCGGGCTCTGGGCTGATGGCTCAGAGCCTGGAGCCTGTTTCCGATTCTGCGTCTCCCTCTCTCTCTGCCCCTCCCCCGTTCATGCTCTGTCTCTCTCTGTCCTAAAAAAAAATAAATAAAGGTTGAAAAAAAAAAAAAAACCCGGTACCAGTTTTCTGTCCTTTCCATTTTCTCACTTCCTTCCACAGCCAGTGCCAATATCTCACATGTAGAGGTGGTTCTCATAAACCCTACTGATTGCCTCTGGCCTTCATGTCCCAAAATCCCAAGGGCCAAGGGCCGTAAGGTACAGCAGAAAATTAACTCCTCCGGCCTAATCTCACAATACGGAACACATACTCTTAAGGTTTCCTCAAATACATATTCGATGCAACCCCACATACAATGTATACAAACTGTGTGATAAGCATCTGGTTCCTTGAAGACTCCCAACTCACTGGGTTAGAAATACAGAACTATTGTACGATTGTCATTTCCCGCCTCAACCATAGCCTTGTCAAATTCTCCTTTTCTGATTCTGTAATTTCCTGGTCATTCTATTAAACGCTAGCCCAATCCGGTCCAGGATCAAAAGTCCGAACATGCCACCTGGTTCAAAGCATTCCCAATTTCTAGTCTAGATTTGTAGTTCTAGGAGTTTGGAGTGAGGAGGGAAGCAGTCCCTTTACTCTCTCCCTCTTCTGGGTTGGGCGCATGGGACATCGCGGAGGATCTCTGGGGGTACTAAAGCCTGACATCTAGGTGAATAAGGTCCAGAAGCAGAGCATGGCGTTTTGTGGGAACTGCACATTCTTTCATACGGCAGGAACACAGCATCCACACAAGGCACAAACCTCACACAGGGGGCACAGAGGCATCGGCCAACTTCTCAGAGCCGAAACATAGTTGAATGGTAAAAACCTCATGAAGTTTTCCACATAAATATCGAAATGCGTCACGCTTCTATTTTTGTCTTCTGATGCTATAAAAATGTACTTTTTCCTAAGAGCAAGTTGAAAGCGGAGGAAAACTAGGAGACGTGGGTAAAATTGAGCTCATGAGAAGTTTTGTCTTCTCGATTGATTTTATCTATTTATGTGTATTTATTTATTTATTTATTTATTTGAGTACAGTTGACACATCCCGTTATAGTTTCCGGTGTACGACCCAGTGATTCAACTTCTCTATATGTTACCCTGTGCTCACCACCAGTGCAGTTACCGTCGGCCACCAGACGACACCATGACGGTGTAATTGACGACACTCCCTTTCATCCCTACGACTTATCCATTCTATACCTGAAGCCCATGCCTCCCACTCTCCTTACCAATTTCGCTCCTCTCCCCATCCCCTTCCCTCTTAACTGATTTTGGACTCAACCTCTTGCACATACGTTTCTGTTCGTGTTGATACTCACAAATCCTTTCATTGTCTGATGCGCACAACTTCGTACGGGATCTCCACTCGATCCGTATCTCAGGCACGATTGTTGGAGGTTTCTTCTTTTCTTAGTTCTATTACTCGACATTTTTTAAAACTGAAAGTGGGTGTTGTCTTATTTTTTCCAGAAAGATCTCTCATAGTTCACCAGGGGCACCTGCTAATGCAGGTAGTGCAGAAACAACAGAGCATCTTACCAACATAGCCATCAATTCATGTGATGTGAAAATATAATTAGAGAACGAAGCATCTGCAAACCAGGATCCCGTGCATGACCAGAATTATAAAAATGCATATGAAAGCTGGTAAAAAGTGCGTATCAAGGAAAATGTAATTTCAACATTGAAAAAATGTAAGGCAAATCCCGAGGTTTTAGAAAGATTTCTGTGCTTCCCAGTTTCAGTGATTAGCTTAGAGCATCATAAAGATTGTACGCGCTGTTACCAAGTGGATTGTTCTCCCAACAAAAATTGACTTGTAAACAAGGCTTATTTACTGAATAAGGAGTTTCTGATTAGTAAACAGGTCTGGAAATTTTCGGAAATCAAGAAAAGTAGGATGCATTTGAAACACTGTAATATTAAAGCCAATACTACATAGTTATTGCTGACAAATAATCATCTGTTCAATTAAGTTATGGTCCGAAAAGTAGACTTTGCTTGAAACTAACAGTTGTTTATTTCCTAGGAAACAGAATTTATGATCAAGAAGGCATGATACATAAATTTCGCGTAGCTATAGAGGCAGTTTTTGGTGTTGGTAGAACTTTTCATGATCATTAAAGAGAAGTACTCCAAGGTGTGAGCTCCTAAATCATTTCTTCCCAAAATGGGCAAATTCAAACTCAAATTATTTTAACAATAAAGATTTAGAAATCTTAGGGTCTTGTGAATGAGATCAATATTTATTCAACGGGTTCACTAAACTAAGATTAGATTGTCTGAGATATATGCAGAATCATCAAAGACTATTTTAATTAAAAAGAAGCTCTTACATTTCCACAGTGCTGACGACAGGACTGACAGCATCTTACACAATACAAAACTTATCTGTCATAAATCAAAATTAATATTATTAACATTGTGGCCAGGCTACATTAACATAAAGTGTGAGTAGAAATTTTAATGGGATTATAATGAATTATCAAGAGGAAAAGCCAAAAGTACATATACATGCTTTCAACGTATCTTTCAGACTTTACGGTAATGATGCCTTATGAGGAAGTAAAAGACCACTAAAATGCTCTCAGACTGCTGATTATTTCTATGCACTCTTAATAAATATATGTGTACATATGCATGCAGGAATGGGGGTAGGATTAACAAATATTTTTAAGGAAAGAGGAGAAATAACATGACGGTTGCTTTGTACTTCTCCAAACACACAACACTGGGCGGTAGCTTATTAAGAATCATTGGGGCGCCTGGGTGGCTTGGTTGGTTAAGCGTCCGACTTCAGCCAGGTCACGATCTCGCGGTCCGTGAGTTTGAGCCCCGCGTCAGGCTCTGGGCTGATGGCTCAGAGCCTGGAGCCTGTTTCCGATTCTGTATCTCCCTCTCTCTCTGCCCCTCCCCCATTCATGCTCTGTCTCTCTCTGTCCCAAAAATAAAAATTAAAAAAAAAAAAAAAAAAAAAGAATCATTAACTTTATCGTGGCACCTGGGTGGCTCAGTTAAGTCTCGGACTTTGGCTCAGGTCATGATCTCACAGTTCATGAGTTCGAGCACCGCGTCGGGCTCCGTGCTGACAGCTCAGAGCCTGGACCCTGGAGCCTGCTTCGGATTCCGTCTCACTAGCTCTCTGCCCCTCCCCTGCTTGCGCTCTGTCTTTCAAAACTAAATTTAAAAAGTTAAAAAAATAACAAGAATCATTAACTTTATTCGTGTAATTGAACTAACACAGCTTACGGTGATGGCCCAAGTATTTCAGGCTCTGTGGATAGAATTTCTTTTTGTTTTCCTTTCTGTGTTCAAAAATGAGAAGCAATGTACCCTCTTCCTAATCTGATAAGAATAATAGACACAGCGAAATCATTTGGGAGTAGAGCAAAGAAATTATGCCAAAAATAATCTCTGAGAGTTTCAAAGTTGAACTGTTTCCCCTTCAGAAGGAAAGAGTTTCAAAGGAAAAATGTACCATGGTGGTGATTCCCTCTCCTACACCATCAGTACAAGAGCAGAAATTTTAAAGGCTTTTGCCAAAGAGCGAAGGTGGCTTTCATAAATTGAAATAAGTGGTTTTAGAAGATGAATTTGGTAAAAGGAAAAAAAAAAATTAAAATACAGAATGAACCATTAAATGCGGCAATGGCCAAAACAACCACGAATTACATGCAGGTACAAATTTAGTGCAAATCCCAGAGCTCTGGTTTTGCGTGCATCTTGAAAAGCTCAACTTTGTCTATGATTGGTGATTCAGTTGGTTGTGGCTATTTGTTTATTCAATGTGCCCTTCATATGCGTGTTTCTCTTGCCTCTGAATTTCCAGATACTGCATTGGATGAGACAATGAAGGCAATGCATTTTCTATTTTGTACTTCTTAAAAATATACTGAGCTTGTAAGAGAAAATAGACGCAGTGGCCGGGCAGTGATGTTGGTGGAAAAGAGCTGCTTTGTGAGCATACGAACCCACATACCGAGTAACCCCGGAGGACTTCACGGCGTTATAGAAAGGTTACCCCCGCACCTCGCTGCACCATCAGAGATTACTGATGATGCTGTACCAATTGAATCTTCCCTCGAGCAATTTTGTCTCATGTTCATCCATTCTCACACTTTAAATTTCAAGCTTTAATTCACGGCCTAGAAGTGTTTTGAGTTGACCATGTGGTTCACGGTCTTGTTGGCATGGCCAGAGGCATAATAACACGATAGTTAGGAAAATGTCTTCATATCATTCCAAGAAAATACCATGTGAAAAGTGGTACCTGGCATTTCCTTTAAAGCTTCTCACTGGCTTGATTAATTTATCCTCCTAGAGAGACCCATCACTGTGACTGGCAACCAATCGAATCCCCTCCCAAACCTCAGAGTCCTATACTGCTTACGAAGATGGCAAAAGAAAACATATAGAGCCAGAGGGGTGAGCACAAATATACTCCAGGAGTGTGTGTTTATATATAAATAAGGAAGGTATGTGTGGTTAGGTTAAAAAATAAATGTATGTTAGGGGCGCCTGGGTGGCTCAGCTGGTTAAGTGTCTGACTTCGGCTCAGGTCAGGATCTCACGATCCGCGAGTTCAAGCCCCACGTCAGGCTCTGTGCTGACAGAGACTTCATTTTTCGTTCTCCAATACATTCCCAGTACCCGGACGAGTGCCTGGTGTCCAACAGGCTCTCAAAACATATGTCTGGAATGGCTGACGGGCATAGACACGTCATATCTGGAATGGGTGAGGCGAATACAGTCAGGTAATTTGGACTGGAATCGTTCAGGTGAAGTGGCCCTCTGGCTGTCGGGAGGGAAGGGAGAGGCGAAGTTTGGTGGGAAAGTTAGGGAGAAGGGATTTGAAACGGTAGACATGACATAGGGAAGCAGAAAGAGTAAGTGGAAAGGGAGGACAGTACACGTAGGATGACTCTCTGCCCAGAATATTGAGAAACAGTCTAAGGCATAAAGAGTGGTGGGAGACCTGGGTGGCTCAGTCAGTTAAGCCTCTGTACTCTGTTTCGGCTCAGGTCATGATCTCGCAGTTTGGAAGTTCGAGCCCTGCATCCGACTCTGGGCTGCTGGTGCGGAGCCTGCTTTGGAGTCTCTCTCTCCTTCACTCTCTGCCCCTGCCACACTTTTGCCATCTCTGTCTGTCCCAAAATAAATAAATAAACTCAAAAAAAAAATAAATAAATGAATAAGCAAAGCATAATAAGTGGAGTCTTAGGGGGAAAGGGAACTTAAAAGCACAACAAAAAACCATTTAAATTTCGTTTATTAACAATCTAAGTATCAATGAAAGATCGGAGAGAGGAACTAACTTGGTTTTTTGCAAGCATCAAAAAAGGCAGTACCTTTGATATAGAAATATCTTGAGAAAGGACTTACAGTAGCTAAGCAGAAGGTAGTTTCGCCAGTCCGAGAGCGAAAATGTTTTGGACGTGGAGAGAGGATTTGTTTCGAAAATTTTATACAGAAAAAAATCAGGCATGGTTAGTGTGAGAATGGATTTAAAAGATAGTCATTCACTCACTTAATCATAGCTATTGAACAGGTATGATGGGATATAGCAGCAAAGAAAGCGGAAAAAAAATGTCACCTTTATTTACTTTTCAATTCATGGGCAGCAACACAAAACCAAAAAAAAAAAAATATATATATATATATATATATATAGGTATACCTATATATGTATATATAGGTATAGGTATACCTATATATGTATATATAGGTATAGGTATACCTATATATGTATATATAGGTATAGGTATACCTATATATGTATATATAGGTATAGGTATACCTATATATGTATATATATGTATAGGTATACCTAGGTATATATATGTATATATATGTATATATGTATGTATATATATGTATATATATATGTGTGTGTATATATATATATACACCTAGGTGTGTGTGTGTGTATATATATATATATGTATGTATTTATACTATATATATATATATATAGGTATACCTATATATATATTATATACCTAGGTATATATATACCTATATATACCTATATATATATACCTATATATACCTATATATACCTATATACCTATATAGGTATACCTATATATATATATATCTATATATACACCTATATATATACCTAGGTATATATACCTATATATATATATACCTAGGTGTATATATATATATATATACACACACATATATACATATATACATATATATACATATATGTATACCTATATACATATATATACCTATATATATACACCTATATATATACATATATATATACATATATAAAATAATTAAATTAAATTAAATTAATAAACAAACAAGGGAACCATGCAGAAGTTCGTAAGGTTCTGTGCAGTGTACAGAGAGAGGAATAATGGTGTGGAGCCAGGGCAGAGGAGGTTAAGAAACTGTGGTTGTCTTTTTTTGGCAGGTGCTCAGGGAAGGCCTCATCAAGAAGGTCACATTTAAGACTTGAAGGAGGTGCTAAAGCCATTTATGTTCTAGAAGGATACACATGCCATCATACTTGCAAAGAATTTAAGTGGCATAAACACGTGGGGACAAATAGAGTTTATAACTGTTGTTTTAAAAACTGATTTTTGGGGAGGCACCTGGGTGGCTCAGTCGGTTGGGCGTCCGACTTCGGCTCAGGTCATGATCTCGCAGTTACTGAGTTCGAGCCCCGCATCGGTCTCGGTCCTGACCGCTCGGAACCTGGAGCCTGCTTCTGATTCTGCCTCCTTCTCTCTCTGCCCCTCTCCAGCACGCACTCTGTCTCTCTCTCAAAAATAAAATAAAAACATAAAAAAAAAACCCTGATTTTTTTTTTCTCCGCGAAATCTAATTTAGTGATACATCCAAATAACCCGGGGGAAGGATTTTTATTTTCCTCATGCCACATGAGAGAATTGAGGATAGTAACGACTCTCAATGCCTTTCTCATTTCCTTCTTTTTACAATATCTCTTCCGGTTCATCAAATGCCCACTAAGCACTCGGACATTTGTCAGGAGCTATGAGGATCCCCATGATCCCCCCAGAAGGATGAGCGGCAGGGCTTACAAAATTTGAGCGAGATATGAATTCAATGATATAAAACAAAGGGTCACAGAGATGCAGGGGGGAGACAGAAAAGTCACTTAGGGAGAGTTGAAAAATGGATAAGTCTGCAATAAGTGGGATTCTGAAAGACCTAGATGTCGACTCCGCATCTCACCTGGAAACCGTTATAGAAGCAGAGGAAAAGTCAAAGCTTTTTTGCGGATCTGTGTAAGTGAGAACATGAAGGACAACGTACGAGAAAAGCCTGCAAGAAATCATCTCTGGTCACCTACGAAGATTGAAAAGCAATCAATCTGTTCTTTAAAAATCCTCACCGCCGCCTCCTGTCTCCAGTTCCGGGGCGAACAGCTAGGTGACCACAAGGTCTCTGGTTTCTCGGCTGTGGAACGAGCAGGCTGGCGTTCCTGAAAGTCCCTCAGGTTCAAAGATATCTCTGCCTGCTGTGCCGTATGTCACTTGGTCGTTGACAATTCAAGAAGTAGTATTTATAACTGAAACAAATTATAGAAGGCCATTCCCCCAGTCATCAGCCTTATGTCCTACCATTTCAGATTTTCTAAGACCGTGCTGGTACCTTTTTTGCTTCAGACTGACAACTGCTTTTATTTTCTTCCAGTGTTTATTTTTGAGACTCCCCTCCTGTGTAAGTGAAGTCCCCCAGGGTTCTCGTGTATTTCATCTTTCCTTTGAGCGCATTTCTGGTTGTGAGGCTGAACCAAGGAGATTTGACCTAAATAAAGTGCCAATTTGGGAAAGAAACAAGAGGAAAGGGAGGAGGTGGTGACAGTCACAAACGGTAGTGAACAAACACGGTATTGGGGCAACAGTTCAGGCTCTGCTTTAACTGAGCTGCATGCTAAAGAAACACCCTCACAGGGGCGCCTGGGGAGCTCAGGTCATGATCTCACGGTTGGTGAGTTCGAGCCCCGCATGGGGCTCTGTGCTGCCAGCACAGAGCCCTCTTCGGATCCCCTGTCCCCCTCTCTGTCTGCCCCTCCCCTGCTTGCACTCTCTCAAAAATAAATAAACACTAAAAAAATGTTTTAAAAGAAACACCCTTCGATTATACTTTTCAGTATATCCTCTTTGAACACCTATACGTGGTCGATTGCGGACTCTTTTAGGAATACCACACTGTTTTCAACTTTGGCTTCTATTTTTGTGAAGACAGTTTCCCTTTTTTATTTTTCTTGAAAACCGAAAGTTACCTGTTAGTTTCTCGTCGCCAAATTCTCTGATTACAAACGGCAAGGAGCCATCACACGTTACAGGTTTGTGGCCCGGCTTACATTTCTCCTTAATGGGAAGTCTGTGAGCCCCAGACGCTTCGAAGGCCCTGCGACTTCCACACACCCTCAGATAGTCTCCAGTTTGGGTCGCTACCATTGGTTGAAAAGTAGAATGACACAGGGGCACCTGAGGGGCTCAGTGGGTTAAGCGTCCGACTTCGGCTCAGGTCATGGTCTCGCGGTCCGTGAGTTCGAGCCCCGCGTCGGGCTCTGTGCTGACAGCTCAGAACCTGGAGCCCGCTTCGGATTCTGTGCCTGCCTCTCTCTGGCCCTCCCCCGCTCATGCTCGGTCGCTCTCTCTCTCAAAAATAAACCTTAAAAAAAAAAGCAGAATGACACAGTTCTTTAAAAAATTTCTAAAAGAATGGAATAGAAATTCTAGAATTTCTATTAACAATTCTAATAACAATTCTTAAAAGAGTTGAAAGCAGGGTCTCAGATGCTTGTACGTACGAGTTCACAACAGCCAAAAGGTGGAAGTTTCTCATGTGGACATCGATGGATGAAAAGATAAGCCAACTGTGGTGTATACGTAGAATGGAATACTATTTAGCCTTTTTAAGGAAATCCTGACGCGTGCTCTAACATGGATGAACCTTGAGGGCCTTGTGGCAAGTGAAAGAAACCAGATACAAACAGACAAACAGTGCACGATTTCACTTATGTGAGGTACTTGGAATAATAAGAAGCAGAAAGTGGTTGCCAGGGGCCAGGGGACGGGGGAAAATGAGGGCTTATTGTCCAGTGGGATAGAATTTCAATGTGGAAAGACGGAAAATTCCTGGAGCTAGACAGTGGGGATGGTCGCACGGCCACCGAACGGTACATGGAAAAACGGTTCAAGTTGTACGTTGTATGCAGTGTGTGTTTACTGCAATAAAAAGGAGATAATTCCAGTTCAACTCATCCTCCCGGGAGATGATAGAGCTCATGGTCTGCCAATCCCTTGTAGTGCCACACTGTGGCTGTTACATCGGGTAAATACAGAGACTGGATAAATAATTTGTTGGACAGCATCGAGAGACAGCTTTGTCAGGTGAGGTGCTCAAGTCACGTATCTGGCTGCCGAGAAGCCCTCTCAGGATGTTTTGACTCATCACCCTGAGCCCTTCATCAGCCGATGAAACTAATTTTTTTTTCATCGGCTGATTAAGATTCAAGATAATGAGTCAAAACATGCCAGTAGTAATTCCCAACAGTGTTGAAGGCAGGATGTTAACTTTTCCGCGCACATGTATGCACGCAGACAGACACGAAAGGAACCAACACAGCCTACCGCCTATGGAAAAGTTCATTTCGTTAATGGAAGGGGTAGTGATTACCACATGCGGCTGAAAGAGAGAAACAAACAAACAAACAAACAAACAAAATCAGCTGACCAAACAATGGCATCGAATGCTAGTAATTTTAATAAGAAGAGCGAAATCGCATGAAATTAACTCATGAGACAGCACAACCGGGGGAAAGAAAGTAGAAATCGCACAGGAAATTGCCGTGCACAAATTTGAACGGATTCTAGGAAAACCAAAATTCCAAATGCTTTGTGCTTCCTCCTGAATCAACAAATGCACTTCAGAATGTTTTTGATGGCAACTGTATCTAAGCTCAAAGTTCCAGGAATTTTCCACAACTGTTCTGCATTCTGGGGGCCTTTTGTCTGACTACGGAATATTGAGTTTTACCAACAAAAGCATTTGATTGAACACTAGACCCCTTAATATCAGATATATATGTATTTTAAATTCCATTAGGCCTCCATTGGGAAACCACCTAATATTTGGAATGCATTGCTTAATGTGCTAACTGATGTTATTTGCGTGTGGGTGCTCACTGTCACAGAGACCAGAAGCCTAGTGACAGTTATTGCTGTTGAAAGGATTCTAGGAGGGGTGTGAGCGGAATGGTTAATGGGCCAGGAATCAAGGGAGTTAAATATTTCCTAAATCTGGTAATAGTCCAGCATTCCAAAGGCTGAGGAAGACTGGACAGCAAATCTCCTACCTCCCTATCAGCCTAGGCTTATCTCTTCCAGTAGCGCGAGGAAATCAACTTCTAAGCTCTGCTAAGAAAAGTCCCCCCCTTTAAAAAGACAATAAATGTTAAAACATGGCATGAGCTAGAGTCAATGGCAAAGTGAAAGCAAACAGTTTACGCTGAGAACAAACAATGGCTCTGATCCTCATTCTTTGAATTGCAACAACCGAGAAGGCAATGCTTTTAAATGCTCAAGAGTCAGAACAGCAAAGAGACTGCGTTCTCCCATGCACCATTAAGGAAAGTTTCTACCTGCAGCCCACTGCTGATGGCAGGCTCTCTGAAAGCCTTCTTGCGGGAACACTTTGTCAGAATTTTGTCTGAGGTTTCTTTTTTTTTGGGGGGGGGGGGGTGGGAGGGGAGGGGAGGGAAAAGCATAGTGCTAAAAAAGATGAAAACATTCTTTTGTGCTTTTTTGCTTTTTTCGCTCCCTGTTCTTTCCTGACTGCGGTATTTCTGCTCAACCAGTGCCTGTCACTCGCGGGAGACACCATCACTCAGCTTATTAAGAAAGCATCGCTCCTGCTGTAGTTTGATTTAAAATGAGCCGCTCAGAGGTACCACCTCGAAGGGATCAACTTATGCATGTGTTCAGCGAGGGTCTTAATTGATGCACGATTTACTACACGAAGCAAAACTTTGCTTGGATAAGCTGAAGTGTTACGTCGGGGAAGAGCCCTTTCTATGGTTTTACGGGCTTGTCTTCTCATTGGGAGCATACATTTACTAACTGTATAATTGGTGGCACGGTTCTTCCATCATAAACATTGTTATCAGTTAATTAAACTTGAAATGCAGCTTTGTTCCACAACATGTTTTGTCAGATTGTTTTCCTTATTTATTTATCATCATAAAATTTTACTTGGTGACTGGCAGCTTCTCAGCCCTCCAATAATAATATAAATCAAAACATAAGATTTTAGTCTTCATGCAATTTCCTTTTGGTCTGAAAATATGAAACCAGATGTTTTTGGCATGCTAAAGATGCTTTTCATCTTTTTTTAGATTCTTTCAGTGCAGTCAAAGTAAATGCATTTTTAAAACCTACTTATGAAAGTTAAATTCCCTTTGTTCATCTCCGAGTAGTCTGGTTTGCATTGATGCAGTGGCATTGAGAGACCTTTCAGATAACGTACTGAGTTTCTTGGAGGAATTACACATGTGGAGCGACGAGCTCAAAGGGCAGCAGAAATTGTATTAATAGCAGATCAGTAGACCATGAACCGTGATTCACCGGAGGGTCCCTCCAAGCAGCATGCCTAAAGGTGGAGGTTCAGGTTGGACCACAACCAATATGATCTTGACTATCTATATATTATCGGGGTGATGTGCCTAATTTGTTCGCATAGTTATCACATACTTGTTACAGCTTGAAACTGTGGGGCCCGTGGAAGCAGGGCCGTTGGAATTTCCTGTGACAGTGAATCTCATTTCGGTAGATATTACCATCTATCTCAGCCTAAGGCTATCACTAAAACATCTAAACATTCCCAGATGGAACCTACTTGGCTGATATTAGAGGGATTTGGTGTTACTGGAGAGACGTGGGGTCAGTAAATAGGAGCAGGAATAGAGCGGCACAGAGGCTAATCTCATTTGTACGTGGCCTCAGATTGCCGTTACGTCCCTGGGCTATTTGGCGGTTTGGGTATTGGAACTATTAGGACAGACTGAAATATTTGGGCATCTCGGTGGGGTGGTGTATGGAATGATTTACAATCAGCTTCGCTATCTGAGCTTTGATGTGGTTCTTCGCCCCGTCCTCGGCCCCCAGCCTCATTGCGTGAATTCCACGGCCCAGTGCACAGGACACTTCTACTTCTTTACCACCGCCCCCAACAGCGATAGCAATCTCTGTGCTCGGGAAGAGTGGGAACTGCTCTGCACCTCACGCTGCTTGAGTTGTAAGCAAGCTTTCCCAGAGGCAACACTTTTCCACATACGCAGACTTCATGAACTTCCTTAGTACTCCCTGCAGTTGACATCCCATCCCCAGCAACCCAGTGTGCATTCGTCGTGTCAGAAGTCTGCAGTGATCCCTTACGTAGCAACCAAACACGATGTCTTCCTTCAACGTCATGGGCCTCTGGACGTTGACCTCTTCCTTCTTCAGTTTGTTTATCCTCTCTCAGCTTACGCGAACTAAGCTCTTTTGGTTCTCCCGTTTCTCTGACCTCCCTTCCCCATATGATCCGCTCCTTGCTCTTTCCCTGCCTGACTCTGAACCTTGTAATCTGCACGGTTCTACCTCTGTCCTCCTTCCACCTTCACTCCTTATAATCTTCTGGGTGTTCCCATGGCTGCCACGACTATAGATGTGGTGATGTCACCCGTAATTGTAGCTCTCATTCACATCTGGCTCCCGCACTGAGGAACCCGGTACCTAACCTGCCTAGTGGAAATTCACATACACGGGCTCAGTCGTTCAAGTGTCCGACTCTTGATCTCGGCTCAGGTCACGATTTCACAGTTCATGAGATGGAGCCCTGCATCAGGCTCTGCGCTGCCAGTGCAGAACCTACTTGGGATTCTCTCTCTCCCTCTCTCTCTCTGCCCCTCCTCCCCTCATGATCTCTCTCTCACTCGCTCTCTCTGTCTCTGTCTCTTACAAAATAAACTTTAAAAAAAGAAATTAATACAAATTCAGCATAAGAACCTCATCTTTACCCCCAAATTACTGTTTTCCCTAAATGGTTAAGCCTAAATATCACCCAGACATCCAAGCCAGAGTTCTGTTGCCTATCTGTACCTTCATACAGATCACCCCGTACTTACTCGCTCACAGACTCTGACTCTACCTTTTTATTCTTTTAAATCTGTCCAATTCATTCTGTTAATATTAGAACTAAAACAAAACAATATTTAAACTAATTCGGGAACATTTGGTTCTCTGCAAGTTGGTAAGAATTTTCTCATGTTTGGATCTATTTTTGGATAAAGATTCTT
This sequence comes from Prionailurus bengalensis, assembly GCF_016509475.1. Lineage (NCBI taxonomy): Eukaryota > Metazoa > Chordata > Mammalia > Carnivora > Felidae > Prionailurus > Prionailurus bengalensis. Next base: position 55,975,167 of record NC_057354.1, on the reverse strand, counting down.
GCCATGCTAATTTTAAATCGCATAACATAAACCACCACCTTCTCACAGTCTGACCTTGAGGGACACAAGAAAATGCAAAATGAGATACAAGTTTAACGAATACACGGAGAAATATTGCAAAGGAAGAAAATACAGGAGGACAAGCAGAAAATGCATTTCCCAAACCAATTTTTTTCCTGTTTTCTTATTTTTATTTATTTCAAGTTTATTTACTATTTTGAGAGAGAGAGAGAGCACACACACAAGCAGGGGAGGGACAGAGACAGGGAGAGAGAGAACCCCAAGCAGGCTCTGCCCCATCAGTGTGGAGCTCGATGTGGGGCCTGAAACCATGGACCGTGAGATCATGGCCTGAGCCAAAGTCGGATGGTAAATCAATCGAACCACCCAGGCACCCACTTATTTTCTTATTTTTAAGAATGGCACTTGGGAGCCTGAGTGGCTCAGTCGGTTAAGCATCCGACTTTGGCTCGGGCCACGATCTCACAGTTCATGAGTTCAAGCCCCGCTTTGGGGGTCTGTGCTCACAGCTCAGAACCTGGAGCCTGCTTCCGATTCTGTGTCTTCCTCTCTCTGCCCCTTCCCTGCTCACTCTCTTTCTCTCTCAAAACTAAATAAACATTAGAAACAAGTTAAAGAGGGGCGCCTGGGTGGCGCAGTCGGTTAAGTGTCCGACTTCAGCCAGGTCACGATCTCGCGGTCCGTGAGTTCGAGCCCCGCGTCAGGCTCTGGGCTGATGGCTCGGAGCCTGGAGCCTGTTTCCGATTCTGTGTCTCCCTCTCTCTCTGCCCCTGCCCCGTTCATGCTCTGTCTCTCTCTGCCCCAAAAATAAAAATAAAAAACGTTGAAAAAAAAATTAAAAAAAAAAAAGAAAAAAAAAGAAACAAGTTAAAGAAAAAAAAATGGTTCTAAAATCCCTTTCATTAATTAAGTCAGGTAGGGTTTTTTGTCTTGTTTTGTCTATTTCCCTTATTTCCTCTTTTTCGTCTTAGCTCCCAGGTTTACAGTGTCTTAGCTTTCGTCTTAGCTCCCAGGTTTAGCTGTAGGTTTACAGTGCTACGGTTTCTCCTTTGCAAGCATCTTCTCTAGGCAGTCCCATTGCCTAGTCCCTAGTCCCTTTTCTTTTTTTTTTTTTTTTTTTTTTTTTTTTTAACGTTTATTTATTTTTGAGACAGACAGAGACAGAGCATGAACGGTGGAGGGGCAGAGAGAGGGGGAGACACAGGATCGGAAGCAGGCTCCAGGCTCTGAGCCATCAGCCCAGAGCCCGACGCGGGGCTCGAACTCACGGACCGTGAGATCGTGACCTGAGCTGAAGTCGGACGCTTAACCGACTGAGCCACCCACGCGCCCCCCTAGTCCCTTTTCTAGGCCGACCCACTTCACAGCCTCGCTGTATCACCCAATCAACTGGTGCTATGTGCCCCGACCATCTTCTTCCTGATCTCGGTGGCCTTTCTGCAAACGAGAGCTGCTTAGAATGCTTTGATGCTGTCTCATTACTGTCAGGTCAAAGGCCACACGTCTTAGTGACATGATCATGGGTCCCATCATCTCCTTGGTATCTATTTCTGCTCTGTTTTCTTTGGCACCCAATAGGCAGGCGTGTTGACTGATCTATATTCTTAAAGTACTACTCTGCTTCCCACCTCATCTTTATTAACACTCTCTCTCTTTTTTTTTAAAGTTTTTGGCGTGTATTTGGTTTTGAGAGAGAGAAGAGACCGACTGAGTGCGAGTGGGGGAGGGGCAGAGAGAGAGGGAGACACAGAAGGTGAAGTAGGCCCCAGGCTCCGAGCGGTCAGCACAGAGCCCAACGCGGGGCTTGAACCCGTGAGCCGTGAGATCATGACCTGAGCTGAAGTCGGACACTGAACCAGCTGAGCTCCCCAGGTGCCCCTCTACTCACGCTCTTTTCATGTTCTTCTCTCCCTCGTCGTCTTCTATCACCTACCCAAAGAGTTCCATGACTCAGCTGTAGCGTCACTTGCCCCAGGTCTCTCCCACTGCTGATGTGGAATTAACCTAACCATACTTTCCTTTACTTTTCCTTAGGCATCTTTCATCATCTCCCATCTCTCAGCATCTGTAGCACCACACGATACATTTTGAACACAGTCTCATAAATTATACTACAACTCTTGAACTTCCGGAGCCATTTCTGGCTATGTTGATATTCCAATGCTTAGCGCATTGCCTGGCATTCAGTAGACCAGTGCAATATAGATCAGAGTGCCCATGCTGACTGGCCATGAGAATGCTACACCTTATTTTTCCTTCTTTTATTCCTGGAGTTTTGATCCTGATTCCACCACCTACAGGCCAGCATATTCTCAATCTGTTTTTACTTCATCTTCTGTCAAATGATGATAATATAGCATACTTAATAGCATTGATGAAATAATAAGAATAGTAATAGTAATAAAGCACAGTGTGTCAAATGCTTAACACAGTGCCTCATGTACAGTAACTGTTTAAGGAAAGCTGTTATTTGCTGATCTGGCATGCTAATCAAATGAAAAAATTATTAGAAAAAAACTATAAGATGATATCAAATCTATCAGTTCCCTGAGATTGAAAATCATGCTTTGAGTTTATTGGAGCTTTGTTGTTGTTGTCATGATGATGATGATGGTCGTGGTGGTGGTGATGGTGATGATGATGTGTTTGTTTTTTGGTTCATAGTCTCAGCACAATGTCACAGTCGAAATAAGAATGCCATACATGCACTTGAATGTTATATCAAAAAGATAATATGTAGGCAAGTCCAAATTTGGGGAGAGGATAAACACAAAGGGAAATAAAATCAAGTGGAAGACAGAGCTTAGCACAGTGCCCTGGACCCAGTAATCTATGAGCCTCTGAGTGAAATAGTCACTGTTCTCATGATGCACAACAGAGAGGAGACTGCAGAATAATGCACTGAATATGGCAGTGGTAGGAGGGACCTACTGGTCACTTTCTTTGCTCCTTTTTTTCATTATCATTATTTGAATCACTTATTTTCTCCAAATTTTGCAATTGTGCATTAATCATCATAGCATATCTCAGAGTTGATGTTACCTCTTTGTAGATGTATCTGGATTCCTGCTTCCATAAAATCCTTGCTAAGCATTCCCTCTTCAAAGATTAAATCTCTCCCTCAGTAATAAGGTCATTTCTGTTTGTAATGAAAGGAATTTTAAGAACTGAGCTCCCTAATTTGCTTTCAAATTTTAGAAAGTGATTAAATGGACCTCTGTGTCCTGATCATGTTTAAATTATTCTTTCAGCAACTTTATTGTGCACCTACTATGCGTAGGAAAGCAGAACCATACTTCCTGTTAAATAAACTAAGTATGAATTGTTTGAACTGTCTTTATAAGTTTGAATCATGTTATAAGACTGGCGTGGGAAACTTCTGAAACCTGATCTCACTATGAAATATTTTTACTGTCTTCTCACTGGAAGCAAACATCTTAGCAGGCTTCTCATTGGAAGCAGGAAAATTGCCTACCCTTTGTTGACCTTTGGAAAGATGAGTCAAGGTCAACTGCAAAGACTACTTAATACTGGGACATTTATTTGTCTCTCTGCCCTTGGGTAACTGTCCCCTCCTTCTGCTCTGTAGCACAGTGGGCTACTAAAAACTGCATGTCCCAGAAGTCCTTGCCCCCTGGCTTCCGGTTAGTTTCAGCACTAAGCTGAAGTTAGTGGAAGCAGTAGCAGGATATTAGGGAGAAGGTAGAGGGAAAGCAAAGCCATAGTATTTCTACCCTGTCTCAGTTTTCATGGGTTTCTCCAGCAATGGCTTTACCCCTCCCAGAAGTCTGTTCCCACAAAGCATACTGCACATTCGTCCTCCAAGGACCCACTCCTGGGACCTGGCCCATACCTCTTCCCTTGGCTTCTCCAAATCTTTGGGATGGTAGCCATTCGTTGCAGTTGTTAACCTCTGGATCGGTTCACTCACCCCTGTTTTCAGAACTTCCAATGCCTGCGTAATTTGCTTCTGTATTGAACTCCTATAATAAAGCACCCAGGCACGAACTGTTTTCCTGAAAGACCTTGACTGATAGAGCCAACTGTAACTTATGCAGCCTTTGTCATGTACATGGGGAATCTCTACTCGGTTTGCACTTTTAAGGTAAGCTACCGTGCCACGAGCTCTTTAGAGAACATCTTGAATCCTGTCAGAGAAAGGCTACGGATTGTTTTTATTTTCCAGCCTCACTGGGTTTGAGAGTCTCTTTATTAAGGGCTGACTGAGGTATGCTAGATTGCAATTGCTAAGAAGGAGCAGGCGGCGTGCAGGCCGCCTGGAGCCCTGGCCTCTAATGGTCTCTTCTAGAAGGCAGTTTCTCCGTGATGAAATATTGTTTTAAATGTGACAATCTTTTGGCAAAATAATGTTGTCATCATCTGCCTGAGCTCTCCTCGGCAGCATTGTAGAGGAGGGTATTCAGCACTTTTATCATAGGCTGCAAAACTTCCAGGCAGGAAAATAAACATCTAAAGAAAATGCACACACACGTTTGGTAGAAAACTCCGGCTATCGAGATCTGGATCTCCAAAGGAGGTAACTCTGTATTTGTTATCTAAATAGTCAACTAACCACCTCGTCTTCCGTCTTACCTGTGCCCAGGCAATTTTCAGTCCTGCTGAAGGGAGGGGCGCTCCAAAAACTAAATTTGATCATGGCATTTAAAACCTTTCTTGGATTTTTATAGCCTGCAGGGTGAAGACCAAATGTTCTACTGTGGTCTTGTACTTGGCACTTTCAAGTGTGTGGTCCCTGCCTTTCTATGTGGTCACCGGCCTGCCACTTCTGCCCTCTTATTGTTCCTTCTAGAAGCCACGAGTGCCTCCCGTCTGCCATCCCCTTTCATACATCTACACTTCGGTGTTTGGTGTTCCGTCCCGAATAGTTCTCCTTCCTCCTTTCCTTCTTTGCCTGACTCACCCCTTCTAGACTACTCGGGCTCTTCTACTAAGACCTATAATCTTCCCTATCTTCCACCTCTCACCCCGTTTGGCTGAAGTGCTACCTCATGAGCTTCCGCTGCATCTGCTACAAGTCCCTACCCTGCACATAGCGCAATGATCATTTGTCCACCCGGCCAACTCCCCCCCGACCCCCCAACTAGCAAATCTCGTGGGCAGGAACACCCTCTTGCAGTTCCTCCTTTTTGTCAGTGCCTCATCGACCGCTCATATTGTTTCTTTTGTCAAGGGCTCCTTGGGGTCTTGGCCTGCTTTAATTTATTTTTGGTTTTTATTGTTGATTTGTTAAGAGTTTAATGTACACAGTGTTGATACTTTGGGTGAGTGCGATTCATAGGTTGGTCTCATATTAAATTCGTCAGGACTTCACAGGAGAACTCTGGTCACAGTGCCTGTGATACTGGTTGGTTTCAAATTTTTACAATAGGCAAGCATGCCCATTATTATGAGTTGTACGAATCACTGACTTTAAAACGATCCTATATTGTATAGAAAGGAGAAATTTCAAATGACATCAGACTACAAAACATTGCTTTACCTGTAGCATCCATTTTATCATATGTTCATGATGAAATTTCAGGGCTTTTATTTTTTATTTTTTTTTTATGAAATTTATTGACAAATTGGTTTCCATACAACACCCAGTGCTCATCCCAAAAGGTGCCCTCCTCAATACCCATCACCCACCCTCTCCTCCCTCCCACCCCCCATCAACCCTCAGTTTGTTCTCAGTTTTTAACAGTCTCTTATGCTTTGGCTCTCTCCCATTCTAACCTCTTTTTTTTTTTCCTTCCCCTCCCCCATGGGTTCCTGTTAAGTTTCTCAGGATCCACATAAGAGTGAAACCATATGGTATCTGTCTTTCTCTGTATGGCTTATTTCACTTAGCATCACACTCTCCAGTTCCATCCACGTTGCTACAAAAGGCCATATTTCATTTTTTCTCATTGCCACGTAATATTCCATTGTGTATATAAACCACAATTTCTTTATCCATTCATCAGTTGATGGACATTTAGGCTCTTTCCATAATTTAGCTATTGTTGAGAGTGCTGCTATGAACATTGGGGTACAAGTGGCCCTATGCATCAGTACTCCTGTATCCCTTGGATAAATTCCTAGCAGTGCTATTGCTGGGTCATAGGGTAGGTCTATTTTTAATTTTCTGAGGAACCTCCACACTGCTTTCCAGAGCGGCTGCACCAATTTGCATTCCCACCAACAGTGCAAGAGGGTTCCCGTTTCTCCACATCCTCTCCAGCATCTATAGTCTCCTGATTTGTTCATTTTGGCCACTCTGACTGGCGTGAGGTGATACCTGAGTGTGGTTTTGATTTGTATTTCCCTGATAAGGAGCGACGCTGAACATCTTTTCATGTGCCTGTTGGCCATCCGGATGTCTTCTTTAGAGAAGTGTCTATTCATGTTTTCTGCCCATTTCTTCACTGGGTTATTTGTTTTTCGGGTGTGGAGTTTGGTGAGCTCTTTATAGATTTTGGATACTAGCCCTTTGTCCGATATGTCATTTGCGAATATCTTTTCCCATTCCGTTGGTTGCCTTATAGTTTTGTTGGTTGTTTCCTTTGCTGTGCAGAAGCTTTTTATCTTCATAAGGTCCCAGTAATTCACTTTTGCTTTTAATTCCCTTGCCTTTGGGGATGTGTGGAGTAAGAGATTGCTACGGCTGAGGTCAGAGAGGTCTTTTCCTGCTTTCTCCTCTAAGGTTTTGATGGTTTCCTGTCTCACATTCAGGTCCTTTATCCATTTTGAGTTTATTTTTGTGAATGGTGTGAGAAAGTGGTCTAGTTTCAACCTTCTGCATGTTGCTGTCCAGTTCTCCCAGCACCATTTGTTAAAGAGGCTCTTTTTTCCCTTGGATGTTCTTTCCTGCTTTGTCAAAGATGAGTTGGCCATACATTTGTGGGTCTAGTTCTGGGGTTTCTATTCTATTCCATTGGTCTATGTGTCTGTTTTTGTGCCATTTCAGGGCTTTTATAAAAGGGAGGAGCACCATAGAAACTGAGAATCACAAAATAATGTACTTCATGCAAAAAGAAAATTTGCTTTAGCTAGAAATGTTTCTTTCGCATTTTAGCGAAACACAGCGGAAAAACATGACACTAAGCATTTTCATTTGTTCTAATACACACACACCTATCCATGAAAGGAATTTGGATCTAAATTATTTTTTTATAGGGAATGGATATGTTTCTCAGGGATTCTCAACACACCACACAGATAACAGAATTGGTCCTTACTGTTTTGACCATTGCCAGAACAAGCACATTTCCGGATTTATTTTTTTTTTTTTTTCCCCAAAGGTTGAGTAAGACATAACAGACACTTCCTGCCGCAGGCATGGCATGGCGGTAGGTCGGATACCTGGGTTATATAAATCTTTATGCTGAACGTTTATGACATTTCAACTTAGAAGTTCATTCAGTTTGATGATTGAGGCAGCAGGCAATTATGACATTAAACAGTTCACAGACCTTAACCCCAGACCCAAATGGTTTAATATTTTTAATGGCTGACTCTGCCTCTCCCGATGTGCACAGACCAAAGCAGAGTTTAAAACCCTCACCCATGTTAATTGCCCCTGCTTTGTTGCAAGCACCACTGACTGTCTTCCAGCTCCAAATGTCTTCAGTTATTAAAAATTATCAATGGAAAGTAATAGAAAGCAATCCAGACTTACACTGGCGATACAATTGGCCACATATGCCCTAGTGGAGCATAAAATAAGAAAGATCGTTACTATTACTACTGCAGTATCATATCAAGGAATATACTTTAAAAGTGAATCACATTATGCCTGTTCAGTCAATTATTCTACTTGCAAAGACAAAGCTTCTTCCTGACCATGACTTTCCTTTCTTAAGTAAAGACATGGTCTCAGATTCAAATGTCTACTTGAGTCTGAATATGCTACTCACCAGAGTAAATAGGTTGGGGAAAATATCAAATTTGCGTAAAAGACACATCGAATTTGATTGTGATAAACATGTTTGCACCCAATATTTCCTTCGTTACTGAACTCGGTGCAGTTAATAACTTGGTCTCATACTAAATTTCTATAATCTTCCCAGTTTCCTAATCTCAAACTGATTTTCACAACTACTTAGTAAATATAATCACTGTTGGTTATAAATTCTAGATAACAGCTGTAGTCTTCTAGAAAGATGGAAGAAGATTTAGAGTGACACTTATGGAGGCAGGTGGGGTTAGTGAATGCTCAGTATTTAAGAAATGCCTTTTACAATCAGAAAAATTCCTTGACACGGAGCTTTGAAACACTTATTGGTTACATGTGATGGGCCGTGTTCACACCAACTCTTTTATTCAAGGCTTGAAATATATTTTACTAGTCACAGTGATAGAAAGAACATTAAAGATATTTTAGTTAATTTATTCTTCCCTACCATCTGCAACATAAAGTCATTTTCAAAAAAGTATAGAATATTTTGCCTGTAGATATGGTTTCCTTAAAGAACTTTGACTGTATCTTGTCAATAGATTAACATAAAGTTGAGGTGATGTTTCTCGAAATCTTACCCTGTTTCATCCTTCCTAGGAAAAAGGGTTCCACTTCCAACCCAACCACAGTAGCAGCCACTACCTTAGCAATCATATGCTGAATCCTTCTGATAAAAACGAGCTAGTCTATGTTATTCTGTCAACAGAGGCTGTATTTGTACCTTCTTACAAGTCATTTGGGTCCCCCAAGCTCTCCTTCCCATTACTCAGAAAGATTCTTCAATTAGAACACCAATAATTCCAACACTAGTCACCAAAGTGACCGAAGGTGGGTGGGGCTAATTGATGGCTATCTCGGCCTGAACTCCCCTCTACGTCATTCCTCCCTGAAACATCAAGTCTTGGGCTTGATGAAAAGCATTAGTCCTTGGGCTCGATGAAGTCTATACTGGTCCCACAAGAGACGGAATGTGCCATATAACTTTATCATTCAAAGCAAAATTCATGAATGCATTTTAGAAGGTCCGTGATTCCTTTATCTCATATCGAAATTTTTGTGATTACAATATGCTCATTCTTCCTATGGAAAAAGATCAAGTCTTCCTCAGCTTCTAGCTGGTGACCTAAAAAACGTCGACAAGCTCTGTCTTGCATATGCTCACTGGGCATGCTCTATCCTACTACCCCCACATGTAAGAGGTTATCACATCAGAACAGGATTGCCAGAATATATGCAGCAGGTCAGTAGCATTGGTCAAGCATGAATCTCTTAAACTCAGAAGCTTGTGCTCGCTTGACTGGCTTCCTTACATTTGACCCTCCATCAAGTCCCCCATGTGCGTTCTTCTAATAGCTTGTTCTTACAACTACGTCAGTGCTTTCCAAAGCTGTGCTATTCTTATTTTCCCATCTCTCTGCCAAGGTTCTGAGTGCCTTTATGTCTTCTCATTCTGTTTTCCTTAACATGGAGAAGAAAGTCTGGCACGCAGCAGTTACTCAATGAATGTCTAATGAACAAACGAGTGAATGGATAAATAAGTAAATGGAGTGTCCAGAGATGATACGTGCCACTCATTTTCCCTAAGGACCCCGGTTGAAACTGAATCTGATGACCTAGTGAAACACAACAATAGGAGAAAATTGGGAAACGATGTTTCACAGAGGAGTGGTCGTGGAAATCTGTGGAAACTCAGCACAGGTATAGTGAACAATTCACTACCAACCACCTGCGCTTTTAACTGACTCAGAAATTCTGCCTTAGAATCACATTTCATGGAAAAATCCATCCTTCTGGGATGTCTCTAAAACCCGACCCTGTGATTTTGCCTCCCATCATCATCCCATATCCCAGGTCACCCCTTGTCCTCACCAAAGGCATTGCTTACTGTCCAGCCTTTGGTCAAGAACCATGTTCTCTCTTCCTTTTTGTTCCACACCCTTAGATATACTTCTTTCTGCTCCTCAGCACACAGACCCTAGAACCACATTGCCTACCCTCACATCCCAGTCCTCTACTTACAGCACTTTGTCATTGGGTAACTCATAACCTTTCGGTCTCCAAATCCTCATTTATCTAGTGAGGAAAATAGAAGGACCTACCACAAAGGTGTGGTATGATGATTAAACCAGCCACTGAATACATCATTAAAGAATGCAATATACACAGCTCCTATATACTCACGTGGGTGTGCATGTAGGCAGTCAGTTCTCATTATTTGCCCCAGTTGTATTCTACAAAGTTTCTGCAAACATTGAACCAGCAAATACTGAATCATTGCTCCTAGGGGCAATACGGGGTTAGGTTCCTGTGAGCCTCTGGTCACATTGTCATCAACTGGCCAACCCACAACCTTGTTTTACATATGTTTTGTTTCCAGTCACCTTCATATATATATATATATATATATATACACACACATATACATATTTGGTAGGGTCATTATCCTTGAATTCATAGCCAACAACACTAGAACTCGTGCCTGGATGAAGTCCATCTAAGGTTCACCCCAGCTTCTGTGTGTAAAAATTTACCCGGCACTTCAGCTCTATACCCAGCGGTCATTTTAAGCAGCAAAATGACAAACAAAAAGCACACGCATGCAGTAAAAGTGTCACTAAGTAAGACTGTGGAAAGGACTCTTGATGACAGTATGAGGTCTGAAACAGGGAGGCATCGTGTGACTTCGTTCCACCTCAGTGGGGATCATGCACCTTGGGTGGCTCTAATTTTTCACCACTCCACACACATCCTCAAATGACTGTAAAGTCACCATGAGTTGATTTGGGGGTTACAAAGCAATTGTAACAAGTAGGTGAATTCATGAATATGGAATCTGAAAAGAATGAGATTTCACTGTACACACACACACACACACACACACACACACACAGGCATTTTGTGAGGTAGAGAGGCCTCTGCAATTCTGGTTCCGAGTCAATTCCTCTACCTTCAGCCCTCCTTTTGGCAATTCCTCTCAAACCTCTCAAGAGAGAGAGGGAGGGAGGGAGGGACAGAGGGTGGAAGGGAAGGGAGGAAGGACGGCAGGAAGGAAGAAGGGAGGGAGGAAGAAGGAATGGAAGGAAGTGAGGAAGGGGGGAAGGAGGAAGGAGAGGAGGGAAGGAAAGAAGGAAGGACAAGAAAGAGAGAGGTGGGAGAAGGAGACATGCACTGTCACAAGCTTCCATTCACATGTAACAAATAGTCTTGTCACTCTCTCCTCTTGTCTTTACTGCAAGCCCTCCCTAGACTCGTCTTCCCTCACTGGCTGGGGTCTTGCACCTCCCACACATGCTTTACCCCCCAGCAATCTGACTTGTGCAGTAACCACACTCTGAACCTGCTCTTCTTAAGACCACACACTGCCTCCTGACAACCAAATTCTACAGACACTTCCTAACATTGACCTTTCTGGGCTACTTCCCTGCATTTGATACTGTAAATCACCGTCCACTTTAGAAACTCCTTCGTTCCATCCTATCCAACCACACTGCCATCTCACACCTCTCAAGATGTCCTTCTGCTGTCACCTCCCTGGATTCCACTTCTCTTCCTGACTTTCAGATTGTCATTGTTCCCAGACTTCCTACCTCGGTTTGCACCCCTCTGGCATAAATAGTCTTCATGACTTCCAATGTCCCGATGATGCTCGTAGCTGCCTCGCAAAGGCAGCCCCACCCCAAGTTCTCACCACAACTTTGTTCATACTCTCCTCCTGCCTTGGACTGTCTTCTCTACTAGCCCTTGCCTCTTCGCCCGTCTGATGCCTAAACAAGATTTAAGATTTAGTAAGATGTCTTATAAGATTTAAACGACACTTGAAGAGATGAAAGGCAGAATTCTTTGTTAGTTATAGCTCCAAACCCGAGAAGGCAGAGCCACACAGGAGCTTGCTCCCAGGGATGAGGGAACAGCAAACAGGAACTATAGAGGGCAGTTATGTATATGTTGTTATGCATAACAACAACTCAAGTTTCAAGGCTGCCTGTTTATTGGCTAACTTGGTATGAGGGCTATCCCTAGTCGTCTGGATCCTGGCCCCAGGGAGGCATGGGTGGGTATGTAGTGTCCCTGGAGGGTGAGAGTCCAACAAGAGAAGTGGTTGAGTTATGGGCTTACTTAACTACTCAAGAAGAGGGACCAGCCTCTGGCCAGAATGTCAAAACTGGGTCAAGACAAAAGAAAGAAAGAAAGAAAGAAAGAAAGAAAGAAAGAAAGAAAGAAGAAAGAAAGAGAAAAGAAGAAGGAAAGAAAGAGAAAGAAAGAAAGACAAAGAAAGAAAGAAAGAAAGAAAGAAAGAAAGAAAGAAAGAAAAGAGGAAGGAAGGAAGGAAGGAAGGAAGGGAAGGAGGAAGGAAGGGAAGCAAAGACATTACCCTCAGCAAAGCTGATTACCCTCATCAGCTTCTCCAGTTGGGTTAGAAACTTCTCTAAGACCCAGTGTCCCTGTTTCAGCCATGGTATTACAACTGCCCACTCAAGTCATCTTTACTTGGTTGTTAGCATCAATGGCAAGAACTGTGTCTTCTTAATTTTTGTGCTCCAGGACCCAGCACACAGAAGGTGCTTAATAAATATTTCCTCAATGAATTAATTACATGTAAAAACTAGAGAAAAGTAGAACATCACCCATATCTTCAGGAAAAAAAAAAGCACCTATGTTTAAAATGTGACCTTTGGGGGAAAAAAAAATTAATGCAGAGCAAATGTAAGAAACAAGTAAAGAAAGGCCTAAAGTAAAACTTAGTGTTTAAGTGAACTAGGTATTAAGTTGCTATGGGAAAAAGTTAATTCATTTGAGGAAAGATGAGAAGAGTGTAACAGAGATTAATTAAAATTTAGTTTATCAGATTTTTCTCAGGAGATTGGCAATTTAGTCAGAGGAAGATCTTATTTAAGTGCATAAGTATATTTCATCTTATAAGTGGGATGCATGATAAAATGAAAACAGAGAATACCAGTGTATGTTAAATAATTACCATTTTTGAATTGGACATGCTCTAAAACTCTAAATCTAGAGAATAAAAGTCTCAAGGTAAATGTTGGCAAGTATCTCGGTATGGTGAAGTTTGAAAATACCGGATGCATGGGGCGCCTGTGTGGCGCAGTCGGTTAAGCGTCCGACTTCAGCCAGGTCACGATCTCGCGGTCCATGAGTTCGAGCCCCGGGTCGGGCTCTGGGCTGATGGCTCGGAGCCTGGAGCCTGTTTCTGATTCTGTGTCTCCCTCTCTCTCTGCCCCTCCCCCGTTCATGCTCTGTCTCTCTCTGTCCCAAAAGTAAAATAAACGTTGAAAAAAAAGAAAAAGAAAATACCGGATGCATAGGGTCGCCCGGAACTTTCGTGTCCCCAAAGCTGACCGACACTTCTTGGCATTCGGCTTATTGATCTGTGGACACACGTGTGGCATCGCTCCATCGGACGTCTTCTTTTCTCTCGGCTTCTTTACGTCCATCTCTCCGGGTTTTCCTCTTGTCCCCCCCCCGCTTCTCGGTGGCTTCACTTCCTAGCGCCTCCTTCACCCCACCTCTGAATGTCAAGTTCCTCAGGAATCAGTCTTGGTCCTTTCGTCTTCCCAATCTACATTCCCATAGATTTCACCTTCTCCCTGGGCCCCGGCTCCCATCTGAAGGCCGACGGCTCACACCCATGTCCCCGGGTCTCCAGGCAGGTAGGGCAGTGATGGAGTCCAGTCTGTCAAGTAACTATCCCGGTTTTCAATCCCCTTTCTGCCACTTTCGCCTCAGTGTCCACCTCTGTCAAATGGGGACTGTAAACCATAACACGGGAATGTGTGGAAACAATCGGAAAGCGGCAGTCTGAGACATAGAGTCGAAGCGCAATGGAATCCGGCTGCTACTGTCACCATGACTCTGCTGTCCTTGCGGCTCCAATGCTATTCCCCTCCCTTCCCACCCTTTCCAGTTCCGGCTCTCCCGATCTTTTTGGAGTAGTTGCTCCGACAATGGCTGTCCCACTCCCCACTCCCCCAGAGACGTCTCACCCAGCTGCTGATGACCGTCCCTGGAGCCTCAGACAAACCAGTTGCGGCTACCTCCCACCCCCGCCCCGACTCTCGCAGCCTCCAGCGGGGTGGGGAAATGCTCTGGAATATACTGGTGCTCACAAAGCCTCAAGTCCTAATCAACCCCTTAAAGAGAAAGCAAGGAATGGTCTTAGAGTGTTTCATCCAGGGCCCCAGTTTAGTGTCAGGGTTTAGAGTATGTTTCCATAAGGAGGAGATACCAAGCTGAGATCTTAAGGAGAGTTGGGAGCTCTCCCAGGAAAGATGCACTGGGCTGGTTGATGGCACAGCTTTGGGGTGGGCGGCTTGGAGAACGGCCCCTGAGGAGCAATCCAAATGGCCAAGGAGAGAACAGATGGAAACGCTGGGTGGACGAGTAAAAACGACGAAATAACCTCCAAACCTAAGAAGAGTGCTCAAAGCTGTCTGTGCGTCTCGCCGAGGAAGACAACATGGAAAGGTGCTTTTACCCTAAATTGAAAATCAAAATCGTGGGAAACAAAGATGAAGTGAGGAGACCACAGAGAAGTCAACCAAAGGAAAGGATGGTTTGCTGACCTCACCTGTCACCTGGGACCCGGTCCTGGCTGCCTTCCCCCCACCTCCCAACAAAAAATAGAATGGGACGTCATCTAAAAACTTGTGAAGATTAGCTTTGGGTGCTAATATACAGTACGTGATCAATAAATAGTAGCTAGGTATGAAATCATGAATTAGATGAACACTTTCCCTGGTGACCCAGAGTTATTATGAGTGCCTAACAATGACGCTGGTAATGCCAGACATCTGAAGCAGAATTTGGATGGAGGAAGGTTGCCTTTGTGAAGTGCTGTGGGCAACAAGGATGTGACAACATAAATGCTTTGAAATATATTAAGTGTGCTGTATTCTAAGCTGCTAGCAAAATGGCCCATCTTGTAGTTAGTTTTAGTTATCTTGGGAGAAAGCAGGGAAAAGATACTCTCTGATGTATGAGGTCATTTGTAGCAACAAGAGCCAGCCTCTGTGGGTGCTTTCTTTGTACCAGGTGGTGCTTCCTGCTTTAGAGCCTTGACTCGTTCATCGAATCAGTTGTGTGATGGAAGCCACAACCAGCAGAGGGACGTAAGCCAATCCCCCCCACCCCCCCCACCCCCCCAGCATGCTGGCCCTGGCCGAGAAGCTGAACAGGAAACGCAGAAGCCGGAAAACAAAGTTAATCCCAAAGCCAGTAGAGCGTCTGTGACTTGGAACCTATCAGAGAATATGCCCTTTAGCTCCACCCCTCGATAGTTAGGACGCTAGATAATGACAAGCTTCTTCACGGGACACGTGAGCACAGAGGACAAAAGCGAGATCGGCCAGAGGACCGAGCTCTCCTCCCAGGGAAATTGTCACCTTGCCCCACAAATGCGTGAATCCTGGAGGGGCGGTAGGACGCTTGTTCAAGGGAAAGGACTGCTAGTGGTTCCTCATCAGGAAGGTAAAAATGGAAGCCTGGCAGAGCTCACCGTAGCATCGACCTCCATAGGGTTGAAGATGCAAAAATTTGTCTAGGGAGAGCCAGAACCATGGTAAGTGGCATTGGGTCTTCTCTAACTTTTTAGCTGAATTCTTTGGTCACACTAGAGGTTCCTTCTTCCCTTTCTTTCTTTCTTTCTTTCTTCTTTCTTTCTTCTTTTTTAATTGAAGTATAGTAAACATAGAGTTTTATACTAGTTTCAGGGGTACAATATAATGATTCGATAATTCTACGCCTTACTCAGTGTACTCTTAATGCCCTTTATCTTTTCCCCCCATCCCCCCCACCTTCTTCTCCTTGGCAACCACTAATTTGTTGCCTTCTTTTTCTTTGTTTAATTGTTCTGTTTTTTTTTTAAAGCATTTTTTAAGGCTTATTTATTTTTGAGAGAGAGACAGAGCATGAGCTGGGGAGGGCCAGAGAGAGAGGGGGACACGGAATCCGAAGCGGGCTCCAGGCGCTGAGCTGTCAGCCCAGAGCCCGATGCGAGGCTCGAACCCACGAGCTGTGAGATCATGACTTGAGCCAAAGTCAGACGCTTAAGCGACTGAGCCACCCAGGCGCCCTTACTTGTTTGGTTTTTTAAATTCCACATAGAAGTGAATTTATATGGTATTTGTCTTCCTCTGTCTGACTTCTTTCACTTAACATAACGCCTTCTAGTTCCATCCATACTGGTGAAAATAGCAAAATCTCATTCTATCTTATGGCTGAATAATATTTTATTTCATGGTATGCATATATGTGTGTGTGTGTGTGTGTGTGTATACATACATGCATATACATTGTATATATGACACATACATTGTATATATACCATTCATCTACTGATGGACATTTGGATTACTTCCATATCTTGGCTACTGTCAATAAGGTTGTGATAAACACAGGGTTTCACATATCTTTCCCAAGTAGTGTTTTTGTTTTCTTTGGGTAAATACCCATAAGTGGAATTACTGGATCATAGGGTAGCTCTGTTTTCAGTTTTTTTGAGGACTCTCCATGCTGTCTTCCACAGTGGCTGCACCAGTTTGCATTCCCACCAACAGCGTACCAGGGGTCCCTTTTCTCCACATCCTCACCAACACTGGTTACTTCTTGCCTTATTGATACTAGCCACTCTGACTGGTGTGAGGTGATACCTCGCTGTAGTTTTGATTTGCATGTTTCTGATGATCAGAGATGTTGAGCATCTCTTGATGTACCTATTCATTTCTAGACATCCTCTTTTTTTAAAAAAATCCCTTGACAAGTCTTCCTCCCTCTTCAAGGAAGTAACTTTCAATGGAATTTCAAGGTTTTAAAGGTTGTTGTTACTCATCTTTTACCCAACCAGCCACGGGAAGTTTTTGTTTTCTCCTTCCGCAGACTGTGTGGACAATCACATCGAACGGACCTACTACCTTGGGTCATTTCGCTAGGCAGTCTGTCAGTCCAAAAGTACTCATTGAGCATTAAACTACACACACTACGTAAACAATCACCAGCATTCCCAGGCCCTGGAAGATCTGAGAGGCATACGTATTAAATGCTGAATTGCCTTCTTTAGCTTGAAGCCGAAAAGGAAATCCTGTTTTGGATTTTATAGTCCGAACATTTTCCGTAGCATTCCAAACCGCACCCCAAAAACTGATATCCCAAGCCCTTCGGAGAAAGAATGCCCATTGCATTAATGCAATGGAGAATAATATTACTGTTTTTCCATTAACGCAACCCAGGGAACATACTACAAATACTCCCAACTATCTCATGATCGTTAAACAAATTTTGAAAACTAATAGCAACAATGTACTCTTCATGCTCATTAAGAGCTAAATTGAGATGATTTGTGTTTGATTCTGGGCTACATTTTAAAATAATTTCCTCCATTGTACTCACTTCAATTTTAATGGAAAGATAAGATTTTTGTTTACATTCATACATTAATAGACTCAACAAATATTTATTGAGTGCCTGTCACGTGCCGGACCCTGAGTTGGGCATTACACGAGCAGTAAAAGAATGTGGCTCAATTGCTCTCCTCTCTCTGATAGGATTTAGAAATAGTTACTTGTTTAATCATCTCATCTATTTATTTCCCCAGAAGATGGTTCTACACAGTAACTTGTAATACAATGTGTGTCAGGATAAAAAGCAGCATGCAATTATCCAATTTTCATCTACTTAAATTTTAATGACCATACTTACTCGCCCATTCAATTTCGCAACTTTTAGCCCATAGGCACTTAAGTAGCAGTTTGAGACCTGAGATTCTCTCCGAGTTTGTTCCACATGGCCAGGGCTTGTTGGACCACTAATTATTTTGGAGTAGGTAGCTTTTGCTCAGAACCACCTTCCATTTAAACTGCCAATACTCAGAACGATTAACAGGCATGTGGTCATGATTTTATATTGAGAGAGTGACACCCGTGTAAAAAAAAAAAAATCTTGAATGTTTTACTACATGATTTCCCTCGGGAGTCCGGCAAAAGGAAGGATTGGATGACTTCTACCATACATTTGGCTCAGCCAGCAGATAAATTCAACCATAACCTCAGGCCTCAAATATGCCATCACCTAGACCTGTGCCCCAGCAGATCCCTGGTAGACCCATCTGAGAATGCAGAACACAGGTGAGAAGGTTCCAATGCCCTTCTCTCAAGGGTGCTTTGAAAATATATCCATGTAACTGTTTTCACTGCTTTTGAAAGGGGAGGGCTTATGATGTAGGGGATCTCCATATGAATAATCAATCAGATATGTACTTAGCCCAGGTGCATGCAATCTGATGCCGGGCAAAAAGACATCGTGCGCTCTGACTCTGTGGCACGAGCCATTGCTTTCACCTGCCTGCTTGCCAAGATGCATCGCCAACTGCCCCTGAGGCCGATTACATCACAGCGCATTCAGGCACCTGGGCGTGTCTATTACTTCCTATCGGAACTCAGTGAAAAAACTATGATCCCAAATACAGCTCTCTAAAGGCATCACAGATCAACTGAAAACAATGAGACTCTTTAGGTTTGTGTCCGTTGGAGAAGTAACTCTGAGTGAAAAGAAAGATGACAAGGGCAGAAAATGTGAGCCAAGATACATAGAGAGTCGAAGCGGATGTAAAGACTGTAACTTACCTCGTGGGTGGCTTTGACTGCAGGGCTACACGTCTTGCAATTCTAGGAACAACAATTCTTAGCATCTCACATAAAGATTTGCACGTTCTAGCTCTGATTCAGCTTCAGACTTGGCCTCTCATATGTTACACAATGATCTTGTGTTAGTCAGGATAAGCCGTAGTTTGCTGCAGTGACAAGCAACTCCCAAATCTTTGTGGACTAACGCACACAAAAAAATTGTATTCTTCAGGCACATTACATATCTCATGCAAAGGTAGCAGGGAAGCCTCGCTTATCCTAGACACTTGAGGACCCAGGCTCCTGGAAGCTTTCCTGCACAATCACCTAGATATGAAAATGTGAATGTAGTAAATTGGGCACTAGGTCTGAAAACTTCCCTCCCGAAGGGAGATAATTATGGGCTCGAGCATGGCCAGGCCCACGACGGTTAATTCTGAATGTCTAGGTTACAGGATCCCCAGACCTTTGGTCAAACATTATGGGGAATGTGAAGGTGTTTTTGGATGAGATTAATATTCAGATCAGTAGACTGAGTAAAGCAGCTTGTGGGTGGGCTGATGTGGGTGGGCTTCATCCAATCAGCTGAGGGCCTGGCCCGCCCCTGAGGACCAGAGGATTCCTCCCGATTGCCTTTGAACTGAAACATCAGCTCTTTCTTGCCTTCAGACTCAGACTGAAATATCCGCTCTTCCTGGGTCTCACTCAAGCTGCTAGCTTTGGGACTGGAACCATACCTGGGTCTAAAGCTTACTGATTCAGCCTACAGATCTTGGTTCTTGTCCGCCTCCATAATCATATGGGTCCATTCTTTATAAATAAATTCCTGACAATAAGCCTATACGTGTGCATACATATGTGTACCGAACACACATACTGGTTTTTTGGTTCTGCTTCTCTGGAGAACCTTGGGTAATGCCTAATTGAAGGAGGTAAGTCAAGGTAGTTCTACCATGTGCCCAAAAGGAGCACTGGATCTGTTTGCTAAATGGTGCTAATGATTTTCAAAAGTACATCAACACGATGATGAGTAGACTTTCAATTTTTGAGCTGGAATGTACTCTAAGATCCCAAACTGGACAACGCGTGATAAATAATATAACTTATACAGCCAGACACCATCCTCTACTTATTAAGAAGTGGCAGAGACAATCATGTATGTAAGAACAGCTCTAACGCACTTATGCCACCGCTCTGTCCCGAACTCGGAAGAGATGAGCCTCCCTCTTGCTCCAAAGAAATGTAACGGGAAGAGAGGTATGGCAGAACTGGACCCACTCCTTGGGGCTGGAGTGTTGGGGGATAAAAGAAAAAAAAAGCAGGGCTTCTCTAGACCATTTTTCCCTCTTTCCTTTTTTTCCTGCTTCTTAATAAAACAGAGTTATTATGAGAGTATCAGATGTGCCCGGAAAATACCCAACCGCAGCCACTTAGCGTTGACATGTACTAATTGGCAAGATCTCCTCTTGAATTCGAAACCGCTCCCCGGCAAGGCTTTCGACACCAGCCATGGCACTAAGAAGGCTGCAAATGTCTTCGGCTCTTGTGGACTACGCACATTTTAATTTTGTTTTAATCAAATTAATTCCTATCACATCACGCGAGCTCAAAATTACAGTGACAGTTTTAAGCCAATTGTAAATGCAGACTTTGATTAATCTTTAAAAGGGCAAGTTCAACAGCGTTGCATAGAGCAAAGAGGTGAAGCAGAAAAATAATTGTAGTGTTCCTGTTTCATAGAAAACACTCTTCCTCGGAAATTCACATTCCTAGTAAATAAAGGGAAATTTTAGCACCTGTCTATACTGTGTAATATAATATATAGCAGGTATTTTCGGGTTTTTTCCACTTTTCTATAAAACTCAGAAAATTATTGGACCTTGGCTTATACGTGCAAATCTTGACTATTTGAATTAGGAATCACACAATTGTATCTATGCTGTATTAGATCGTTTTTCTACAAAACTTCAGTAGCTGAGTCGATACAAAAACTCCTCAAATATTTCAGCAAGTGTCCAGAAACTATCATCTCATTTGGTAGTCTTTTACACTGAAAGTTTCTAGCTGTGTCAGAATCAAAAATATGTCCAGATGTACGTTGACTGGCCCTGGTTAAGAGCTTTAGAAACATTTCAAAGTAACACTGATCATCTCTTAATGGGTCAGATTCTGTTCTCATCACTTGTTTTGGTTTCTTCTACATACCTCACCCTGTGCAGCCTAATCTTCTGCTGTTTAGCAGGGCAAATGATAATAATAATAATAATAATAAATTAAAAACCATATATTGTACGGTACAACATCACGCTAGAACACAGAGAGGAAGGGGGGAAAATGCAATGAAATGAAAAGAACTCACGTGAAGCCTAAACCCTGAATTCCCTAGAGCAGCACTGTCCGGGGGAAACGTAACACAAGCAGGAATGCGAACCACATCTGTAATTTTCGATTTCCCAGCCGCCACGCTCAAGAGGAGTAACAACACATAGGTGAAATTAACTTGAATACTGTGTTTGATTTCAGCCAGTGTGTTCAAATTATTACCATTTGCTGAGATACTTTAAATTATTGTTGTCATACTCTGCCTACAAAATCTAGCGGGAATTGCGCATGCACAGCACGTAACGTTTCAAGCGCTTGCTGCCTGAGGCTGGTGGCTGCCTGCGGCCAGTGCGGCGCTAAAGAATATAACAAACTGTGCGAAAGATCTGCGAGTGTGTAATAAGTAGCCGTATAGGGGCGCCTGGGTGGCGCAGTCGGTTAAGCGTCCGACTTCAGCCAGGTCATGATCTTGCGGTCCGTGAGTTCGAGCCCCGCGTCAGGCTCTGGGCTGATGGCTCAGAGCCTGGAGCCTGTTTCCGATTCTGTGTCTCCCTCTCTCTCTGCCCCTCCCCCGTTCATGCTCTGTCTCTCTCTGTCCCAAAAATAAATAAACGTTGAAAAAAAAATTTTTTTTTAAATAAGTAGCCGTATACCTGTGTTGGCGTAATGCTAATGCTAATGCTAATAGCATATAATAGCTATAGCAATAATAATAATACTATGAGAACACTTTTAACCCCCGCCATGATTGAAAGGCTAGGGCAAGTTGGTACACAGTGTTTGCCTGGTAACCGTTATGTACGGATTGACAGGTGAGGAAACTGAGCTTCGGAAGTTGCCCCAAGGCACGGACTGGCCAAAGCTCTGTAGTCTGGATTGAATCCAGATTTACCTTTATCACCATGTTCTTGCCTACACAACATGCTGGTACTCATCCCGGGACGTGGATCTGGACACCACCCGGAGATGGCCAGCCTAGGCTACCAGAACTCTGGGATGCACCGTGGGCTTTCAAGTAACCCCAGCCCAGGCTTTGTGTGGCTGGGACCGTAGGATGTCTCATGACTGCAAAATAAGTGATGTGATGGCTTCTCTGGAATTTAATCATCTCTTGATGGAATTGCTGACAGTTGGGATCAAGTCAAGAACGTCCCTTAGCGCAAAGTCTCAGGAATGGTTAGGGATCCTGATCCCTTGGGGTACACTTCGAGCATTCGGTAACTTAACTTGCCTGATGTCACACAAATGATCATTGCAAGAGTTAGACTTACAACCAGGCCTGTTTCATGGGGCACCATATTGAGCAGGGTCCTGTATTTGCCCATTATGGTCCGCACCTCAGAGAGTCATAGCCTGCTTGTTAATTTTCACCTGGGAAAAAAAAAAATCCCAGTGAATCATAAGTGATCTCCTAGGCCAAGCAATGTCCTTGCTCAGTAACGTAGGGAGGGAGCACCCCAGAATGACCGGAGGACCATCTGGTAGAATTCTGTCTGAGCATCCGCCGTGAACAATCAGCCGCACGGCTATAGGGCTCACGGGTGGAAGGCACCCACCCGAAAGCTGGGGAAGCCTGGGGGAAGCTGTCCTCGGGGTGAGCTAGGAAGGACAGGTCGTCCGAGTAGAGCAGAGTGCTCAGGACTCAAGTGCTTCTCCTGCTCAATCCCCAGTGACTCCCGGCAGAAACCCAGGACTGCAAGGTAAGCACCTAATCGAGCAGCTTTACTGAATCTCCAGGGGCTCCGGTCACACAACAGCTGTGGCAGGAGTATCATTCGCACAACCCGGGGCCCGCACCTGCCAGAAGAGGCATTCTGGAGGGCATGGGCGTCAGCAGCGAAGGCCAGCCCCTCTGTGGCCCCCAGATGTGGAGGTTGCTGCATTTGACATGTGGAGCATCCAGAGGGTTGATCACAGCAGGTAAGAGTAGGCAGGGAAGAAAAGTCCAGGTCCCAAAGGGTAACCAGGAAAGAAAGCAGCAGTCCCACAGGCCCCCTTAATGCCGAGAGAGAATTTCAAGGAGACGGAGACAGGGACCCTCTACTTTGCTAAGTACTCCCTTCCTGACTACATTCTGGCTGGGGTTGCCGGTTTAGCAACTCGAAATACAAGACACCCAAGTGAAATTTGAATTTTAGATAAGCGATGAATACTTTTTTAGTGTATGTTCGATGCAGCGTGCCATTGATCTGAAATTGAAATGTCACCAGCGTCCCGCATTTTGCCTGGAAGCTGCAGGCCGACCCCCATGGTAGTTTGTACACAAAGTACATGCTGTTGAGTGTTCGCTGTGAAACGCCAGGTGCAAGATTTAGTGGATTCAGTTACAGAGCTCAGCCTAGGTAGTCAGAGTTCACGGAAGAAACGGGCTCTGCCGCTTACCCAAGACGGGACCCAAAAGGAACGATTTAGCGTCACTGTCCTCACCTGGAAAGTGGGAGATTGTATCTCTTCCTCTGACTTTTGCTTTTAGGACTTAATAAAATAATAAGCACTCCGTCAGTGGAAGATAGAATTATTCCAGAAGGTGTTCTTGTTCGAAAACATCAAAAGTAATCAATAATGCCTGATTCAACTACAGTGGGGCCATCCCAACTACCTTGGAATCTTGGTGATTTTTTTTTTAATTAATTCAAGTGGGGATGAGGTGGGTGTTTGATTTAATGAGTTTCCATCTCAAAATGAGTATTAGACCTTAAAATGAGTTTAGATCTTGAAAGGTCTTACAGCGGGTACCTTAAAATTTTTCAAAAACGGAACCAAGTGATTTAGAAATAGAGAAGGTGACACGGTATGCATTTTTAATAATAAAAATAAAAATATTCCATAAGTTTAAAACAACAACAACAACAACAACAACAACAACAAACATGTGATGTTTACAAGAGGGTCATGAGACAAAATCCCGAACTACGGAAAATGCTTTGTTTAGCATTTATCGGGCACACCGACTACTTACAGAATTCTAGACACATCTCTAGCATGTCTTCAAGGTTCAGACGTGTTCTGTGACTGATATAATCATTTGTATATTGGACCAAAACCTAAGTCACCTCCAGGGTCTGAGAACACACACGGCACAGAGAAACACAAACAACACACACGCATACAAACGTACTTTTTTTTTTTTTAAAGCCATAGAGAATCTCAGAATTCTAAAAGGGAAAAGATGTGCCACTATTTGACAGCAACACTTGGCAATAGTTGTGACAGTTTGAGGAGAAGCCAATCTCAGTGGTAAAACCCTTTTACGGGCCCTTGGCTGGGACGTTCAGATAGGAATGTGGTGTGCAGGGAAGGCGGAGTTGGCGAGAACCCGAGGCAGCCTCCACTCTGTTTATTTCTGCCGTCACTGTAAACTGTGCTCATGGCTGAATATACATTGTACCAGGCTCGCGTTTCTGCCTCCAGAGCAGACCCGGGAACAAGCCGGCAAAGCCTGGGGAAAAGAGACGCGCGTCGGTCCTCTCTTTGAATTCCAGCTTTTGGCAAACTTTGAATTCAGCAAATGGCTTTCGTTCCGCCGTGAGTGAGTACCTACTGTATGTCAAGCACCACGCGAAGCACTTGACCTTCCTCGCGTGCAAAATGGGAATAATAGCTATATCTGTTTCTTAGGGGGTGCCATGGGGCTGTAGTGAAAAAAATGCTTCTAAAGTGCCTGTCACGGTGGCTGGCACAGAGTAAACATCCAATAACTGGTAAGCCTTACACTGAATGGTAAATTTAGAGCATTATAATTATTGAACAGTTAGTCAGGACGGATCCAGGATTCAAACCAGGCAGCCTGGCTCCAGAGCCAGCCCTCTTAATCACTATCTTGCACTGTCGCCATTAATTATCCATTAATTTTCATAGAACATTTGAAAATGCATCATTGTGGTGATTCTTAATATTGATAAAATGAGGCGCAGAGAATTTTAACGGCTTGGCCAAGATTTCAACAAAATGGAAGCTTCATCTGACAGCTCCCCATTCTCCACAGTAGTTCAGTAAACAAACCGTAATAAATGCTTTCAAGCACACAAAGTATTAGAGAAAGTACTGCAGGAAAAAAAAAAATTAGAGGAATTGGAGGGCACTGCTCCCCCATCGAGCAGGCTTGCTTTCGCTCGAGAAGGTCAAGCAGACACCAACGACTCAAGAAGAAATCAATGAATAGAAATACATGCCATGTGAACACACGGATGTAAAATGTGCATACAAAGGACTGAAAGGAGAAAATTGAGACGGAGCCGTCCCAGAAGCTTCCAGGAAAAGGGAGAGGGAGAGCCAAGTACAGAAAGAAAAGAGGGGTATGCGTTGGCAGAGTCTTGCGGCTCCAGCCATCTTGCCAATCAACAAATCCTCTCAAACCAAGGGCGGTTCCCGGAGGGAACCGTCACGGCCCGAGTGCACAGCTCCAACTCCAGGCCTCCCTGCAAGGCAAGTGCGAGACAGGTCGGTGCCTGCGCAGAAAATGGCCGGTGACAAATGGCCAAAGAAATGCATGTTCCAGTATGGCGGAAGGCGACCTACTCGGAGGGAAGGGAAAAGGAAACTTTGTAAAGACAATTAGAGTCCTGGAGAATTCCCCACTTTTTTTTTTCTTTTTTTCCCATTGTGAGTTATTCTCTCGCCCCGTCTGAGAGCACGTGCTGGCATTTCATACTACGGTATCTGGATTTACATATGCTCCACAGTTTCCCCTTCCTTACCCCCCCCCTTTCTGTGTGCATTCCCAACCGCCCCTCTTCCCCACCACCCCAAAAGACAAATGAAAATAAAACAAACAAACAAATATGTGAAACTTCTTACTTGGAATGATTCAAGAGTCTCTATACTATTAAGACACTGAGTAATGATTGGCTGCTTTCCAGATGGCTCCGCAGTCTGTTAAATAGCTCAATTAGTGAGCAGTGCACTCTCTCTCCCTCTCTCGCTTTCCCTCAATCTCTCTTGCTCTCCCTCCATCTCTCTCTCCCTCTCTTTCTCTCTCTCGCTCTCTCTCTCTCTCATTGAATTTTGCCAAGTGCATGCTGCACTGTTGGAAGAGGCGATGCCAAATTAGTCTAGCAACCTCCCTTTAGGGCTCTGATGTCTGGGACACCTGAGAACAGCAGACAAATCTCTGCGCCCGGGCCCTGTGGGGACCACGAAGCAGCAGAGAACATTGTGGCAGCATGCTTTTTCCCTCCGAAGGGTGACTAATGAGCAAGGCAGGTGAAGATCCTTCGGAGGCACCTGGGCATCCTGCCCACCCAAAGAGAAGAAAGCAAGGAGGTGGCAGCTGCAGCCGGAGCCCATGACCAGAAAGAGGGATGGCGGAAAGAGGCCGGGGAGAAAGAGCATAGGCCAGGAAGCGAAAGCCCTACCAACCCACGTAGGTCGGAATGGTCTTAAGTAAGCCCCGAGTCCCTTTCTTAAAAAGATAATGCGATTCTCAGAAAATACATGAGCCGAAAAGGTCAGGGCAGCCTGGATCAGCTATGGGCCTCTAGCGTTGTTTATTCCAGGATTCAGCCGGTGAACCCTCATTCCGTCCTCTCCTGGGAGAAGGTTTAGGTGTGCACTCTCTACCCACCAAACACACACATAAAGTGCGCCCTCAAAGCTGTGCTCTATTTATGTCTGCATGTGGCTCAACCCCCAGCCCTACATAATTCACAATTCCTTAGTTGAAACTTGTTGCCGGGCTCTGAAAATTCATACAGAAAGCAGGACATTCATGTCAGAAGGTAAACACATTTCCTCTGTTGTCTGTTTCAGGAACACTTTTGTTGGTACGGGCTATGTGATACCAATGTATTCATTACATCTTGGCATTTACAATATACAGTATTTCTCTGTTTGACTCATTACAGCCTTCATACCAATTAGGTGAAAGAAAATATTGTTTGCAAAAATACTTTTAGGGGGATTACATTTATCCTAGAATATTATGTATCACAATTTTAGAAACATTAAGTCCCAGCATTTACATATAATTATTATGGTTATACCCTAGAGAAGATATTTAAATGTCTTTACCCTATCTGTTGGGTATATGTTTCCCTCGGAAAGGGTACCCTGTCAAACAATTAAAATGCTGAAATAAGAGAAAATATTCTTGGTTGCTAAATTGAAGAAAAAGTTGCCCCAAGATAAAAATTCTTAACGTAAAATTGTACTTTGATTTGGGTGGTTTGTTTTTGTTATGACATTATGGGCAATTTTTTTTTTTTAATTTTAAGCATAAAATCATGCAACTCAATTATCAAGATATTTGCATCTAAGAAAACCAAATAGTGAAATTAGACTCATAGATTTTTATGTGGACTTGAATCATGGGTACTTGGAAGTGTTTTGCCATGAATGCTAATATGCTTTGTGTTTTAAGTAGTGATTCTGCACATGTTGAAACAGACAAATTTGAGCTGGAGACACAGGCACAGCGTTTTCTGGAATGCTGTTGAAGGAAATCATAAAGGTCCTTCAAAGTGAGATCTCCAAATATATCTTTCTTCAGATCAAAAGACAATGTACCTATGAGGGTCTGCCTTTCTTTGGGCTGGATATGTATCTTAATAAGGGGGAGAAAAGTTAATTTTAATAGCTTTTTCCCGTCCTCCCCATCCTAGCATACACCCATATTTTTTAAAGGACAGATCAAAGGTGATAACAGATACCTGTATAAGTAACTAGTGAAATTCTGCATTAGGATATTCTGCCATATATTTCCAATTTTTTTCCCTGGGAAAAAAAAAAAAGAAAGAAAGAAAGAAAGAAAGAAAGAAAACTAGGGAAAGAAAGAAAGCATAATCAAAAGCCTAAATGACAAAGAGTTGACAGTCAGATTCTGTGGTAAATGATTCCAGAGTCGCTGGCCTGCGGAGACGCGGAGGAAGTCCCCAGCAGACCTGATTAATTCCAGTCTCTCCAGCTGCCAGGGGAGCAGAGGGTAAGCAGTTTCGCAGAGAGGAGCCTATTACCACTACGAGGCTGAAAGAGATCTAATCAACTCACAGCCGCTCAAAAGAAAACTTTACAGGTTCAGCTCACTAAGGCAGTGCTTAAAATGATGACTACAAAGGATCATGGGAGTCTGAAAGCATTTAGACTTTATTGCAGCTCAAGGAAATTTTCTGCTGTGGTTAGGCCATGCTAATTTACTGAACATGACAAAGCCTCCCAGACTATGTGACATCATTTGTATAAAGGCCCGAGTGCTAATACTGGAGTATTTTGAATATTACCCCCTTTTTTTTTTCTTCAAAAACAGTTAATCTGTTGATATTTCATCGGTGTTTGGGCTAATTACGGGCGCCATTATAAATGTCTGGACTAAGCTACTTTAACATTTAATTTAAACAACAATGCTCTGTAATTTGTCATGGTGCTCACAAAGTGATGAATATTGCAACTTTGTTTTCGAAGCAATCAACGTTTTATCAGTGCATCTTAGGAGGAAATTCCCGACAGGAAGGAGAGCCTGAGAACCGAAGGTAGTGTTTACAACCCCAGCTTTAGAATTAAACTCAGTTACAGAGCAATCTGTAGCATAAGTAACACCCAGATCTGAGTGTATTAAAATAGCATACACCGATGAACCCTCGGTCAAGCAACGTTCTGAAGTTTTAGAAATATTCACGTTGGATTGCATCACCACCTCCTTTTTCAATGGAAAATAAACAGAGGGAGATTATGAAGGCCAGAAAGATGCCCATGTTAGATCGAAACCAAAGAACCATTTGTTTTTGTTTTTGTTTTTGTTTTCTTTTGGTTGTTGGAAATCTTTGTAAAGATTCACAGAGGTGAAATCTGCTTTTGTTTAAATCCTCAAGATTTGGAAACGGCCCGAGTTACACGATACGTTGTTTCGAATGCTGTGTGTGATAGCAAATATGTGCATCGACACTTATTAAATGTATTGATTACTAATGGATTCACTGATCAGGCCACCAAGAGAAATTAAAGGAGAGGGCTCAAATCACTGAATTTAAGTTAATTACAGATGATAATCAGCCAACGGGTTCCTTCAGAAATTTTATGTTGAAAGGAGACACAGGAAACTCAAGAGATGAACAGGGAAGAAGCAGAGATGAGATAAAGAATATTTTAGAACTTTAGTAACCGCTTCTGAGCCTCTCCGTTGGTCATTTCAAGCACAGTCCTTTGGTTAAGGGAGTGTAGTCAGGGGAGAGGGGGAAGTTGAGCAAGGTTGCTGGACACACCACGGTCTCACAAAAAGCAAAATGCGGTGACATGTGATATTCAGAAAAAAAGTTTCAAGATTCCATTACAAATCTGACTTCTAGGTTGAGAAAAATACCCTAGCCTGTTGAGCGTTTGCAAAGAACGTCTCATAATAACACCTAGTTGTTTCTAAGGTATTGCTGTTGTTGTCGTTGTTATTATTATTATTATTATTATCTGCATTACAGTTAAGTTGTGCATATACTCAGAGCTCTTGATGACCAGGTTTTCTTTTCAAACTACAATTCAGGGTGCTTTATCCTTAACTTACACAGAGCTTAAAATGGTGCCTGAGCTTTCCCTCATGTCAAGAAGTCCAAGAGGTGTCATTAAAATCCGTATCTGAATATGATTCATAAATTTCTGACATTCATCAGGACATCACCTTTGGTTCTATTATGAAGGTTGAATTACATTCCTGGAGTTCAAGCTGGATTTGTATTTTAGATCAAAGAAACATTTCCTTTTCCGAGGTACTTTAATTTTGTCTCTTTCGGGAACTCGTAAGCCACTTAACATTTCAACAGCAAAAATCCAGCAGCACCCCGAAAATATATACAAATGCCTCTGGAACTGTAACACTGGAGAGGGCGGCCCGCAACAGAGCTCTGAGTTCATGGTAGTCACGGGACACAGAAAGCCAGATTTACTTCTGTCTCTTGAAGTGACAGTTCCTAGTGGCTTCAATGTGCAAGCAATTAGACGTCTGTACGTATAATTCATTTGACATGTCCATTGTGTTCTTCCATACAGAAAAAAAGCTACCTTTAAAAATTCCACAGATAAATTTTTGACTACACAGATAACTTTTAAAAATATGATGCTTTATGATTCTTCAGGGTCTGATAGAGATCCCAATGAAGTTATGATATTTTTTGGAAAGTATCAAATGCATATGGCACCTGGGGATGGCTTGATCCTTGAATAGAGAGCTGGGCTGGTGGGGCCCAAGTCATGAACACTCTTATCAAACTAGGCCTATAGGTTTCAGCCTGTTCCAAAGCCCAATGTCAACACAATACAGATCACTGTTGGGAAAGATAGTAAGTAGAGGGGAGGACAGGCAGGACCAGGTAACAGGCAAACAAAATATTCAGTATCAGTCCATCTAGAAAAACAACTGCGACCAAATGGCCTACTGCTGCCCAATCAGTGGCATCGTTATTGCATACAAAGCAGGGGCTCTTGGAACCTCTGCTTTGTTCTTTTTAAAAGAAAAACAAAATTACTAATGATCAAAATCTTAAAGCTGGATAGTTTGAAGAGTAAGAAAAGCAATAGGAATATATTCATAACTTAAATATTGAAGCAATAGAATCGAGATTAAAAATGATAAATAAAGAGGCACCTGTGTGACTCAGTCGGGTAAGCGTCCGACTTCACCTCCCATCATGATCTCACGGCTCGTGAGTTTGAGCCCCATGTTGGGCTCTGTGCTGACAGCTCAGAGCCTGGAGCCTGCTTCGGATTCTGTGTCTCCCTCTCTCTCTCTCTCTGCCCCTCCCCCGCTTGTGTTTTCTCTCTCTCTCTCTCTCTCTCTCTCTCTCTCTCTCCCCACTCTCTCAAAAATAAATACTTAAAAAAAATGATAAATAGAAAAGCTTTGAATGAAGTAAACATTTTATTAAGTACATGATTTTAGAAAAGATTGAGCTGTTGTCCACTTTGCTTATGTATATGTTATCAGAGGATTTATTTATTATGGATTTGACCTTGGTGTTTACCAGTGGATTTTACCATGGTGTTCAAGTACGTGTAGTATGTCCCTAATCAATGTCATGCATATCCCAGAAAGCCATTAAGGAACAGCTCCGTCCCCAGAGCCTCCAAGGGACAGATAATGGACCACAAAGGGAATGTGAATGAATGCATATGGGGTCCATTTCCAAAGCTTCAGAGCTTGAGACAAGAGGAGACCGTCCCTGCCAGAAAATATCACCACCATTATAAAGGATATGTTTTTATGCCTTGCTATTGAAGGAATTACGGGTGGTTCTGACATCACCTGGATTTGTTTTATGATTTTATTTCTTCTGCGAAGATCACAGCAATGTCATATGTGATTCAGCAAGAGACATAGCTGTATTGGCAGATTTTTTTAGACTAAATTCCAAGGGGTGTATTTTTTTCAACTGGCTACCTCCATGTGGTTTAGCTGTTCGGTGGAGTTCAATAGGCTTTATGTTTTTTATTATGATTTATTTTTAAAACTCTATGTACTTGGAGTGTTTGTGCTACTGAATCCTGCTCCAGCTTTCTTTAAATGCCAAATCCTCAACATGGAATTGTAAAGATGTGCTAATTAAACAATCCATTTCACATCTACTCACTCAAGACTGTGATCTCTCATCAGATTTTATATGTTAAGTAAGACTTAGAGCTGGTCAACAGATGTAAACTGTTTAGAAACGTGGAGAACAACCAACCGCAATGACCATTCCTGAGTCAGGTTTTTGTTTTTGGGTGTTGTTAGGTTTTTTTTTTTTTCTTTCACTTGTTCAGATGCTAAAGGATTATATTTCAGTTCAGCTAGACATTTGGCACTAGCATAGAAAACTGCATTTTATGGCTCCCCTGAGTGTCTATCAGCTGTAGTTATTTTAATTATTTCCAACAGTCGGGTTTTTTTTTCTCCTGAAATGGCTACTCTTTCTTGGATTCTGCCGTTGAGAAAGGCCATGAGCACCGAGGAGCCCATCCTGAACAGAGTGGGAACAGAGCGCGAGGTGGCCATCCTTTGACTTTGTTTAGAGGACGGTGCCGGTGAAAGACGCTGCATAAAATGGTAGGCATCACAACGATCCACAGTGCTGTTTCTGTGTTCTTGTAAGGGTGGGACAGTTACACGCCAACGAGTCTCGCAGACACTAAGGAGAGCGCCTCCGTACCTTCAAAAGACAAATCCACCGAGGTATGAAGATCGTCAAATGTAGCACCCAGCACCTCAGTGCAACATTTACTTAGTGTAAACTAAGTTTACAGGTAAAGTGAAGGTTGGAGCGTTAACACAGAATCAGGGGCGTTCTTCGAGAAGTCTATATGGATCTGTCTGTAGTGAGTGATCTCTAACAGGGAAAAGGTTATGCAAATGACAACTGTTCAAAATCAAAGTCGAAGTCCAAAGATCTCTGGCCAATCAAAGGGTTCCTTTCTGCCCCCTGGTGGACGGAGAGGCATTGCCACATGCCCATTATGTTAACTTGTAAAACAGAGCTTTCGAGGGGTTTCTGAAAGTAGGTTTCCGAAGAAGCAAACTATGATGTGGTCAGATTTAACCAATTTTCTTTTCAGTGAGCGCTTTGTAACAAAGTAACCAGTTAATATGGGCAATTCTGCGCTTCCTCTGTCCTTTAATATGTGAAGTGACATTTCTATTGGGACAAGTGGCTCTGTGTATTGTGGTCTTGAGCTATTCTCCACCATGTGTTTCTCCCTCCGTATCAATTTCTCTTTCCTTCTCATCTTCTCATATCCAAAACAGAAGCTAAAAAGAGAAAGGATACTTTGATCTTCCGTTATTTTCTTCCCTGCGTTTTTTCTGGCATCCATCCTTTTAAATTTTCCTCCTTTTTCTTATCTTTTCCTGTCTGAGGCTGGCGGGAGTATTTGCTCCACTGTTGTGTCAAGAGATTAATGGCTTTAAAGGGCTAGCAACTTCAAGTTTTTATTTATTTTCCAGGACAAATAGAACAAAAACAATATTAGAACAAATTAATAAATGCGCGATGGTATGGCACCCAGAGAGATTTCATTTCAATTTTGTCACCCTTATAGAAGTATTTTTGAGTGTGATATGCTCTGAAACTTTATACAATTCTTGCCAAAGGTAAAAATATTATGTAGTCATGACATTCCCTTTTCACAAATGCACATATTGTGGAACCTGTGCCTAGCCACAGGATTTCACGATCTTTTGGGATTGGCAATTCACACAGTGCAAAATCCCATTTGCAACCTAGCTTCCCCCAATCCCATGGGATTCATTGTGAGAGCATTTTAATATAATAGTTTTCTTATAGTTGAGAACTCTAGAATGATAGCCCCTCGTCTGAGACAGAGGGACATTAAGCGGGGTTGAGATAATGAACCGATGGCATAAAAATGGTTTATCTCTTACATTTTTTTTTTACCTTGGGTGTGCTTTTCTTACCTACTTTTTACACTGCATTTTTACAATTTCTTCTATTAGGAGGGCATAGGAACACAGACTTGGGATCGCGACCACACTCATCTATTTCTTTTCAGAGATGATAACTGGGCTAGGAGTTGTTAAAGGATTAATACGTGTGCCCCTCTTCCCATTCCCTATCCTAGAGAATTGGGTTCGTTTCCTCCACCCTGTGAGAAAACAATGCATTATGAACATTGTCTCCTTCTCCGGACACAACTCTTTTCCTTGGTAAGTGTGGTTGGGAGACCGATCAATGTTCTATTTTAATCAAAACCTCCTCCCGCTGCCAGCCTTTTTCGTTTTTATTTTCAGAATTATCAAGTTCACATGAAAATAATTCTTTCAAAAATAGCTCGGAAGTTTCCAGGAACAGATGCCAGACAGGGTTGCTTGGATTTTCCTGCTACAGAAAGTCCAGTAAGCTCCAAAAACTGAGCAGACCGTGAGTGTCAGCTTAATCATTGACTAAATATCGATGACAATGCTAACATTGACACGTGGACATGAGGAGCAAGAAATGTGAAATCTGCAAAAATGACACAGAAGCCTCGTCGACTTAGGATTAGACTCCTTTCCAACTGTTAACACCAGGCTGGGAAATCATATATCATTCTTAGAGCAAATCATCACTTTTAAAGTCAAACTTCTGATTTAAAGGGGAAAAAATCTCCACTCCATGTACTTAGTGGTTATTCAGGAGTTTAGACGTGAACTCTTTCGAGAGCGCTTCCCTTTTGTAATCATCAGGATTTATGCTTTTCACAGACCCTTTCAAGCCTTGTCATCATGACACATAGTTAAGCGTTTAGATCTTTACACAGCTGTAAGTCATAAACAAAAACAACAGAACTTTCTCCCTGAAAAAATATTTAGACCTAAAAATTAGAACACACTTCAAATGATACCAATCAAATGCAAACGAAAAAAAGTCCAGCGTAGATTTAAAAAAAAAAAAAAAAAGGGTAAAACCAACCACGTGCCTGTTGCCTTTGTATCTTTCTCTTTGGGTAAACAGATAACACCTGTGATCCACAGCATCTTAATTCACTGGAACATTAAAAAAGAGAGAGAGAGAGAAGAAGAGGAGGAGGAGGAGGAGGAGGAGGAGGAGGAGGAGGAATAAGCCAGAGTGTATTACTAATCGGGACAAAAAGTAACCCAATTTAGTAATACAGAAAACTGCCCAACTTTTTGTTTTGGCAGATGGCTTGTCCTCATCTGTGATATACATTTAAGACTGAAACTCTAATTAGCTCCTTACAGTGGCCCTGTGACTTTCATTATTCAAAAAGTACACAAATTTAATGAGTTTTTAAATATTAAAACTTCTCTGTTGTCACTACCTACGCTGTCTATTGTGAGCTCTTAATTTCCAGAGCAATTAAGTCAGGACCCTCATTTATCAGGACATGTGCATTTGTTGAAAATGTAGTCAGTTTTTATTAATTGATGCTATAGGAACACTGAGGTGAAATTAATGTGTGTCTTCAGAGGTCGTGGCGGTACTGGTGGGGAGGTAGCAAGGAGCAGGACGTGAGATAAATAAGTCACTGCTATTTCCTGATTACTCCAGAGATTGCTGAAATATTAAGCGGCACAATGGTTACCGTTCTCAGCCAAAATGCTTGCAAGAAAATGCCCCCTGAGTTTTTCTCTGGCAAACATCTGTCATGGGTAGTAGCTGAGAAATAGGGAAACTTCAAAGCAGTACGTTCTGATTATTAGCAGAGTGTGGAGTGTAATGTTCTTACATTTTAATGCAAACCAAGTGTTGATGAGCTGAGAGGGTAGAATTAAAAAGTAGCCCAAATTTCCTTTGTTCTTCAGGAGGGGGCTGACAAGAACAGTGGAAGCCAGGAGTATTCCTCCGTCCTTGTCAATTTGTGAGGCCAGGAAACTCTAGCTCCAGAGGCAGATGGCGGGAGTAGAGCGGGGCCAGGCGAGGATCGCCCTGTTGACCACCAAGGCTCCTGACCCCGACTGCTCTGCCCGGTGGTCTGGGGTCCGCCAGTCACCATAAACTGCTCCGGGACGGCCTCGTCCAAGAAAGTGGTTCCAGAGGAGCTTTGACCAAGTTCAGATGGTCTGTGTCTGAGCACGCGCCTGAGGAGGGGAACACCTGCCTCCGAAAAGTTTGCTGTCAAGGTTGAAGTAGGAAGACACTTCCTGTTTTGAGATATAAGTATAAACACAGAGCATGAAAAATATCTGAGCAATTTTGTCAACATTTCCTCCAGTGGTTGGAATGATTTGCACATGAAAAGACCGGATTTTTTTTTAGTTGAATTGGTAATGGCTAGACAGACGCTATCTTAGTATTCCACTGTTTTTTGAAGGCTAGCCTAGATACTGCGACAATCTCCAAGCATTCTTTAATCTTGGAACTCCAGAGCCCATACTGAAAACAGAACTACAAAATAAAAAGACACTCCTGAATGCGTACAAGCTAGGACACCACCCTCCTTTGTCACTTTTAATGCTCCCAAATTCTCAGTGTAAGCAAGCCAGCGAACAGGTTGTCCCATCCATTCCCTGACGGTAAAGGGTAAAGGGAGAGACCAGCATTTCACTCCTACTTCCTTGTGGTTTGGACCCAGGGCCTCTAGAGCACCAAAAACTTTCACGGGACCATGCCACGCGGTCCCCTATAACCAGGACTTGGTTAATATGCTCCCATTTCTCATGCAGACAGGCAACAGAGGCATGGAAGAAAAAGAAAAAGCGGAAAAAAAAAAAAGCAAAAAAAAAAAAAGCAGCAGGGCAACAAATGCTGTCTTCTGCAAATGCTCTGTAATAAATTGTTCTTTCAGCAATGCAGAAGACAGATTTTTCCTTCCTTTGCTTCTTTCCTCCTTTGCTGGGAAGCCACCAATGGGAGGCTTGCTTTCCCACCTGGCCCTGGCTGCCTGTGCCCATAAATTTGCCTAAGCAATGCCTGTTTACGGGTCGCCGATGGAACACGGAGCCGGTGCATTTTGTAAGCACCGGGTAGATAATCATGGTAATTGATGTTTGGAGCTGTGAGCTCCTAGGAGCACAGGGTCTCTTTCTCCCAGTGAGGCCCTGCTCTCTGTTATCAGTCCAGCCCATAATTAAATATCACTCTTTTACAATATGTTTCAGGCTCCTTAATGAGTCTAAAGCAGAAATAGTCACCTCTTTCCCCTCTGAGCTTTATTTGCTTGTTATTAAACAATGTTATTGAGCTGCCTTCTTTCCCCGTGTTGCCAAACCTGCATCATTTCCGTTTTATAATTGCACAATTAGAGCCAGGGCTTTGCTTTCATACATCAGCAGGCCCTGCGTGTGCGTGCGCGTGTATGTGTGCAGGGAGAGAGAGGGAGAGAGAAGGAAAAATCAGGTGTTCGTATAGGCTACTCAAATGCATCTTATTTTCATTAACTGCCAGATTTTGCAAAACGGGAAGCGATTTATCATGAGCCATTTTCTCCTATCAACCACCTCCACCAACCAACACCGTGACTTTCGCCGTGACCTTGTGCTGTGTTGCGGAGGGTCCAATTTGCTCATTGTTACTCGCTTCATAATCCTATGCCCCTCCCCCACGGCCTTTTGCTTTCCCCCAAGCAAAATCCAGTCATTTATATTCCGAGGCTAAACGGTACTAGTATAACACTAGTAATTCCTTCTAACGAATTTCCAGAGAGCTCCTCCCCTTACACACGCTTTCTCTCCCCCTCACTCACACACACACACACACACGCGCGCGCGCGCGCCCCACGCACACACACTCACATGCACCCCCCTTAAGCTGCTCTAAGCAGTGCATTAAGTAGCTGAAGAAAATCCATTCACATTCTGCTATGTCGCTTTCTTCTTAAGTCATGAACCCATCACAGACTTTTTCTAGCTGTAGGTTGCCACGGTGAAGATTTACAATGCCAGTTATTCATACATCTGCCTTCTCTTTTTTCCCCCCCTTATTCTTAAATCCCTTGGGCGAGGGCAACCTTGATACTGAGACTCGTAAAATTCATGCAGGCTTATCATCCTTGGTGAAGGCTCCAGGCGCGCATTCCGCATCCCCCGCCTGCTCACCGCCATGACGGGTGGGCCCAGGGCTTTCATTTCCAACCGGAAGGAGGGGGGCCGGAGGGGGGTGGGGGTAACGAGGTATCATGGTATGAAACCTAACCGAAAACTGATATATTATTTTTTTTTTTTTTTAAATAAAAGCAGGATCTCTCTCACCAACCGTTGATTAATTTTTCAAAATGACTTTTAGGTCTCTCGAGGCCAGTGTTCATGGGACGCTGGAACGTTAAATAAAAAGTGACCTTAGTTTGAGTAGAATCATATTAGAAAGTCCACTTATCTGTGTTCAAGAGCTGACGGAGCAGGGACACAAACCCCCCTCTCCTTCCGAATCAAAGAACCCACAGGAGGAACCCCAATACTTTGTAAAATGTGCATCGGATGGCCAGTGTTCTGTGCTATTTTCTTCACTCCATTATGCCCTCTTCTCTTAATTATCACTAAATTAGTTATTCCTAAGGAATGTGGAAAAGAGGAAGACTAAATGTCTTCAACCGCAAGAACTAATGTTTTAATCATGTCATTGAAATGTCCCCCCAATCTGAAAAAGCGATTAATCCTATGATAACAGAATAGAGAACTATGTTAAGTCATTTAGAAAAGAAAAAAAAAAAAGACTCTTAACACGTTGCTGGGAAATGGTTGTGATCTTGGCAAGTGGCAATCTGAAACCCTTTTTTAAACGTCAATGAAATTATTTTTAGCCGGATGGAAATACAATTCCGTCTCAGAATGGGAAGGTTTTTTCATCTGACTTTTTCATTTATTACTTGCACAAAGACAAAACTACGGCCTTCCCGGCAGTCCCCAGTTCCACAGTGTCGGTTGTGGTTTGCGTGTCCGTGCTGGCGGGTTCCCTTCCAAAGCACCTCTTCCTGCCGGAGGGTCAGCCATAGGCGCTGCTGCCCTTGGCATCAGGCACGCGAGAGGCCAGCAGGTGTGCAGAGCTTGAGCCGAGCAGGGCAGCCGGGCAACTTCAAGGACGCGGAGACCCCCTGCTGGGCTAGCACCAGTGCCAATCCCGGGGCCAAGCTCCAATCTGAGGCGTCAGGGAGTGAGTGCTCAGCTACCTTTCAGCCGGTGTTCAGCGTGGAGAGAGGCTGAAGACCTTCACCTTTGGTCAAGGAGCGCAGGAAGGCATGTTAGGAGGGGAAGCCGAGCGCAAGGAGAGAACCCTGACTCCTACTCACGTATGTGAGGTCTTGAGCCTCGGTTTCTCCCTCTTTTAAATGAGAAGATGCAGTACCGTCTCGAAGGATCTTGTCGAGTCTAGAATACAAGGCATTCTGTTGACTTCACACCCTGAAACTCAAGATGTTGATCCGCGGTCCGTAGAGACCTAGAAAAGAACCACATGTGGTAACAGTAGCTACTCTCTCCGACACTGATAAGAAGACAGCAACGTGATGAAAGAAGCTCCGCTGTGTTTTATTTCTATGTTTCCCCTTTCTGGCCTAATCTTTTTTTTTTTTTCTTTATGCAGAAATTTCCTTTTCCTGAAATTTATTTCCAGAAATTCCTTGTGGCCCACTCGATCCACAAGACACCAGGCTCCTGGCTCAGGGGGATGGGAGACATGGATCTGACCACCTTCATTGGCTCTGGATGTACCTCTGAACATTGTCATCTGGAACATTCTGCTGTCTTGTAGCGCGTCCCCCCAACCCCCCGCCCCTTAGAAAACCATCCGACCCGTGCCTCCCCCGAGGAAGATTAAGCTCGCCTCCCGTTAAACTTAAAGCTTAAAGCTTTAAGTTAAACTCCCCCGTTAAACTTAAAGCTCGCCTCCCGTTAAAGCAATCCATGGCTTCTCACAAATGCAACGTTGAATTTTACAACGTACAATTCCACCTGTCTTTCTCATCTACCTGGATCCTAGATCTGGTAAAGGAACTTACCCGCAAACTGCTGTCCCACGTGAGTCTCGGTTTTCTCATCTGACTCTCCAGGAAGGGTACTAATCCCAGTCGACTTCTCAAGATTCCGAGGCTCAAAGACAATAATGTGAGCATACTTTTAAATATTCTTGAATGTACCATGTTGATACATTATTGTCAAGATTTATTATTGATCTATCACTTACTATGATGATAGGGAAGATGGCTTTCACACGTTTATGACCATGACCTAAAGAAAGAAATACATTTTATCTAGGAACCCTGGACACACCTATGTAATCAAAGCTGATTGAACAGTTTTGCAAAACAGGGGTGCCAAAGCATCTGACTTTGGCTCAGGTCACGATCTCACCGCTTTTGAGTTCGAGCCCCGTGTCGGGCCCTGTGCTGACAGCTCAGAGCCTGGAGCCTGCTTGGGATTCTGTGTCTCCCTCTCTCTCTGCCCCTACTCTGCTTGTGCTCTCTGTCTCTCATAAATGAATAAATGTTAAAAAAAAAAAAAATTTTTTTTAAACTTTTACAAAACAATACAGCTTTACTATCTGGGAGGCATTCTGATATTCTTTGTTCTATAGTTTGAAAATTTCATCCCTCCAAATGGTCTTAGACCGCAATTTGAAAAGCGCGGGTGAACAGCACCATGTTCTTTCAGGTGGGAGCCATCATGGACCTATGTGGACCCTCTGCGTCAATTAGGAAGAGGCCACCCTTCGTCCAGGGCGAGAGCCCACAGTTTCAAGAGTATAGTAGGGCTGGATTTTAATCCCTGCTTCTCTCCTCAGCTGGAAGGCTTTATTGGGCTCCCTGCACATACTACCCCATATTGCTACCCGGTCAGTACTGGGGTTTGGGGAAAGGTAGCTGGCCGAGGTAGCAAAAGACGGTGAAGTAGATTTTAATGTCACAGGAAGTGTAAGGTCTTTCCAAATGTGCCCATGCACAGGTCAGACGTACCCCACAATGTAAGGGTGGTCTGAAAAGGAAAGGAAGCAAAAAATAACATTTTTTTTTTGCTAATTCTTAAATAGGGCAAAGAACTAGATAAAAAACAAAGAAGAGGGCAGTGGAATGAGATTTATCGAAAACCCGCCATCAGATCCGTGATGTGGTTCTGTCAATTAACAACCATGTCTGAAACAAACAAACCAGCAAAACAAAACAAAACAAAACACCCACAATGATGTCTGGAAGAACACTGTAGTTCAGACTCTGTTGTCAATTCTGAAAACCATCCTGATCCATCCCCAAACATTCACCTCCGTCATAAATTACAGGTTCTAATGAGCACGAATATAAGCTGGGAGAAGATTCCCAGACGTTTCTCCTCCTAGAGGCACCCTACTTCCATCACTGTCACCCCGCAGGGTCTGATCCACCAAAGGTGAGAGTAGGGCATTTCAGGGCTCCTCAGAAGGCCTTTCTCACTTGAGGGCAATTCCCTGACTAATCTATCTCATTATGGGCCCGTAAGGACACCATACGGTCACCAGGTTAAAATGAAGTTGATTCTTTCTCTTCAAGTCCAGAGCAAAGCTAACCAGTTGTAACTGCCAAGAAACAAACACTAAGAAAGATAACTGAAAAACCAAGCCAGGTTCTGTCCTGTCTCAAAATTCAGTTTACCTGTGTCTTTAGTTTATAGGCAAACCTTTTCTACTTAATGTAATATTCACTATGACCTTGACTTCTGCCTGGTCACATACCATATTGAGTTATTTTCATTGACGTAGCGTAGGCTGATGGAGCAAGATAACAAAGAAACAAGTATTTTTCCTGTTCTCTTCCTCCCCGACATACACGCAAACACACACAACGGACACGGGAACGACTCCCTCTTTTCTGACTTGTGTGAGAAAAGCAATAGCCGCGATGCCACCAAATTACCCAAAAGAAATGAAGGCATAGATCCTCAAAGAAATCCCGTGTTATTATCTGCTCTACCTCTCCTCTTTTGTGCTATATTGTTACCTTAAAGTCATTACGCTGTCAAAAATGTCTTTTCTGTCCCGTTCCCCAATCTTTAGACACTCTTACGACAGTAGACAGTGTAGGAAGAAAGCAAGCATCTCTGTTATGCAGACGAAGCCTGCCAACCACGCTTGCTTAATCTTGGGTCATAAAAGACTTTGATCAGTTTCAACAAAGAGCGGTGTGCTCCTCTTGGCCTTTTCGAACTTTTACCTGTTTTCCAGATTTTACCCAGAAGAGTATCTGAGGGGCTAGGGTCTCTTCATAATTGTCTCTGGGTGGAAACCAATGATCGCTGTTACCGTTTGTCTGCCCACAAACAGTC
This sequence comes from Prionailurus bengalensis, assembly GCF_016509475.1. Lineage (NCBI taxonomy): Eukaryota > Metazoa > Chordata > Mammalia > Carnivora > Felidae > Prionailurus > Prionailurus bengalensis. The sequence continues at coordinate 55,933,622 of NC_057354.1, read as the reverse complement.
TCGTCTACCTGCCTCCTCCATCTACCTTTGTGATTCCTACACAATCTCCGAATGTCTTGACCTTCAGGGACTCTTTCTTCCCTGTTTCCTTTATGAACATTTAGGAAGAGGAGAGGAGGCAGATTTAATAGGGCCAAAAGGATATAGACCCATCTGTAGAGATGTTCATGGGTGGGTGTCCAAATTTTATCGGAGAGGTTTAAAGAACTTAGGTCTGATTTGGGGGGTTAGGATGCCCATTCTGTAGGTGTGGTGCAACCCAAGTCTACGATAACACCACCTCCAGTGGGGTGGGGGGTGGAAAGACCAGCAAACATCAGCTTATAGGATTGCATCTGTGTTGAAGCAAGATCTGTATCAACCAGCATTGTAGTTCTGGGTCAGACCACCATTCTAGAAAAGGGGGTTGCCATATGTAAATAAATCTCACTAAATATGTTTAGGCAGGCCTTCCGTGAGGGAAGGTTCTGAGAGTATATGACAGCACATGAAGTTCTCTAGTGCATTCTCAGGCTGCATTCTTCCTGTTCATGCCTCCACAGCCACAGTCCTCTTGCCCAGACTTTAGCTCCTTGTTGCCTTAATCCCCATGTGCTTTGTTTTCAGTTTTGGTGCCCAGACCTTTCACTGGGTTTAACCTTTTGGATGCCAGTTTCCTAACCGGGATCATGACTGGCAAATAGGAATCCGACACTCCGAGAATGGCTTTCCCAGGTCTAAGACTGTTTCTCCCTTTGGTGGCTGACCTCTCTGAACTTGACTTCAGCCTGGAGTCCTTTTTCACCTTGCTCACCAGGAGAGACTGTCCTTTCTGACTTCACAACTCCGGACCCAGGGCGCCTGGCCGGCTCAGTCGGCTCAGTCAGGTAAGCATCCAACTTCCGTTCAAGTCACCATCTCACGGTTCCTGAGTTCAGAGTCATAGCCCACATCCGGTTCCACACTGGCGATGCAGAGCCTGCTTGGGATTCTCTCTCTCCCTCTCTCTGCCCCTCCCCGCACACTTGCTCTCGCTCTCTCTCTCAACAACAAATACATAAACTTAAAAAAAAAGTTAAAAACTGAAGATCCTCCTCTCCATTTTCATAGCACTACATGAACCTCCATTTTCACTTATTGTATTATGTCCTAAAGACCTATTGAAGTTACAGCCTACAGAAGCAGCCTGAAAACAGGGAGAATCAGAAGGGCCGCGTTTAGTCCCAGAAATATACAAGACGTTGTTCATTATACATGTTCAAAATATGTTTGGTGAATGAATAAATGAAATCGGCCACCCTGATTTACGGACCTCACATAACCAGCTCCTTTAAATTGCTCGTATCTCTGTTATCCAATTGGCCAAACACACAGGTAAAATTTTGCTTAAATCGGATCTATCATTTTGGCTCATTTTGGATAATACTGTTTAAATCAGGTGTATGAGTGAGTGTGCTATAGACACAAATCTATAACATCAGCTCGCTAGTGACGTTAGGTGGTCGCTTAGCCATCAGGCTCATTCTGAACTTAATAGCTTTACGTTAAATGACCACACTATATCCTGATGAAGAAATGTATGTGGAGATCTTATTACTTACTTAACCACCTATAAGATGGTTATCTAGATGTGTTAATTAATAAATTAATGGAGGGCGTAAGTTTAATAATAAAATGTACAGCCTTAAAACTTCTAAACCATCATAGCATTTAATCTGTATATGAGTTTTCCAGTCCTGGAAATTAAACAAATGGACTCCTTTTAATGTATGGGAGGTGTTCATTTCCCAGGGAGGATTTGAGGAAACTTGTCTTCACAGTTCAAGAAAGAACACTGAGATGAAACTTGATACCAATTTCATAACCCTTTTGGGTTTTTATAATTGAAAAAAAATTGGAGTGGGGGGGAGGTTCTTTTATGCATCTGTTACCACACTAGATGTGTTACCGGCAAATGAAAATAGTGTGGAGCCTCTCCACCAAGAGGAATGTACTATGATTCTTTGTTTACGAGGGACTCAGTATCGCACTGGATGACTTTACCCAGAGACAGATATTAGTGGAACCATAATTATGGGTCTTGGTGGTGATCCAAAGTTTCCCAGGTAAGGTGGCTGGAGAGGGTCCAATGTGAAACACTGTCTTACTTAGCGTTGCTTTCCCAAGGCCGCTTCATCCCATGAACTTGAAATGGATATTTCAAAGTATTCTCAGTAGATTCTGTAAGAATCATGGCTATCCTGTGCTGATTCTACTTTCATATTGTGGATTTGGGCAGCACAAATATTTTTCCTGTGGCCTTGCTTAGGTGTGCCCGTTGGGGAAATAAGAATAATAATATTTTAACCAGCTGCATCCTTTTAAAAAAGTCCCAAGTTTGCACATCTTTGTGACCTCATGCTTTGCTTTTAATTCAAACTCAGGTGCCATGTAAATCCCTTCTGGAGCAGAATTTACAGGTGGAGGAATAAGATGCCCGTGTGGAGTGACTTCCCAAGGGCAACACAGGTGTGTGTATGTTATCAGAGCAGAATTTTGTGGCTTTGACTGTCAACCCAGTCTTTTGTTCCTAAGTCATTTTCAGTTCACACCATTTTCTCTTTCTTTCTTCTTTCTTTCTTTCTTTCTTTCTTCCCTTTTCTTTCTTTCTTTTCTTTCTTTCTTTCTTTCTTTCTTTCTTTCTTTCTTTCTTTCTCTTTCCTTTTCTTTCTTTCTTTCTCTTTCTGTTTCTTCTTTCTTTCTCTCTTTCTTTCTTTCTGTTCTTGCTTTCTTTCTTCTTATTTTTTTTTTCTTGATTCATGGACATCATGAACAGAAACTCTAAGAAGTTTAAACCAGGCCATTCAAAGAATAGATAAAATTCAGTTTTTTCTTTCCTTCTATATATTTTTTTCATATTCTTATGTTCTAAAATAGCGAGCTTTAGCAATACATACTGTCTTTTTTCCAAGGCACAGTACTCTTTCCTAAGTGTGAGTTTTAAAAATAGTCTTGCTAGGAAAGATGGGTCAGACCCAATCATTTGTAAAGGAAGAAACTGAGGTAGAGAGTGACTTAGTGATTTTCGCGTGGCCATTCATGACTGAGCACAAGCCCACTTGGACTTTGGAACTTAATTTATTCCAGAGAAGGGCCAAGTTCCAGACTATGCAACTTACACATGAAAAGGCAACCCAAACAAGACTACTTTCCTGAATTTTAAATAGAAGTCTTAAATTGCTTGCAAGTAAGCATAAAATTCCAAGATTTTACTGTGCAAAATCCTATAGTATAGGCACACAGATGGACAAATAAGCAGGCAAATGACTAGAATGAAAACAACAAAAAAAACCCCACCTTTTTCACATTAAAATTACATTGTAGGATGCATTGTGCATATTGGGAGACAAGAGTATTTTTCTCTGTGTATAGGTTTCATGGTCTGCATTACAATATACAGTGAAGATATACTTAAGTATGACTATCTCCCTTATCTGTGTTTTAAGCACAATTATGAATATTTTAAACATTTCCTGGGCTCCCCCGGGACACTTGGAATCATGCTACCCAAGTGACAGGAGATCTAACAAGCCCATCCCAATGGGAGTGGTGTTTGCGTCTCACACTACAATTTCTCCAACATCTTGCCCTCTGGTATATTTGATCCCGACGGGTCCCCCGGAGTACCTTTTACATCCCATGATTTTCCACCTCCAGGCCAAAATCTGAGCAACGCTGTGGCAAGACAAGACTCAAGAAGTAGCCCCAGAGGTTAAGGTCTCAGTGATTGCTAGAAGGCCAAGGCGGGCAAAATGACATCTGTGGTAAGAAGTAATAGAGGTCTCTCAAACCACACGCGCATAGCCGAGGGGAGTGAAGAGGAAGGCAGGGTGAGAGAGGAAGGCTTTCAACACCAAACAAGTCTGACCCTAGGCCAAATGCTATTGCCCCTTGGTATCTTCCTGTTCTCAGTGGTAGGGAAAGGGGCTGGGTGACCGGCATAGAGTTCCCTGGCCCAGCAGGTGTAAGCGGAGTTTGCAGAGGGGTAGAGAGCACTCTAACGACAGCTGCAGGAGAAATCAAATCTAGAGAAGTGAGGCTTTAGTAAAACACTTGACGCCCAAATAATACGGTTTTTATATTAGTTTTTCTTTCGAGGTCCCATGGATATCGATCACGATTCCCTGATTTTTATGTTGCGCCCCGTCCGCGTGTAAGTATGCTTGCTCCGGGTACTCCAGCTGCTAAGAACAACTTAGGATGTTTCAGTACACGTTAGAGAGGTGAAAAGTTCCAAGGACTCTTTAAGTTGCAAACTTAGGACAAGCGGACAACAAATATCCAGTGTTGTCATTTACATACAAAATAACCTTTAAGCTTCCATTTGTCAGTGTCCTTAGGCTTAAACTTCCGCACTCCCGGATTCTCAGCATTAGTTTATAAAACTCATATAATCACAGAGAGAAGAAAAGAGTTTTTAAAATCGAAAATAAGGAGTCCTAAAAGACAAATATCCCAGAAAGCCTTGTATGGGGGGGGGGGGGGAATACAGAACTTAAAACAGGGTGACTGGAATGAATACGAATGAAAATGCTGAGTTTTATGTTTACTTTGGATTCTATTTATGCACCACTCTCCCTCAAAGTAAGGGAAGTTTTTAACAATGCTTTTAACGATGATCTATCTGCAAATTCAAAATAGTCTCAGGGTTTCACAGAATTTCATACTACTTTATGGCTTGGAATGAACCAAATAGATTTATAGGTAAATTTCCCAAACACAAATCATTCGAGGCAATCTCATAAATGGAAAGATTCTGTACCAAGAATTTTTTTTTCCCAGAAATATATGGATGAATTAACACCATAAGCTTGAAATGGTAATTTTATGTTAATCATTTTCCACATTGCAGAGGGCATCGATACTTTTGTGCAATGCACAAATGTTGCTCTTGCGCGCGCGTGTGTGTGTGTGTGTGTGCGCGCCCGTGCCCGGGCGTGCGCATGAGGGTGATGTTAATTGTGGGTCTGCTCTTCATATGCAGGCTGGGTTCATCTTAGCAAATCCTAAATGAAGAAATAAATGTCCTTGACATTCCATTTAATAGACAGTGGGTGGCACCATCTTAAGGAGCGGATGATGTAAGGTTGCATTTGGCACTATTTTCTTTATTTGGGCTACAAACTCTATCCAAATTGTGAAGGACTTTCCACATTAGCAATTAATAGGGCCCCATTATGCTAACTATCATCCAACGTAGGACATCTTAGAGGAAAGATAAGAGATGAATAATTTGAAGTAATTTTCTTGTAATCATGCCAATCACTTGAGCAAAGTAGTTATTAAAGGAAACAGTATTATGATGAATTATAGGACATCTAACACTGAATACCTTTTCTTATCAGCTGCTTATAGTTTCTGATGCTTAAAAAAAAGGCAAACAAGTAGAAGTCTATTTCGAATAACACTCATCTTACTGTAAATAATAGTTTGTTTAGCAAACCCTGAATTTTAATGAGGCTTGAAAGACAGATTTTACCTTCGTTTCTGCGCATCTCCTTGAAAAGAGCTGAAGTTTGCTGCTTTGCCTTTCCTTAAAAGGTAGATGAGTCACCTTTGATGACAAGGATCCTTCCAGTTCAGATTTGCTGAAGTGATTAGACATTATTTATCTAATTAAATGTTCAAAACACATCATTATTGAAAGGAATAAATTTAGTACATTTGTGGAGCAGTGTTAACGGAAATATAACTGCACATCATTTGACTTTTTAACATTTTATTATATCTATTAAGTCTTTCTGTGCTTAATTAAATCAACTTATTTTTTACAGTTAATTTAACGTGATTTCATTTTCGTTACAGCGTCTGCATCAGATATTATGGAGAAAGCCAACTGTATACACAAATTAAGCTTTGACTCCTCAGGTGCTCTCTTGCATTTCATTCAAGTCTGGCACTTCTGGGGATTACCGGGATGCTAAATGGATGTTATTTTTCACGTAGTGAAAAGCTTACTCTTCATCTTTCTCCTTCTTTAACGCAACAATTTTTAAGGCTACAGAGCCATCAGATTTGTGCTCTTCGCATCATTGATCATGGCCAACATTTGGAAGCGATATTTGTTGTTGTTGTTGTTGTTTTTGGCGCCTGGGAAAAAGTAAACAAGAATGAAAATTTGGAAGTATAAGCATTAGCCGCCACCCCCTGGGAGCCGGGCTTCGTAATTGTCCTTATAGGAACAATGGCGTCTAAATAATAATGCTCTACGGTCCCTGAGAAGGCACAAAGTATCTGAGTAGCAATAAGTAGGGGGCTGGGCATCCTGGAGGAAGGTATTTCACTACTATTATTATTATATTCAAATGAGTGCCTCTTGGTGATCAATATGGAGCAGTATTCTTTTCTTCGCAAGAACCCCAAACTCTAAAATGGGGGCGAGGGGAGGAGCAGCATGAAAGCCACAAATGCTTGGTGCCAATCAACTGCAGTGAATCGTGAGACACGGGGATGAAGGGAGCGATCTGGTACATTCAAATCGACCCTGAAAAGTGTTAAAATGGAGAGCGTGGCTGGAAACAAATGGGAAAGCAAGATTCAAAGGTTGCAAGGGGTAGTGGAAAATTCTAATTAGACATTTACGTCAGCTTGCAAAGCTCCTTGTTTTTCCCAAATGTTGGAGTGTTTCTTGCTCTGTCAGTCTCCAATTGAAAGTCCTAGAAAAGGGGGGGGGGGGGGGGGGGGAGGGGTTCTGAGACCTTCACCGAGCCATAGGGACGGTGAATTTAAAAGGTGGCCACAGACGCGTTCGCTGGGAATGAAGTGTCCCATCCCAGAGCGCCAAATGAACACGGGAAGATGAAAAAGAAGAAAGTGAACGTATGTGTGTCTCTGCGTCACCCCCCACCCCCCAGGGGCCCGGGAGCTTCATCAGAAATGGCCTGCTCCTTTTGCCCACTGCTGGCTACTCAGAGGCCACTTGGACTGGCTTCGATCCCCCCGGGGAAGTGTTCATGATCACAAATTTGGCCAAAAGATTTTTTTCATTACCCTCCAACATTTCCTTTCACCTCCAACCTCGAGGCAGGGCCCTGGCTTTCCCTTTGGAGCCCGGAATATAAAGACGTGGGGCCATCCGGGCTGACCCGGAGGGCCCCTCTGTCAATCACTGCCTCCCCGTCCCTGCTCCCTTTCACACCAGGCAGCTGGACCCATCGCTGTCAACCAGGTAACAACCCCCAGACAATAGCGGACTGAAAGCCTGGTCTAGACACTCTTTTAGCCACTTATTTGCTCCTCTTGGCAGCTGTTGAAGCATAAATAAGCAGTTTGTAATCAGAAAGCTGACATCATCGCAGCTCGGCTGAGAGGGGAGATTGTTCCTGAGCACTGAGCGGCTTTTTTGTGTGTGTGTGACAACAGATTCTGGGGTGGGGATGCAGATTTGTGCCATGCTAAGCTGGTCTTTCTTTGATTTACAGAAGACAATTGGCCCAGGTCTCCAGTTCCTGGACATACGAGAATTATTCTTTCGTGTTCAGTCCCTGATGGCCAGTAAAATCGGAGGAGAGACTGGGGGGAAGCATGTCACTGGGCTGGTCCTGGGTAGTCAGAACAGAGCGGGGCACATGGGAAGTTTGGACTTGAGACGTTTTCTAGGCCACCGGGCATACGTCTCGTCAGCCCCTTGAAAGTGCGCCTGCGGCATGGTTTGGGTGGGAGACACCGAGGGGAGGTTTGGTACTAGATACACATGTCTGACTGCTTTGAGAAATAAATAGTTTCACAAAAGGCAGCAGAGAAACGGGTGTGTTTATCCCTGCTTCCCAAGTGTGGCTTGTTGTTTTTTCTTTCTTTCTTTTTTTCTTTCCCCCCTCTCAAGATCAAGTTTGCCATTCAAAGTGATTGGCAGTTGTCCTCGTGAAAGAGAATAGACATGAACCATTCTCCAGAAACGTTGACTCTTCATCACCTCCACAGCTGAGAAATCCCTCTGTAGGTGTTTCTTCCCCCAAAACTGGCTTTGTTATTGGAAGAGACAGAGATGGCCAGATGACAGACGTTATTTATTTATCATAAGTGATTTCTTATAATTATTTTGAGGATGCTCCCGAAGGAAGGAGAGCTTCTCTGGTTTCTTTAACAGTGTGGTTCTGATTGCCCTGATGTCTGCTTGGGACATCTGACTCAAGGTCTATTGGTAAATGGTGGGGCCGAATGAATGTCAGGTTACCACAGAGCAGGCTACCTGAAACCCATTCAGGTGGTTTTGGGTTTTGCCCATCTCCAGTTTCACTTACCAAAAAAAAAAAAAAAAAAAAAAGAAAGAAAAGAAAAAGTAAAAGTAAAAAACGAACAGAAAGACAGAAAGAAAAAGAAAAAGAAAGAAAAGCGTTTCAACAAAAATATTGACTTCCTAGCTCCCTGAGGGTTTCGGGTATTAGTTTGCTATAAGTAGCTCATGATTTAGAGTACAAAGGCATTTCCAGAATGCATGTTTAACAAAATGACATAGCAGATAATTGAAATTTATTTGCAATTTTCAAACTACAATAAACACAATTCTCCTTTTCTTTCATTAATAATCGCACGGCTAATGCATAGCAATCCCTCTGCAGCTTTTACAAGCAAACTTGAGCTGCTGTGTTGTAATAGCTGGAAAAGTTAATGTAGCTTGAACAAGGTTCCTAATTGTCCCTGTCTCTGTCATATTTGTCTACTTGAATGGTCCTAAATACCACAGCGATTAATTACTACAGAGCAGGTATTACAAGATGTTATCATCCTTCCCCAACTGTCTGGGTGAATGGAGAGAAGCAGGAGACGGTTCCAGTGTTTCATCTTTGCTCTTCCTGTAAGGCACTTTAACCAGAAGATTTAACGTGTCAAAGTTAACTGCGTTCTCTAGCAGATATTCACATTCTAATTAAAGATTAAGAACGTAGTACATTACACTGTGATTTGTCATACATGGCTTGTTAAATAGGAAACCTACCGGGATTCCCTAACATTTTATAAACATTATTCAGGGCTTTTAATGTGGGCAAAGAGAAAGATGATTCAACTGCATTGCAGTATGGAAAGCAGGTCGCCCTCTAACCCACCCCCCCTCCCCTCACGCCCCCCAATAAATAACAAAACCGGAGAACTTGGGCAGTTTGGAACTGTTTTGCTGTAGAGATTTTGTTCAAACCATGAATCACCTCTGGTTCGTATTTGGTGGTGAAGGGGGAGATCTTAATGATTATCCCTCGGCATTTTTTCCCCCTACTTTTGCTTTTTGCTGTCAGCTAAGTAGAGGAAGGTAAGAGTCTTTGTTTGAATTAGAGTGCCAAAGGACGGAATAAAGATGAAACAGTGTTTCAATATGCAGCCTGAGCTTTCTAGTTGATTCACATCGCCCTGATCGGCACCGTCTCTAGCACTGGTGGCACAGGGCTGGTTCACATTCTATGATTGCCTGAGGAATAAATTAATGAGGTTACTGAGACACTGAACATTTGCATATTCACGGATGCTTATTAGGTAGAAAGTGAATGCCAGGTGCACTGAATTTGGGGGATATAGGATTTGTTGAGAATTAACATCTTTCCGTTCCTCAGAAAAGGGGTGTCTTGTCACTGAAAATAACGTGCAGGCAAAACTCCTGCCTAATAACTCTCTGAATAATTATGATAGAATAGAAAGCCAAGGCAAAAGAGGGTCCTGCCTGAAAGCAACAGAGAAGCCACTGCAGCGCCCTTGTTATAGGGAGACCTGGATCCGGTGGTCCTGGAGCGTAAAGGAAACAAATGCCCTGCTCTGTTTGGATTTTAGGCTGTAATTATGCTGGTGGCACGCACGGCAGAACACGATGCCATCTTGCCGAACGCAAAAGGATCAATTTAAAGAGACCTTTGCATTTGTAAATATCAGCATTGACAGGTCACCCTTCTAAGCTGGAGCAGGAGAAAGCTTGCCTAAGAAATTATGTCCAAACCTGAATCACACAATGAGTCTTGACTGTTTCTCTAAGGGGTATCGGTCCAGAGTTCCGTAGTTGGGGGTTTCTGCTGGGGCTGTGTGGAAGCATATTATTTGAGCTATTTGTATCTCATTATTGAGAGAAGTTTGTCTGCTGCTCTGGGTTGTAGGCTTGGAGACTAGCTCTTCACAGCTCACATGGGCAGATTTCCTATTCCTCTTGTCCTTAGGAATACTTCGTAAGACAGAATGATGACTGTCCAGGTTTTTCAGAGCCCTGCGCAGTGGGGAGAGCCTGCCTTGTCTTTTTGCTACCATTGTACGCAGGTAGGTTTTCTTTCTTTCAATCTCTTATTCTATTTTATTTTTTTCCCCTCTTCAAAGAAAATGATTGGCAGAGTCCAACCTCAAGGAACTGATCTATCAAAATCAAGCTGGGATAAGTATTTCTTTGAGAAATAATATATATTTATCAACAGGCTCTATTCTGCCCCCTTGTTTCACTGTACCTTGCTTACCACTTCCCTTTCCTGGCCAAGGCCAGTGATAACCCTGTATTAAGAACACAGTCAGTGTATCTGTATATATATATATATATATATATATATATATATAGGTATATATATATATATATAAGCATTTTTTTCAAAGATTCCCTGATGTGCATTCTATATACATTTTACGGCCCCTTCTCTTGATTTTAAAAATATTTTCGACATCTCGCCCGTATTTTGAAAGATTTTTTTTCCTCTTTTTAAAAATAGCCTTTAAATATGAATGAGTTAAATGTCTTCCCAGAGCAAAGTCAAGGGGACTCTCAGTGTTTATTTCAGTATTGCATCAGACTTAAGCTTTCCATTTATTTTGTCGGGGTTCAGGGGTATAGTAATTGTCAGAATAAACGCCTTCAAAATAATCTGCGCATGTTTGAAAATTCCGTCGGTTCCCTGCCGCAAATTTTTGATGCATTCATAAATCTGCTGAAAAATCACAATGATTTCGATGTGGCAGAGTTGCAAGCAGGAATCTATAGATTTTTTTCTTGGCGTATTACAGATTTCTGACTATTTGCTGCAAATATTGCATAAGACATTTTTTTAAACGCGTTTCACCCCAAAAGGGCCTGCCTGAAAACATACCCTGCAGTAAAACCACTGTAGTCCAGGCTTTTTGTCACATACACAGAGCACAGATTTTTTTGATTATGTAGATTTCTTTTCCTACTGCAGTTTCATATGCAAAGCATGCATCAGCCACATCCATGCTATCTCCTAAAGCAGTCATTCTGAAACCCAATCTGGGGACAGTGCAGACTAAATAAAATTTCATTTTGATTTGGCCTCCCGCTGTGAATAGGACTGCTTTGTCTCAGCCGACAGAACCAGCAAGTCAGAAAGGTATGTCCTGTTTTGCATGGCTGATGTTGTGTCTTGAGGCTTACAATCAGGCCGTCCTGCTCCGGCTCCGCGGCTCTCACACTCTGCCTTCTCTTTCCCCTTCCATCCGCCTTTCTCTTTCCCCGTCCATTAGCTCCCGTGCTGCCTGTGGTCTTACCTGCAGGGCAGAGCCGTGGCAAACCCACACCGATTGTTTACTTTGGCATATGTCTGATAGCGCGCGTGGCTGTGTGCGTTGGTTTTTTTTTTTTTTCCACTGTCTTTGTCGGTGGTGGCTTTTTTTTTTTTTTCCTCTCTTGGTTTTTGTTTTGTTTTGCTTGCCTTGCCCACATTTGCTTTCCCTGTAGCTCAAGGTGTTGAATACTAACATGCTAACTTAAGGAAAAATTGTTGAAGTGCTGCTATGATGCTCCAGAGACTTTACTGGAAGATTTGTCATGCTGAATTTTATTGTAAATTTGAGGGTGCGTTTAACAGCTTTGAAGGACTTTAGTTTTCATGGCCCTTTTGAGCCTATTTGGCAGAAAAGCAATTGCCCGTTTTAGATAAGGGGGGAAATATAAAATAAGGACTCTCTTCTAATGGGGTTGAACTGTTTCTGCCGTCCTGGTGCGCTTTTCCAAAATCCATTGTGGTCTCTGCCTGAAGAGCTGCTAAATATGACGCTTTTGAACGCGACGACCTTCATCCGGGGTCATGTCACGAGAGACTGGATTGTGGCAAATGTCCTCCTTACACTTGTCCCGCCTTCTGGGGCATTTTTCGGCCATCAGGGACGAGCTGCTGTGAAGTTCTCAGAGGCAGCGCTCTGGACACCTGGTGAAGTGTCAGGGGGGGCTGAGAGTGGTGGGAACTCTGCGTGCAAGCCTAGTTTCTCCTTGGAGTTGTCATTGCCCTGAGACCACTTCGCAGGGAACCATAAGGAAAAGAAGCTTCTCCCTGGGTCACGTATGGGCGTATCATGAATCTAAAATACATTCTACCACACTGGTAAAGATGGGTAGAAAGTAAATGAAAATAAATTGCTTAAGAGAAGGGCAGGGAGCGACTGCTCTCTGACTCGGGGCTCAGCCTAAATCATTCCACCTAAGGTAGAAAGGAATTAAAAAAAAAAAAAAAAACTAATCAGCAAAGGGATCCCATCCACTCACCCACCCGGAAGCAGTAACTCCTGCCGTAACTCGGCACAAGGCCAGAAGTGAACTTTCATAAATCCGTGCTTCGGCCATCCCGGTGGTTTATGGGAAGGTCATGGTGCCATTTCTGAAATTCAGTGGGTGAGCGTTTGGCATTACAACAAATTTTCCTTTTACCACAAAATCCGTAAGTTCACCATTGTGCACCTGTTGGCCAAGAGCCCTGGGAGAGGAGATTCATCGAAAGCTTTAGTAACTTATTGGAAGCTCCCCTCCTTATCAGGTACAACAGGTTGATGAACCCAGTAACAGTTAGTTAAAGAAGATGTGGCAAAATAATACTAGCCTGAAAACAGCATTAGAGGTTGTTTGATAAAGACAGCACAGTCTTACAGCAGGAAGAGGAAAATGGTGGTGCGGGGCACCGCTGGTAAGGTTTGGATTGAGAGATGGATAATTTCTACTATTATCCAGTAGTATGTGTTTTTGCTCTAACCTCACTAAGAGAGCCAGTTGGTTATTGTATGGCTTGTTAGTTGATGATGTTAAAAAGCCCCAATTGGTTTTTTTGTCTGATTTGTACAGGTTCTGCAGGGGGAACACTTATTGGCATTATAGGGACTTTTTTGATACCTCGGTGATGTTTTAAAAAGTAAATTTGTTACGTTGCTGCGTAGGCTTCTTTTAAAAAAATGAAATTATATAGCGACAATAAAATACCTTTTAAAAAAATGACAACATGAGCACTGGTTTTAGAAAACAAGGTACTCACAAACGATCTAAGGATCCATAAAAATACATAGGCATATATATCTATGTTATGTGTGTATACACACACACACACACACACACACATATCCAGAAAGAAAGAGAGAGGGAGACTGAAGCAATTATGCTCTTAAGGAGAGTCATGTGGGGGTGTCTGGGTGGCTCAGTCAGTTGAGCATCTGACTCCAGCTCAGGTCAAGATCTCACTTTTCATGAGTTCGAGCCCCATGTCGGGCTCTGTGCTGACAGCTCAGAGCCTGGAGTCTGCTTTGGATCCTGTGTCTCCCTCTCTCTGCCCCTCCCCTGCTCACGCTCTTTCTCCCTCTGTCTCTCAAAAACAAATAAACATAAAGAAAGAAAGAAAGAAAGAAAGAAAGAAAGAAAGAAAGAAGAAGAAAAAAGTCATGTGGTGCCTGGGTGGCTCATTTAAGCACCCGACTCTTGATTTTGGCTCAGGTCACGTTCTCATAGTTTGTGAGATCAAGCCCCATGTCGGGCTCTGTGCTGGTAACGCGGAGCCTGCTTGGGATTCTCTCTGTTCCTCTCTCTCTGCCTCTCTCCCGCTGGTGCACGCTCTCTCTCTCACTCAAAATAAATAAACCAATATTTTAAAAAAAAAGAAGAGTCACAAAGCTGACTTTGAAGGTAAAAATCGAGAACTATATCTAGCAGACAAGATTCTACGCCACGGTTTGACTTATCATATACCTGTAATATATACCAAAAGTTCGCATTGAGCCAGATGATACTTCTAGTAATTCATGTGTTCATCTTCGATTTCATCTGCAGGACACAAATGCTATATCATGTTGTTTGTTTGGGAATGACCTCAGTGAAGAGCGAATGTTCGCCTTACATCAGTCTATGCCTCTCTGTCTTTGATGTCGGCCAAGCCGGCTGTCCTCCATGTTGTAGTACGTGTGCTCCGTAAATGCGATAGCTCAGTGTGTCTGCAAGCACTTAATAAAATAATGTGGTTAAAATATTGAAGATAATGACTGTGATGGAGGTACTTGGCATGGGAATTTAGTTTATACTAAATTCCATTTGCTAATGTTTGTGGTGACCATAATCTGACCTTCCATATTTCATTATCTGCATCCCTCTACCAGTAAGAAAAAGAACACTGGCTGGGGCTCAGTGTGCATTGTGGCCAAAGATAGATTTCTGTGTTCTCTTGATCCCTCGTAACTCTTGGGAAACGGTGGACACTCAAGGAATCTTTCTTGAGAAGAAGGTGAATGGGTGAGTGAATGGCCCTGGTTGAGCCCAGAAGGAGAACAGGAGGCCCTTTCACTGGTTGGATCCTGCCCCTGCACCAGCTAGAGGTCATCACACATGAAAGAAAGATATTTGAAAGCCACAGGTTCTCCACTTGGGGCCCCCAGTCTTCCTAAGTGTGTGAATCCTCTGAAGACACATGCATGTTTATCCAAAAGAAATAAATTACCTGACCCGCTCAAGTAGGTCTAAATAGAACCCCAAATGCTAAGGATCCAGCAGTTCTAAGATCTAGCTAGAGAAACATTGCAAGTGGCAGGGGAAGGAAAATCCATGGCCTTCTCTGAAAAGGTCCTAATGAGAATAAGGAAAGAGATCCAATTTATGTATACTCTGTAACTTTCCCAGTAAGGAAAGTTTATTTTACATTCCTGTAGGTGTAGTAATCGAAAACCAGAAACAACAAAGAGAATGCAAGCTGGAATCCAGACACTGGGCACTGGGGAGATACCCCTGAAAATATATCTCTGGAGTTAGTTCTCAAAGCATGACACTAGATTTGAATAAAACGGTTTATGTTGTTTTTATAAAAAAAAAAAAAATAGTTCCTTTCAATAGAGAAGCCATTTACAATAGCAATGTTCATCTGAAAAAATACTCTGCTATTTAGATGTGTGTGATAATAAGAAAGGCCATTATAGATCCAAAAAGTCCACCAAGAACTATGAACATTTGGATTTTCCGTTAAGACTTAGGCAGCCTCAGAAAATCCCCACAGAGTAGCAGATTACAGGAGGGAGTCAAGGAAGTTAGTCCGTGAACAATTTGAAATCTAAATTTACTGTTGAAGAGAAGGCTTCTCTTCTACTGTTGAAGAGAAGGCTTTCTATTTCTATGAAATGAAAAGTTGTACAGTCAGAAAATCTCTGGAAACTGTGACTTTCGTGCCCATGGAAATAATCTCAGACCTCAATATTTTGATCTCTGAAAGTGTACAGAAAAGTTGAATGTCCAGAACAAACAAGACCTGCGTTTTAAAGGTACAGCTCTAGATGCTTTCCATACGATGTTTGTCCTCAAAAACTCGTAGAATGGGCATAATGTTTCTTATAAAGCCTACACCAAAATGACCGTTGCCCTAGTCACGTGATAAGACAGAGGGAGGGCCTATGAGCTTCCCTAGCTATCCCCGGTTATGTAAGGGGTGGACCTGTTGTCACAGGGCAAGCAGCCCCACAGGGAGTGACTAGGAGTGACCCACTGGCCCCTGAGCTGGATGGAACAGTCGGCAGGAAAGTGGTTCTATAGACACAGAGGGCCGAGCTGAGTTCATAGGGCTGGGAACAGTGACATGCCCTTCCCCTAGCATTCCATCCCAGCCAAAATAAAGGATCATGAGTTCACCAGCTCCCGACTGCTTCCAGGAACACAAGCAGACCTCTAGAGACTAGACAGACAGTGGAGTCAGCAAGGAAAGGGCCAGAAGAGAATACAAAGCTACCATGTGAATCTGAGAATTCCTACTTTATTCCCAGGGCCGGCAGAATTCATAAATCGCACCCACCTTTCCCCACACAGCAAAATGTCATCTTAGGGGAAGAAGCGGGGAAGGGGGCAAATACATAAGAGAGTGGGCCTTCTATCCAAATGGAAGAATGAACACCAATTAAGAAAGACGGCTTAAATGATCAGGCCTGACAGCTCCAAACTTGATTGGACATTTAATTAATTTCTCTCCCCTACCCTCACTCACTGCTGATTGAGGGCTCAGGAAGAGGCCAAGATGAGCCGCCGCCAAAATAAAGAAAATAAATTATATTTTTGCTTATCTACAAGTTGTATTGGGACTACCATTTTGCAACCAGCGACGCTTGAAAGATCCTGGATTTTCTCACACATGCCTACTACCAATAACCCAAGGAACGTTAGAAACTTCATATGCCAATCTCAGAAAAAGAGGGGGATGTAATGTTGAACAAATACTGATAGCAATGTGTCAAATTAATCTTCAGTACCTGCCATGCAATATAACTTTAACTCCAGAAGGTGAGACTCCTTTTACGTATGGATTTTTCACCCCGGTTTCTCCAGCTCTGGGATGGATCTCGGAGGCCCAAGGACTCTAGCTTGTGGCCCTTTGGGCACAAGGGCTCTAGCTGCAAATGTCTGGAGACCAAGTCCCCGCCCTAGTTCATAGGTTCATCTCAACAGGGGCCCCAATAAAGCCAGATTCGCTCTCCCCACCATTTGAAATTGAAAACAGAGAATCCCACCTGCTGGGCGCTGTTGGCACTGAGTGACATTAACGTCAACAGGACCGAAGACCCGTCAATTTTACGCCACATTTCAGAAGACCTAGCAACTGGCCACCCTTCTTTTCCTTCCGTGGCCCTGATTAGTCAGCTCTTTCTTTATGTTTAATGCCTTGCAATGCCACCGTGTTATCTTAGTGGATTTCCTCCCTTCCACTCTAAGTTTTCTGGCCTTCCCTTTTGTTGGTTTCAACTTACATGCCGCCAACAAATACGTGAACAAGAAATTCTTAGAAATCAGTGGCACGCCCTAGACATTGGACCACGCAGCCTAAGGAAGGAAGTATAGAGACGGTAAAGACTCAGTCTGGGACTTGGGTCCACATGCTGAATCTGGCAACGGATACAAACGTTCGTGATATCTGCCAGAAATTTTCCAGAAAGGCACATAAATGTCTTCAGCAATGCCAGTAGCTGGTAGCATGAAGATGCTCTTGCCGAATCAAGTGTTCCAGGGTATGGTCCACAGAACAACTTTCCAAAAGTTATGTTATATTTCTTCTGTTCCGTTGGCTTGTTTCTTCGTGTAAGACTTGTGTCAGTTATTATGAATATACGCAGAAAACCGGCTTAAAGTTCAAGATAAAAGTGAGAAGAATCAAGCAGTATCACAGTGTTGAAGGATAGAGGCAGACCCCGGCCACTACTACAGGGATCTAATTATTTCCTAAACAGAGACCACGGAGGGAGTTTTGCAACATTGGAGGAAAATGAATCGAAAACTTGATTTCTAAAACGTATATTATTTTGAAAGTTCGCTGCTGAAACAGAGTCTTTTCCCGTCGCCAGTAAATCAAATTGGTAAAGCAGTCTAAAAATAAAAAAGAACAGGTCGTGTTATGAATGAGACCTAAGTTAGGGCTTGGTTTTCCCATAAGTCCTATCTTGTAATATTTTATGACCCTCCGTAATAACACAAATTATTCATATTAATGTCACTGGTTTTATTAAAATAATGATTATTGGTAGAAAATATATTGTCAAGGAACGTTTTTGTACAGCAGGAAAAACACTCGTTCGATCCATAACAGGCAAGGATGATATAAAACTAGTATAGAAATAGACAACTTTGGGGGAAAAGCCTTCCACCAATTGTTTTAATGGTTTGCTCCGTCTGTGCCAAGGGCAAAAGAAGGTGAATGTGGCTATACCATTATCGCCCGCCCACGTTAAGAATGCCTTCATTCCCCTCTAGTCCATTACAGACTGCTGTGGCTTACACTTATAGATGTTTTGGGATCATTAAAAAAAATACTTGAACCTTTTAACATTACAGGATGCCTTTGAGGAGAACAGTGTATGAGGGAACAGACATATTTTTCAAGGAGAAGTAACTATCTGTGGTCTAGCCAAGTGATGACTGAGAGCGGGTTAGTTTTTTGTGGTCATTTCTGGTGTGTGTGTGTGTGTGTGTGTGTGTGTGCGTGTGTGCGCGTTGCCAGCTATCTATTACTATTTGGGGACTGTAAGCACTAATGAAGGGGAGGAGCTAGGTGGAACAAGAGGACAGGGTTTGGGGTAATGGGATGAAATTAAGAAAAGGGAAATTTAGGTTGATTACCAATTACCAATTGAAAATCTTCTTAATGTCGAAGCCTATTAGACTGTAGGGTAATCTTCCGAGGGAGGTGGTGGGACTCCCATTGCTTAGATACTTAAAATTAGAGTGGACAGAGCACTATCAAGAACACCCCGTGGTGAACGATCTACCCCGTTGTGTGGAATGAGCGAGTTCACCTTTATAGGCTCAAGCTTCCCCACGACCCGGGGAGAGAAGGGAAGAAAAATGACCCCAGTCTGTCCCACACAGGCCCACCAAGCCCAAGTGATCGGGGGAATCATTTAAAAATACTTCCTCTGCTTTTCGTCTGGAACAGCCTTTCTACACTTCCACAGACACCCCCGAGAAAGACAGATCTGTTGGCAACAAAGACCTTCCCAAAGGTACACGTTTCCCACCTGGGAAGTTCACAGCTTTCTGAGACTCACAGACGCAGCGTCTCGTGTCGTGTGGTACTCTGCTTTTCCCTGGAGTAAAAATCGGATCAAGCAGGCCAGTGACATTTTGAGAACGTGGCTATCGTGACATTTGTGGGCAGACATGGTGTGTCATTGTAGGAAGATAAAGAAATTGAAGGAAGGCAAAGTGAGAAAGAGAACCTCAGCTTGAGAGAGAACAGATCAGAGTAGCAATTGATGAACATTGTCCCATAGTCCAGGTGAAGGTAGGGAAGAGGGATTACATGAGGAAAATGGACATTCCCTCTTGTTCCCTTGGAGCCCGTTGTGGTACCCGGGAGTCTAGTTCAGAAGAGGCTCTTTTACTTAATGGGAACATTTCTGGAAATGAATATATTAGAGACGATGCAGTCGTATCTTCTGATTTTAATGAAGTCTTACCTCACGCTCTTCGATCGGGGTTCTTTCTGTCAGTCACAATACAATTTTTAAAAATATATCCACGTGGTTTTAGAATAGTTTCTTTTTGCTCAGAATATCTCTCTGTTCTGGCTGACATAGACACGTCCAGGCTTTTCCAAAAGCCTTCAAAAAAGAAGTGAGGCATGAGAAAGTGTATCTCTATATGAGTTGCTGAATGTAATGGACAGTGGAAGCCAGAGACATGAATGACACAATAAAGTCATCAAGCACTGAACGTCCTCTCCCTGCTGGAGGTGACAGAGGAGGCTGAATGCCACGGGAAGGTGGGGGCAGAGAAAGCCTGTACACTGAAACTCTATTTTAAATACATCCAGCCTCCTCTGCTCTGTAAAACCAACCAGAACGTCAACACACTTAAGCTTCCTTCCTGGTTCCTCTTACCTTTCTAGTAGACAATGGCCACAAAGGTAATTCTTGAGGTTCAGAGAAGGTAATTGGAACAAGAGAAGTTAAGTGTAATGCAAGGTTCAAAGTCCCCTTCTGATAAGTGCTGTGCAAGAAGCAATGTATACCTTCCATATCTGCATGTGTATCTTCCATATCACATGTGCCGTTCTAATCTCCCATTTCTTCCTTGTGGCAAATTCTCTCTGTCTTTCTAAGTTTAAGGTTTTATTTGATTACAAAGTCACTGTCGTTTTGGGGAGCCTGGGTGTCTCAGTTGGTGAGCGTCTGGCTTCGGCTCAGGTCATGAGCTCGCAGTCTGTGAGTTCGAGCCCCACGTCAGGCTCTGTGCTGACAGCTCAGCGCCTAGAGCCTGCTTCCGATTCGGTGTCTCCCTCTCTCTCTGCCCCTTCCTCGCTCATCCCCTGCCTCTCTCTGTCTCTCAAAAATGAATAAACCTTAAAAAAAATTTTTAATTAAAAAAAAAAACTAAAAAACAAAGTTGCTGTGGTTTAAATCAATAAAAATATCTCACTCCTACCAACTGGTCTCACACATAAAATGAACATTTTCCCCCTAAAAGTTATCTTTTTTTTTCCCCTTGTGGGAAAAAAATTTCTTCAGGAACTTGTGATTGTACACAACGAAATGTATGTTTCAGAATTCAAACACCTACGTGCAACCTACTGCTTCAACTTTCGGCTTGAAACAGACCTGCATGACTTTTCTTTAAGGGGAATGGTGTTTGGAAATAACCCAGGTCCTCTGTTGTGAGCTCAAGGTTCTTGAACAATTGGCAAATGCGTCCTAACCACTAGGCTGCAGGGAACACCCAGAGTCTGGGTGCAGTTGACTGGTTATTCATCTGAAATAAACACCAAAATGTTTCACTACAAAAAAGCCACTCTTCTGAAAAGATTTCAGAGTCATTCAAATGTACCTTCAAAACAGTATGCAATATGGAAATCTCCAAATACTCACTTCTTATGCTCAACTAAGGGTATCGTTTTCCTGTTTCTTAGATCCAAACATTGCGATTTACTTTTAGGGTGATAATACTTGATGCGGAAATATCTTTTTGCAGCCCTTTCCTGCACATTATTTCATTTTGTCTTCTAAGAGACGTTCAGTTTTTATTGCCAAAAAATTTTTTTAATTTAATTACAACTGAATTTTATTTCACCGACTGGTAGGAAAAAATAGTAGAGTTGTAATAAAACTCACATACCATAATAAACATGGCCATAAGAGTAGACTTTACAAATCGTGATCACTTAATGCATTTTCGTATCTGCTGAAGTAGGCTTTCAAATGAGAGTGGGGTATTTATATCTCATAAAAACTACGCGTCCTTCTCGGGAATAGAGATTAAAGATACCCCAAGACTCTTTGTTTTATTGACCAGTTCAGTTTTTAGATTCTATTTTTCAGATTCCCAATCTCTTGCCGTTCTGGCTTCTCCCACCTCTTCACATGTGGTCCCCACTGCCCCACTAGACAGACAGTCCTGGTGGGGGCAGGACTGGGGTTGTGCTTTCTCTCTCTCTCTCTCTCTCTCTCTCTCTCTCTCTCTCTCTTGCTCTTGGATCATTCTCCCAACTTTAATCCTAATGCTTTAAATGACTCACCCAGAATACCTTCTAATAATCACTTGGGCTCAATTCCCACTACCTAGAAAGGTTCTAGTAGCTTTGTTCTTCCTTGAAAACTTTTCACAGAATTTCTTCCATGTGACCAAGATGACACAGGGTACCTAAAGAACAGCGGGCAAAAACAAGACAAAAAAACAGCAGGCCTGCATTCACCGTGACCATATGGTCTGATGGAGGTCCCGAGATGTTCGTCTGGGGTCTCTGTAGCAGGATGGGATGGGAGAAACATAGCGCTAGGCTGGCCCCCAGGGAAACTCTGCACCCGAGTTCAGAAAATCCCCAGGCTCACTCAGCACTACTTGGCAAGCTTTGCTGCAGCCCTGGGGGGCAGCCAGGCCCAAGGGGGGGGGGAAGGGAGACAGCCGAGGTAAGTGTCATTTCCAAAGTCATAGCATCAGTAAGAAGCACGAATCAGCATTCAAACCAAGTGTTCCGAGGATGCTACTGGTTAGCTTAGACCCTGCCTCACTTAGCCAAAACACGTACTTCTCCTTTGATTGACAGGGAGGATTTGGGTTAGTATTTCAAGAGCAAAGGACAGAGAAGCTTAATAATGCTGAAGTTCAGAGACTGTTCTTTAGTCGAGTTTGTATTCCTACCCATCCTGGAACCCCACTGAATTAAGTGGCATGATGGCACTGGGCAATGGGGGAGGGAGGGGGCAATCCATGAATTAAAAACTGGTTTGCAAGGAAGCCAAGGAATATTATGTAATTCTGTTGACAAGACGTATAGATAGATAGATGACGGGGGGAGGGGGGAGGGGTAACGAAATAATATAGCATTGGAAGCCCACAAAAGCATGCTACGTAAGAGTTCCTATTGGTCACTCATCTCCAATTACAATTGGCAAGATCCACTCTGTAGTTTGTGGGGCCCGCTACAACATGAAACGGTCGGGACCCCTTGTGAGAAATGAGTAAGGATTTCAAGACAATGACAGCAGCGCATGAAACCAACCATGGGGTGGCATGTGACCACACAGGTCCCACACGCACAAAGGGGGCCCTGGCTGGCATGAACGCTTCTGCACATTATCCAGTTCTGCTTGGAAAGGCCGCCGTCTCAACGCAACGTCAAGAAAACCACCCAACGATTAGGGCCGTTTACAAATAGAGCGGACTGCTTTGTTAAGCAGAATTTGCCCTTCGAGGGAAAGTTCACACCGAACCTGCAAGACCATCTGTCAAAGATGTTGAGGACGGATTGATTCCTCCATTAGGGGAGCGCCGGATTGGACCCTAGAGGTCCCTTTTCATGCTAGGATTCTGTGAGTCAGACAGTTTCCATCTTCCGATTTTTGAATGGAGCCACTTTCTATGATTCACCAATACCGCCTACGAAGCACACCAAAGTTCCCGACACTGTCACCTTAGCAGGGAGCAATCAGATCTTGGCTTTATGGTTATTTGACGTAAGTAAAGATGGTCGTACTTACATACGTGGGCAATATAAGCATGTGCACAATTATACTCAGCATGCGAGAGCGTGCTGATACACACAGAAGACAGCCAAGGCAGCTTGAGTGTTTCATTACTTCAAGATCCGTGTGTCTGTCAGTACTACGTGAAGCTTATGGCCCCCTTAGCCACAAAGTTTCACAACCAACCCTTTTTGGTCACTGTAAGTCTCCATACAATCGCGGTGCCATTGCCCAGAGAAGCCAAGGTGAGAAGCCACTAAGGAAGTATTTGAAAGGGTTGGAGGCGTAATATTGAAATGTTAATAAAGACGAT